>NW_028225180.1:36177571-36781441 GCF_052327205.1 Somniosus microcephalus | reverse complement strand
TCTTCCTCAAGTCGCCTCTGGACCTTCTGCCAACCACCTTCAATCTGTGTCCTCTGGTTCTCGACCCCTCCACCAATGGGAACATTTTCGCTCTATGTGCTCTGTCCAGACCCCTCGTGATTTTGAAAACCTATACCAAATCTCCTCTCAACCTTCTCTGCTCTAAGGAGAACAATCCAGCTTCTCCAGTCTATCCACGTAACTGAAGTCCCTGGATTCATTCTCGTAAATCTTTTCTGCACCCTCTCTGCGGCCTTCACATCCTTCCTAAAGTGCGGCGCCCAGAATTGGACACAATACTCAAGTTGTGGACGAACCAGTGTTTTATAAAGGTTCAACCTAACTTTCTTGCTTTTATGCTCTGTGCCTCTATTTTGAAGCCCCGGATCCCGTGTGATTTTTTAACCACTTTCACAACCTGCTCCGCAGCCTTCAATGATTTGTGCACATATACCCCCAGCTATCCCTATTCATTCACTCCCTTTAGAATTTACCCTTTAGTTTATATTTCCTCTCATCGTTCTTCCTACCAAAATGTCTAACATCACACTTTTCTGCATTAAATTTCATCTGACACCTGACCGCCCATTTCACCAGCCTGTCTATCTCTTCTTCAAGTCTATCACTATCTTTCTCGTTCTTCATTATACTTCTGAGTCAGAAGGTTGAGGGTTCAAGTCCCACTCCGGAGACTTGAGTACATAAAGCTGGGCTGACAATCCAGCGCAGTGCTGAGGTGTGCTGCACTGCCGGAGGTGCCATTCTTAGGATGAGATGTTAAACCGATGCCCCGTCTGCGTTCTCAGGTGGACGTGAAAAATCCCATGGCACTATTTCGAAGAAGATCAGGGGAGTTACCCTGTTGTCCTCGCCAATATTTACCACTAAACCGACTTAACGAAAACATCTGGTCATTATCACATTGCTGTTTGTGGGACATTGCTGTGCGCAAAATTGCCTGCCACGTTTACTGCATTGCAACATTGACTCCACTTCAAAAGTACTTCATTGGCTGTAAAGTGCTTTGAGACATCCGGTGGTCGTGAAAGGCGCTATAGAAATGCACGTTTTTCTTTCTTTCTTCCAAGTTTTATGTCATCTGCAAATTTTGAAATATTACTCTGCACTCCCATGTCCAAGTCATTAATATATAATCAAGAAAAAGCATTGGTCGTAGTACCGATCCCTGGGGAGCACCATTGTATAACTTCCTCCTGCTAGAAAAACAACCGTTCATCACTACTCTCTGTTTCCTGTCACTTAGCCAATTTCGTATCCCTGATGCCACTGTCCCTTTTATTCCATGGGCTTCAACTTTGCTGGCAAGCCAATTATGTGGCACTTTATCAAACACCTTTTGGAATTACATATATACCATATCGACCGCATTGCCCTTATCAACCCTCTATGTTACCACAAAAAACTCAATCAAGTTAGTTAAACACGATTTGCATTTAACAAATCAGTGCTGGATTTCTTTAATTAATCCATACTTCTCCAAGTGATTGTTCATTATTTTCCCGGGTTATCGACCATTTGTTTAAAGTTCATTAATTTCTCTCTTCCCCTGTCACTGTTAGTTAAAGGTTGAGATTGATATCCCCTCATTATGCAACTATTTGTAATATTTAGAGGGACAATGTCTCGTCTTACTGCACATTTAGGAGTTAAAGTAACATCCTTCCTGTTAGTAGCGAGTCACATTCTGTACTGGGAGAGAAGGCTGGTGGTTTCAGCCTTTAAAAGTCACATCCACTTGCTCAAATCTTTCTATGCCTTGCCTCTCCCTATCTCTATGACCTTCTCCAGTCATACAACCCCCTTAATACGGAGAAACTGTTTCCAATGTCAGAAGTGTCAGTAACTAGAGGACGCTGATTTAAAGTAATTGGTGAACAAAACAAAGGTGACTTGGGAGGAAAATGTTTACTCATCGTGCTGTTATATCCTGGAATGCACTTCCAGAAAGGCTGTGCTGCTTGCCAGTGTAGAAAAGTTGGCAGCTCGCTGAATGTGCTCACAGCTCAGAACTATCACTTGGCAAGGTACTGGAGGGGAAGCAGTGAATGGGGCCGAACCCCAGCATCATGCAGCACCGTCACCATAGGCTCAAAGCTAAGAATTACCACATAGCATATTACTGGAGGGCAAACAGTGACTGGAGCCGAGCCCCAGCATCGCGCAGCACATTGAGTATAGACTCACAGCTCAGAATTTCCACTTGGCAAGGCACTGGATGGAAAACAGCGACTGAGGCAGAATCCTAGCATCACGTAGCGCCATCAGTATAGGTTCACATGCGAACATACGAATTAGGAGCAGGAGTAGGCCACTCGGCCCCTCGAGCCTGCTCTGCCATTCAATTAGATCGCTGCTTATCTGATTACTCCACATTCCCGCCTACCCCCAATAACCTTTTACCCCCTTTCTTATCAAGAATCTATCCACCTCTGCCTTGAAAATATTGAAAGACTCTGCTTCCACCGCCCTCTGAGGAAGTGAGTTCCAAACACTCACGACACTCTACAAGAAAAAATGTCTCCTCATCTCTGTCTTAACTGGGCGACCCCTTATTTTTAAACAGTGACCCCTAGTTCTAGATTCTCCCACAAGAGGAACCATCCTCTCCACATCCACCCTGTCAAGACCCCTCAGTACCTTATATGTTTCAATCAAGTCACCATCTAAAGTCCAACGGCTACAAGCCTGGCCTGTCCAACCTTTCCTCATAAGACAACCCGCCCATTCCAGGTATTAGTCTAGTAAACATTCTCTGAACTGCTTCCAACGCATTTACATCCTTCCTTAAGTGAGGAGACCAATACTATATACAGTACTCCAGATGTGGTCTCACCAATGCCCTGTATAACTGAAGCATAACCTCCCTACTTTTGTATTCAGTTCCCCTCACAATAAACGATAACATTCTAATAGCTTTCCTAAATAATTGCTGTACATGCATACTAACCTTTTGCGATTCATGCACTAGGACACCCAGATCCCTCTGCATCTCAGAGCTCTGACTCTCTCACCATTTAGATAATGTTTTTCTTCTTTACTCTTCCATCAAAAATGGACAGTTTCTATTTTCCCCACGTTATATTCCATTTGACAGAACTTTGCCCACTCACTTAACCTATCTATATCCTTTTCTAGCCTTCTTATGTCCTCTTCACAATTTACTTTCCTACCTATCTTTGTGTCATCAGCAAATTTTGCAACCATAGCTTCGGTCCCTGCATCCAAGTCATTTATATAAATAGTAAAAAGTTGATGCTCCAGCATTGATCTCTGTGGCACACCAATCATTACATCTTGCCAACCAAAAAATGACACGTTATGCCTACTCCTTGTTTCCTGTTAGCTAGCCAATCTTCTAGTGGTGCCTATATATTACCTACTACAACATGAGCTGTTATTTTCCGCAATAACCTTTGATATGGCACGTTATCAAATGTCTTCTGGAAATCTAAGTACAACACATCCACCGGTTCCCCTTCGTCCACAGCAGAAGTTACTTCCTCAAAGAAATCCAATAAATTCGTTACACATGATTTCCCTTTCACTGCGGAAATCCACCACTGACCCAGCTGAAGGGTGCAGGCGCACATAGTGGGCCCTTCAGGAGTAGACTTTAAGAAAGCTGGGATTCGGTATCCTAGGGACAATATCACCCATAATTGAGGGAGACAAGAGCAGCCATTAGAGAAGCTAAGAGATCTTCGGCAAAGAAGTTGCTGAACAATTGTGGTAACAATAGCAAAAGCTTTTCCAACTACGTCAAGAGTCAGATGACCGTTAAAGATGGTTCAGGACAGGTTGGAACAGATTCCCAGGCTATGACAGAGCTGTTAAATGAATATTTCACATCAGTCTACGTCCTGTGTGTGATGCTCAGCTTCCAGCTGTAGGATGTGCTGTCGACACCAACATCATAAATATTAAATAGAATGGGATTGTCACCGTGGGTAAAATAGGAAATCTAAAAATGTCTCTGTGTCACTTATCATATGTCTAGCCCCAGTCTGCCTCCATCCGTCTCTCTCCCCATCGCTCTGACTCCCCGCTGCCTCTGTCATTCTTTCTCTATCTCCCACAATTTGTCTCTCACTGTCCTGCCCCATCTGTTTCTATCAGTCTTTCATCCTCTGTCATTCATCCCCCGGTGTGTCTCCTGCTCTGACACCCCCGTATGTCTATCTTACACTGTCTCCCCCGCCTGTCTTCCCCATCTGTTTCCCACCATCTGATTCTCTCCATGACTCCCCCCATCTGTCTCCCCTGCTGGTCTGTCCCTCTTTCTGGACACCACCATCTGTCTCTCCTGACTGTCTCCCCCCATCGATCAACAACATCCATCTCCCCACGTCTGTCTCCCCCTCACTGTCTATCTTTCTCTATCTCATACCCGTCTGATCTTTCTGTCTCCTAGTCTCCCTCCTTCCATCTGTCTTCCCTATCTGTCTCTCTTTGTATCATCCACCAGCTGACTCCCCCAGGCTGTCTCCATCCATCTGCCTCTCCATCTGTCTATCTCACCACAGTGTATGTTGCTCTCTCTCGCTCTCTCTTTATCTCCCAACCTATGTCTCTCTATCTGTCCCCATGTTGGTCTCTCTCTCTGTCTCCCCCGGACATTAACCTCCCCATCTCCCTTTCTCTCTGACCCCGCCTCACCTGTCCTCCCTGCCTGTCTCCATCCCGTCTGCTTTGCCTGTCTGTCTCTCTCTCTGTCTATCTTCATCTGTTTACCACCACCCCCGTCTATCGCTCTCTCCCTTTGCATTCCAGACTGCTTCAAGTCAGTCTCCACATGTCTGTCTCCCCCATGTCTGTCTCACCGTCTGTGTCTCTCGCTCTGCCTCCACATTCTGTCTCTTCCCCATCTGTCTCTGTCTACCTCCCATTCGTCAACACGTTTGTCTCCACAGCTGAGTCTCTTTGTGTCTCCCACCATCTGACTCCCACAGTGTGTTTCCATCCATCCCTCTCAGCTACGCTCTGTCTCCACAGCTGAGTCCCTTTGTGTCTTCCACCATCTGACTCCCACAGTGTGTTTCCATCCATCCCTCTCAGCTATGCTCTGTCTCCACCTCCACGGATCTGTTGTTCTCTCTCTCTCCCACCATATGTCTCCATCTCTGTCTGTCTCTCACACCTGCCTTGTCGGTCTCTCTCTCTATCACTCTCTCTCTCTCTGTTTATGCTGGTCTGTCTCCGAAGGTCTGACTCTGCCATCAGTCTCTCTCTGTCTCCCCTGGTCTATCATGACCAGTCTGACTCCCGGGTCTGTCTCCCCCTGTCTATATCGCCCATCAGTTCTCTCTGTCTCCCTCTGTCTGTATACCCCATATCTTTCTCTCTGTCTCCCCCATCTGTCTCTCTCTGCGTGCCCCAGTCTGTATCCTCCATCTCGGTCCCTGTGTCTCCCCCGGTCTGTGCCCATGCATATGTCTCTCTCTGTTACCCCAGTCTGTCTCCCACAGTCTGTCTCCCCCGGTCTGTCTACCCCAGTCTGTTTCCGAAAATATGTCACCCTCAGTCTATCTCTACCCCATCTGTCTCTCTCTTTCTTTCCCATCTGTCTACTTGGTCTGTCTCCCCGGTCTGTCACCCCCGATCTGTCTCGCTCTGCCTTGCTCAATGTCTCTCCCTCAGTCTGCATTCCCCAGTCTGTCTCTCTCTTTCTCCCCCGGAATCTTCCCCCCACCCCCCACCCCACCCCATCAGTCTCTCTCTGTCTCTCCCACTCTGTCCGGTAAAAAATGGGATGAGGACCTAAAAGCTGAATATGGGGAGTTAGGAGGTAAATTAAAAAATAGGACCTCAAAGGTAGTAATCTCAGGATTGCTACCAGTGCCACGTGCTAGTCAGAGTAGAAATAGGAGAATATATCAGATGAATACGTGGCTAGAGGAATGGTGCCAGGGGGAGGGATTCAAATTCCTGGGACATTGGAACCGGTTCTGGGGGAGGTGGGACCAGTTCAAATCGGACGGGTTGCACCTGGGCAGGGCTGGGACTGATGTCCTAGGGGGAGTGTTTGCTAGTGCGCTGGGGGAGGGTTTAAACTAAAATGGCAGGGCGTTGGGAACTTGAGCAGGGGGACAGAGGAAAGGGAAACAAGGATATAAGCAAGAGATATGAAGGAGAAAAACAAAAGTGGCAGTCAGAGAAATCAACGGTTTAAATCAAACATGGCCACAGTAAATGATAATTCTAATAGGTCTAAAAGACTTAGTAAAACAAGTCTGAAGGTTTTCTGTCTAAATGCGAGGAGTATTCGTAATAAGGTGGATGAATTAGCTGCGCAAATACAGGTAAACGAATTTGATTTGATTGGGATTACGGAAACATGGCTCCAGGGTGGCCAAGGCTGGGAACACAACATCCAGGGGTATTCAATATTCAGGAAAGATAGGCAAAAAGGAAAGGAAGGTGGGGTAGAATTGCTGGTTAAAGAAGGGATTAACACAATTGTAAGGAAGGATATTAGCTTTGATGATGTGGAATCTGTATAGGTAGAACTGAGAAATACCAAGTGGCAGAAAACGTTAGTGGGAGTGGTATATAGACCTCGAAACAGTAATAGGGAGGTTGGGAATGACAGTAAAAGGGAAATTAGAGATGCGTGCAATAAGGGCACAGTAGTCATCATGGGTGACTTTAATCTACATATAGATTGGGCTAACCAAATTAGTAACAATACTGTGGAGGAGGAAGTCCTGGAGTGTTTACGGGATGGTTTCCTGGACCAATATGTCGAGGAACCAACCAGAGATCAGGCAATCTTAGACTGGATATTATGTAACGAGAAAGGATTAATTAACAGACTTGTTGTACGAGGCCCCTTGGGTTGGAGCAATCATAATATGATCGAATTCTTCATTAAGATGGAGAATGAAGTTGTTGACTCAGAGGCTAGGGTCCTGAACTTAAATAAAGGAAACTACGATGGTCTGAGGCTTGCGTTGGGTAGGATTGATTGTGGAATGTCACTCAAAGGGTTGACGGTGGATAGGCAATGGCAAACATTCAAAGACCGCATGGATGAACTACAGAATTTTTTCATCCCAGTTTGGCATAAAACTAAAACAAAAAAGGTGACTCAACCGTGGCTAACAAGGGAAATTAGGGCTAGCATAAGATCCAAGGAGAGGACCTATAAATTGGCCAGAAAGAGCAGTAAACCTGAGGATTGGGAGCAGTTTAGGATTCAACAAAGGAGGACAAAGGGATTAATTAAGAAGTGGAAAATAGAATATGAGAGTAAGCTTGCAGGTAACATAAAAACTGACTGTAAAAGCTTTTATAGATATGTGAAGAGAAAAAGATTGGTGAAGTCAAGCGCAGGTCCCTTGCAGTCAGAATCAGGGGAATTTAAATGAGGAACAAAGAATTGGCAGACCAATAAAATAATATTTTGTTTCTGTCTTCATAAAGGAGGACACAAATAACCTGCCAGAGCTGTCGGGGAACATAGGGTCTGATGAATGGGAGGAACTGAAAGAAATCAATATTTGTAGGGAAATGGTGTTAATAAATTGATGGGATTGAAGGCCGCTAAATCCCCAGGGCCTGATAATCTGCATCCTAGCGTAATTAAGGAAGTGGCCCTAGAATAGTAGATGCATTGCTGATCATCTTCCAACATTCGATGGAATCTGTAACAGTACCCATGGATTGGAGGGTAGGTAATGTTACCTCACTATTCAAAAAAGGTGGTAGAGAGAAAACAGGGCCTTACATCGGTAGAGGGTAAAATGCTAGAGTCCATTATGAAAGATGTAATAGCAGAGCACTTGGAAAACAGTGACAGGATCGGACAAAATCAACATGGATTTACAAAAGGTAAATCGTGCTTGACTAATCTACTGGAATTTTTTGAGAGTGTAACTAGTAAAATAGATAAGGGAGAACCAGTGGATGTGGTGTATTTGGACTTTCAGAAGGCTTTCAATAAGGTCCCGCATAAGAGATTAGCGTGTAAAGTTAAGGCACATGGGATTGGGGGCAAGGTACTGACTTGGATAGAGAGCTGGTTGGCAGACAGAAAGCAAAGAGTTGGAATAAACGGGTCTTTTTCCAAGTGGCAGGCAGTGACTAGTGGGGTACCGCAGGGATCGGTCCTTGGACCCCAGCTATTCACAATATATATTAATGATCTAGACAAGGGAACTAAATGTAATATCTCCAAATTTGCAGATGACACAAATATGGGTGGGCGTGTGTGCTGTGAGGAGGATGCCGAGAAACTCCAGGATGAATTGGACAGGTTGGGTGATTGGGCAGAAGCATGGCAGATGCAATATAACGTGGATAAATGTGAGGTTATCCACTTTGGTAGCAAAAACAGAAAGGCAGATTATTATCTGAATGCCAATAGATTGGGAGAAGGGGAAGTGCAACGAGACCTGGGTGTCCTTGTGCACCAGTCGCTGAAGCTAAGCATGCAGGTGCAGCAGGCGATTAAGAAGGCAAATGATATGTTGGCCTTCGTAGCGAGAGGGTTTGAGTACAGGAACAAGGATGTCTTGCTGCAGTTGTACAGGGCCTTGGTGAGACCACATCTTGAGTATTGTGTGCAGTTTTTGTCGCCATATCTGAGGAAGGATGTTCTTGCCATGGAGGGAGTGCAGCGAAGATTCACCAGGCTGATACCTGGGATGGCAAGAATGATGTAGGAGGAGAGATTGGATCGATTGGTCTTGTACTCTCTAGAGTTTAGAAGAATGAGAGGGGATCTCATTGAAACTTATAAAATTCTAACAGGACTAGGCAGACTAGATGCTGGAAGGATGTTCCCGATGGTCAGGGAGTCCAGAACCAGGGGTCACAGTCTAAGGATAAGGGGTAGGCCATTTAGGACAGAAATGAGGAGGAATTTCTTCACCCAGGGAGTGGTGAACCTGTGGCATTCTCTACCACAGAAGGCAGTAGAGGCCAATTCATTAAATATATTCACGAAGGAGTTGGATATATTTCTCAAGGCTAAAGGGGTCAAGCGGCATGGGGAGAAGGCAGGCACAGGGTACTGAATTTGGATGATCAGCCATGATCGCATTGAATGGCGGAGCAGGCTCGAGGGGCCGAATGGCCTACTCCTGCTCCTATCTTCTATGTTTCTATGTAACTATTCAAAAAGGCAAATGGAATGTTGGCCTTTATTGCAAGGGGGTTGGAGAATAAAAGTAGGGAAGCCCTGCTACAATTGTACAGGGTATTGGTGAGACCGCACCTGGAGTACTGCCTACAGTTTTGGTCTCCTTATTTAGGGAGGGATATCATTGCATTGGAGGCAGTTCAGAGAATGTTCACGAGGTTGATTCCTGAGTTGAAGGGGTTGACTTATGAAGAAAGGTTGAGGAAGTAGGGCCTATACTCATTGGCGTTTAGAAGAACGAGGGGGGATCTTATTGAAACATATAAGATACTGAGGGGGCTCGACAAGATAAATGCAGAGAAGATGTTTCCCCTCATGGGGGAATCTAGAACTAGGGGGCATAGATTCAGAATAAAGGGTCGCCCTTTTAAAACTGAGATGAGGAAGAATTTTTTCTCTCAGAGGGTTGTAAGTCTATGGAATTCTCTGCCCCAGAGAGCTGTGGAGGCTGGGTCATTAAATACATTTAAGTTGGTGATACACAGATTGTTGAACGGTAAGGGAGTGAAGGGTTATGGGGAGCGGGCAGGGAAGTGGCTTTCAGCCCAAGATCAGATCAGCCATGAGCGTTTTAAATGGAGGAGCAGGCTCGAGGGGCCAAATGGCCGACTCCTGCTCCTATTTCTTATGTTCAAAAGTACTTCATTGGCTGTAAAGCGCCTTGGGACGCCCTGAGGTCATGAAAGGCGCTATATAAATGCAGTTACTATTTTTTCTTCCTATTATTCCCAAACCTTTAACCTATCTTTTCTCCTAACAGATGTTGACGGACCCATTTGTACCTTTTCACCTTTTGCCACAGGTAAAATAATAAAAAGGTGCAATTTTAAAGGGGGTGCTAGAATAGAGAGACCTGGGGGTATTTGTGCACAAATCTCTGAATGAGGCAGGACAGGTTAACAAAGCAGTTAATGAAGCAGATGGCATCTGGGCTTTATAAATAGAGGCACAGAGAACAATAGCCAGGAAATTATTGTAAACTTATATAAAACACCAGCTTGGCCCGAAATGGGGTATTGTCCCCAATTCTGTCACGGCCTTGGAGAGGGTGCAGAGGAGATTGACCAGAATGGTACCAGGAATGAGGGAGTTAAGTTACATGGATAGACTGGAGAAGCTGAGATTGTTCTCCTTAGAGCAGAGAAGGTTAGGGGGAGATTGACCTGAATAGTACCAGGGGATGAGGGACTTCAGTTACGTGGACAGACTGGAGAAACTAGGACTGTTCTCCTTAGAGCAGAGAAGGTTAAGTGGAGATTGACCAGAATGGTACCGGGGATGAGGGACTTCAGTTACATGGAGAGACTGGAGAAGCTGAGATTGTTCTCCTTAGAGCAGAGAAGGTTAGTGGGAGATTGACCTGAATAGTACCAGGGGATGAGGGACTTCAGTTACGTGGACAGACTGGAGAAACTAGGATTGTTCTCCTTAGAGCAGAGAAGGTTAAGGGGAGATTGACCAGAATGGTACCGGGGATGAGGGACTTCAGTTACATGGAGAGACTGGAGAAGCTGGGGTTGTTCTCCTTAGAGCAGAGAAGGTTAAGGGGAGATTGACCAGAATGGTACCAGGGATGAGGGACTTCAGTTATGTGGAGAGACTTTTGAAGCTGGGATACTTCTCCTTAGAGCAGAGAAGGTTAAGAGGAGGTTGACCAGAATGGTACCAGGGATGAGGGACTTCAGTTACATGGAGAGACTGGAGAAGCTGAGATTGTTCTCCTTAGAGCAGAGAAGGTTAAGGGGAGATTGACCAGAATGGTACCAGGGATGAGGGACTTCAGTTACGTGGAGAGACTGGAGAAGCTGAGATTGTTCTACTTAGAGCAGAGAAGGTTAAGAGGAGATTTGATAGAGGTGTTCAAAATCATGAAGGGTTTTGACAGAGTAACTGAGGAGAAACGGTTTCCAATGGCAGGAGGGTCGATAACCAGAGGACACAGATTTAAGGTGATTGGCAAAAGAACCAGAGGCGACATGGGGAAAACTTGTTATGCAACGAGTGGTTAGTATTTGGAATGCACTGCCTGGGTGGTGGAGGCAGAGTCAATAGTGGCCTTCAAAAGGGAATTGGATAAATACTTGAGGGAGATAAAATTGCAGGGTATGGGGAAAGAGCAGGGGAGTGTGACTCGCTGGATTGCTCTTCGAAAGAGCCTGCACAGACTCGATGGGCCGAATGGCCTCCTCCTGTGCTGTACTATTCTATGATTCTATGAAAAAACCAGCGGAGAAGATGATTTTTTTAAGCAGCAAGTTTTTGTGATCTGGAATGGCGGTGGAAGCAGATTCAATAGTAACATTCAAAAGGGGATTTGGCTAAATACTAAAAAGAAAGTCTTGCATTTCTATGACACCTTTCATGACCACCGGACATCTCAAAGCGTTTTACAGCCAATGAAGTGCTTTTGAAGAGTAGTCACTGTTGTAATGTGGGAAACGTGGCAGCCAATTTACGCACAGCAGGCTCCCACAAACAGCAACTTGATAATGTCCAGATCATCTGTTTTTGTTATGTTGATTGAGGGAAAAATATGGGCCAGGGCAACGGGGATAAGTCGCCTGCTCTTCTTTGAAATAGTGCCATAGGATATTTTACGTCCACCTGAGAGGGCAGACAGGGCCTCGGTTTAACATCTCATCTGAAAGACGGCACCTCCGACAGTGCAGTGCTCCCTCAGTGCTGCACCGCCGACAGTGCAGCGCTCCCTCAGCACAGCCCCTCCGACAGTGCAGGGCTCCCTCAGTATTGCCCCTCCAACAGTGCGGGGCTCCCTCAGTACTGCCCCCTCCGACATTGTAGCGTTCCCTCAATACTGCCCATCCGACAGTAAAGCACTCCCTCAGTACTAACCCTCCGGCATTGCAGTGCCCCCTCCGTACTGCCCATCCGACAGTGCAGCACTCCCTCAGTACTGCACCTCCGACAGTGCAGTGCTCCCTCAGTACTGCCCCTCCAACTGTGCAGTGCTCCCTCAGTACTACCCCTCTGACAATGCACTGCTCCCTCAGTACTGCCCCTCTGACAGTGCAGCGCTCCGCCAGTAATTCCTCTCCAAAAGCCTAGCGCTCCCTCAGTACTGCCACTCCAACATTGGAGCGATCCCTCATTACTGCCCCGCCGACAGCACAGTGCTCCCTCATTACTGCCCCTCGGACACCGGAGCAATCCCTCAGTACTGCCCCTCCGACAGTGCAGCGCTCCCTCATTACTGCCCCTCAGACAGTGCAGCACTCCCTCAGTACTGCCTCTCTGACACTGCAGCTCTCCCTCAGTACTGCCCCTCCAACAGTGGAGTGCTCCCTCAGTACTGCCACTCAGATATTGGAGCGATCGCTCATTACTGCCCCACCGACAGCGCAGGGCTCCCTCAGTACTGCCCCTCTGACACTGCAGCTCTCCCTCAGTACTGCCGCTCCAACAGTGGAGCGATCCATCAGAACTGCCCCTCCGACACTGCAGCTCTCCCTCAGTACTGCCCCTCCGAAAGTGGAGCGATCCCTCAGTACTGCCCCTCCGACAGTGCTGTGCTCCCTCAATACTGCCCCTCCGACAGTGGAGTGATCCCTCAGTACTGCCCCTCCGACAGTGCAGCGATCCCTCAGTACTGCCCCTCCAACAGTGCTGCGCTCCCTCAATACTGCCCCTCCGACAGTGGAGCGATCCCTCAGTACTGCCTATCTGACAGTGCAGTGATCCCTCAGTACTGCCCCGCCAGCAGTGCAGCGCTCCCTCGGTACTGCCCCTCCGACAGTGCAGCACTCCCTCGGCACTGCCCCTCGGACAGTGCAGCGCTCCCTCAGTACTGTCCCTCCGACAGTGCAGTGCTCTCTCAGTACTGTCCCTCCGACAGTGCAGCGCTCCCTCAGTACCGCCACTCCGACAGTGCTGCGCTCCCTCAATACTGCCCCTCTGACAATGCAGCGCTCCTTCAATACTGCCCCTTCGACAGTGGAGCGATCTCTCAGTACTGCCCATCCAACAGTGCAGCGCTCCCTCGGCACTGGCCATCCAACAGTGCTGCGAATCCTCAATACTGCCCCTCTGACAAGGTAGCGCTCCCTCAATACTGCCCCTCTGACAGTGCAGCACTCCCTCGGCTCTGCCCCTCCAACAGTGCAGCACTCCCTCAGTACTGTCCCTCCGACAGTGCTGCGCTCCATCTATACTGCCCCTCTGACAGTGCAGCGCTCCCTCAATACTGCCCCTCTGAAAGTGCAGCGCTCCCTCGGCACTACCCCTCCGACAGTGTAGCACTCACTCAGTACTGTCCCTCCGACAGTGCGGTGCTCCCTCATTACCGCCCCTCCGACAGTGCAGCGCTCCCTCAGTACTGCCCCTCTGACAGTGCAGCACTCCCTCAGTACTGCACCTCCGACAGTGCGCCGCACCCTCAGTACTGACCATCTGACAGTGCAGCACTCCGTCAGTACTGCCCCTCCGACAGTGCAGCGCTCCCTCAGTACTGCCCCTCTGACAGTGCGGCGCTCCCTCAGTACTGCCCCTCCGACAGTGCAGTTAGGGAGGGAGATCCAGCACTTTGAAGCAGCGACGATGATGGCAATATTGTTCTAAGTTGGGATGGTGTGCAACGTGGAGGGGAACATGCAGGTGATGGTATTCTCATGCTCCTGTTTCCCTTGTCCTTCTAGTTGGTTGAGGTCATGGGTTTGGTAGGTGCTGTCGAAGAAGCCTTGGTGATTTGCTACAGTGCATCTTTCAGATGGTACAAACTGCAGCCATGGTGCGCCAGTGGTGGAGGGAGTGAATATTTAAAGTGCTGGATGGAGTGACAATCAAGCTGACAGCTTTATCCTGGATGGTGTCGAGCTTCTTCAGTGTTGTTGGAGCTGCACTCATCCAGGCAAGTGGAGCGTATTACATCACACTCCTTACTTATGCCTTGTAGATGGTGGAAAGGCTTTGGGGAATCTGGAGTTGAGACACTCGCCGCAGAATATCCAAACCCTGATCTGCTCTTGTTGCCACAGTATTTATGTGGCTGGTCCAGTTAAGTTTCTGGTCAATTGTGACACCAGAATATTGATGTTGAGGGATTCAGCATTGGTAACGCTGTTGAATATCAGGAGGTGGTGGTTCGGCATTCTCTTGTTGGAGATAGTCATTGCCTGGCACTTGTGTGGCGCAATTGTTACTTGCCACTCATCAACTCCAGCCTGAATGTTATCCAAGTCTTGCTGCATGTGGGCATAGACTGCTTCATTACCTGAGGAATTGCCAATGGAACTGAACACTGTGTAATCATCAGTGAACATCTCCACTTCTGACCTTATGTTGGAGGGAAGTTCATTGATGAAGCAGCTGAAGATGGTTGGGCCGAGGACACTGCCCAAAAGAACTCATGCAGCGATGTCCTGGGGCTGAGATGATTGGCCTACTGCAGCCACAGCCATCTTCCTTTGTGCTGGGTATGACTCCAGCCAGTGTAGCGTTTACCCCCTGATTCCTGTTGATTTCAGTTTTACTAAGTCTCCTTGATGCCACACTCGGTCAAATGCTGCCTTGGTGTCAAGGGCAGTCACTCTCACCTCACCTCTGGAATTCAGCTCTTTTGTCCATGATTGGACCAAAACTGTAATGAGGTCTGGAGCCGAGTGGTCCTGGTGGAACCCAAACTAAACATCGGTGAGCAGGTTATTGGCGAGTCAGTGCTGCTTGATAGCACTGTGGACAACACCTTTCATCACTTTGCTGATGATTGAGATAAGACTGAAGAGGCGGTAATTGGCCGGATTGGATTTGTCCTGTTTTTTGTGGACATGATATAACTAGGCAGCTTTCCACATTGTCGGGTAGATGCCACTGTTATAGCTGTACAGGAACAGCTTGTCTAGAGGCGTGGCTAGTTCTGGAGCACAAGTCTTCAACACAACAGTCGGGATTTTGTCGGGGCCCATAGCCTTTGCTGTATCCAGTGCGCTCAGCCCTTTCTTCATAGAATCATAGAATCATAGAAAGTTACAGCAGAGAAGGAGACCAGTTTGGCCCATCGTGTCCGTGCTGAACAACAGAGAGCTATCCAGCCTAATCCCACTTCCCAGCTTTTGGTCCGTAGCCCTGCAGGTTAAAGCAAACCAAGTGCTTTTTAACCGTGATTAGGGTTCCTGCCTCTATCACCGTTTCAGGCAGTCAGGTCCAGAACCTCACAACCCTCTGGGTGAAGAATTTCCTCTCAAATCCCCTCTAAACTTTCCCCCATTTAATTTAAATCTGTGCCCCCTGGTTTTTGACACCTCTGCAAAGGGAAATAGGTCCTCTGCATCCAATTTATCTATTCCGCTCATAATTTTATACACCTCAATAAGGTCTCCCCTCAGCCTCCTCTCTTCCAAGGAAAACAGACTCAGTCTATCCAGTCTTTCCTCATAGCTAAGATTCTCTACTCCCGGCAACATACTTGTAAATCTCCTCTTTACCCTCCCTAGTGCAATCACATCTTTCCTGTAATTTGGTGACCAGAACTGCATGCAGTACTCTAGCTGAGGCCTAACTAGAGTTTTATACATTTGAAGCATAATCCCCCTGCTCTTGTATTCTATGCCACGACCTATAAAGGCAGGCATTTCGTATGCCTTCTTAACCAACATATCTATTTGGCTTGCTAGCTTCAGGGATCTGTGGACATGCACTCCAAGGTCCCTTTGTTCCTCTTCAATACTCAGTGTCCTACCATTTAATGTGTATTCCCTTTCCTTGTTAGCCCTCCCCGAGTGCATGAACACACACTTCTCCGGATGGAATTCCATTTGCCACTGTTCTGCCCACCTGACCAGATCATTGATATCTTCCTGCAGTCTACGTCTTCCTTCTTCAGTATTAACCATACAGTCTATTTTAGTATCATCTGCAAACTTCTTAATCATACCCCCTATGTTCAAGTCAAGATCATTGATACACACCACAAAAAGCAAGGGACCTAGTACTGAGCCCTGCAGACCCCACTGGAAACAGACTTCCGGTCACAAAAACACCCATCAAACATTACCTTCTGCTTCCCGTCTCCGGCCCAGTTTTGAACCCAACTTGACACTTTGCCCTGGATCCCATGGGCTTTTAACTTCGTGACCAGTCTGCAATGTGGAACCATATCAACAGACCATAAGAACATACGAAGTACGAGCAGGAGTAGGCCATACGGCCCCTCGGGCCTGCTCCACCATTCAATAGGATCATGGCTGATCCGAATCTAGACTCACGTCCTCTTCCCTGCCCTCTCCTCGTAACCACTAATTCCCTTATCTGCCAGGAAAATGTCTATCTCCATTTTAAATTTATTTAATGTTGCAGCTTCCACAGCTCTCTGGGGTAGCAAATTCCATAGATTTACTACCCTCTGAGTGAAGAAGTTTCTCCTCATCTCAGTTTTGAAAGGGCAGCGCCTTATTCTAAGATTATGCTCCCTAGTTCTAGTCTCACCCATCAGTGTAAACATCCTCACCGCATCCACCTGATCAAGCCCCCTCACAATCTTATATGTTTCGATGAGATCGCCTCTCATTCTTCTGAACTCCAATCAGTAGAGTCCCAACCTACTCAACCTTTCCTCATACATCAACCCCCTCATCTCCGGAATCAACCAAGTGAACCTTCTCTGAACCGCCTCGAGAGCAAGTATATCTTTTCTTAAATATGGAAACCAAAACTGCATGCAGTATTCCAGGTGTGGCCTCACCAATACCCTGTATAACTGAAGCAAGACTTCACTGTTATTATACTCCATCCCCCTTGCAATAAAAGCCAAGATTCCATTGGCCTTCCTGATCACCTGCTGCACCTGCATACTATTCTTTTGTGTTTCATGCACCAGGACCCCCAGATCCCTTTGTACTGTAGCACTTTGCAGTTTCTCTCCATTTAGATAATAACTTGCTCTTTGATTTTTTCTGCCAAAGTGCATAACCTCACACTTTCCAACATTATATTGCATCTGCCAAATCTCTGCCCACTCACTTAGCCTGTCTATGTCCTTTTGCAGGTTTTTTATGTCCTCCTCACTCACTGCTTTCCCTCCCATCTTTGTATCGTCGGCAAACTTGGATATGTTGCTCTCGGTCCCTTCCTCCAAATCGTTAATATAGATTGTAAAGAGTTGGGGTCCCAGCACTGACCCCTGCAGAACACCACTGGTTACTGATTGCCAGCCCGAGAATGAACCATTTATCCCAACTCTTTGTTTTCTGTTAGATAGCCAATCTTCCACCCATGCCGGTATATTACCCCCAATCCCGTGATTTTTTATCTTGATCAGTAATCCTTTGTGTGGAACCTTGTGAAATGCCTTTTGGAAGTCCAAATACATTACATCCACTGGTTCCCCTTTATCCACCCTGTATGTTATGTCCTCAAAGAATTCGAGCAAATTTGTCAAACATGATTTCCCCTTCATAAAACCATGCTGACTCTGTCCAATTAAATTATGTTTATCCAAATGCTCTGTTACTGTTTCCTTAATAATGGACTCCAACATTTTGCCAACCACAGATGTTAGGCTAACTGGTCTATAGTTTCTGGCCTTTTGTCTACTTCCCTTCTTAAATAAGGGTGTTACATTAGCAGTTTTCCAATCTGCCGGGACCTTTCCTGATCCAGGGAGTTTTGGAAAATAATCAACAATGCATCCACAATCCCTACCGCCACTTCTCTCAAGACCCTAGGATGTAGGCCATCAGGTCCGGTGGATTTATCCTCCTTAAGTCCCATTATTTTACCGAGTACCATCTCCTTAGTGATTTTAATCGTGTTTACCTCCTCCGCCGTCCCCCCCCCCCATTTCCCCTGTTTGTCCAGTGTTGGGATGTTTTTAGTGTCCTCTACTGTGAAGACTGATACAAAATATTTGTTCAGCGTCTTTGCCATCTCCATGTTCCCCACCATTAGTTTCCCGGTTCCATCCTCCAAGGCACCAGTGTTCACTTTAGCCACCCTTTTTCTTTTTATATAGCTGTAGAAACTCTTGCTATCTGTTTTTATATTTTTTGCTAGTTTACTTTCATAATCTATCTTCCCTTTCTTAATTAATCTTTTAATTATTATTTGCTGGCTTTTAAATGCTTCCCAATCTTCTATCCACCCACTAGATTTGGCTACTTTATATGCCCTTGTTTTCAGTCGGATACTGTCCTTTATTACTTTGCTAAGCCATGGATGGCTGTATTTTCTTTTACTCCCCTGATTCCTCAGTGGAATATATTTATCTTGAAAGATCTGAAATATCTCCTTGAATGTAGACCACTGCTCTTGTACCGTCTTACACTTTAATCTGTTTTCCCAGTCCACTTTAGTCAATTCTACTCTCATACCTTCATAGTCTCCTTTATTTAAGCTCAGTACGCTGGATTGAGATCCAACTCTCTCACCCTCAAACTGAATTTGGAATTCAACCATATTATGGTCACTCATTCCAAGGGAATCCTTTACTGGGACATTTTTTATTAATCCTGTCTCATTACACAGGACCAGATCTAAGATTGCCTGCCCCCTGGTTGGTTCAGTTACATACTGCTCAAGGAACCCATCCCTAATAAACTCTATGAACTCTTCCTCAAGGCTGCCATACCCAATTTGATTAGTCCAGTCAATATGAAAGTTAAAATCCCCCATGATTATAGCTGTTCCCTTATTACAAGCCCCAACTATTTCCTGATTTATACACCGGCCAACAGAGTTGTAACTGTTAGGAGGCCTATAGGCTACGCCCACTAGTGACTTTTTCCCCTTATTATTCCTTATCTCCACCCAAACTGTTTCACTATCCTGATCCTTTGACCCAGTATCATTTCTGACTATTGCAGTGTTTCCATCCTTGATTAACATAGCAACTCCACCTCCCTTTCCTTCCTGTCTGTCCTTCCTAATTGTCAAATACACTGGTATGTTTAGTTCTCACTTGCATGGATGAGCTCAGCTCCAACAACACTCAAGAAGCTCGACACCATCCAGGACAAAGCAGCCCGCTTGATTGTCACCCCATCGACCACCTTAAACATTCACTCCCTCCACCACCAGTGTACTGTGGCTGCAGTGTGTACCATCTACAAGATGCACTGCAGCAACTCACCAAGTCTTCTTCGGCAGCACCTCCCAACCCCGCGACTTCTTCCACCTCGAAGGACAAGGGCAGCAGGCTCATGGGAACACCACCACCTCCAAGTTCCCCTCCAACTCACACACCATCCTGACTTGGAAATATATCGCCGTCAGCGTCGCTGGGTCAAAATCCTGGAACACTCTCCCTAACAGCACTGTGGGAGTGCCTTCACCACATGGACTGCAGTGGTTCAAGAAGGCAGCGCACCACCACCTTCTCAAGGGCAATTAGGGATGGGCAATATATGCTGGCCTTGCCAGCCACGCCGACATTCCATGAACGAATAACAAAAATATTATTCACATCTTTCCACTGAACCTAATATTGCGGTTCACTGAAGATTATTAATGTTTACTTTCACTCATGCGGCCCCATAAAACACAAACCATTAAATTGCATGCAGATGGTGCGGGGGGTGAGAGTATTTGTGAAGTGAAGCCTGTGGGAGGCAGCGAGGCTGGGTGTGTGAGTGAAATGCGCTGCACAGACAGGATTACTGCAGAAGGAAATGCAGAATGAGAACGATGTAATGTTCCATGTGAGCCACAGTTGTTCACTGCGCAATCTTAAGTACATGTGCCCGGAAAATCTCAGTCAGTAGAACATCAGACTTTTAATCTGAGGGCCCAGAGTTCAAGTCTCTGTTCAGTCACTGCTTTTAAATTGGAACGTGCAATTCCATCTCTCATACAAACTTGAGTCTTTCCTTCTTTCGCAAGAAAACTGATTTTTGATCGGGTTTTTTCCAATGGCAGGGCTTTCAAGTGCAAACTGGGATAACAACAGAAAATATTGGAAGCACTCAGCCGGCCAGGCAGCTTCCACGTTAAGGTTAAACAGAGTTAAGGTTCCAGGTCTGGGACCCTTCTTCAGAACTGGAAAATGCTAGAGATGTAACAGATTTTAAGCAGGTGCAGAGGCAGGGGGAGGATCTGAAGGAAAAATGGCCCAGAAATTCGGGTCCACTGCACGTGAGTACACTCTGGGTACTCAGGCGTAGGTCCAACCAAAGTGCCGGTTTTGTGCATGCACTGCGCATGTGTGGGAAACCGGATCTTCCATTCGTTTGAAAGAAGGGGTTGACAGGTGGAATGCATGCGCCAGAGAGGCAGCGCGTGCGCATCAAACTTAGGTTTTTTTGCAGGTTTTGCCGGGAGGGTAAGTCTCCAGGAGCTACACTTGTAATAAGCAGTCACAAGGCCTGCTTTTAACAAGGTAAGTGGTGAATTCATTAAAATTAAAACATTTTTTCCACAGGTTTAGTATTTTTAAATACTTTAAAGAAAGGTAATTTTATTTTAGCCCCGTTAGAAAATGTAATTAATTTTTTCAAAAATTTAAATTATTATTTATAATAGTTATTTCAATTAATTTATAGTAATTTTAACAACGTGATTTAAAAAAAAAATTATTTGATGTTTTAGTTATGTTTTGGGGCTTATAGTATTTATAAGTTTGACAGCTCTTCCTGCCAAATTTATGAATCAAGCATTCCCTGCTACCATTGGCTCTCCATGGCCCACGTGATCCCAGGGGATGCTTGGAACTAACTCCGCCCCTGGGATACGCAAGCACTGCCTGCCAGCAGTTGGAGGAGGCCCAGGATCGGAATCCCACGGGGGCCCACACCTCAACGGCCGGCGCGCTAGGTAAGTGCAGGTCGGAGGCTTGCACCCGCGGGAAACCTCCGACCCGAATTTATGGGCCATTCTGTGTTAGGGTAGGAGGCAGGAGAGATTAAATGTTGCAAATGGGGATGGCAGAATCATGCAGCCTGTAAAATGGAGGCAGGAGTTATGGTCTGAAATTGTTGAACTCAATGTTCAGTCCAGAAGGCTGTAAAGTGTATAATCGAAAGATGAGCTGCTGTTCCTCGAGCTTACGTTGAGCTTCATTGGAACAGTGTAAGAGAGGCCGAGGACAGAGAGATCAGAGTGGGAGTGAAGCGGCAAATTAAAGTGACAGGCGACAGGAAGCTCTGGGGCACACTTACAGACTGAAAGGCAGTGTTCTGCAAAGCAGTCACCCAATCTGCATTTGGTCTCCCCAATGTAGAGGAGGCCGCATCTTGAGCACCGAATACAGTATACTAAATTGCAGAAACTCGGTCTTGTTTTCATTGATAAAAGCAACGCCCGAACAGGGACTTGAACACTGGACCCTCAGAATAAATTCTGAAGCTCTATTTTTGGATGTACTCAACATTTAACAGGTTTACAACATTGTGATCATTTGTTTGTACGATACAACCATTCCTTAACCAGATTTTAACTACAAATGTTAAAGTCATCATGAAAGACATTCACCAAATTGTTATTAGTCTGTTCCCCTATTCAATCTTTCCTTTAGCATTTATTAGCTTTAGAAATTAAAGTTTGCTGTGTCGCCCATGACATATATTTTAATCTATTGAACTTCAAAAACTGGTCAAGAATCCCTTCTTTAAATTCTACTCCGAATAAGAAATGCATAAAGCCTCTCCATAGAATTATAGAAACGTACAGCACAAGAGGAGGTCAATCGCCCCATTGTGCCTGTGATGGCTCTTAGAAAGAGCAGTCGTGTTTAGTCCCACCTCACTGCTTTTTGCCCATAACCCTATAAGTTCCTCATTCTCAAGGGTCTGTCCAACTCCCTTTTAAACTTATTATAAAATCAGCTTCCACCACCTTTTAAGCCGTTCATATTCTGTATTTCCTTCTGCAGTGATCCCGTCTGTACAGCGCATTTCTCTCACACACCCACTCTCACTGCCTCCCCCAGGCTTCACTTCACAAATACCACCCCCCCCCCACAAACCCCCGCCATGCTCTTTAATTTTTTGTTTTTATATGGTTGCGTGAGTGAAAGTAAAAAGTGATCTTGAGCTAACTGCAAATGTAGAGCCAGGACAAAGATGTAGTGTAGAAGAAGCCGGCCACCAAACTCCACACTCTTGGCCTGAACACTTCCCTTTGCAACTGGACCCTGGACTTCCTAACTAACAGACCCCAGTCTGTCAAATTAGATAACCACACCTCCCCCCCCCCGACCCTGAACACGGGGGCCCCACAAGGTTGTGTGCTGAGCCCCCTCCTCTACTCCCTCTTCACAAACGACTGTGTGGTTGTTCATGGTTCCAACACCATCATCAAGTTTGCGGATGATACCACGGTAGTAGGCCAGATCACCAACAACGATGAGTCAGCATACAGGGAGGAGGTCCAGCACCTCATGAAGTGGTGCGCCGATAACAACCTGGCCCTTAACATCAAGGAAACCAAGGAAATCATTGTGGACTTCAGGAAGTCTAAAGGCGGAAGACACACCCCCATCCGCATCCATGGGGCTGTGGTGGAAAGGGTGGACAGCTTTAAGTTCCTCGGAGTCCACATCACGGAAGACCTCTCATGGTCCCTCAATACCTCCTCTTTGGTGAAGAAGGCCCAGCAGTGCCTATATTTCCTAAGGAGGCTGAAGGCATGTAACCTGTCACCCCTGATCCTCTCTAACTTCTACCGCTGCACAATAGAGAGCATCCTGACGAACTGTATCACAGTGTGGTATGGCAGCTGTAGCTCCTATGACCGGAAAGCCCTGCAGCGGGTAGTCAAAACTGCCCAACGCATTACCGGCACCCGGCTACCGACCATTGAGAACATCTACCAGAAACGCTGTTTACGGAGGTCACTGACCATCATCAAAGACCCTACCCACCCCAGCCACAGTTTGTTCGCCCCCCTGCCATCTGGGAGACGCTACAGATGCATTCGCACCTGAATGACCAGATTTAGGAACAGCTTCTTTCCCAGGGCTGTCATCCTATTGAACTCTGCAAATAAACTCTAAAGCCTGCACATCTGCCAATGCACTTTATTATGTTTATGTTTATGTTACAAGTCAAATGAATGTTAAATGTCTTAATCAAAATGTACATTCTCGGGAGCCACAAGCTTACATTTCGTTGCACTGCACTTGTGCACTAACAATGAAAATAAAGTTGATTATTATGATTATTATTATGTAGTGTCCAGGGTTCAAGTCCCTGTTCGGACGTTGCTTTTATCAATGAAAACAAATCCCAGTTTACAATTGAAAGCCGTGCCAAATTTTCAGAACATCTCTGGCCACAGAGGAGGTGCCAGAGCACTGGAGGACAGCTAACGTAGTACCATTATTCAAGAAAGCCAGTAGGGATAAACTAGGGAATTACAGGCCAGTGAGCCTAACATCAGTGGTAGGGAAATTATTGGAAAAAATTCTGAGGGACAAAATTAGTCTCCACTTGGAGAGGCAAGGATTAATCAAGTATAGTCAGCATGGCTTTGTCAGGGGGAGATCATGTCTAACCAATCTGATGGAACTTTTCGAGGGGGTGACTAGGTGTGTGGATGAGGGTAGTGCAGTTGATGTAGTCTACATGGACTTCAGTAAGGCATTTGACAAAGTCCCTCATGGGAGACTGGTCTAGAAGATAAGAGCCCATGGGATCCAGGGCAATTTGGCACATTGGATCCAAAATTGGCTTACTGGCAGGAGGCAGAGGGTGATGGTTGATGGTTCATTTGTGACTGGAAGCCTCTCTCCAGTGGTGTGCTGCAGGGATCGGTGCTGTTTGTTGTGTACATTAATGATTTAGATATGAATGTAGGAGGTATAATCAGTAAGTTTACAGATGACACGGAAATTGGTGGGGTGGTAAATAGCGAGGAGGGAAGCCTCAGGCTACAGGACGATATAGACGTGTTGGTCAGATGTGCAGAACAGTGGCAAATGGAATTTAACCCTGACAAGTGTGAGGTGATGCATTTTGGGAGGACTAACAAGGCAAGGGAATTTACAATGAATGGTAGGACCCTCGGAAGGACAGAGGATCAGAGGGACCTTGGTGTGCATGTACATATATCCCTGAAGACAGCGGGACAGGTAGATAAGGTGGTTAAGAAAGCATATGGGATACTTGCCTTCATTAGATGAGGCATAGATTATAAGAGCAGGCAGGTTCTGATGGTGCAGTACAAAACGCTAGTTAGGCCACAGCTGGAATACTGTGTGAAGTCCTGGTCGCCACACTGTAGGAAGGATGTGATTGCATTGGAGAGGGTGCAGAGGAGATTCACCAGGATGTTACCTGGGCTGGAGCGTTTCAGCTATGCAGAGAGACTAGATAGGGTGGATAGAAAGGAACTTTTTCCCTTAGTAGAGGGGTCAATAACTAGGGGGCATAGATTCAAGGTAAGGGGCAGGAGGCTTAGAGGGGATTTGAGGAAAAACCTTTTCACCCAGAGAGTGTTTGGAATCTGGTACTCACTGCCTGAAAAGGTGGTGGAGGCAGGAACCCTGACAACATTCAAGAAGCATTTAGATGAGCACTTGAAACGCCATAGCATACAATACTACGGACCAAGTGCTGAAAAATGGGATTAGAATGGACAGGGCTTGATGGCTGGCGTGGACACGATGGGCCGAAGGGACTCTTTCTGTGCTGTATAACTCTATGACTCTATGACTCTAATTTTACAGCACAGAAGGAGGTCATTCAGTCCATCTTGTCCGTGCCGGCAAATAATTAGCGCTCCAACCTATTCCCACTTTCCAACAGTTGGTCCGTAGCCCTGTAGGTTATGGCACTTCAAGTGCCTAATCAAGTACTTTTTAAATGTGATGATGGTTTCTACCTCTACCACCCTTTCATGCAGTGAGTTCCACAAACCCCACCATCCTCTGGATGAAAAGGATTCTCCTCTAATCCCCTCTATACCTCCTACCAATTACTTTAAATCTATGCCCCCTGGTTATCAACCCCTCTGCTGAGGGAAATAGGTCTTTCATGTCCATTCTACCTTGGACCCTCATAATTTTATACACCTCAAATAGGTCTCCCCTCAGCCTCCTCTATTCCAAAGAAAACAAGCCTAACCTATCCAATCTTTCCTCCTAGCTAAAATTCCCCATCCCAGGCAACATCCTCGTAAAGCTCCTCTGCTCCCCCTCTAGTGCAATTGCAGCTTTTAAAGGCTCTTTATAATTTGCCCGTGACTACACAAACCACTCTGGGTCCAGGTATATTGTGTATAAATAAAACAGGTTTATTAAGCAATAAACATCCAGTATAAAGAAATAATACTTAACAAGAAGATAGTTGTAGTCTCTTCATTGAACCCTGGCGTTCCTGCCGAGTGACTGTGGTGCAGTCTCCGTAGTTGTCTTGCTGTGTTATGTTGACTGAAGCTCACTTCTCTGGATTCTTCCTGTGTTCTGTTGGCTGAAGCTTCACAAACTCTGGTTACATAGTGCGCTGCTTTCAGTGTTCAATGCCTGAATCTTTATACCCTTTTTCCTCTCGTTTTACTTATGTGGCAGTAATTAACTCTCTGACACCTGGTAAATGTCTCGATTTCCTCGTTAGCCATGTTATGACCTTGTTAATCCCTCTTTACATGCACAACAAAGTGTCCTTATCTGAGATGTTCACTTTTCGCAGACCATTTCTTAAAATGTTTTCTAAACAGTCTGTTCATCCTATAGCTGTACAAATGAAGGATGTCTCCAACTCTTCTCTCACTTTCTAGTTCTTAGCTCTTTAAACATAATATTACCGAATTCCTCATCTCCGCCAGTCTCCATGTTGATCCAGCACAACATTCCATTATTTCAGTAATCGAAAACAGAAGCTTTTAGTCAGGTTGGCATAACTTCCCATCCTGCTTCTGGTCTGTTATTCGACATTTTATACAGGCTTCTAGGTTTTTAACGTACATTTCATGTATTATCGCGATACAAAAATTGTTATAGAATCTTAATAATGTTCACAAAATCATACAGATACACCCTATCCTACACAATCACATCCTTCCTGTAAGGTGGTGACAGCATGCAGTATTCTCGCTGCGACCTAACTAGTGTTTTATACATTTCCAGAATAACCTCCCTGCTCTTATAAGGACATAAGAACATAAGAAATAAGAGCAAGAGTAGGCCATTCGGCCCTTCGAGCCTGCTCCGCCATCCAATGAGGTCATGGCTGATCTTCTGCCTCAACTCCATGCACTGGCCCTATCGCCATATCCCTTCCTAGTCAGAAATCTATCAACTTCTGCTTTGAATATACCCAATGACTGAGCCTCCTTATGTTCTATGCCTCGGCCTGCTTCACCAACCTCCGCCTGCTTCACGATGACATGCAAGTCGTCATCCTGACCAATGGATCCACCACAGCCCCAATTCACGTATGGGCCGGTGACAAACAAGGCTATGTCATCGCACCAACGCTCTTTTCGATCTTCCTGGCTAAAATGCTCCATCTCACCCTCAGTAAGCTCCCCGCTGGAGTGGAGCTAATCTACAGAACAAACGGGAAACTGTTCAACCTCCGTCGCCTACAGTCCAGATCCAAGGTCGTCCCATCCTCTGTCGTCGAATTTCTGTATGGGAACACTCTGAGGTCGATCTCCAAACCATCGTCAACACCTTCACTGAAGCATAGGAGAGCATGGGCCTTACACTAAACATCCGTAAGCAAAGGTCCTCTACCAACTTGCCCCCGCCACAAAGTACTGCTCCCCGATTATCAAAACCCATGACGAGGCCTTGGACAACGTGGACCACTTCCCATACATCGGGAGCCTACTGTCAAAAGGGCAGACATCGATGGCGAAGTTAAACACCACCTTCAGTGTGCCAGTGCAGCCTTCGGTCGCCTGAGGAAGAGAGTGTTTGAAGACTAGGGTCTCAAACACGGCACCAAGCTCATGGTCTACAGAGCAGTAGTGATACCCGCCCTCCTGTATGTTTCAAAGACATGGACCATATACAGCAATCACCTCAAAGCACTGGCGAGGTACCACCAACGCTGCCTCCGCAAGATCCTGCAAATTCATTGGCAGGATAGGTGCACCAACATCAGTGTTCTCACTCAGGCCAGCATCCCCAGCATCGAAGCTTTGGCCATGCTCGATCAGCTCCGATGGACGGGCCACATCGTCTGCATGCACGATACGCTACTCCCAAAGCAAGTGCTCTACTCCAAGCTCCGACACGGCAAGCGAGCCCCAGGTGGGCAGAGGAAACGCTGCATGGACACCCTCAAAGCCTCCTTGAAAAAGTGCAACATCCCCACCGACACCTGGCAATCCCTGGCCCAAGACCGCACTAAGTGGCGGAGAAGCATCCGGGAAGGCATCGAACACCTCGAGTCTCTTCACCAGGTGCAAGTGGCAGCCAAGTGCAAGCAGCAGAAGGAGCGGACATCAACCCAAGCACCCCACCTGTGAAGGAATAAGCCATATAACCTATTTAGAAAAATACACTATCTTATGAAAGTATTCTGGCCTTATTAAAAAATGACGAACTGGGTTTGGAAATTTCGAAACCTAACTATGAAATAGCTATGAAAGAATTCTGGATGTTGAGATAAGAAAGTTGTTGACCTTGAATAAATAACCTTATTGAAACAGAAGGTACATGGCTCCAACAGGCTGACTTATGGGAACAAAAACAATGGTTCACCCTGGATAAGGTGTTTTTATTTAAACTTCGTAACGATGTCACATAAAATAAGGGACACCTGCCCTTCACACGGTTTTATATGGTAAACCCAGAACACCTAGAGATGTGACAAGATTCTGGAAGATTACAAGCTGATGTGGCAGTAAATTTGCAGAGGTCATCAGAAGGATGAATAGGGATAATTAACTTGAATCAGCAGAAAACCTTAAAGGAAATAAAACTGGAAAAGGGTATCAATATTGAAGTTTCAAATGGGATACTAGAGTCGCTTTCATCGGGCAAAGCGATTCTCGACTACAGAGGCAGCTCTGTGGTCTTCAATTCTTTTTACATCAGGGATCAAAGGTATTCGATATCCTGTATAGAAAACTTTAAGAATTGTAATACTGTAATGAGTTTTGATTGCGACAGGAGGAAAGATTCAAGTTTGATGGGGTTGCATGAGAGATAGAATTCAGAATTGTAATTTAAATGCAGCGCCCAAACAGGGACTTGAACCCTAAACACTCAGGTTAAAAGTTTGATGCTTTATTGACTGAGCTATCCAGGTTCATAGTGTTATACGACACCCTACCACGGCACAGCGACCTACCATGGCTAACATGGAACATTATATCGCTCATATTCTGCATTTCCTTCTGCAGTAATCCCTTCTGCACCGCGCATTCAATAAGATCGTGGCTGCTCATCAACCTCAACTCCACCTTCCCGCCTGATCCCCATATCCCTTGTTTCCCTTCGAGTCTAAAAAACGACCAATCTCAGCCATGAAGGTACTCAGCGACTGAGCATCCATAGACCTCTGCGATGAATTCCAAAGATTCACAGCTCATTGAGTGAAGAAATGTATCCTCATCTCAGTCTTAAATGGCAGACCTCTTTGTCCTGAGTTCTAGACTCTCCAGCCAGGGGAAACAACCCCTCAGCATCCAGCCTGTCAACCCCCCTCAGAATCTTGTATGTTTCAATGAGTTCACCTCTCATTCTTCTAAACTCCAGAGGCTGTAGGACCAATCTAGTCAATCTCTCCTCAAAGTACTAGCCCCTGATCACATGAAACATTCTAGTCCACCAATATATGGATGACACAACCTTATCGTTGACAGATAGGGAGCTAATGTTACTTTTCATGTGGGAGCCTGGAGAGCTCAGTCAGTAAAGTATCAAAATATTAATCTGAGGGTCCATGGTTGACGTCATCGAATTATAGAAATTTACAGCACAGAAGGAGGCTATTCGGCCCATCCTGTCCTTGCCAGCTGGCAAACAGCTATCCACCCTAATTCCACTTCCCAGCACTTGGTCCGTAGCCCTGTAGGTTGTGGAACTTCAAGTGCATATCCAAGTACTTTTTAAATGTGATGAGGGTTTCTTCCTCCACCACACTTTCAGGCAGTGAATTCCAGACAGCCACTACCCTCTGGGTGAAAAAATATCTCCTCAAATCTCGACTAAACCTCCTACCAATTACTTTATATCTATGCCCCCTGGTTATCGACCCCTCTGCTGAGGGAAATAGATCCTTCCTATCCACTCTATCTAGGCCCCTCATAATTTTATACACCTCAATTAGGTCTCCCCTCAGCCTCCTCTGTTCCAAAGAAAACAACCCAGCCGATCTAATCATTCATCATAGCTAAATTTCCCCAGCCCAGGTAACATCCTCGTAAATCTCCTTGGCACCCCCTCTATTAAAATCACATCCTTCCTGTAATGTGGTGACCAGAACTGCATGCAGTATTCTAGCTGCGGCCTAACTATAGTTTTATACAGTTCAAGCATAACCTCTCTGCTCTTAACTTCTATCCCACGGCTCGCAAAGGCAGTATCCCTTCTGCCTTCTTGACCACTTATCTACCTGTCCTGCTACATTTAGGGATCTGTGGACATGCACTCCAAAGTCCCTCTGATCTTTTGCATTTCTCAGTGTCCTACCACTTATAGTTTATTCCCTTGCCTTGTTAGCCCTCCCCAAATGCATTACTTCACACTTCTCCGGATTAACTTCCACTTGCCACTGTTCTGTCCACCTGACTAGCCCATTGATATATTCCTGCAGTCTGCAGCCTTTATCTTCATTATCAACCTCATGGCCAATGTGGGTATTATCTGCAAACTTCTCCATCATGCTTCCTACATTGAAGTCCAAATCATTGATATATACCACAAAAAGCAGAGGAGCCAGTACTGAGCCCTGTGGATCCCCACTGGAAACAGCTTTCCAGTCACAAAAACACTCTTCCACCATTACCCTTTGTTTCCTGCCACTGAGTCAATTTTGGATCCAACTTGACACTTTGCCTTGGATCCCATGGGCTTTTACATTCGTGACCAATCTGCCATGCGGGGTTATCAAAAGCCTTGCTAAAATCCATATACACTACATCGAACGCACTACCCTTATCGACCCTCTTTGTTAACTCCTCAAAAAGTGCAATCAAGTTAGTCACCTGCGAACTTCTCTTGACCAAACCATGCTGATTGTTCCTGATTAATCCGTGTCTTTCTAAATGAAGATTTATCCTGTCCCTCAGAATTTTTTCCAATAATTTTCCCACCACCGAGGTTAGGCTGACTGGCCTGTAATTACTCGGTCTATCCTTTTTTCCTTTTTTAAACAACGGTTCCACATTAGCAGTCCTCCAGTATGTACAATGTATGTAAGTAGTGGATCCATTCGGAAATCCATTCAAATGTGTGGGCTGGAACTGGGGGAGTAAGACTACACACGGATGGTGGAAAATGCAAACAGAGCTACAAAAGCAACCCTGTGTAAAAATGGGAAAAGAGCAAAAGAACATTAGAAACTGGAGTAGGAGCAGGCCACACAGCCCCTTGAGCCTGCTCCGCCATTCAATAAGATCATGGCTGATCTTCGACCTCAACTCCACCTGCCCGCCTGATCTCCATATCCTTTGATTCCCTTCAAGTCCAAAAAACTACCAACAACAACAGCTTGTATTTATATAGCGCCTTTAACATAGTAACACGTACCAAGACGCTTCACAGGAGTATTAAAAGGCAAACAAATTGACAGGTGACCAAAAGCTTCGTCAAAGAAGTAGGTTTGAAGGAGCGCCTTAAAGAAGAAAAGAGAGGTAGAGAGGCAGAGAGGTTTAGGCAGGGAATTGCAGAGCTTAGGACCTAGGCAACAGATCTCAGCCTTGAATATACTCAACGACTGAGCATCCACAGCCAACTGCAGTAGTGAATTCCAAAGATTCACAACCCTCTGAGTGAAGAAATTCCTCTTCCTCTCACTCTTTGGGGGGGCGGGTCAGGAGAGGGGAAATTTAGAAATCTAAAGAGAAAGGTCAAGGCAATAGAGCAGTTTACCAATTTGGGTAAAAATAAGCAGAGTGTGACAGGAAGGGACAGAGGCCTAGAAATTCAGTTGCGTTTGCGCCCACTTATTGGCTATAGAGTGGTTTGCGCCGGAAGTTTTTTAGCGCCCGAAATTCAGTTGGTCCCTAACATCGGCGTTAGCCGGTAGCGCTGCGCCGGCACTGATGACGTCATCGGTGTGCGCAGCGCCCCGGTTCCAATGCTATTCCGTGCCGATGGCCAAATTCAGTTGCGGCCGCCTCGCCCGTAGCGGCCGCAAACAGCGTTTGAAAAACGGTGCCTTGCAGCTCCAAGAGGCCGGCGCATAAAGGTGGAGGGGCGGCCGGCCGCTTTCCCGGCGGCCGCCTGGCCGCACCTCCCTCCCCGGACTCCTGCACCACCCCCCCGCGGCATTGGTGTCTGACTCCCGCGAGCCCGGCACTTCTCCGTGGTGCCGGGCTCATTTGCCGGGGGAATCCAGCAGCGATCTCACGGCTGCAGGCAGCTCCTCCTTAAGAGAAGGAGGAGGCCTGCAGTACCCCAGCCTGCCGCACCGCATCGGGTGCCGCAGCGGCAGCTGGACGCCTGAAACTGACTTTCATCGCCCCAAACGAGATGGTCAAACCCTGCAATAGCGCCCGCCTCCGTCTTGGGGCGGCGCAACTGAATTTCAGGCGGGCGCTACGGGAATCCGGGCGAGCGCAAAATTTCGGGCACTAAAGACTTGGCGCGACGATACCGAATTTTTAGCCCAGAGAGTTTAATGGTAGCAGTGCAGCAGGGAATAAGGACAAAGCAGGGAATAATAGCAAAAAAAATTAAAGTCTCTTTATCTGAATGCACGAAGTATTCATAACAAGATAGATGAACAAGTGGCACAAATAGTAATAAATGGTTTGATCTAATAGCCATTACCAGCGGTATGGTTGCAAGGTGGCCAAGGTTGGAAACTAAATGTTCCAGGGCACTTGACGTTTTGAACAGACAGGCAGAGTGGAAAAGGAGGGGGAGTAGCCCTTATAATAAAAGATGACATAAGGACAGTAGCGAGATAGGATCCCGGCTCAGAAAATCAGGAAGTAGAAACAGTATGGGTGGAGATAAGGAATAACAAGAGGCAGAACACACTGTTAGGAGTACTATATAGGCCCCCTATCAGTAGCTGTATCATTGGACAGAATATTAATCAATAAATAGTAAGAGTTTGCAACAAAGGTAATGCAATAATCTTGGGGAACTTTAATCTTCATATAGACTGGACAAATCAAATTGGCAATGGTAGTCTGGAGGAGGGGTTCATGGAATGCATTTGGGACAATTTCCTAGAACAATATGTCATGGAACCAACAAGGGAACAGATTATATTAGATTTTGTATTGTGTAAAGAGACAGGGTTAATTAACAATTTCATAGTAAAGGATCCTCTGGGGCAGAGTGATCATAATATGCTAGAATTTCACGTTAATTTTGAGAGAGACATTCCTAAGTCCGAAACTAGAGTTTTAAACTTAAATCAAGCCAATTACATAGGTATGAGGGGCGAGTTGGCTAAGGTAGATTGGAAAATAGTTTTAAAGATGTGGCGGTATATAAGCAGCGGCTAGCATTTAAAGAAATATTTCATCATTCTCAACAAAAATACTTTCCATTGAGAAACAAATATTCCACGGGAAAAGTGATCCAACCATGGCTGACTAAAGAAGTTAAAGATACCATTAGATTAAAAGAATAAGCTTATAATGTTGCAAAGAATAATAATAAGCCTGAGGATTGGGAGAGTTTCAGAAACTGCAAAGGTTGACCAAAAAATTGATAAAATGGTTCACCACCCTCTGAGTGAAGAAATTACTCCCCATCTCAGTCCTAAATGTCCCACCCCGTAACCCGAGACGGTGACCCCTCGTTCTAGACACCCCAGCCTGGGGAAACATGCTCCCTGCATCCAGTCTGTCTAGCCCTGTCAGAATTTTATACGTTTGCACGAGATCCGCTCTCATTCTTCTAAACTCTATTGAATACACGCCTAGTCGACCCAATTTCTCCTCATACGACAGTCCTGCCATCCCAGGAATCAGTCTGGTGAACCCTCGCTGCACGCACTCTATGGCAAGTATATCATTTCTTAGGTAAGGAGACCAAAACTGCACACAGTACGCCAGGTGTGGTCTCGCCAAGGCCCTCTATAACTGTAGTAAGACATCCTTGCTCCTGTTCTCAATTCCTCTTGCAATGAAGGCCAACATGACGTGTGCCTTCCTAACGGCTTGCTGCACCTGCCTGCTTGCTTTCAGTGACTGGTGTACAAGGTCAACCAGGTCTCTTTGTACATCAACATTTCCAATCTATCACCATTTAAATAATACTCTGCCTTTCTGTTTTTTCCTGCCAAAATGGATAACTTCACATTTATCCAAGTTATACTGCATTTGCCATGTATTTGCCCACTCACTCAACTTGTCTAAGTCGCCTTGAAGCCTCTTTGCATCCTCCCCACAATTCACAATCCCATCTAGTTTTGTGTCGTCAGCAAACTTGGAAATATTACATTTGGTTCCCTCATCCAAATCATTGATAAATATTGTTAATAGCTGAGACCCAAGCACTGATCCCTGCGGTACCCCACCATGGAAAAGACCCATTTATTCCTACTTTCTGTTTCCTGTTTGTTAACCAATGTTCTATCCATGCCAGTATATTATCCCAAATCCCATGTGCTTTAATTTTGCAAACTAACCTCTTATGTGGGACTTTATCAAAGGCCTTCTGAAAATCCAAATACACCACATCCACTGGTTCTCCCTTGTCTATTCTACCAGTGACACCCTCAAAAAAATCCAGTAGGTTTGTCAACCACGATTTCCCTTTCATAAATCCATGTTGACTTTGTCTAATCCCGTTGATATTTTCGAAGTGTCTTGTTATCACATGCTTTATAATAGACTAGCATTTTCCCTACTACTGATGTTAGGCTAACCAGTCTGTAGTTCCCTGTTTTCTCTCTCCCTCCTTTTTTAAAGTGGGGTTACAATTGCCACCCTCCAACCTGCAGGAACTGTTTCATAATCTATAGAATTTTGGAAGATGACAACCAATGCGTGCATTATTTCCATAGCTACCTCTTTTATTACTCTGGGAGCAGATTATCAGGGGATTTATCATCTTTCATGCCCATTAATTTCTCCAGCAATATTTTTTTACAAATAATAATTTCCTTTAATTCCTCCTTCTCACTAGACCATTGGTTCCCTAGCATTTCTGGGAAGTTATTTGTGTCCTCTTGCATAAAGACAGAACTGAAGTATTTGTTTCATTCCTCTGCCATTACCTTGTTCCCCGTTATAAATTCCCCCATTTTTGACTGTAAGGGACCTACATTTGTCTTCCCTAATCTTTTTCTTTTTATATACTTGTAGAAGCATTTACAATCCGCTTTTATGTTCCTTGCAAGTTTACTGTTAAACAATCCCTTTGTCCTTTTTTGCTAAATTCTAAACTGCTCCCAATCCTCGGGCTTGCTACTTTTTCTGGCCACCTTATATGACTCCTCTTTGGATCTAATACTATTCTTAATTTCTTTTGTTAGCCATGTTTAGGCCGCTTTTCCTTTTGTGTTTTTGCGCCAGAAAGGGATGTATAACTGTTGCAATTCATGCATTCATTCCTTAATGTTAGCCATTGCCTATCTACCATCATGCCTTTTAATGAAGCTCCCCAATCTATCATAGCCAACTCACTCCTTGTACTTTCATAGTTTCCTTTGTTTAGATTTAGGACCCTAGTTTCAAATTGGAATTCTTCACTTTCCATCTTAGTGAAGAATTCTATCATGTTATGGTCGCTCTTCACTAAAGGGCCCCGCACAACAAGATTATTAATTAACCACTTCTCATTGCATAATACCCAATCTTGGATAGCCTGTTCGCTAGTTGGCTCCTCAACGTACTGGTCTAATAATCCATAGAAACAAGAAACATAGAAGTTAGGAGCAGGAGTAGGCCATTCGGCCCTTCGAGCCTGTTCTGCCATTCAATGAGATCATGGCTGATCATCCAAATTCAGTACCCTGTCCCTGCCTTCTCCCCATATCCCTTGATCTCTTTAGCCTCAAGAAATATATCCAACTCTTTCTTGAATATATTTAATGAACTGGCCTCCACCGCCCTCTGTGGCAGAGAATTCCACAGGTTCACCACACTCTGGGTGAAGAAATTCCTCCTCATTTCAGTCCTAAATGGCTTACCCCTTATCCTTAGACTATGACCCCTGGTTCTGGACTCCCCGGCCATCAGAAACATCCTTTCTGCATCTAGTCTGTCCAGAACTGACAGAATGTTATAGGTTTCGATGAGATCCCCGCTCAATCTTCTAAACTCCAGTGAGTCTAAGCCGAATTGACACAATCTCTCCTCATACGTCATTCCTGCCATCCCAGGTATCAGCCCGGTGAATCTTCGCTGCACTCCCTCCATGGCAAGAACGTCCTTCCTCAGGTAAGGTGACCAAAACTGCACAAAATACTCAAGGTGCGGTCTCACCAAGGCCCTGTACAACTGCAGCAAGACATCCTTGTTCTTGTACTCGAACCCTCTTGCTACGAAGGCCAACATAGCATTTGCCTTCTTAACTGCCTGCTGCACCTGCATGCTTACCTTCAGCTACTGTTGCACAAGGAGTAAAAAGAAATGTTGTAGTGGTAGGGGATTGTATCATTAGGGGGATAGATAGGGTTCTCTGCATTCAAGAGCGGGAGTCCCGAAGGCTGTGTTGCCTGCCCGGTGCCAGGGTTAAGGACATCTCTTCTGGGCTGGAAAGAAACTAGGAGTGGGAGGGGGAGGATCCAGTTGTCGTGGTCCATGTTGGTACAAACGACGTAGATAGGACAAGGAAGAAGGTTCTGTTAAAGGAGTATGAGCAGCTCGGGGTCAAATTAAAAAACAGAACCACAAGGGTAATAATCTCTGGGTTATTACCTGAGCCACGAGCGAATTTGGCTAGGATAAATAAAATTAAAGAGTTAAATGCGTGGCACAAAGACTGGTGTGGGAGAAATGGGTTTTGCTTCTTGGGACACTGGCACCAGTACCAGAACAGGAGGGAGCTGTTTCGTTGGGATGGACTCCACTTGGCCAGTGCTGGGACTAGAGTCCTGGCGAATCATATAACTAGGGCTGTAGAGAGGGATTTAAACTAATTAGTGGGGGGGAGGTTTCTAGAGAGCAAATAACAGAAATGACAACGGAGAAGGTCATAGACTTAGGTAGCAGTGGGGAAATTTAAAAACAGAACGTGTCAGGAAGGGACAGAAGGTATGGAGTAAAAGGTAAAGTAGTAAAAGGGGAAAAAACAGGAACTAAGTGTCACAAAACATAAGTGAATCTTCTTTATCTGAATGCACGTAGCATTCTTAACAAAATGAATGTGTTAATGGCACAAATAACTACATATGGGTATGATCTTGTGGCCATTACGGAAACATAGCTGCAGGGTGACCATGACTGGGAATTAAACATACCAGGTTATTTACCAATCAGGAAGGACAGGCAGGAAGGGAGGGGAGGTGGGGTGGCTATATTAATAAAGGAAGGAATCACTATAATACAGAGAAATGATATTGTGTCAAAGGAGCAGGATAGTGAAACAGTTTGGGTAGAGATAAGGAATAATAAGGGGAAAAGACACTAGTGGGCGTAGTCTATAGGCCTCTGAACAGTTGCAACTCTGTTGGATGGAGTATTAATCAGGAAATAGTTGAGGCTTGTAATAAGGGAACAGCTAAAGTTACGGGGGATTTTAACTATCATATTAACTGGACAAATCAAACTGGGCAGAGCAGCCTTGAGGATGAGTTCATTGAGTGTATTAGGGATGGGTTTCTTGAGCAGTATGTAACTGAACCGACCAGGGGGCAAGCAACCTTAGATTTGGTCCTGTGTAATGAGACAGGATTAATTAAAATGGTCCTAGTAAAGGATCCCCTTGGAATGAGTGACCATAACATGGTTGAATTCCATATTTAGGTAAAGGGTGAGAAGGTTGGATCTCAAACAAGCGTGCTGAGCTTGAATAAAGGAGACTATGAAGGAATGAGAGCGGAATTGATTAGAGTGGACTGGGAAAATAGATTAAAGGATAAGAAGGTACATGATCAGTGGTGTACATTTAAGGAGTTATTTTACAACTTCCAAAAAATATACATTCCACTGAGGAAAAAAGGGTGTAAAAGAAAACATAGCCATCCGTGGCTAAGTAAAGTAATTAAGGATAGTATCTGACGAAAAACAAGGGCATATAAGGTAGCCAAATCTAGTGGGAAGATAGATGATTGGGAAGTCTTTAAAAGACAGCAAAAAATAACTAAAAGATTGATTAAGAAAGGGAAGATAGGTTATGAAAGTAAATTAGCAAAAAATATAAAAACGGATAGCAAAAGTTTCTATAGTTATATAAAAAGTAAAAGGGTGGCTAAAGTAAATGTTGGTCCCTTGGAGGATGAGACTGGGAAATTAATGGTGGGAAACATGGAGATGGCAATAACGCTGAACAAATATTTTGTATCAGTCTTTACGGTAGAGGACACTAAGAATATCCCAACACTGGACAAAGAGGGTGCTCTAGGGGGAGAGGAGCTAAATACGATTAAAATCACGAAGGAAGTGGTACTTGGTAAAATAATGGGACATAAGCCGGATAAATCCCCTGGACCTGATGGCTTACATCCTAGGTTCTTGAGGGAAGTGGCGGTAGGGATTGTGGATGCATTGCTAATAATTTTCCAAACTCCCTGGACTTAGCTAAGGCCCCGGCAGATTGGAAAACTGCTAATGTAACACCCTTATTTAAAAAGGGTAATAGGCAGAAGGCTGGAAACTATAGACCTGTTAGCCTAACATCTGTGGTTGGTAAAATGTTAGAGTCCATTATTAAGGAGACAGTAACGGGACATTTGGATAAACATAATTTAATAGGACAAACTCAGTATGGTTTCATGAAGGGGAAGTCATGTTTGACAAATTTGCTTGAGTTCTTTGAGAAAGTAACATACAGGGTGGATAAAGGAGAACCAGTGAACGTAGTGTATTTAGACTTCCAAAAGGCATTTGACAAGGTGCCACACAAAAGATTATTGCTCAAGCTAAAAAAATCACGGGATTGGGGGTAATATTCTGGCGTGGGTGGAGAATTAGCTCTCTAACAGAAAGCAGAGAGTTGGGATAAATGGTTCATTCTCAGACTGGCAATCAGTAACTAGTGGTGTTCCGCAGGGGTCAGTGCTGGGTCCCCAACTCTTTACAATCTATATTAACGATTTGGAGGAGGGGACCGAGGGTAACATATCAAAGTTTGCAGATGATACAAAGATGGGAGGGAAAGTAGTGAGTGAGGAGGACATAAAAAACCTGCAAAGTGACATAGACAGGCTAAGTAAGTGGGCAGAGATTTGGCAGATGGAATACAATACTGGAAAGTGTGAGGTTATGCACTTTGGCAGGAAAAATCGTAGAGCAAGTTATTACCTTAATGGCAAGAAACTGGAAAGTACTGTAGTACAAAGGGATCTGGGGGTCCTGGTGCACGAAACTCAAAAAGTTAGTATGCAGGTGCAGCAAATGATCAAGAAGGCCAATGGAATGTTGGCTTTTATTGCTAGGGGGATAGAATATATAAACAGGGAGGTATTGCTGCAGTTATACAAGGGATTAGTGAGAGCGCACCTGGAATACTGCATACAGTTTTGGTGTCCATACTTAAGAAAAGACATACTTGCTCTCGAGTCAGTACAAAGAAGGTTCACTTGGTTAATCCCGGGGATGAGGGGATGGACATATGAGGAGAGGTTGAGTAGATTGGGACTCCACTCATTGGAGTTCAGAAGAATGAGAGGCGATCTTATTGTAACATATAAGATTGTGAAGGGGCTTGATCAGGTGGATGCGGTGAGGATGTTCCCAATGATGGGTGAAACTAGAACTAGGGGGCATAATCTTAAAATAAGGAGCTGCTCTTTCAAAACTGAGATGAGGAGAAACTTCTTCACTCAGAGGGCGGTAGGTTTGTGGAATTTGCTGCCCCAGAAAGCTGTGGAAGCTACATCATTAAATAAATTTGAAACAGAAATAGATAGTTTCCTAGAAGTAAAGGGAATTAAGGGTTACGGGGAGCGGGCAGGAAATTGGACATGAGTCTTGGTTCGGAATGGTCATGGTCCTGTGGGTAGTGGAGCGGGCCCAGGGGCTGTGTAGCCTGGTTCTGTTCCTACTTCTTGTGTTCTAATTCTGTGTTAGATTTCAGGAGATGGTTTTATTCCTGTTCCTGGCTGGGGTGGAGATCGCCTTTACAGAAGGTAAGTACTGTAGAAAATATAGGGACAGAGTGATCTCCTGGAAGAGTTTCGATCGCCTAGATGGGTTGGAGAGGAATTTCCCAGATTTTTTCTCCCAAATTGGCCATTGGGTTTTTATCTGGTTTTTCGCCTCTCCCAGGAGATCACATGGGTTCGGGTGCGATGGAGAGTGATAGAAGATATGAGGTTAGGACCTGATCAGCCATGATCTTATTGAATGGTGGAGCAGGCTCGAGGGGCCGATTGGCCTACTCCTGCTCCTATTTCTTATGTTCTTATGTTGACACCCAGGTCTCTTTGCACTTCCCCTTCTCCCAATCTATTGCCATTCAAATAATAATCTGCCTTCCTGTTTTTTCCACCAAAGTGGATAACCTCACATTTATCCACATTATAGTGCATTTGCCATGTTTCTGCCCAATCACCCAACCTGTCCAAATCGTACTGGAGTTTCACGACATCCTCCTCACAGCATACCCTCCCACCCAGCTTTGTGTCGTCTGCAAATTTGGAGATATTACATCCAATTCCCTCGTCCAGATCATTAATATATATTGTGAACAGCTGGGGTCCTAGGACCGATCCTTGCGGTACCCCACTAGTCACTGCCTGCCACTCGGAAAATGACCCATTTATTCCAACTCTTTGCTTTCTGTCCGCCAACCAGTTCTCTATCCAAGTCAATACCTTGCCCCCAATCCCATGTGCCTTAATTTTGCACGCTAACCTCTTATGCGGGACCTTATCAAAAGCCTTCTGAAAGTCCAAATACACCACATCCACTGGTTCTCCCTTATCTATTTTACCAGTTACATCCTCAAAAAATTCCAGTAGATTAGTCAAGCATGATTTACCTTTTGTAAATCCATGTTGACTTTGTCCGATCCAGTCACTGCTTTCCAAGTGCTCTGCTATTACATCTTTTATAATGGACTCTAGCATTTTTCCCACTACCGATCTCAGGCTTAACGGTCTATAATTCCCCACATTTTCTCTGCCACCATTTTTGAATAGTGGGGTAACATTAGCTACCCTCCAATCCATGGGTACTTTTCCAGAGTCTATTGAGTTCTGGAAGATGACCAGCAATGCATCTACTATTTCTAGGGCCACTTCCTTAAGTACGCTGGGATGTAGATTATCAGGCCATGGGGATTTATCGGCCTTCAGTCCCATCAATTTTCCTAACACCATTTCCCTACAAATACTGATTTCTTTCAGTTCCACCCTTTCATCAGACCCTATGTTCCGCGGTATTTCTGGGAGGTTATTTGTGTCCTCCTTTGTGAAGACAGAACGAAAATATGTATTTAGTTGGTCTGCCATTTCTTTGCTCCGCATTATAAATTCCCCCGATTCTTACTGCAAGGGACCTACGCTTGACTTCACCAAGCTTTTTCTCTTCACATATCTATAAAAGCTTTTACAGTCAGTTTTTATGTTCCCTGAAAGCTTACTCTCATATTCTATTTTCCCTTTCTTAATTAATCCCTTTGTCCTCCTTTGTTGAATCGTAAACTGCTCCCAATCCTCAGGATTATTGCTTTTTCTGGCCAATTTGTATGTGCTCTCCTTGGATCTTATGCTATCCCTAATTTCCCTTGTTAGCCACGGTTGAGTCACCTTTTTTGTTTTATTTTTATGCCAAACTGGGATGAACAACTTCTGTAGTTCATCCATTCGTTCTTTGAATGTTTGCCATTGCCTATCCACCATCAACCCTTTGAGGGCCATTCCCCAATCAATCCGATGCAACTCGCTTCTCAGACCATCGTAGTTTCCTTTATTTAAATTGAGGACCCTAGTTTCTGAGTCAACTACTTCATTCTCCATTGTAATGAAGAATTCGATCATATTATGATCGCTCCGACCCAAGGGGCCTCGTACAACAAGGTTGCTAATTAATCCTTTCTCGTTACATAATACCCAGTCTAAGATGGCCTGATCTCTGGTTGGTTCCTCGACATGTTGGTCCAGGAAACCATCCCGTAAACACTCCAGGAATTCCTCCTCCACAGTATTGTTACTAATTTAGTTAGCCCAATCTATATGTAGATTAAAGTCACCCATGATGACTGCTGTGCCCTTATTGCACGCTTCCTTTATTTCCTTTTTAATACCATCCCCAACCTCCGCCTTACTGTTTGGAGGTCTATGTACCACTCCCACTAATGTTTTTTTCCCCTTAGTATTTCTCAATTCTACCCATACAGATTCCACATCATCAGAGCTAATATCCTTCATTACAATTGTGTTAATCCCTTCTTTAATCAGTAATGCTACACCTCCTCCCTTTCCTTTTTGCCTATCTTTCCTCAATATCGAATACCCATGGATGTTGAGTTCCCAGTCTTGGCCATCCTTGAGCCACGTTTCCGTAATCCCAGCCAAATCATATTCGTTTACCTCTATTTGCGCAGCCAATTCATCCACCTTATTACAAATGCTCCTCGCATTAAGACACAAAGCCTTCAGGCTTGTTTTTTTAACGCTCTTAGACCTATTAGAATTATTATTTACTGTGGCCACGTTTGATTTAAACCGTTGATTTCTCTGACTGCCACTTTTGTTTTTCTCCTTCCTATCTTTTGCTTTTATCCTTGTTTCCCTTTCTGCTGTCTCCCTGCTCAGGTTCCCAACCCCCTTCCATTTTAGTTTAAACCCTCCCCCACAGCACTAGCAAACACTCCCCCTAGGACATCTTGCACACACTCCAGGAATTCATCCTCCACAGTATTATTGCTAATTTGGTTTGGCCAGTCTATATGTAGATTAAAGTCACCCATGATTACTTTATTACCCTTGTTAAATGCATCTCCAATTTCCTGTTTGATGCCATCCCCTACATTAACAGCAGCGTTTGGGGGCTTATAGACAACTCCCACCAATGTTTTCTGCCTCTTGGTGCTTCTTAGCTCCACCCAGACTTCTAGTTCTAGAACCTCTAGCCAGTGGAATCAGCACCTCAGCATCTACCCTGTCAACTTCCCTCAGAATCTTGTATCTTTCAATGAGATCACTTCTCATTCTTATAAACTCCAGAGACTATTGGACAAAGCCATTCAATCGCTCCTCAAATTACTAGCCTCTTATCGCAGGAAGCAAGCGAGTCCACCAATATATGGATGACACAACCTTCTCATTGAGAGTTAGCGACCTAATGCTGTTTTGCATCTGGGCCCGGCTGTCTCAGTCGGCAAAGTATCAGACTTTAAGGGTTCAAGTCGTTGTTTGAGTGCAGCTTTTAAACCAAAGTTCTCAACTACTTGTAGGTTAGTCGTGCTGATTTCACCAATATATTCTAAAGATTTGTCACAATGCTTAAAGGTGCATTGAGTTTTTTTTTCGAGATCATCAATCCTTACCTTCATGCAGTCCCATTTTAAGCATTTCAAGCTGTTACTTCCTGCGGCCTCATTGAAACTCATTAATATTTGTTGAATGTTTGTCACAACACCTGATTTTTCAAATATAATTCTAATATTTTCTTAATATAAGCAAACCTTATTCGTCTGATTGGCTATTTTCTAAAATCACTGCTTTCAAGTTTAATTCATGTGTTGTCTTCATTGACTAAAGCAACGCCCGAACAGGCACTTGAACCCTGGACCCTCAGATTAAAATAAATGCTGCACATCTTTGCCCTGACATTAAAGTAGCAGTTAGCTCACATAGAAACATAGAAACATAGAAGATAGGAGCAGGAGTAGCAGCTTCAAGCCTGCTCCGCCATTCAACGTGATCATGGCTGATCATCCAATTGCAGTACCCAGTCCCTGCTTTCTCCCCATACCCCTGGATCCCTTTAGCCTTAAGAAATATATCCAACTCCTTCTTGAATATATTTAATGAATAGGCTTCTACTGCCTTCTGTGGTAGAGAATTCCACAGGTTCACCACACTCTGGGTGAAGAAATTCCACCACATTTCTGTCCTAAAAGGCTTACCCCTTATCGTTAGACTGTGACCCCTGGTTCTGGACTCCCCGACCATCGGGAACATCATTCCTGCATCTAGTCTGTCCAGTCCTGTCAGGATTTTCTAAGTTTCAATGAGATATCTATATATATAAACGAGTCGATCTGTCTGTCTATCTGTCTGTCTATCTGTCTGTCTGTCTGTCCTCATGTGTGCGTCTGTCTGGCTATGCGCTCGAAAGTTATAGGGCGTACCTAGGCATGCGTTATGTCGAAAGAAAGCTTTCCGTTCCGAAACGGTCGTAAGCGTATTTACATTTCGGCCGGACGAAAATCGCGCCCGCGGTATCCGAAAAACGTTCAACATTCCGCTCATTAGCATCTCATTATCCACTCGTTAGCGACAGAGTGACCTCGAGGTCGACCAATCGTACTCTGGGTTGCTGGCACGTGCGGCCGGGCCCTCCTACGGTCGAGTGACGGGACGATTGACCAATCCTACGCTTCGGTCACCTGACGGTCGACCAATCGGTGCATGTGTGGGCGGGCCTTATCGTTCTGAACCGAGGTGAGTCGCCACCATCTTGATTCTAAACATTTCATTTCTTTTTCCCGCTTTTTTTGTGTTTCTTTTCAAATCTACATTTCCAGCAAAAAAAAAGTTGCTTTTAAAACACAAATTGTTTTTTAAAAAAGTTAATTAATTTGTAAATCTTTTCTCTAACCTCTATAATTCTCCTACCTTTCACCGTTTTTCCAGGCCCGGGGCCTAGGCTTCTCCAACTGCCAGCAGTACAACTCTAGACCCAGGATCCCAGCCTAGGCAGAGACAAACACTGGCAGAGGAGAGAGGGTGTGCTGCCTCAGCTCCATTCCCAGGGTCAGTAGGTGGGGAGGCTTCATAAGCAACTGGGGTAGGTCGCAAGCCCCGAATAATAATCTGAAGATCCTGTGTTTGCAGCTGAGGAAATTTCTTCTGCAGACAGCCCCAGGTTATCGGCAGCCATCTTTGTCAAGGAGGGCAAAAAGTTTCAGTGCGACGCCATTTTGATTCAGTGTGTAACAGAGTGCCTGCGTGGCCATCTTAGTACAGGAACATAGAGTGGGTGGGGCTTCTGTGCTCCAAATCGGGTCCTGGTGACCGAGACAGACAATTGGCTGTGTGGGCGGGGCCTAATCTATCCAACTGAAAAGCAAGCGGCGGCCATTGTTTGTGGTACAACACTGAGAGGTGAGGACCCCTTTTTAATAAAAAGATTGGTGAGGTTGTAAAGTGTATGTTATAGAAAGATTTACCAAAAATGTTTTATAAGTACAGGGAACTTTGTGCTATCCGGAGGTGAGCTATCCGGCAATCTGGAGCCACCACAAAAATCAGCAGCCGTTTTTTATTCTTTGTTTGTTTATTTTCCTTTGTTTGAACAGTCAAGCTGTGCAGGGCCTGTAGCTATAGCAACAGCGTTAGCTGCAGAGCTTTAGGGCCAAACCCAGTGTTTAGAAGCTGTTGCTAAGCAACAGTGTTTGTTGTCAAATACGGAGTTAAGAATTTCCGTTTCTCTGAACATTAACTCTGGAGAGTAGGGCAGTTTTAAGGCAAGGCAGCAGCTCGGTCACGTGGGTGCCGGATACCACAAAGTTTCCTGTACTTTAAGTATATCTCCCCTCCTCCCTTTCCACCCCCCACACCCCCCACCCCCCCACACCACCTCCACACCCCCCCACACACACCCCCACACCCCTTCCCCCACACACCTCACCACCCCTTCCCCCCCACCACCCCTTCCACCCTCACAACCCTCCCCCCACCCCCACAACCCCCCACACACCCCTTTCCCCCCACAACCCCACCCCTTCCCCTCCCCCTCCTCCATTCCCCCTACCCTTCCCATCCCCCCTCTCCCCTTCCCATCCCCTCTCTCCCCTTCCCCCTCCCCTTCCCATCCCCTCTCTCTCTCTCTCTCTTCCCCTGTCACTCTCTCTCTTCCCCTCGAATCGCTCTCTCTTCCACCCCCCAGTCGCTCTCTCTCTTCCCCCCAGTCGCTCTCTTTCTTCCCCCCCAGTTGCGCTCTCTCTTCCCCCCAGTCGTTCTCTCCCATCCCCCCAGTCACTCTCTCTCTTCACCCCCAGTCGCTCTCTCTCTTCCCCCCCAGTCACTCTCTCTCTTCCCCCCCAGTCGCTCTCTCTCTTCCCCCCCGTCGCTCTCTCTCTTCCCCCCCAGTCGCTCCCTCTCTTCCCCCCCAGTCGCTCCCTCTCTTCCCCCCCAGTCGCTCTCTCTCTTCCTCCCAGTCGCTCTCTCTCTTCCCCCCAGTCGCTCTCTCTCTTCCCCCCCAGTCACTCTCTCTCTTCCCCCAGTCACTCTCTCTCTTCCCCCCATCACTCTCTCTCTTCCCCCCCAGTCGCTCTCTCTCTTCCCCCCCAGTCGCACTCTCTCTTCCCCTCCAGTTGCTCTCTATCTTCCCCCCCAGTCGCTCTCTCTCTTCCCCCCCAGTCGCTCTCTCTCTTCCCCCCAGTCGCTCTCTCTCTTCCCCCCAGTCGCTCTCTTTCTTCCCCCCCAGTTGCGCTCTCTCTTCCCCCCAGTCGTTCTCTCCCATCCCCCCAGTCACTCTCTCTCTTCACCCCCAGTCGCTCTCTCTCTTCCCCCCCAGTCACACTCTCTCTTCCCCCCCAGTCGCTCTCTCTCTTCCCCCCCGTCGCTCTCTCTCTTCCCCCCCAGTCGCTCCCTCTCTTCCCCCCCAGTCGCTCTCTCTCTTCCCCCCCAGTCGCTCTCTCTCTTCCCCCCCAGTCGCTCTCTCTCTTCCCCCCAGTCGCTCTCTCTCTTCCCCCCAAGTCACTCTCTCTCTTCCCCCCAGTCACTCTCTCTCTTCCCCCCGTCACTCTCTCTCTTCCCCCTCCAGTCGCTCTCTCTCTTCCCCCCCAGTCGCTCTCTCTCTTCCCCCCCAGTCGCACTCTCTCTTCCCCTCCAGTCGCTCTCTCTCTTCCCCCCCAGTCGCTCTCTCTCTTCCCCCCCAGTCGCTCTCTCTCTTCCCCCCAGTCGCTCTCTCTCTCCCCCCCAGTCACTCTCTCTCTTCCCCCCCAGTCGCTCTCTCTCTTCCCCCCCACTCGCTCTCTCTCTTCCCCACCAGTCACTCTCTCTCTTCCCCCCAGTCACTCTCTCTCTTCACCCCCAGTCGCTCTCTCTCTTCCCCCCCAGTCGCTCTCTCTCTTCCCCCCCAGTCGCTCTCTCTCTTCCCCCCCAGTTGCTCTCTCTCTACCCCCCCAGTCGCTCTTTCTCTTTCCCCCCAGTCACTCTCTCTCATCCCCCCAGTCGCTCTCTCTTCCCCCGCGTCACTCTCACACTTCCCCCCATCACTCTCACTCTTCCCCCCATCGCTCTCCCTCTTCCCCCCGTCGCTCTCTCTCTTCCCCCCCAGTTGCTCTCTCTCTTTCCCCCCAGTCGCTCTCTCTCTCTTCCCCCCCAGTCGCTCTCTCTTCCAACCCCGTCGCTCTCACTCCTCCCCCCACCGTCACTCTCACTCTTCCCCACCCATCGCTTTCCCTCTTCCCCCCGTTGCTCTCTCTATTCCCCCCCGTCGCTCTCTTCCTTCCACCCGTCGCTCTCTCTCTTCTCCCCGTCGCTCTCTCTCTTCCCCCCCAGTCGCTCTCTCTCTTCCCCCCAGTCACTCTCTCTCTTCCCCCCAGTCGCTCCCTCTCTTCCCCCCCAGTTGCTCACTCTCTTCCCCCAGTCACTCCCTCTCTTCCCCCCCAGTCGCTCTCTCTCTTCCCCCCAGTCGCTCTCTCTCTTCCCCCCAGTCGCTCTCTCTCTTCCCCCCCAGTCGCTCTCTCTCTTCCCCCCAGTCGCTCTCTCTCTTCCCCCCCAGTCACTCTCTCTCTTCCACCTCAGTCGCTCTCTCTCTTCCCCCCAGTCGCTCTCTCTCTTCCCCCCAGTTGCACTCTCTCTTCCCCCCTGTCGCGCTCTCTCTTCCCCCCAGTCGCTCTCTCTCTTCCCCCCCAGTCGCTCTCTCTCTTCCCCCCAGTCACTCCCTCTCTTCCCCCCCAGTCGCTCTCTCTCTTCCCCCCAGTCGCTCTCTCTCTTCCCCCCCAGTCGCTCTCTCTCTTCCCCCCAGTCGCTCTCTCTCTTCCCCCCCAGTCGCTCTCTCTCTTCCACCTCAGTCGCTCTCTCTCTTCCCCCCAGTCGCGCTCTCTCTTCCCCCCCAGTCACGCTCTCTCTTCCCCCCTGTCGCGCTCTCTCTTTCCCCCCCAGTCGCACTCGCTCTTCCCCCCAGTCGCTCTCTCTCTTCCACCCTAGTCGCTCTCTCTCTCTCTTCCCCCCCCCAGTCGCTCTCTCTCTCACTTTCCCCCAGTCACTCTCTCTCTCTTTCCCCCCAGTCGCTCTCTCTCTCTCTTTCCTCCCAGTCTCTCTCTCTCTCTCTTTCCCCCCAGTCGCTCTCTCTCTCTTCCCCCCCAGTGGCTCTCTCTCTTCCCCCCCGTCACGCTCTCTCTTCCCCCCCCAGTCACTCTCTCTCTTCCCCCCCAGTCGCTCTCTCTCTTCCCCCAGTCGCTCTCTCTCTCTCTTCCCCCCCAGTCGCTCTCTCTCTCTCTTCTCCTCCCCCCCCCGCCACTCCCCTCCCCCCCCCAGTCGCTCTCTCTCTCTCTCTTCCAACAACAACATGCCCTCAAAGGACCATCGGCACCGCCGGGCACTTCAGCGACTATATATATAAATGATACGGGCCGAGATTTTGAGCTGATATTGTTGAACTCTATGTGGAGTCCGGAAGGCTGTAAAGTGCCTAATTGAAAGATAAATATATATTTATATTTATTTCGTTATTTATTTTTTATCCACACTTTTTGTCTGTGTCTTTTTTTCTTCTCCCCAACATGGCAGCTGTCTTTCATTCTGCCAGCACAATTTACACTTCATCTAGAACCATCCTTTATTTCTTAACCTGTCCCATTACCATCTCCTTTTGCCTTGAATATCTCTTCATGTCTCTTAATCTCTCCCGCCTTCTATCCTATCACAGACCTTCCCTTTTGTTCTTTCATCCCCTCCCCCCTTTCCCAGACTCGTCACTTGCTTAAAATCTGTTCCATTTCCTGCTTTTATCCAGTTCTGATGAAAGGTCATCGGCCTGAAACGTTAAGTCTGTTTCTCTCTCCACAGATGCTGCTTGACCTGCTGAGTTTCTCCAGCATTTTCTGTTTTTATTTCAGATTTCCAGCATCTGCAGTGTTTTCTTTTTGTTTTAACCTGAGGGTCGAGAGTTCAAATCCCTGTTCGGGCATTGCTTTTTATCAGTGAAGACAAAACTTAAATTTACACTTAAAAGCTGTGACTTTCGAAAATACCCTATCGTTTGCTTGCAAAGACTTAAAATATATTAAGTAAACACGAGAAAATGTTTACTAGAAAATGTCATATATTTCAAAATTCAGGTTTTGTGACAAATATGCAACACATATTAAGAAGTTTCATTGAGACAATAGGGAAGAGCAGCTTGAAATGCTCGTGTTTCATGGAGCTGCATGAAAGTGGGAATTGATCATCTTGAAACCACAGCTCCATGTATCTTAAAGCACCGCCACTGTGACAATTCTTTAACATATGTTAATGAGATCAGCATGAACCGTTTGTGTTTCACGGGGTTGCCTGAAAGATGGAATTGGGAATTTTGATTGAAAAGCAGCGCCCAAACAAAGACCTGAACCCGGGACCATCAGATTATCTGGGCTCACGCTATTTTCACAACACAGCGACATTCAATAGCTGATATTGAACATTACAACTTTCACATTCTGCATTTCATTCTGTAGTCATCCTGTCTGGCGGGGACCATCAACAATGGCTTTGGTCTTCCCTATATTTAATTGGAGAACATTTCTGCTCATCCAGTAATGGACTAACAGTCAGACAATTTAGATACCGTGACGGGGATGGAGAGGGTTGGTGGTGCGGTTGAGCTGCGTGTTATCAGCATACATGTGGAGACGGAAACTGTGTATTTGAATGATGTCATCGAGGGGCAACATGTAGATCAGAAATAAGAGGATGCCAAGGATAGATTCTTGGGGAACACCAGAGGTGATGATGCAGGAGCAGGAAGAGAAGCCATTGCAAATGATTCTCTGTTTTATGTTGAATAAATCCAATAATAGCGCCTCAGACTTCTATTCTGTGGGTCAAGGGTTCAAGTCCCTGGTCAAGCGTTACTTTTCTCAATGAACTCAACACCGAATTTACACTTTAAAGCAGTGCCATTAAAAAATACCCTGTCCAAAACCTCAGGTGTGATTGCAAAGTTATAAAATGTATTATGCAAATATTTTTAAATAAATCATATTTCTAAAATTAGGTGTTGTGGCAATCATTTAACACATATTAATGAATTTTATTGAGGCAGAAAGCAAATCAGCTTGGAATACTCGTGCATCATTTTCTTCATTCGTTCCAGGGATGTGGGCGTCGCTGGCAAGGCCAGCCTTTATTGCCCATCCCTAATTGCCATTGAGAAGGTGGTGGTGAGCCACCTTCTTTAACCGCTGCAGGCCGTGGGGTGAAGGTACTTCCACAGTGCTGTTAGAGACGGAGTTCCAGGATTTTGACCCAGCGACAATGATGGTTACAGCGATATTTTTCTGTGTCAGGATGGTGTGTGACCTGGAGGGGCAATTGCAGGTGCTGGTACTCCCATGTCCCTGCTGCCATTGTCCTTCTAGAACATAAGAACATAAGAACATAAGAAATAGGAGCAGGAGTAGGCCAATCGGCCCCTCGAGCCTGCTCCACCATTCAATAAGATCATGGCTGATCTGATCCTAACCTCAAATCTTCTATCACTCTGCATCCACCCGAACCCATGTGATCTCCCGGGAGAGGCGAAAAACCAGATAAAGACCCAATGGCCAATTTGGGAGAAAAAAATCTGGGAAATTCCTCTCCGACCCATCTAGGCGATCGAAATTCTTCCAGGAGATCACTCTGTCCCTATATTTTCTACAGTACTTACCTTCTGTAAAGGCGATCTCCACCCCAGCCAGGAACAGGAATAAAACCATCTCCTGAAATCTAACAGAATTAGAACACAGTAGGAGCAGAACAAGGCTACACGGCCCCTGGGCCCGCTCCACTACCCACAGGGCCATGACCATTCCGAACCTAGACTCATGTCCAATTTCCTGCCCGCTCCCCGTAACCCTTAATTCCCTTTACTTCTAGGAAACTATCTATTTCTGTTTTAAATTTATTTAATGATGTAGCTTCCACAGCTTTCTGGGGCAGCAAATTCCACAAACCTACCACCCTCTGAGTGAAGAAGTTTCTCCTCATCTCAGTTTTGAATGAGCAGCCCCTTATTTTAAGATTATGCCCCCTAGTTCTAGTTTCACCCATCATTGTGAACATCCTCACCGCATCCACCCAATCAAGCCCCTTCACAATCTTATATGTTTCAATAAGATCGCCTCTCATTCTTCTGAACTCCAATGAGTAGAGTCCCAATCTACTCAACCTCTCCTCATATGACCACCCCCTCATCCCCGGGATTAACCGAGTGAACCTTCTTTGTACTGACTCGAGAGCAAGTATGTCTTTTCTTAAGTATGGACACCAAAACTGTACGCAGTATTCCAGGTGCGGTCTCACCAATACCTTGTACAACTGCAGCAATACCTCCCTGTTTTTATATTCCAACCCCCTAGCAATAAAAGCCAACATTCCATTGGCCTTCTTAATCACTTGCTGCACCTGCATACTAACTTTTTGAGTTTCGTGCACCAGGACCCCCAGATCCCTTTGTACTACAGTGCTTTCCAGTTTCTTGCCATTAAGATAATAACTTGCTCTATGATTTTTCCTGCCAAAGTGCATAACCTCACACTTTCCAGTATTGTATTCCATCTGCCAAATCTCTGCCCAGTTACTTAGCCTGTCTATGTCCCTTTGCAGGTTTTTTATGTCCTCCTCACTCACTACTTTCCGTCCCATCTTTGTATCATCTGCAAACTTTGATATGTTACACTCGGTCCCCTCCTCCAAATCGTTAATATAGATTGTAAAGAGTTGGGGACCCAGCACTGACCCCTGCTAGTTGGTAGAGGACATGGGTTTGGGAGGTGCTGTCAAAGAAGCCTTGGCGAGTTGCTGCAGTGCATCTTGGAGATGGTACACACTGCAGCCACGGTGCAGCGGTGGTGGAGGGAGTGGAAGTTTAAAGTGGTGGATGGGGTGCCCATCAAGCGGATTGCTTTGTCCTGGATGGTGTCGAGCTTCTTGAGTGTAGTTGGAGCTGCACTCATCCAAGCAAGTGGAGGGTATTCCATCACACTCCTGACTTGTGCCTTGGAGATGGTGGAAAGGCTTTCGGGAGTAAGGAGGTTAGAGACTCGCTGCAGACGACCCAACTTCTGTCCTGCTCTTGTTGCCACAGTATTTATGTAGCTGGTGCAGTTAGATTTCTGTTTAATGGTGACCCCCAGAATGTTGATGTTGAGAGATTCCAGGATGGCAATGCTGTTGAATATCAAGAGGTGCTGGTTAGACGCTCTCTTGTTGGAGATAGTCATTGCCGGGTACTTGTGTGGCGTGAATGTTACTTGTCACCTATCAACCCCAGCCTGAATGTCGTCCAAGTCTTGCTGCATGCGGGCATAGACTGCTTCATTATCTGAGGAGTTGCAAATGGAGATGAACACTGTGCAATCATCAGCGAACCTCCCTACTTTCGACCTTATGTTGGAGGGAAGTTCATTGATGAAGCAACTGAAGATGGTTGGGCCGAGGACACTGCCCTGAGGAACTCCTGCAGCGATGTCCTGGGGCTGAGATGATTGTACTCCAACAACCACAACAATCTTCCATTGTGCTAGTTATGACTCCAGACAATGCAGAGTTTTTCCACTGATCCCTATTGACTTCAGTTTTACTAGGGCTCTTTGATGCCACACTCGACCAAATGTTGCATGGATGTCAAGGGCAGTCACTCTCACCTCATCTCTTGAATTCAGCACTTCTGTCCATGATTGGAGCCGAGTGGTCCTGGCAGAACCCAAACTGAGCATCGCTGAGCAGGTTATTGGTGAGTAAGTGCCACTTGATAGCACTGTCAATGACACCTTTCATCACTTTGCTGGTGATTGAGGGTAGACTGATGGGGCGGTCATTGGCTGGATTGGACCTGTCCTACTTTTTGTGGGCATGACATACCTGGGCAACTTTCCACATTGTCGGATAGATGCCAGTGTTGTAGCTGTACTGGAACAGCTTGGCTAGAGGCGCGGCTAATTCTGGAGCACAAGTCTTCAGCAGTGTATGAATTAATGGCACTAATAGAAGTAAATGGGTATGATGTAATTGCCATTACAGAGAAACGGTTGCAGGGTAACCAAAACTTGGAACTGAATGTTCCAGGGTTCTCAACATTTAGGAAGGACAGGCAAAAAGTAAAAGGAGGTGGCGTAGCACTGTTAATAAGGGGTGAGATCGGTATGGTAGAGATAAAAGATCTTGGCTTGGCAGATCATGATGTAGAACTGGAATCAGTTTGAGTGGAGCTAAAAACAGCAAAGGGTGAGAAACGTTGCTGGGAGTTGTGTATAGGCCACCAAACAGTGGTAATGTAGGGCACAGTATCATTCAAGAGATTAGAAGTGAATGTAACAAGGGCAATACGGTAATCATGGGGCCTTTCATCTACATATTGACTGGGCAAATCAAATTACCACTAATGGTGTGGAGGACGAGTTCTTGGAATGCATGTGAGGTGGTTTCCTGGATCAGTATGTGGAGGAACCAACCAGGGAACAGGCTATTCTGGATCTGGTACTGTGTAATGGGAAAGGGCTAATCAATAATCTTGCGGTAAAGGGGCCTTTAGGGACAAGTGAACATAATATGATTGAATTTTATATTAAGTTTGAGAGTGATGTAGTCCAATCTGAAACTAAGGTCTTCAATCTAAACAGAGGAAACTACAAGTTTATGAGAGATAAGTTGGCCATGGTAGATTGGGAGACTACACTAAAAGGTATGAAGGTGGAGATACAATGGCTAACATTCAAGGAAATAATGCATAATTTGCAACAAACATATATTCCTCTAGGGCATAAAAACCCAAACGTAAAAGTGATTCAACCATGACTAACAAAAGAAATTAAAGTTAGTATTAAGTCAAAATGGAAGCTAATAAAGTTGCCAGAAAAAGCGGTCAGCCTGAGGATTTGGATCATTTTAGAAATCAGCAAAGGGGGACCAAGAAATTGATAAAGAAAGGGAAAATGGAATAGGAGCACAAACTAGCGAAAAATATAAAAACTGATTGTAAAAGTTTCTATAAATATGTGAAAAGGAAAAGACTGGCGATGGTAAATGTAGGTTCTTTACAATCAGAGATGGGAAAATTTATAATGGGGGATGAGGAAATGGCACAGAAATTAAATAAATACTTTGTATCTGTCTTCACGGAGGAAGACACAATAAACCTCCCAGAAATACTAGAAAACCAAGGGTGTGGCGAGAATGAGGAACTTAAAGAAATTATTACAAGTAAAAAAAAAGTACTAGCAAAATTAATGGGAATAAAAGTCGATAAATCCCAAGGACTGGATGACCTACATCCTAGGGTTTTGATAGAGGTGGCCATTGGGATAGTGGAAGAATTGGTTGTCATCTTCTAAAATTCTGTAGATTCTGGAACGATTCCTGCAGATTGGAGGAGAGCAAATGTAACCCCGCTATTTAAGAAAGGAGGGAGAGAGAAAACGGGGAACTACAGACCTGTTAGCTTCACATCAATAGTTGGGAAAATGCTGGCATCTATTATAAAGGATGCAATAACTGGGCACTTAAAAACTAATAGTAAGATTGGGCAGAGTCAACATAGATTTATGAAGGGGAAGTCCTGTTTGACAATACTATTGGAGTTCTTTGAGGATGTAACTAGTGGAGTAGACAAAGGGGAACAGGTAGATGTGGTGTATTTGGATTTTCAGAAGGCCTTCGATAAGGTCCCACACAAGAGGTTGGTGAACAAAATTAGGGCACATGGAATTGGGGATAATATACTAGCATGGATTGAGAATTGGTTAACAGACAGAACACAAAGAGTAGGGATAAATGGGTCTTTTTCAGGATGGCAGGCTGTGACTAGTGGGGTACCGCAAGGATTGGAGTTTGGCCCCAGCTATTCACAATCTTCATCAATGATTTGGATGAGGGGACTAAATGTAACATTTCCAAATTTGCTGATGACACAAAGCTAAGTGGCAGTGTCAGTTGCGAAGAGGATGTGAAGAGGCTTCAAGGGGATCTCGACAGGCTCATTGAGTGGGCGAGAACATGGCAGATGGATTATAATATGGTTAAATGTGAAGTTATTCACTTTGGTAGAAAAAACAGAAAGGCAGAGTACTTCCTAAATGGTGAAAGATTGGGGAATGCAGATGCTCAAAGGGAACTGGGTGTCCTTGTACATGAGTCACTGAAAGTGAATGTGCAAGTGCAGCAAGCCATTAGGAAGGCAAATTGTATGCTGCCCTCCATTGCAAGAGGATTTGTGTACAGGAGCAAAGAAGTCTTACTCCAATTATATAGGGCCTTGGTGAGACCACTGTGTAAAATTTTGATCACCTTACCTAAGGAAGGATATACTTGCCATAGAGGGAGCGAATAGTTGGTTCACGAGATTGATTCCTGGGATGGTGGGACTGTCATATGAGAAGAGATTGAGTAAACTAAGCCTGTATTACATTGAATTCAGAAGAATGAGAGGGGATCTCATTGAAGCATGCAAAATTATTGCAGGGCTTGATAGGATGGATGCTGGGAGAATGTTTCCCTTGGCTGGGGAGTCTAGAACCAGGGGCCACAGCCTCAGGATAAAGGGTAGGCCATTCAGGACTGAGATGAGATGAAATTTCTTCACATAGAGGGTGGTGAAACTTTGGAATTCTCTACCCCAGCAGGCTGTGGAAGCTCAGTCATTGGGTCTATTCAAAACAGAAGTCGATAGATTTCTGACTAGTCAGGGCATCAAGGGATATGGCGATATGGCCAGTGAATATAATTGAGGCAGCAGATCAGCCATGATCTCATTGAATGGCGGAGCAGGCTCGAAGGGCCGAATGGCCAACTCCTGCCCCTATTGCTTATGTTCTTATGTTCTCACAACAGCCGGGATATTATTGGGGCCCAAAGCCTTTGCTGTACCCAGTGCGCTCGGCCCTTTCTTGATATCACGTGGAGTGAATCGAATTGGCTGAAACTGGCCTCAGTGATGATGCGGAACCTCAGCAGGAGGCCGAGATGGATCATTTCACTCGGTAGTTCTGGCTGAAGATAGTTGCAAACGCTTCAGCTTTGTCTTTTGAACAGCGTGCTGGCTGCTGCCATCATTGAGGATGGGAAGGATTATGAAGCCTCCTCCTCCCATTAGTTGTTTAATGATCTAGCACCATTGATGACTGGATGTGACAGGTCTGCAGAGCGTTGATCTGATCCGTTGATTTTGGGATTGCTTATCACAGGGTTGCTTTAAAGCTTTGTTTGTATTGTTCCATGTGCATGTTTAATCTTGCTCACCCAGTTCCAAGAGAATGCATTTGAGAGGATATTTTAAAGCATCTGTACTTACAGGGCTGATAAGTGGTAGGTAGCATTCGCGCCACACAAGTGCCAGGCAATGACTATCTCCAACAAGTGAGAGTCTAGCCACCACCCCTTAACATTCAACAGCATTACCATTGCCGAATGCACCTACCGTCAACATCCTCAGGGTCACCATTGACCAGAAGCTTAACTGAACCAGCCACATGCATACTGTGGCAAAAAGAGCAGGTCAGAGTCTAGGTGTTCTTCAGCTCCTGACTCCCCAAAGACTTTCCACCATCTACAAGGCACAAGTAAGGAGTGTGATGGAATACTCTCCACTTGCCTGGATGAGTGCAGCTCCAACAACACTCAAGAAGCTGGACACAATCCAGGAGAAAGCAGCCCACTTGATTGGCACCCCATCCACCACCTTAAACATTCACTCCCTCCACCACCAGCGCACTGCGGCTGCAGTGTGTACCATCTACAAGATGCACTGCAGCAACTCGCCAAGACTTCTTCGGCAGCACCTCCCAAACCCGCAACCTCTTCCACCTAGAAGGACAAGGGCAGCACGTGCATGGGAACACCACCACCTCCAAGTTCCCCTCCAAGTCACACACCATCCTGACTTAGAAGTATATCGGCGATCCTTCATCGTCGCTGGGTTAAAATCCTGGAACTCCCTCCCTAATAGCACTGTGGGAGTACCTTCACCACACGGAGTGCAGCAGTTCAAGAAGGCAGCTCACCATCACCTTCTCGAAGGCAATTAGGGATGGGCAATAAATGCCGGCATTGCCAGCCACGCCAACATAACATGAACGAATTTTTTAAAAGGCTATGCACATCTTTGCACTGAACCTAAAGTTGCAGTTAGCTGAAGATTATCAATGTTTACTTTCACTCACGCAACCCCATAAAATACAAAACATTGAAGTGCATGCAGATGGTGCGGGGGGTGAGTGTATTTGTGAAGTGAAGCCTGTGGGAGGCAGCGAGAGTGAGTGTGTGAGTGAAATGCGCTGCACAGACGGGGTTACTGCAGAAGGAAATGCAGAATGAGAACGATGTAATGTTCCATGTTAGCCAAGGTATGTTGTTGCGCAATATTGAACATATGAGCCTGGCTAGCTCTGTCGATGGAACATCAGACTTTTAATCTGACGGTGCAGAGTGCAGGGTTCAAGTTACTGTTTGGGCGCTCCATTTAAATGAAAATTCTCAATTCTATTTGTCATGCAACCCCGTGAAACTTGAGTCTTTCAACCTGATCTGTCCTGCTGTCTCAATGAAACGCATTAATATGTGTTCAACGTTTGCCACAACACACATTTTTCAAACATAATTTGTTTTATAATATTATCTTTATCTAGATTCATAAAGTCACAGAGCCATAATGGCAGAGAAGGAGGCCCTTCAGCACATCGAGTATGTGCCAGCTCTCTGCAGAGCAATCCAGTCAGTCTCATTCCCCCGCTCTATCCCCGTAGCCCTGCAAGTTTATTTCCCTCAAGTGCCTATCCAGTCTCTCCTTGAAAACATTGAGAGTGTCTCCGCTTCCACCACTTCCGTCGGCAGCGAATTCCAGGTCATCACCTCTCGCTGCGTAAAAAAGTTTTTCCTCACATCCCCACTGTATATCTCTTGCCCAAAACCTTAAATCTGTGTCCGCTAGTCCTTGCACCATCAACGAGTGGGAACAGCCTTTCCCCGTCTAGCCTATCCAAACCCATCATCATTTTGTACACCTCCATCAAATCACCCCTCAACCTCCTTTGCTGTAATGAAAACAAATCCAGTTTCTCCAACTTGTCCTTGTAGCTAAGATATGTTTTGAAACTTTGCAAGCAAACCTAATTTTTAGATAGGGTATTTTCCAATGTCGCAACTTTCAAGTCTAACCTGCATCTTGTGTTCATTGATTAAAGCACAGCCCGAACAGGGACTTGAATCCTGGACCCTCGGAATAAAGCCTGAAACTCAATTTTTGGATTTGTTCAATATTAAACAGGTTTACGACATTGCGATCATTCGTTTGTATGATACAACCATTCCTTTACTAGGTTTTAACTACAAATTTTAAAGTCATCATGAAAGACAGTAACCAAATCGGCATTATTCCTTCATACTGTGCAATCTTTCCTTTACCATTTATTAGCTTTAGAAATTAAAGTTTGCTATGTCGCCCATGACATGTAAGTAGCAGACTCATTCGAAAATCGTTTCAAATGTGTGGGCTGGAACAGGGGGAGTAAGAATAAACACGGCCGGTGGAAAATGCAAACAAAGCTTCTGAACAAACCCTGTGCAAAAATGGGAAAAGAGCATAAGAACATAAGAAATAGGAGTCGGAGTAGGCCACATGGCCCCTCTAGCCTGCTCCGCCATTCAGTAAAATCATGGCTGATTATCGAACTCAACTCCACCTGCCAGCCTGATCCCCAAATCCCTTGTTTCCATTGGAGTCCAAAAAACGACCAACAAAAACAGCTTATATTTATATAGCGCCTTTAACATAGTAAAACGCCCCAAGGCGCTTCACAGGAGTATTAAAAGAAAAATAAATTGACACCGAGCCACATAAGGAGAAATTAGGGCAGGTGACCAAAAACTTGGTCAAAGAGGTAGGTTTTAAGGAGCGTCTTAAAGGAGAAAAGTGAGGTAGAGAGTCGGAGAGGTTTAGGCAGGGAATTACAGAGCGATAGGGATCTAATAGCAATGTGCATGTGGGAGGCTGGATCGCTCAGTCGGTAAAGTATCAAACTGTTCTTCAAGAGGGTCCATGGATCAAGTCTCTGTTTGGGTGTAGCTTTAAAACCAAAATTTTAAACTCCATGAAGGACAAGTCATTCATGCTGATCTCATCAATATATTTTAAAGATTTGGCACAATCGCAGTGCTTAAAGGTTCATTGAGTGGTATTTACAAGATCATCAATTCTTACCTTAAAGCAGTCCCAGGGAAGGAGCACTTCAAGCTGTTGTTTCCTGCTGTCTCATTAAAACTCGTTAATATTTAGAGTCATAGAGTTATACAGCACAGAAAGAGGCCCTTTGGCCCATCGTGTCTATGCTGGCCATCAAGCCCTGTCTATTCTAATCCCAATTTCCAGCACTTGGTCTGTAGCCCTGTATGCTATGGTGCTCATCTAAATGCTTCTTGAATGTTGTGAGGGTTCCTGCCTCTACCACCCTTTCAGGCAGTGAGTTCCAGATTCCAACCACCCTCTGGGTGAAAAGGTTTTTCCTCAACTCCCCTCTAAAACTCCAGCCTATTACCTTGAATCTATGCCCCCTGGTTACTGACCCCTCTACTAAGGGGAAATGTTCCTTTCTATCTACCCCTCATAATTTTGTACACCTCAATCAGGTCCCTCCTCAGCCTTTTCTGCTCTAAGCAAAACAGCTCCAGCCTGTCCAGTCTCTCTTCATAGCTGAAACGCTCCAGCCCACGTAACATCCTGGTGAATCTCCTCTGCACCCTCTCCAATGCAATAACATCCTTCCTATAGTGGTGGCGATCAGAACTGCACACAGTATTCCAGCTTTGGCCTAACTAGCGTTTTGTACAGCTCCATCATAACCTCCCTGCTTTTACATTCTATGCCTCGGCTAATGAAGGCAAGTATCCCATATGCCTTTTTAACCACTTTATCTACCTGTCCTGCTGCCTTCAGGGATCTATGCACATGCACACCAAGGTCCCTCTGATCCTCTGTCATTCCTAGGGTCCTACCATTCATTGTGTATTCCCTTGCCTTGTTAGTCCTACCAAAATGCATCAGCTCACATTTTTCAGGGTTTAATTCCATTTGCCACTGCTCTGCCCATGTGACCAACCCGTAAATATCGTCCTGTAGCCTAAGGCTTCCCTCCTCGGTATTTACCACTCCACCAATTTTCGTGTCATCTGCGAACTTAATGATCCTACCTCCTACATTCATATCTAGATCATTAATATACACAACAAACAGCAAAGGACCCAGCACCGATCCCTGCAGTATTCCACTGGACACAAGCTTCCAGTCACAAAAACAACCTTCGACTTCTGCCTCATGCCACTAAGCCAATTTTGGATCAAATATGCCAAATTGCCCTGAATCCCATGGGCTCTTACCTTCTTGACCAGTCTCCCATGCGGGACTTTGTCAAAAGCCTTACTGAAGTCCATGTTGGCTACATCAACTGCACTACCCTTATCCACACACCGAGTCACCACCTCGAAAAATTCAATCAAATTGATTAGACATGAACTCCCCCTGACAAAGACATGCTGACTATTCTTGATTAATCCTTGCCTCTCCAAGTGGAGACAAATTCTGTCCCTCAGAATTGTTTCTAATAAATTCCCTACCACTGATGTTAGGCTCACTGGCCTGTAATTCCCTGGTTTATCCCTACTACCCTTCTTGACTAATGGTATAACGTTAGCTGTCCTCCAGCCCTCTGGTACCTCCCCTGTGTCCAGAGAGCTTCTGAAAATTTGTCTCAGAGCCCCTGCAATTTCCTCCCTTGCCTCGCACAGCAGCCGTGGATGCATCTCATCAGGGCCTGGGGATTTATCCATTCTTAAGCCCGCTAAAACCGCTAGTACCTCCTCCCTCTCAATACTAACTTGTTCAAGTATATCACAATCCCCCTGCTTGATTTCTATACCTACATCGCACTTCTCCATCGTGAGCACAGATGCAAAATATTCATTTAAAACCTCACATACATCTTCTGGCTCTACACACAGATTGCCACTTTGGTGCCTAATGGGCCCTACTCTTTCCCAAGGTGCTTCACAGGCATATTAAAGGACAACAAAATTGACATCGAGCCACATAAGGAGAAATTAGGGCAGGTGACCAAAAGCTGGCCAAAAAGGTAGGTTTTAAGGAGCGTCTTAAAGAGGAAAAGAGAGGTAGCGAGGCGGAGAGGTTTAGGCAGGGAATTACAGAGCGATAGAGACCTAACAGCAATTTGCATGTGGGAGGCTGGATCGCTCAGTCGGTAAAGTATCGGACTTTTAATCTGAAGGTCCGTGAATCAAGTCTCTGTCTGGGTGCAGTTTTAAAACCAAAATTCTCAACTCCTTGTTTCATGAAACACAAGTCGTTCATGCTGATCTCACCAATATATTTTAAAGATTGGGCACAATCGCAGTGCTTAAAGGTTCATTGAGTGGTATTATTGAGATCAGCAATTCTTACCTTCATGCAGTCCCATGAAACGAGCATTTCAAGCTGTTATTTCCTGCTGTCTCATTAAAACTCATTAATATTTGTTGAATGTTTGTCACAACACTTGTTTTTTTCAAATATAATTCCAATATTTTCTGAATATACTTTGAAGCTTTGCAAGCAAATCTGTTTTTTCTGACATAGCATTTTATAAAGTCTCTGCTTTCAAGTGTAAATTTTGTGTTGTCTTCATTGACACCTGAATTTTGAAATAGATTACATTTTCTATTAATAATTTATATAAGTATTTACTTAATATATTTTCAAACTTTGCAACCAAACGTCTGATTCTTTAGATAGGGTATTTTCTAATATCACCGGTTTCAAGTGTAAATTTAGCTGTTGTCTCCACTGATAAAAGCAACGCCCGAATAGGGCCTTGAATCCTGGACACTCACATTAAAAATCTGGGCCTAGAAATTCAGTATAGCCACTTTTGGGGTGGTAAAGTCGGGCGGGCGCTAAAGTTTGCGCCCGCCGGAAAGTGGAGGTCACTTCACCGATATTCAGTAGCTTTGACCAAGGAGTTTGCTCGAGCGCTAAAACTGGTGTTGCACCCCTATCTTTAGGCGCTAAGCCGGCGGTGCAGACTGATAACGCCGAGGCCGGGTGCAGCGCAGGTGCGGTCATGTTTTGATTGACAGCAGACACCCTGGCGCCGGCCAGCTCTTAAAGGGGGAAGGGTCGACTTGGTCTGCTGCCACGCCCTGGATACTGCAGCCCTCCAGCTAGGCCTAAACACTGCTGCTGGAGAGAAATAGCGCCAGCAACGATGCAGAGGGCCCGTGAGCGAGCGCAGCGCTTCTCTGCCCATGATTTGAAGGTGCTGCTTAGGGGTTTGGAGAAGAGAAGAGATATCTTGTGCCCGGACAGTGGCAAGAAGGCTCCCAAGAGGCTGTACAGGAGAGCCTGGAGGGAAATTGCCCAGAGGGTCACAGCCAACAGCGATGTCCCCAGGACTGGTGACCAATGCCGGAAAAAGTTTAACGACCTCACTCGGTTGGTCAGGGTGAGTACCCTTTCCATTGTCCTCCTCATCCTTGCATGTGCACCTTACATTATGGGCAAAGGGACCTCAAAGGCCTAATGGCCAGCCCTCCTCCAGCAGCTTTGGCACTGGCATGAACATCAATAGCACTTTCTGCACTTTACACACTGGCCAAGCTCTTCGACCATGGAAGGCAGTGCACACAACAACAGGACACCACACTGGCCAAGCTATCCAACCATGGGAGGCAGTGCACACAACAACAGGCCACCACACTGGCCAAGCTATTCGACCATGGGAGGCAGTGCACACAACAACAGGGCACCACACTGTACTTAGAGGCCGTCCTTTCTCTTGCAGGCCAAGCTGGCCCAGAATCTGAAGAGCCGGACTGTCACCGGGGGAGGCCATGCCCAGTTCCAGGAGCTCAGTGACCTGGAGGAGCGCGTGGGTCGACTCATGGGTGCCCGGGTGATTGGCCCCGTTGCAATTGGAGATGCCGACCCTGTGCTGGGCCCCAATGGTAAGGACATGAGCATTTGGACCTCTCTCGTTCCCCTTGCGCTTCAGATCTACATCCTTTGCCACTGTCCGAACAATGCGCATAATGCCACCACTCATGCCTCCCTCGCTGACGCCCTGTCCTCACTCTAAAGCTACTCTTGTGCCTTCCTGCTTTCAGCTGGTGAGGAGGAGGTCCCTGAGGCTGCGAGTGTCAGTCCCTCGGAAGAGGAGGACGACGAGGAGCAAGAGGAAGGCGGCACATCGGGGGAACCCTCATCCGTGCCAAGGGATGGCAATGGAGGGGACACGTCTTGCCTGGAGGAGAACCAGGGGGAAGTGTTGCAGGGGGGTGTAGCACCTGTGCCCAGTGGCGTCCAGCCACGCGGGAAGGGTCGGGCAGCACAGCTGCCTTCTCCCCAGAGGGGGGAATTGTTGCAGGGGAGTGTAGCTCCTGTGCCCAGTGGCATCCTGCCACGCGGGAAGGGTCGGCCAGCTCGGCGGCCTTCTCCCCAGAGGGGTGAAGTGTTGCAGGGGAGTGCAGTTGCTGGGCTCAGTGGCGTCCAGCCACGCGGGAAGGGTCGGGCAGCTCGGCGGCCTTCTCCCCAGAGGGAGAGTCCGGCCTCCAGTCCGGAGACGGTCCTCGCCCAGGAGGTGCGCCTCCTTGATCAAATGTCTGCGGACTCGGATCGTCGGCACACCGAGTTCATGGGGGTTGTGGGACGGTTGCCTGGGGCCATTGAGTCCCTGGCTCATAGTGTGGCCGATTTCGGGGCCTCACAGGCCAGCAGTTTAGAAGAGCTCGCGGCAGCACAGGCCAGGGGTCACGAACAATTCAGGGCAGCACAGGCCAGGGGTCACGAAGAATTCAGGGCATCACAGGACGCGAGTCGGGCCGATTTCAGGGCAGCACAGGCAGCGAGTGCAGAGTTGATGAGTGGTGCCGTGCAGTCACTGGCTGGTCTGATTCGGGCACAGACCAGGGCAGTACGGGCACTCACTGCTGCCACACTCGTTGTGTCACGCACGCATCGCCAGGGCACCCGCCGCGCTGCTGCCGCACAGCGGTCTGGGCTTCACCACATTGCTGCGCTTGCTGCAGTGCCAGCCCGGCCGACTGCCAGTGTCTCTGGCGACCAGCGAGCGCCTGGCATCAGCCAGCTTGCCCCCATTGCTGCAGCCACCACTGCCACTCCCCCAGCAAAGCTGCGACGAGCTGCTGGAGAGACTGATGCTGCCCAGCCACAGCTGCAGCAGTCAGCAGCCGGCCCCTCCAGGGCCGGAGCTCATCTAGGCCGACCCCCAAGGGCATCTGCCGTCATGCATTGTGCCCCTCATCAGCCTTCCCCCAGCCTTGCAACACCCACAGGGCCCAGGTTGAGGCGGAGCAGCAGGTCGGCCAGGGGCCGGAAAAGCCTGGACAAGGACTCGCCCTCTCGGCACACAAAGTAGAGTGTGTTGCCAAATGTTTTTTTATATGGGGGTGTTTGTGTTCTCTATGGGGGGGGTTTATTTTGGTAAGGCCGAAGATGAAGGCAAATGTTTTTTTATATGGGGGTGTTTGTGTTCTCTATGGGGGGGTTTATTTTGGTAAGGCCGAAGATGAAGGCAAATGTTTTTTTATATGGGGGTGTTTGTGTTCTCTATGGGGGGGGTTTGTCTTGGTAAGGCCGAGGATGAAGGCCATTTGGATGGACAAATTTTGTTATTCCTCCCCAGGTTGTGGGAGTGAGATATGTTTTTGACTGTTTATTGGGGGTCTTGTCTGTTTTTGGGTTTCATGTGGGAAGGGCCCTGAGTTTGTTCAATAAAGCTTTTTATTTATTCAGCTTGTCCATGTGTCATGTTTCAAGTGGTTGTTGCGTTAACCGGCTGAGGGCTTGCAGAGCGGCTGCATTCAGGTGCGTTCATTGCCACAAGCCATTCCCTGACAGGGGGCCTAGAAGTGTCATTCAATAAGCCGCCGACGGACGGCCCTTGGACCTTGTGGCTCCCTCCTGGGCTGGTACTCCTCCTCCTCCTCATGGTCCTCCTGCTCGTCCTCCTGAGGTGATGGTCCAACGTGAGGTGGCAGTGCCTGAGTCCTGCGGATAGCCAGGTTGTGCAGCATGCAGCAAACGACGATGAACTGGGAGACGCTATCCGGCGAATACTGTAGAGATCCGCCGGAACGATCCAGGCAGCGGAACCGTTGCTTGAGGACACCAATCGTTTGCTCTATGATGTTCCTTGTGGCTTGATGGCTTTCGTTGTATGCCTCCTCAGCAGGGGTCCTGGGCGCGCGGAGCGGGGTCATGAGCCATGTACACAAAGGATAGCCTTTGTCCCCGATAAGCCATCCTCTTGGGGGAGGCTGTGCCTGGAACATGTCAGCCACAGTAGTCTGGCGCAGGATAAATACATCGTGGCTGCTTCCTGGAAAGCGGGCATTGACAGCTAGGATGCGCTGCCTGTGGTCACACACCAGCTGTACATTGAGGGAATGGTAGCCCTTCCGGTTGCGGTAATTCTCGGCATTGTCGATAGGTGCCCGCATAGCCACATGCGTGCAGTCAATGGCGCCCTGCACCATGGGGAAGTCGGCGATCCTCGCAAATCTGACTGCACGCTGCTCCTGCCTCTCTAGGGTCATGGGGAAGGAGATGAATTGGTGTCTCCTTGCAAAAAGGGCATCGGTGACCTGCCGGATGCAGCGATGCACGGCGAACTGGGATATGTTCGCTATGTCCCCAGCAGCGGCTTGGAAGGAGCCGCTTGCATAAAAGTTCAGAGCCACCGTGACCTTCACTTCCACCAACAGAGACGTCCTGCACATCAGCTGTGGACGCAGATCTCTGTGTAGCAGCTGGCAGATCTCTGCAACCACCTCCCTTCTGAAGCGCAGCCTCTTAACACACTGCGCGGTAGTCATGGTGAGATAGGACACCTGCTGGTGGTATTCCCTGAGTGGGTAAGGCCTACGTTGCCGACGCCTGATGGCCCCTCTGCGTCTAGACCTGGCTGCCCCTCTCACACAGCGTCTGCGAGCCCTTCGCACATAATGCTGGAACTGAGGGTTGGAACCCCATGCAGGCCCCATAATATACTTGCAAACAGTGAAATCACAATGAGACAAATTTGCAAGCTCTGGCCAGAAGCCAAAAATACCTCTCCTATGTTGGCCCAATTCAGTAAGGTCTCTTCCTTGGTCTCTGTCCAGAAATCCGTAGCACTAAAGTCATTGCAGCAAAATGGCTGGCCTTTATAGTTCAGTCTAAGTGCCCTTTAATTAGCGCTCCCCGAGGCCCGCAGGGCCTCTGCTGCGTTCCACTTCACAGTTCTTAACAGCGCCACGCCCACATTGGGCGGGCGCCACTGAAGTTCCGGTTTGGGGCGCACAAACGGCGTTGCACGACAAAATGACGTCATAAGCTGCGCGCGCAGCTGAGCGCACGCAAACACTTTGCGCCAGCGATAAATGTCAACTGAAGTTGGGCGTAGGCGCAGATCGGTCTGCACCCGGGCGCTAAGTGCCTAGCGCTCGAAATCTACCCCTCTTATGGCGCTAACGGCTGGCGAACGCAACTGAATTTCTAGGCCCTGATGTTTTATTAACTGAGCTATCCGGGGTCATACAGCAAACATGTTATGCAGATCTTTGCCCTGCCGTTATAGCAGCAGTTAGCTCGTGATTTTTACTTTCACTCACGCAGCCTCACAAAACATAAAAGAGTATGGTGGCGGTAAGGGTATTTACGAAGTGTGGGTGTGTGAGAGAAATGCGCTGCACAACCGGGATCAGCACAGATGGTTGTGAACGATGTAATGTTGCATCTCGGCCAGTGAATGTCGCTGTGTTAGCCTAGACGCATGAGCCCGGATAGCTCAGTCGGTAAAACATCTGACTTTTAATCTTAGGGTCCAAGGGTCAAGTCCCTGTTCGGGCGTTGTTTTATCAGTGAAGACAACATCTAAACTGACACTTTAAAGCAATGACATTAGAAAATACCCCACCAAAAGAATCAGACATTTGCTTGCAAAGTTTTAAAATATATCAAGTAAATACTAGAATATGTAATATATTTCAAAATGCAGGTGTTGTCACAAATATGCAACACAAATCAAAAAGTTTTATTGAGACAGCAGGGAAGAGCAGCTTGAAATGCTCCTGTTTCATGGGGCTGCATGAAAGTTGCAGCTGATCATCTCGAAACTATCGCTCCATGTACCTCAAAGCACTGCCACTGTGACTTATCATTAAAATGCGTTATTGAGATCAGCATGAACGGTTTCTTTTTCACGGGGTTGCCTGAAAGATGGAATTGAGAATTTTAATTTAAAAGCAGCGCCCAAACAAAGACCTGAACCCTGGACCCTCAGATTTAAAGTCTGATGTTTCACCGACTGAACTATCTGGGCTCACGCTCTTTTCACAACACAGCGACATCCAGTGGCTGATATTGAACATTACATCGTTCACATTCTGCATTTCATTCTGCTGTCATCCCGTCTGGCGGGGACCGACAACAATGGCTTTGGTCTTCCCTATATTTAATTGGAGGAAATGTCTCCTCATCCAGTACTGGACTAGCAGTCTGACAATTTAGAAACCGTGTAGGGGGCTGAGAGAGGTGGTGGTGAGGTGGAGCTGGGTGTTATCAGCATACATGTGGAGACTGACACTGTGTTTTCAGATGATGTTGCTGAGGGCTGGCATGTGGATGAGAAATAAGAAGGGGCCAAGGATAGGTCCTTGTGGGACACCAGAGGTGTTGATGCAGGAGCCGAAAGAAAAGCAATTGCAGATGATTCTCTGTTTAATTTTGAATTAATCCAATAATAACGCATCAGACTTTTATTCTGAGGGCTCAGGTCTTTGTTCAGGGATTCGGCATTGATAATGCTGTTGAATATCAAGAGGTGGTGGTTAGAGGCTCTTTTGTTGGAGATAGTCATTGCCGGGCACTTGTGTGGCGCAAATGTTACTTGTCACTTATCAGCCCCAGCCTTAATGTCGTCCAAGTCTTGCTGCATGTGGGCACGGGCTGCTTCATTATCTGAGGAGTTGTGAATGGAACTGAACACTGTGCAGTCATCAGCGAACATCCCCAGTTCTGAACTTATGTTGGAGGGAAGATGGTTGGGCCTAGGACACTGCCCGGAGGAACTCCTGCAGCGATGTCCTGTGGCTCAGATGATTGGCCTCCAACAACCACAACCATCTTCCATTGTGCTGGGTGTGACTCCAACCAGTGGAGAGTTTTCCCTCCGATTCCCATTGACTTCAACTTTACTCGGGCTCCTTGATGCCACACACCTGGTCAAATGCTGCCTTGATGTCAAGGGCAGTCACTCTCACCTCACCTCTGGAATTCAGCTCCTTTGTCCATGGTTGGACCAAGGCTGTAATGAGGTCTGGAGCCGAGTGGTCCTGGCGGAACCCAAACTGAGCATCAGTGAGCAGGTTATTGGTGAGGAAGTGCCACTTGATAGCACTGTCGATGACAACTTCCATCATTTTGCTGATGACTGAGAGTAGACTGCTGGGGCAGTAATTGGCTGGATTGGATTTCTCCTGCTTTTTGTGGACAGGACATACCTGGGCAGCTTTCTGCATTGTCGGGTAGATGCCAGTGTTGTAGCTGCACTGAAACAGCTTGGCTAGAGGTGCGCCTAGTTCTGGAGCACAAGACATCAGCAGAACAGCCGGGATGTTGTTAGAGTCCATAGCCTTTGTTGTATCCAGTGCGCTCAGCCCTTTCTTGATATCACGTGGAGTGAATCAAATTAGCTGAAGACTGGCTTCTGTGATGGAAGGGACCTCAGGAGGTGGCCGAGATGAATCATTTCACTCGGCACTTCTGGTTGAAGATAGTTGCAAATGCTTCAACCTTATCTTTTGCACAGCGTGCTGACCTCCACCATCATTGATGATGGGAATGTTCATGGAGTCTCCTCCTCCCGTTAGTTATTTAAAGATCTACCAGCATTGATGACTGAATGGTCACAGGACTGCAGTGCTTTGATCTGATCGGTTGGTTGTGGGATCGCTTAGCACAGGGTTGTTTTGATGATTTGTATGCATGGTCCCCCGTCCGTGTTTATTCTTGCTCACCCAGTAACCAGTGCATGTATTTGAAAGGATTTTTTGATGGGTCTGCTACTTACAGGTTATGCACATCTTCGCACTGAATCTAAAGTTGCAGTTAACTGACGATTGTCAGTGTCTACTTTCACTCCCGTAGCCCCATAGGCAGAGAGTGGGCGTGTGATAGAAATGCGCTGTACAGATGGGATTATGCAGAAGGAAATGCAGAATGTGAAAAGACTTGCCAAAATCCATATACACTACATCAAACGCACTACCCCTATCGAACCTCCTTGTTGCCTCCTCTAAAAACTCAATCAAAGTTAATCAGACACGATCTTCCCTTGGCAAATCAATGCTGACTGTCGCTGGTTACTCCTTGTCTTTCTACATGACGATTTATCCTGGCCTTCAGAATTTTTTCCAATAATTTTCACAGCACCAGGATTAGCCTGACTGGTCTGTAATTACTCGGTCTATCCCTTTTTCCTTTTTTAAACAACGGAAACACATTAGCAGTCCTCCAAGATGTGGATTGTATTGAAGTAGCAGCAACATTCAGAAATTCTTTCAAATGTGTGTGCTGGAACTGGGGGTAAATATACTTTAAAGCTTTGCAAGCAAATCTGTTTTTCTGACATAGTGTTTTATAAAGTCTCTGCTTTCAAGTGTAAATTTTGTGTTGTCTTCATTGACACCTGAATTATGAAATATATTACATTTTCCATTAATAATTTATATAAGTATTTATTAATATATTTTAAAACTTTGCAACCAAACGTCTGATTCTTTAAATAGGGTATTTTCTAATATCACCGGTTTCAAGTGTAAATTTACTTGTTGTCTTCACTGATAAAAGCAACGCTCGAATAGGGCCTTGAATCCTGGACACTCACATTAAAAGTCTGATGTTTTATTGACTGAACTATCCGGGGTCATACAGCAAGTATCTTATGCAGATCTTTGCCCTGCCGCTAAAGTAGCAGTTAGCTCGCGATTTTTACTTTCACTTACGCAGCCTCACAAAACACAAAACATAAAAGAGCGTGGTGGCGGTAAGGGTATTTGTGAAGTGTGGCTGTGTGAGCGAAATGCGCTGTGCAGCCGGGATCAGTACAGGAGGAAGTCAACGATGTAATGTTGCATCTCGACTAGTGAATGTCGCTGTGTTAGGTTACATGCCTGAGTCCGGATAGCTCAGTCGAAAGAGCATCAAACTTTTAATCTGAGGGTCAAGGGTTCAAGTCCCTGTTCAGGCGCTGCTTTTATCAGTAAAGACAACACCTAAACTTACACTTAAAAGCAGTGACATTAGAAAATACCCCATCAAAAGAATCAGACATTTGCTTGCAAAATTTTAAAATATATCAAGTAAACACTAGAATATGTAATATATTTCAAAATTCAGATGTGACAAATACGCAACACAAATCAAAAAGTTTTATTGAAACATCAGGGATGACCAGCTTGAAATGCTCGTGTTTCATGGGGCTGCATGAATGTTGCAACTGATCATCTCGAAACTATCGCTCCATGTACCTTAAAGCACCGCCACTGTGACTAATCATTAAAATGCGTTAATCAGATCAGCATGAACGGTTTCTTTTTCACGGGGTTGCCTGAAAGACGAAATTGAGAATTTTTAATTAAAAGCAGCACCCAAACAAAGTCCTGAACCCTGAGATTAAAAGTCTGATGTTTCACCGACTGAACTATCTGGGCTCACGCTCTTTTCACAACACAGCGACATCCAGTGGCTGATATTGAACATTACATCGTTCACATTCTGTATTTCATTCTGCTGTCACCCGTCTGGCGGGGACCGACAACAATGGCTTTGGTCTTCCCTATATTTAATTGGAGGAAATGTCTCCTCATCCAGTACTGGACTAGCAGTCTGACAATTTAGAAACCTTGGAGGGGGTGGTGAGGTGGAGCTGGGTGTTATCAGCATACATGTGGAGACTGACACTGTGTTTTCAGATGATGTTGCTGAGGGCTGGCATGTGGATGAGAAATAAGAAGGGGCCAAGGATAGATCCTTGTGGGACACCAGAGGTGTTGATGCAGGAGCCGAAAGAAAAGCAATTGCAGATGATTCTCTGTTTAATTTTGAATTAATCCAATAATAGCGCATCAGACTTTTATTCTGAGGGCTCAGGTCTTTGTTCAGGGATTCGGCATTGATAATGCTGTTGAATATCAAGAGGTGGTGGTTAGAGGCTCATTTGTTGGAGATAGTCATTGCCGGGCACTTGTGTGGCGCAAATATTACTTGTCACTTATCAGCCCCAGCCTGAATGTCGTCCAAGTCTTGCTGCATGTGGGCACGGGCTACTTCATTATCTGAGGAGTTGTGAATGGAACTGAACACTGTGCAGTCATCAGCGAACATCCCCAGTTCTGAACTTATGTTGGAGGGAAGATGGTTGGGCCTAGGACACTGCCCGGAGGAACCCCTGCAGCGATGTCCTGTGGCTCAGATGATTGGCCTCCAACAACCACAACCATCTTCCATTGTGCTGGGTGTGACTCCAACCAGTGGAGAGTTTTCCCTCCGATTCCCATTGACTTCAATTTTACTCGGGCTCCTTGATGCCACACACCTGGTCAAATGCTGCCTTGTTGTCAAGGGCAGTCACTCTCACCTCACCTCTGGAATTCAGCTCCTTTGTCCATGGTTGGACCAAGGCTGTAATGAGGTCTGGAGCCGAGTGGTCCTGGCGGAACCCAAACTGAGCATCAGTGAGCAGGTTATTGGTGAGTAAGTGCCACTTGATAGCACTGTCGATGACAACTTCCATCATTTTGCTGATGACTGAGAGTAGACTGCTGGGGCAGTAATTGGCTGGATTGGATTTCTCCTGCTTTTTGTGGACAGGACATACCTGGGCAGCTTTCTGCATTGTCGGGTAGATGCCAGTGTTGTAGCTGTACTGACACAGCTTGGCTAGAGGTGCGCCTAGTTCTGGAGCACAAGACATCAGCAGAACAGCCGGGATGTTGTTAGAGTCCATAGCCTTTGTTGTATCCAGTGCGCTCAGCCCTTTCTTGATATCACCTGGAGTGAATCAAATTGGCTGAATACTGGCTTCTGTGATGGTAGGGACCTCAGGAGGTGGCCGAGATGAATCATTTCACTCGGCACTTCTGGTTGACGATAGTTGCAAATGCTTCAACCTTATCTTTTGCACAGCGTGCTGGCCTCCACCATCATTGATGATGGGAATGTTCATGGAGTCTCCTCCTCCCGTTAGTTATTTAAAGATCTACCACCATTGATGACTGGATGGTCACAGATCTGCAGTGCTTTGATCTGATCGGTTGGTTGTGGGATAGCTTAGCACAGGGCTGTTTTGATGATTTGTATGCATGGTCCCCCGTCCGTGTTTATTCTTGCTCACCCAGTAACCAGTGCATGTATTTGAAAGGATTTTTTGATGGGTCTGCTACCTACAGGTTATGCACATCTTCGCACTGAATCTAAAGTTGCAGTTAACTGACGATTGTCAGTGTCTACTTTCACTCCCGTAGCCCCATAGGCAGAGAGTGGGCGTGTGATAGAAATGCGCTGTACAGATGGGATTATGCAGAAGGAAATGCAGAATGTGAAAAGACTTGCCAAAATCCATATACACTACATCAAACGCACTACCCCTATCGAACCTCCTTGTTGCCTCCTCAAAAAATTCAATCAAATTTAATCGGACACGATCTTCCCTTGGCAAATCAATGCTGACTGTCGCTGATTACTCCTTGTCTTTCTACATGACGATTTATCCTGGCCTTCAGAATTTTTTCCAATAATTTTCACAGCACCAGGATTAGCCTGACTGGTCTGTAATTACTCGGTCTATCCCTTTTTCCTTTTTTAAACAACGGAAACACATTAGCAGTCCTCCAAGATGTGGATTGTATTTAAGTAGCAGACACATTCAGAAATTCTTTCAAACGTGTGTGCTGGAACTGGGGGAGTAAGACTAAACACGGACGGTAGAAAATGTAAACAAAGCTTCAAAAGCAACCCTGTGTAAAAATGAGAAAATAGAATAAGGGCATAGGAAATTGGAGACGGCCATACGGCCCCTCGAGCCTGCTCCGCCATTTAACAAGATCATGGCTGATCATTGACCTCAGCTCCACCTTCCCGCTTGATTCCCATATCCCTTGATTCCATTCGAGTCAAAAAAATACCAACAACGACAACTTGAATTTATATAGCGCCTTTAATGTAGTAAAACGTTCCAAGGTGCTTCACAGGAGAATTAAAGGACAAGAAACTTGACACCGAGCCACATGAGGAGAAATTAGGGCAGGGGACCAAAAGCTGGCCAAAAAGGTAGGTTTTAAGGAGCGCCTTAAAGAGGAAAACAGAGGTAGAGAGGCGGAGAGGTTTAGGCAGGGAATTACAGAGCGATAGGGAGCTAATAGCAATTTGCCTGTGGGAGGCTGGACAGCTCAGTCGCTAAAGTATCGGACTTTTAATCTGAACGTCCGTGAATCAAGTCTCTATCTGGGTGCAGTTTTAAAACCAAAATTCTCAACTCCTTGTTTCATGAAACACAAGTCATTCATGCTGATCTCATCAATATATTTTAAAGATTTGGCACAATCGCAGTGCTTATAGGTTCATTGATTGGTATTTTTGAGATCATCAATTCTTAACTTCATGGAGTCCCATGAAACGAGCATTTCAAGCTGTTATTTCCTGCTGTCTCAATAAAACTCATTAGTATTTGTTGAATGTTTGTCACAACCCTTGTTTTTTCAAATATAATTCTAATATTTTCTAAATATACTTTAAAGCTTTGCAAGCAAATCTGTTTTTCTGACATAGTATTTTATAAAGTCTCTGCTTTCAAGTGTAAATTTTGTGTTGTCTTCATTGACACCTGAATTATGAAATATATTACATTTTCCATTAATAATTTATATAAGTATTTATTAATATATTTTAAAACTTTGCAACCAAACGTCTGATTCTTTAAATAGGGTATTTTCTAATATCACCGGTTTCAAGTGTAAGTTTACTTGTTGTATTCACTGATAAAAGCAACGCTCGAATAGGGCCTTGAATCCTGGACACTCACATTAAAAGTCTGATGTTTTGTTGACTGAACTATCCGGGGTCATACAGCAAGTATCTTATGCAGATCTTTGCCCTGCCGCTAAAGTAGCAGTTAGCTCGCGATTTTTACTTTCACTCACGCAGCCTCACAAAACACAAAACATAAAAGAGCGTGGTGGCGGGAAGGGTATATGTGAAGTGTGGGTGTGTGAGCGAAATGCGCTGTGCAGCCGGGATCAGTACAGGAGGATGTCAACGATGTAATGTTGCATCTCGGCCAGTGAAAGTCGCTGTGTTAGCTTACATGCATGAGCCCGGATAGCTCAGTCGGAAGAGCATCAGACTTTTAATCTGAGGGTCCAGGGTTCAAGTCCCTGTTCGGGCGCTGCTTTTATCAGTAAAGACAACACCTAAACTTACACTTAAAAGCAGTGACATTAGAAAATACCCCATCAAAAGAATCAGACATTTGCTTGCAAAATTTTAAAATATATTAAGTAAACACTAGAATATGTAATATATTTCAAAATTCAGATGTGACAAATATGCAACACAAATCAAAAAGTTTTATTGAAACATCAGGGATGACCAGCTTGAAATGCTCGTGTTTCATGGGGCTGCATGAACGTTGCAACTGATCATCTCGAAACTATCGCTCCATGTATCTTAAAGCACCGCCACTGTGACTAATCATTAAAATGCGTTACTCAGATCAGCATGAACGGTTTCTTTTTCACGGGGTTGCCTGAAAGACGAAATTGAGAATTTTTAATGAAAAGCAGCACCCAAACAAAGACCTGAACCCTGAGATTAAAAGTCTGATGTTTCACCGACTGAACTATCTGGGCTCACGCTCTTTTCACAACACAGCGACATCCAGTGGCTGATATTGAACATTACATCGTTCACATTCTGCATTTCATTCTGCTGTCACCCCGTCTGGCGGGGACCGACAACAATGGCTTTGGTCTTCCCTATATTTAATTGGAGGAAATGTCTCCTCATCCAGTACTGGACTAGCAGTCTGACAATTTAGAAACCGTGGAGGGGGCTGAGAGAGGTGGTGGTGAGGTGGAGCTGGGTGTTATCAGCATACATGTGGAGACTGACACTGTGTTTTCAGATGATGTTGCTGAGGGCTGGCATGTGGATGAGAAATAAGAAGGGGCCAAGGATAGATCCTTGTGGGACACCAGAGGTGTTGATGCAGGAGCCGAAAGAAAAGCAATTGCAGATGATTCTCTGTTTAATTTTGAATTAATCCAATAATAGCGCATCAGACTTTTATTCTGAGGGCTCAGGTCTTTGTTCAGGGATTCGGCATTGATAATGCTGTTGAATATCAAGAGATGGTGGTTAGAGGCTCTTTTGTTGGAGATAGTCATTGCCGGGCACTTGTGTGGCGCAAATGTTACTTGTCACTTATCAGCCCCAGCCTTAATGTCGTCCAAGTCTTGCTGCATGTGGGCACGGGCTGCTTCATTATCTGAGGAGTTGTGAATGGAACTGAACACTGTGCAGTCATCAGCGAACATCCCCAGTTCTGACCTTATGTTGGAGGGAAGATGGTTGGGCCTAGGACACTGCCCGGAGGAACTCCTGCAGCGATGTCCTGTGGCTCAGATGATTGGCCTCCAACAACCACAACCATCTTCCATTGTGCTGGGTGTGACTCCAACCAGTGGAGAGTTTTCCCTCCGATTCCCATTGACTTCAATTTTACTCGGGCTCCTTGATGCCACACACCTGGTCAAATGCTGCCTTGATGTCAAGGGCAGTCACTCTCACCTCACCTCTGGAATTCAGCTCCTTTGTCCATGGTTGGACCAAGGCTGTAATGAGGTCTGGAGCCGAGTGGTCCTGGCGGAACCCAAACTGAGCATCAGTGAGCAGGTTATTGGTGAGTAAGTGCCACTTGATAGCACTGTCGATGACAACTTCCATCATTTTGCTGATGACTGAGAGTAGACTGCTGGGCCAGTAATTGGCTGGATTGGATTTCTCCTGCTTTTTGTGGACAGGACATACCTGGGCATCTTTCTGCATTGTCGGGTAGATGCCAGTGTTGTAGCTGTACTGAAACAGCTTGGCTAGAGGTGCGCCTAGTTCTGGAGCACAAGACATCAGCAGAACAGCCGGGATGTTGTTAGAGCCCATAGCCTTTGTTGTATCCAGTGCGCTCAGCCCTTGCTTGATATCACGTGGAGTGAATCAAATTGGCTGAAGACTGGCTTCTGTGATGGTAGGGACCTCAGGAGGTGGCCGAGATGAATCATTTCACTCTGCACTTCTGGTTGAAGATAGTTGCAAATGCTTCAACCTTATCTTTTGCACAGCGTGCTGGCCTCCACCATCATTGATGATGGGAATGTTCATGGAGTCTCCTCCTCCCGTTAGTTATTTAAAGATCTACCACCATTGATGACTGGATGGTCACAGGACTGCAGTGCTTTCATCTGATCGGTTGGTTGTGGGATCGCTTAGCACAGGGCTGTTTTGATGATTTGTATGCATGCTCCCCCGTCCGTGTTTATTCTTGCTCACCCAGTAACCAGTGCATGTATTTGAAAGGATTTTTTGATGGGTCTGCTACTTACAGGTTATGCACATCTTCGCACTGAATCTAAAGTTGCAGTTAACTGACGATTGTCAGTGTCTACTTTCACTCCCGTAGCCCCATAGGCAGAGAGTGGGCGTGTGATAGAAATGCGCTGTACAGATGGGATTATGCAGAAGGAAATGCAGAATGTGAAAAGACTTGCCAAAATCCATATACACTGCATCAAACGCACTACCCCTATCGAAACTCCTTGTTGCCTCCTCAAAAAATTCAATCAAAGTTAATCAGACACGATCTTCCCTTGGCAAATCAATGCTGACTGTCGCTGATTACTCCTTGTCTTTCTACATGACGATTTATCCTGGCCTTCAAAATTTTTCCAATAATTTTCACAGCACCAGGATTAGCCTGACTGGTCTGTAATTACTCGGTCTATCCCTTTTTCCTTTTTTAAACAACGGCAACACATTAGCAGTCCTCCAAGGTGTGGATTGTATTTAAGTAGCAGACACATTCAGAAATTCTTTCAAATGTGTGTGCTGGAACTGGGGGAGTAAGACTAAACACGGAGGGTAGAAAATGTAAACATAGCTTCAAAAGCAACCCTGTGTAAAAATGAGAAAATAGGATAAGAGCATAGGAAATTGGAGTCGCCCATACGGCCCCTCGAGCCTGCTCCGCCATTTAACAAGATCATGGCTGATCATTGACCTCAGCTCCACCTTCCCGCTTGATCCCCATATCCCTTGATTCCATTCGAGTCAAAAAAATACCAACAACGACAACTTGAATTTATATAGCGCCTTTAATGTAGTAAAACGTTCCAAGGTGCTTCACAGGAGAACTAAAGGACAAGAAACTTGACACCGAGCCACATGAGGAGAAATTAGGGCAGGGGACCAAAAGCTGGCCAAAAAGGTAGGTTTTAAGGAGCGCCTTAAAGAGGAAAACAGAGGTAGAGAGGCGGAGAGGTTTAGGCAGGGAATTACAGAGCGATAGGGAGCTAATAGCAATTTGCCTGTGGGAGGCTGGACAGCTCAGTCGCTAAAGTATCGGACTTTTAATCTTGAACGTCCGTGAATCAAGTCTCTATCTGGGTGCAGTTTTAAAACCAAAATTCTCAACTCCTTGTTTTATGAAACACAAGTCATTCATGCTGATCTCATCAATATATTTTAAAGATTTGGCACAATCGCAGTGCTTATAGGTTCATTGATTGGTATTTTTGAGATCATCAATTCTTAACTTCATGGAGTCCCATGAAACGACCATTTCAAGCTGTTATTTCCTGCTGTCTCAATAAAACTCATTAGTATTTGTTGAATGTTTGTCACAACCCTTGTTTTTTCAAATATAATTCTAATATTTTCTAAATATACTTTAAAGCTTTGCAAGCAAATCTGTTTTTCTGACATAGTATTTTATAAAGTCTCTGCTTTCAAGTGTAAATTTTGTGTTGTCTTCATTGACACCTGAATTATGAAATATATTACATTTTCCATTAATGATTTATATAAGTATTTATTAATATATTTTAAAACTTTGCAACCAAACGCCTGATTCTTTAAATAGGGTATTTTCTAATATCACCGGTTTCAAGTGTAAATTTACTTGTTGTCTTCACTGATAAAAGCAATGCTCGAATAGGGCCTTGAATCCTGGACACTCACATTAAAAGTCTGATGTTTTATTGACTGAACTATCCGGGGTCATACAGCAAGTATCTTATGCAGATCTTTGCCCTGCCGCTAAAGTAGCAGTTAGCTCGCGATTTTTACTTTCACTTACGCAGCCTCACAAAACACAAAACATAAAAGAGCGTGGTGGCGGTAAGGGTATTTATGAAGTGTGGGTGTGTGAGCGAAATGCGCTGTGCAGCCGGGATCAGTACAGGAGGATGTCAACGATGTAATGTTGCATCTCGGCCAGTGAATGTCGCTGTGTTAGCTTACATGCATGAGCCCGGATAGCTCAGTCGGTAGAGCATCAGACTTTTAATCTGAGGGTCCAGGGTTCAAGTCCCTGTTCGGGCGCTGCTTTTATCAGTAAAGACAACACCTAAACTTACACATAAAAGCAGTGACATTAGAAAATACCCCATCAAAAGAATCAGACATTTGCTTGCAAAATTTTAAAATATATTAAGTAAACACTAGAATATGTAATATATTTCAAAATTCAGATGTGGCAAATATGCAACACAAATCAAAAAGTTTTATTGAAACATCAGGGATGACCAGCTTGAAATGCTCGTGTTTCATGGGGCTGCATGAACGTTGCAACTGATCATCTCGAAACTATCGCTCCATGTACCTTAAAGGACCGCCACTGTGACTAATCATTAAAATGCGTTAATCAGATCAGCATGAACGGTTTCTTTTTCACGGGGTTGCCTGAAAGACGAAATTGAGAATTTTTAATGAAAAGCAGCACCCAAACAAAGACCTGAACCCTGAGATTAAAAGTCTGATGTTTCACCGACTGAACTATCTGGGCTCACGCTCTTTTCACAACACAGCGACATCGAGTGGCTGATATTGAACATTACATCGTTCACATTCTGCATTTCATTCTGCTGTCATCCCGTCTGGCGGGGACCGACAACAATGGCTTTGGTCTTCCCTATATTTAATTGGAGAAAATGTCTCCTCATTCAGTACTGGACTAGCAGTCTGACAATTTAGAAACCGTGGAGGGTGTTGAGAGAGGTGGTGGTGAGGTGGAGCTGGGTGTTATCAGCATGCATGTGGAGACTGACACTGTGTTTTCAGATGATGTTGCTGAGGGCTGGCATGTGGATGAGAAATAAGAAGGGGCCAAGGATAGATCCTTGTGGGACACCAGAGGTGTTGATGCAGGAGCCGAAAGAAAAGCAGTTGCAGATGATTCTCTGTTTAATTTTGAATTAATCCAATAATAGCGCATCAGACTTTTATTCTGAGGGCTCAGATCTTTGTTCAGGGATCCGGCATTGATAATGCTGTTGAATATGAAGAGGTGGTGGTTAGAGGCTCTTTTGTTGCAGATAGTCATTGCCGGGCACTTGTGTGGCGCAAATGTTACTTGTCACTTATCAGCCCCAGCCTGAATGTCGTCCAAGTCTTGCTGCATGTGGGCACGGGCTGCTTCATTATCTGAGGAGTTGTGAATGGAACTGAACACTGTGCAGTCATCAGCGAACATCCCCAGTTCTGAACTTATGTTGGAGGGAAGATGGTTGGGCCTAGGACACTGCCCGGAGGAACTCCTGCAGCGATGTCCTGTGGCTCAGATGATTGGCCTCCAACAACCACAACCATCTTCCATTGTGCTGGGTATGACTCCAACCAGTGGAGAGTTTTCCCTCCGATTCCCATTGACTTCAATTTTACTCGGGCTCCTTGATGCCACACACCTGGTCAAACGTTGCCTTGATGTCAAGGGCAGTCACTGTCACCTCACCTCTGGAATTCAGCTCCTTTGTCCATGGTTGGACCAAGGCTGTAATGAGGTCTGGAGCCGAGTGGTCCTGGCGGAACCCAAACTGAGCATCAGTGAGCAAGTTATTGGTGAGTAAGTGCCACTTGATAGCACTGTCGATGAAAACTTCCATCATTTTGCTGATGACTAAGAGTAGACTGCTGGGGCAGTAATTGGCTGGATTGGATTTCTCCTGCTTTTTGTGGACAGGACATACCTGGGCAGCATTCTGCATTGTCGGGTAGATGCCAGTGTTGTAGCTGTACTGAAACAGCTTGGCTAGAGGTGCGCCTAGTTCTGGAGCACAAGACATCAGCAGAACAGCCGGGATGTTGTTAGAGTCCATAGCCTTTGTTGTATCCAGTGCGCTCAGCCCTTTCTTGATATCACGTGGAGTGAATCAAATTGGCTGAAGACTGGCTTCTGTGATGGTAGGGACCTCAGGAGGTGGCCGAGATGAATCATTTCACTCGGCACTTCTGGTTGACGATAGTTGCAAATGCTTCAACCTTATCTTTTGCACAGCGTGCTGGCCTCCACCATCATTGATGATGGGAATGTACATGGAGTCTCCTCCTCCCGTTAGTTATTTAAAGATCTACCACCATTGATGACTGGATGGTCACAGGACTGCAGTGCTTTGATCTGATCGGTTGGTTGTGGGATCGCTTAGCACAGGGCTGTTTTGATGATTTGTATGCATGGTCCCCCGTCCGTGTTTATTCTTGCTCACCCAGTAACCAGTGCATGTATTTGAAAGGATTTTTTGATGGGTCTGCTACTTACAGGTTATGCACATCTTCGCACTGAATCTAAAGTTGCAGTTAACTGACGATTGTCAGTGTCTACTTTCACTCCCGTAGCCCCATAGGCAGAGAGTGGGCGTGTGATAGAAATGCGCTGTACAGATGGGATTATGCAGAAGGAAATGCAGAATGTGAAAAGACTTGCCAAAATCCATATACACTACATCAAACGCACTACCCCTATCGAACCTCCTTGTTGCCTCCTCAAAAACTTCAATCAAAGTTAATCAGACACGATCTTCCCTTGGCAAATCAATGCTGACTGTCGCTGATTACTCCTTATCTTTCTACATGACGATTTATCCTGGCCTTCAAAATTTTTTCCAATAATTTTCACAGCACCAGGATTAGCCTGACTGGTCTATAATTACTCGGTCTATCACTTTTTCCTTTTTTAAACAACGGCAACACATTAGCAGTCCTCCAAGGTGTGGATTGTATTTAAGTAGCAGACACATTCAGAAATTCTTTCAAATGTGTGTGCTGGAACTGGGGGAGTAAGACTAAACACGGACGGTAGAAAATGTAAACAAAGCTTCAAAAGAAACCCTGTGTAAAAATGAGAAAATAGGATAAGAGCATAGGAAATTGGAGTCGGCCATACGGCCCCTCGAGCCTGCTTCGCCATTTAACAAGATCATGGCTGATCATTGACCTCAGCTCCACCTTCCCGCTTGATCCCCATATCCCTTGATTCCATTCGAGTCAAAAAAATACCAACAACGACAACTTGAATTTATATAGCGCCTTTAATGTAGTAAAACGTTCCAAGGTGCTTCACAGGAGAATTAAAGGACAAGAAACTTGACACCGAGCCACATGAGGAGAAATTAGGGCAGGGGACCAAAAGCTGGCCAAAAAGGTAGGTTTTAAGGAGCGCCTTAAAGAGGAAAACAGAGGTAGAGAGGCGGAGAGGTTTAGGCAGGGAATTACAGAGCGATAGGGAGCTAATAGCAATTTGCCTGTGGGAGGCTGGACAGCTCAGTCGCTAAAGTATCGGACTTTTAATCTTGAACGTCCGTGAATCAAGTCTCTATCTGGGTGCAGTTTTAAAACCAAAATTCTCAACTCCTTGTTTCATGAAACACAAGTCATTCATGCTGATCTCATCAATATATTTTAAAGATTTGGCACAATCGCAGTGCTTATAGGTTCATTGATTGGTATTTTTGAGATCATCAATTCTTAACTTCATGGAGTCCCATGAAACGAGCATTTCAAGCTGTTATTTCCTGCTGTCTCAATAAAACTCATTAGTATTTGTTGAATGTTTGTCACAACCCTTGTTTTTTCAAATATAATTCGAATATTTTCTAAATATACTTTAAAGCTTTGCAAGCAAATCTGTTTTTCTGACATAGTATTTTATAAAGTCTCTGCTTTCAAGTGTAAATTTTGTGTTGTCTTCATTGACACCTGAATTATGAAATATATTACATTTTCCATTAATAATTTATATAAGTATTTATTAATATATTTTAAAACTTTGCAACCAAACGCCTGATTCTTTAAATAGGGTATTTTCTAATATCACCGGTTTCAAGTGTAAATTTACTTGTTGTCTTCACTGATAAAAGCAATGCTCGAATAGGGCCTTGAATCCTGGACACTCACATTAAAAGTCTGATGTTTTATTGACTGAACTATCCGGGGTCATACAGCAAGTATCTTATGCAGATCTTTGCCCTGCCGCTAAAGTAGCAGTTAGCTCGCGATTTTTACTTTCACTTACGCAGCCTCACAAAACACAAAACATAAAAGAGCGTGGTGGCGGTAAGGGTATTTGTGAAGTGTGGGTGTGTGAGCGAAATGCGCTGTGCAGCCGGGATCAGTACAGTAGGATGTCAACGATGTAATGTTGCATCTCGACCAGTGAATGTCGCTGTGTTAGCTTACATGCCTGAGCCCGGATAGCTCAGTCGGTAGACCATCAGACTTTTAATTTGAGAGTTCAGGGTTCAAACCCCTGTTCGGGCGCTGCTTTTATCAGTAAAGACAACACCTAAACTTACACTTAAAAGCAGTGACATTAGAAAATACCCCATCAAAAGAATCAGACATTTGCTTGCAAAATTTTAAAATATATTAAGTAAACACTAGAATATGTAATATATTTCAAAATTCAGATGTGACAAATATGCAACTCAAATCAAAAAGTTTTATTGAAACATCAGGGATGACCAGCTTGAAATGCTCGTGTTTCATGGGGCTGCATGAACGTTGCAACTGATCATCTCGAAACTATCGCTCCATGTACCTTAAAGCACCGCCACTGTGACTAATCATTAAAATGCGTTAATCAGATCAGCATGAACGGTTTATTTTTCACGGGGTTGCCTGAAAGACGAAATTGAGAATTTTTAATGAAAAGCAGCACCCAAACAAAGACCTGAACCCTGAGATTAAAAGTCTGATGTTTCACCGACTGAACGATCTGGGCTCACGCTCTTTTCACAACACAGCGACATCCAGTGGCTGATATTGAACATTACATCGTTCACATTCTGCATTTCATTCCGCTGTCATCCCGTCTGGCGGGGACCGACAACAATGGCTTTGGTCTTCCCTATATTTAATTGGAGAAAATGTCTCCTCATTCAGTACTGGACTAGCAGTCTGACAATTTAGAAACCGTGGAGGGTGTTGAGAGAGGTGGTGGTGAGGTGGAGCTGGGTGTTATCAGCATACATGTGGAGACTGACACTGTGTTTTCAGATGATGTTGCTGAGGGCTGGCATGTGGATGAGAAATAAGAAGGGGCCAAGGATAGATCCTTGTGGGACACCAGAGGTGTTGATGCAGGAGCCGAAAGAAAAGCAGTTGCAGATGATTCTCTGTTTAATTTTGAATTAATCCAATAATAGCGCATCAGACTTTTATTCTGAGGGCTCAGGTCTTTGTTCAGGGATTCGGCATTGATAATGCTGTTGAATATGAAGAGGTGGTGGTTAGAGGCTCTTTTGTTGCAGATAGTCATTGCCGGGCACTTGTGTGGCGCAAATGTTACTTGTCACTTATCAGCCCCAGCCTGAATGTCGTCCAAGTCTTGCTGCATGTGGGCACGGGCTGCTTCATTATCTGAGGAGTTGTGAATGGAACTGAACACTGTGCAGTCATCAGCGAACATCCCCAGTTCTGAACTTATGTTGGAGGGAAGATGGTTGGGCCTAGGACACTGCCCGGAGGAACTCCTGCAACGATGTCCTTTGGCTCAGATGATTGGTCTCCAACAACCACAACCATCTTCCATTGTGCTGGGTGTGACTCCAACCAGTGGAGAGTTTCCCCTCCGATTCCCATTGACTTCAATTTTACTCGGGCTCCTTGATGCCACACACCTGGTCAAATGCTGCCTTGATGTCAAGGGCAGTCACTCTCACCTCACCTCTGGAATTCAGCTCCTTTGTCCATGGTTGGACCAAGGCTGTAATGAGGTCTGGAGCCGAGTGGTCCTGGCGGAACCCAAACTGAGCATCAGTGAGCAAGTTATTGGTGAGTAAGTGCCACTTGATAGCACTGTCGATGACAACTTCCATCATTTTGCTGATGACTGAGAGTAGACTGCTGGGGCAGTAATTGGCTGGATTGGATTTCTCCTGCTTTTTGTGGACAGGACATACCTGGGCAGCTTTCTGCATTGTCGGGTAGATACCAGTGTTGTAGCTGTACTGAAACAGCTTGGCTAGAGGTGCGCCTAGTTCTGGAGCACAAGACATCAGCAGAACAGCCGGGATGTTGTTAGAGTCCATAGCCTTTGTTGTATCCAGTGCGCTCAGCCCTTTCTTGATATCACGTGGAGTGAATCAAATTGGCTGAAGACTGGCTTCTGTGATGGTAGGGACCTCAGGAGGTGGCCGAGATGAATCATTTCACTCGGCACTTCTGGTTGACGATAGTTGCAAATGCTTCAACCTTATCTTTTGCACAGCGTGCTGGCCTCCACCATCATTGATGATGGGAATGTTCATGGAGTCTCCTCCTCCCGTTAGTTATTTAAAGATCTACCACCATTGATGACTGGATGGTCACAGGACTGCAGTGCTTTGATCTGATCGGTTGGTTGTGGGATCGCTTAGCACAGGGTTGTTTTGATGATTTGTATGCATGGTCCCCCGTCCGTGTTTATTCTTGCTCACCCAGTAACCAGTGCATGTATTTGAAAGGATTTTGTGATGGGTCTGCTACTTACAGGTTATGCACATCTTCGCACTGAATCTAAAGTTGCAGTTAACTGACGATTGTCAGTGTCTACTTTCACTCCCGTAGCCTCATAGGCAGAGAGTGGGCGTGTGATAGAAATGCGCTGTGCAGATGGGATTATGCAGAAGGAAATGCAGAATGTGAAAAGACTTGCCAAAATCCATATACACTACATCAAACGCACTACCCCTATCGAACCTCCTTGTTGCCTCCTCAAAAAATTCAATCAAAGTTAATCAGACACGATCTTCCCTTGGCAAATCAATGCTGACTGTCGCTGATTACTCCTTGTCTTTCTACATGACGATTTATCCTGGCCTTCAGAATTTTTTCCAATAATTTTCACAGCACCAGGATTAGCCTGACTGGTCTGTAATTACTCGGTCTATCATTTTCCCTTTTTTAAACAACGGCAACACATTAGCAGTCCTCCAAGATGTGGATTGTATTTAAGTAGCAGACACATTCAGAAATTCTTTCAAATGTGTGTGCTGGAACTGGGGGAGTAAGACTAAACACGGACGGTAGAAAATGTAAACAAAGCTTCAAAAGCAACCCTGTGTAAAAATGAGAAAATAGGATAAGAGCATAGGAAATTGGAGTCGGCCATACGGCCCCTCGAGCCTGCTCCGCCATTTAACAAGATCATGGCTGATCATTGACCTCAGCTCCACCTTCCCGCTTGATCCCCATATCCCTTGATTCCATTCGAGTCAAAAAAATACCAACAACGACAACTTGAATTTATATAGCGCCTTTAATGTAGTAAAACGTTCCAAGGTGCTTCACAGGAGAATTAAAGGACAAGAAACTTGACACCACGCCACATGAGGAGAAATTAGGGCAGGGGACCAAAAGCTGGCCAAAAAGGTAGGTTTAAAGGAGCACCTTAAAGAGGAAAACAGAGGTAGAGAGGCGGAGAGGTTTAGGCAGGGAATTACAGAGCGATAGGGAGCTAATAGCAATTTGCCTGTGGGAGGCTGGACAGCTCAGTCGCTAAAGTATCGGACTTTTAATCTGAACGTCTGTGAATCAAGTCTCTATCTGGGTGCAGTTTTAAAACCAAAATTCTCAACTCCTTGTTTCATGAAACACAAGTCATTCATGCTGATCTCATCAATATATTTTAAAGATTTGGCACAATCGCAGTGCTTATAGGTTCATTGATTGGTATTTTTGAGATCATCAATTCTTAACTTCATGGAGTCCCATGAAACGAGCATTTCAAGCTGTTATTTCCTGCTGTCTCAATAAAACTCATTAGTATTTGTTGAATGTTTGTCACAACCCTTGTTTTTTCAAATATAATTCGAATATTTTCTAAATATACTTTAAAGCTTTGCAAGCAAATCTGTTTTTCTGACATAGTATTTTATAAAGTCTCTGCTTTCAAGTGTAAATTTTGTGTTGTCTTCATTGACACCTGAATTATGAAATATATTACATTTCCATTAATAATTTATATAAGTATTTATTCATATATTTTAAAACTTTGCAACCAAACGTCTGATTCTTTAAATAGGGTATTTTCTAATATCACCGGTTACAACTGTAAATTTACTTGTTGTCTTCACTGATAAAAGCAACGCTCGAATAGGGCCTTGAATCCTGGACACTCACATTAAAAGTCTGATGTTTTATTGACTGAACTATCCGGGGTCATACAGCAAGTATCTTATGCAGATCTTTGCCCTGCCGCTAAAGTAGCAGTTAGCTCGCGATTTTTACTTTCACTCACGCAGCCTCACAAAACACAAAACATAAAAGAGCGTGGTGGCGGTAAGGGTATTTATGAAGTGTGGGTGTGTGAGCGAAATGCGCTGTGCAGCCGGGATCAGTACAGGAGGATGTCAACGATGTAATGTTGCATCTCGGCCAGTGAATGTCGCTGTGTTAGCTGACATGCATGAGCCCGGATAGCTCAGTCGGTAGAGCATCAGACTTTTAATCTGAGAGTCCAGGGTTCAAGTCCCTTTCCGTGCGCTGTTTTTATCAGTAAAGACAACACCTAAACTTACACTTAAAAGCAGTGACATTAGAAAATACCCCATCAAAAGAATCAGACATTTGCTTGCAAAATTTTAAAATATATTAAGTAAACACTAGAATATGTAATATATTTCAAAATTCAGATGTGACAAATATGCAACACAAATCAAAAAGTTTTATTGAAACATCAGGGATGACCAGCTGGAAATGCTCGTGTTTCATGGGGCTGCATGAACGTTGCAACTGATCATCTCGAAACTATCGCTCCATGTACCTTAAAGCACCGCCACTGTGACTAATCATTAAAATGCGTTAATCAGATCAGCATGAACGGTTTCTTTTTCACGGGGTTGCCTGAAAGACGAAATTGAGAATTTTTAATGAAAAGCAGCACCCAAACAAAGACGTGAACCCTGAGATTAAAAGTCTGATGTTTCACCGACTGAACTATCTACGCTCACGCACTTTTCACAACACAGCGACATCCAGTGGCTGATATTGAACATTACATCGTTCACATTCTGCATTTCATTCTGCTGTCATCCCGTCTGGCGGGGACCGACAACAATGGCTTTGGTCTTCCCTATATTTAATTGGAGAAAATGTCTCCTCATTCAGTACTGGACTAGCAGTCTGACAATTTAGAAACCGTGGAGGGTGTTGAGAGAGGTGGTGGTGAGGTGGAGCTGGGTGTTATCAGCATACATGTGGAGACTGACACTGTGTTTTCAGATGATGTTGCTGAGGGCTGGCATGTGGATGAGAAATAAGAAGGGGCCAAGGATAGATCCTTGTGGGACACCAGAGGTGTTGATGCAGGAGCCGAAAGAAAAGCAGTTGCAGATGATTCTCTGTTTAATTTTGAATTAATCCAATAATAGCGCATCAGACTTTTATTCTGAGGGCTCAGGTCTTTGTGCAGGGATTCGGCATTGATAATGCTGTTGAATATGAAAAGGTGGTGGTTAGAGGCTCTTTTGTTGCAGATAGTCATTGCCGGGCACTTGTGTGGCGCAAATGTTACTTGTCACTTATCAGCTCCAACCTGAATGTTGTCCAAGTCTTGCTGCATGTGGGCACGGGCTGCTTCATTATCTGAGGAGTTGTGAATGGAACTGAACACTCTGCAGTCATCAGCGAACATCCCCAGTTCTGAACTTATGTTGGAGGGAAGATGGTTGGGCCTAGGACACTGCCCGGAGGAACTCCTGCAGCGATGTCCTGTGGCTCAGATGATTGGCCTCCAACAACCACAACCATCTTCCATTGTGCTGGGTGTGACTCCAACCAGTGGAAAGTTTTCCCTCCGATTCCCATTGGCTTCAATTTTACTCGGGCTCCTTGATGCCACACACCTGGTCAAATGCTGCCTTGATGTCAAGGGCAGTCACTCTCACCTCACCTCTGGAATTCAGCTCCTTTGTCCATGGTTGGACCAAGGCTGTAATGAGGTCTGGAGCCGAGTGGTCCTGGCGGAACCCAAACTGAGCATCAGTGAGCAAGTTATTGGTGAGTACGTGCCACTTGATAGCACTGTCGATGACAACTTCCATCATTTTGCTGATGACTGAGAGTAGACTGCTGGGGCAGTAATTGGCTGGATTGGATTTCTCCTGCTTTTTGTGGACAGGACATACCTGGGCAGCTTTCTGCATTGTCGGGTAGATGCCAGTGTTGTAGCTGCACTGAAACAGCTTGGCTAGAGGTGCGCCTAGTTCTGGAGCACAAGACATCAGCAGAACAGCCGGGATGTTGTTAGAGTCCATAGCCTTTGTTGTATCCAGTGCGCTCAGCCCTTTCTTGATATCACGTGGAGTGAATCAAATTGGCTGAAGACTGGCTTCTGTGATGGTAGGGACCTCAGGAGGTGGCCGAGATGAATCATTTCACTCGGCACTTCTGGTTGAAGATAGTTGCAAATGCTTCAACCTTATCTTTTGCACAGCGTGCTGGCCTCCACCATCATTGATGATGGGAATGTTCATGGAGTCTCCTCCTCCCGTTAGTTATTTAAAGATCTACCACCATTGATGACTGGATGGTCACAGGACTGCAGTGCTTTGATCTGATCGGTTGGTTGTGGGATCGCTTAGCACAGGGTTGTTTTGATGATTTGTATGCATGGTCCCCCGTCCGTGTTTATTCTTGCTCACCCAGTAACCAGTGCATGTATTTGAAAGGATTTTTTGATGGGTCTGCTACTTACAGGTTATGCACATCTTCGCACTGAATCTAAAGTTGCAGTTAACTGACGATTGTCAGTGTCTACTTTCACTCCCGTAGCCTCATAGGCAGAGAGTGGGCGTGTGATAGAAATGCGCTGTACAGATGGGATTATGCAGAAGGAAATGCAGAATGTGAAAAGACTTGCCAAAATCCATATACACTACATCAAACGCACTACCCCTATCGAACCTCCTTGTTGCCTCCTCAAAAAATTCAATCAAAGTTAATCAGACACGATCTTCCCTTGGCAAATCAATGCTGACTGTCGCTGGTTACTCCTTGTCTTTCTACATGACGATTTATCCTGGCCTTCAGAATTTTTTCCAATAATTTTCACAGCACCAGGATTAGCCTGACTGGTCTGTAATTAATCGGCCTATCCCGTTTTCCTTTTTTAAACAACGGAAACACATTAGCAGTCCTCCAAGATGTGGATTGTATTTAAGTAGCAGGCACATTCAGAAATTCTTTCAAATGTGTGTGCTGGAACTGGGGGTAAATATACTTTAAAGCTTTGCAAGCAAATCTGTTTTTCTGACATAGTATTTTATAAAGTCTCTGCTTTCAAGTGTAAATTTTGTGTTGTCTTCATTGACACCTGAATTATGAAATATATTACATTTTCCATTAATAATTTATATAAGTATTTATTAATATATTTTAAAACTTTGCAACCAAACGTCTGATTCTTTAAATAGGGTATTTTCTAATATCACCGGCTTCAAGTGTAAATTTATTTGTTGTCTTCACTGATAAAAGCAACGCTCGAATAGGGCCTTGAATCCTGGACACTCACATTAAAAGTCTGATGTTTTATTGACTGAACTATCCGGGGTCATACAGCAAGTATCTTATGCAGATCTTTGCCCTGCCGCTAAAGTAGCAGTTAGCTCGCGATTTTTACTTTCACTCACGCAGCCTCACAAAACACAAAACATAAAAGAGCGTGGTGGCGGTAAGGGTATTTGTGAAGTGTGGGTGTGTGAGCGAAATGCGCTGCGCAGCCGGGATCAGTACAGGAGGATGTCAACGATGTAATGTTGCATCTCGGCCAGTGAAAGTTGCTGTGTTAGCTTACATGCATGAGCCCGGATAGCTCAGTCGGTAGAACATCAGACTTTTAATCTGAGGGTCCAGGGTTCAAGTCCCTGTTCGGGCGCTGCTTTTATCAGTAAAGACAACACCTAAACTTACACTTAAAAGCAGTGACATTAGAAAATACCCCATCAAAAGAATCAGACATTTGCTTGCAAAATTTTAAAATATATTAAGTAAACACTAGAATATGTAATATATTTCAAAATTCAGATGTGACAAATATGCAACACAAATCAAAAAGTTTTATTGAAACATCAGGGATGACCAGCTTGAAATGCTCGTGTTTCATGGGGCTGCATGAACGTTGCAACTGATCATCTCGAAACTATCGCTCCATGTACCTTAAAGCACCGCCACTGTGACTAATCATTAAAATGCGTTAATCAGATCAGCATGAACGGTTTCTTTTTCACGGGGTTGCCTGAAAGACGAAATTGAGAATTTTTAATGAAAAGCAGCACCCAAACAAAGACCTGAACCCTGAGATTAAAAGTCTGATGTTTCACCGACTGAACTATCAGGGCTCACGCTCTTTTCACAACACAGCGACATCCAGTGGCTGATATTGAACATTACATCGTTCACATTCTGCATTTCATTCTGCTGTCATCCCGTCTGGCGGGGACCGACAACAATGGCTTTGGTCTTCCCTATATTTAATTGGAGAAAATGTCTCCTCATCCAGTACTGGACTAGCAGTCTGACAATTTAGAAACCGTGGAGGGTGTTGAGAGAGGTGGTGGTGAGGTGGAGCTGGGTGTTATCAGCATATATGTGGAGACTGACACTGTGTTTTCAGATGATGTTGCTGAGGGCTGGCATGTGGATGAGAAATAAGAAGGGGCCAAGGATAGATCCTTGTGGGACACCAGAGGTGTTGATGCAGGAGCCGAAAGAAAAGCAATTGCAGATGATTCTCTGTTTAATTTTGAATTAATCCAATAATAGCGCATCAGACTTTTATTCTGAGGGCTCAGGTCTTTGTTCAGGGATTCGGCATTGATAATGCTGTTGAATATGAAGAGTCATAGAGTCATAGAGTCATAGAGTTTTACAGCACAGAAAGAGGCCCTTCGGCCCATCGTGTCTGCGCCGCCCATCCATCCCTGTCCAGCCTAATCCCATTTTCCAGCATTTGGCCCATAGCCTTGTATGCAATGGCATTTCAAGTGCTCATCCAAATGCTTCTTGAATGTTGTGAGGGTTCCTGCCTCCACCACCCTTTCCGGCATTGGGTTCCACATTCCAACCACCCTCTGGGTGAAAAAGTTCCTCCTCAAATCCCCTCTAAATCTCCTGCCCCTTACCCTGAATCTATGCCCCCTTGTTATTGACCCCCCCACTAAGGGGAAAAGTTCCTCTTTATCTACCCTATCTATGCCCCTCATTATTTTGTACACCTCAATCAGGTCCCCCCTCAGCCTTCTCTGCTCCAAGGAAAACAACTCCAGCCTGTCCAGCCTCTCTTCATAGCTGAGGCGCTACATCCCAGGTAACATCCTGGTGAATCTTCTCTGCACCCTCTCCAAAGCAATCACATCCTTCCTATAGTGAGGCGACCAGAACTGCACACAGTACTCCAGCTGTGGCCTCACCAGCGTTTTGTACAGCTCCATCATAACCTCCCTGCTCTTATATTCTATGCCTCGGCTAATGAAGGCAAGTATCCCATATGCCTTTTTAACCACCTTATCTACCTGCTCCGCTGCCTTCAGGGATCTATGTACATGTACACCAAGGTCCCTCTGACCCTCTGTACTTCCTAGGGTCCTACCACTCATTGTGTATTCCCTTGCCTTATTTGTCCGTCCAAAATGCATCACCTCGCACTTTTCAGGGTTAAATTCCATTTGCCACTTTTCCGCCCATCTGACCAACCCATTTATATCGTCCTGTAGCCGGAGGCTTTCCTCCTCGCAATTTACCACCCCACCAATTTTCGTGTCATCTGCGAACTTACTGATCATACCTTTTACATTTTCATCCAAATCATTTATGTAGATCACAAACAATAAGGGACCCAGCACCGATCCCTGAGGTACCCCACTGGACACAGGCTTCCAGTCACAAAAGCAACCTTCGACCATCACCCTCTGCCTCCTGCCACTCAGCCAGTTTAGGATCCAACGCGCCAAGGCACCCTGGATCCCATGGGCTCTTACCTTCTTGACCAGTCTCCTATGCGGGACTTTGTCAAAAGCTTTACTGAAGTCCATGTACACCACATCCACAGCATTTCCCTCATCCACCCCACTAGTCACCCCCTCGAAAAATTCGATCAGATTTGTTAGACATGATTTACCCTTAACAAAGCCATGCTGACTATCCCCGATTAATCCTTGCCTCTCCAAGTGGAGATTAATTTTGTCCCTCAGAATTTTTTCCAATAATTTCCCCACCACAGATGTTAGACTCACTGGCCTGTAATTCCCTGGTTTATCCCTGCTACCCTTCTTGAATAATGGTACCACGTTAGCTGTTCTCCAGTCCTCTGGTACATCCCCTGTGGCCAGAGAGGTTCTGAAAATTAGTGTCAGAGCCCCTGCAATCTCCTCCCTGGCCTCCCACAGCAGCCTGGGATACATCTCGTTCGGGCCTGGGGATTTATCCACTTTTTGGCCCGCTAAAACCGCTAGCACCTCCTCCCTCTCGATGCTAATATGTTCAAGTATGTCACAGTCCCCTTGCCCGATTTCTATGTCTGCATCGTCTTTCTCCACAGTGAACACAGATGAAAAAAAATCATTTAAAACCCCGCCTACATCCTCTGGCTCTACACACAGATTGCCACTTTGGTCCCTAATGGGCCCTACCCTTTCCCTGGTTATCCTCTTGCCCTTAATATACTTATAAAACATCTTAGGATTTTCCTTTATTTTGCTCGCCAGTGTTATTTCATGGCCCCTCCTCGCCCTCCTAATTTCTTTTTTAAGTATGCCCCTGCACTTTTTATACTCCTCTAGGGCTTCTTCTGTCTTTAGTCTTTTGTAACTGCCAAAAGCCCCCCTCTTATTTCTAATGCATTTTTGTATATCCCTTGTCATCCAAGGTTCCCTTTGCTTGTTGGTCCCACCCTTGACCTTTACAGGAACATGTTGGCGTTGTACTCTCTCTATTTCCCTTCTGAAAGTCTCCCACTGTTTTGATGTGGATTTTCCTATAAGCAGCTGCTCCCAGTCCACTTTGGCCAGATCCTGCCTTATCATATTAAAATCGGCCTTCCCCCAATTTAGAACCCTTATTTCCGGGCCGTCTTTGTCTTTTTCCATGACCACCTTAAATCTCACCGAATTATGGTCACTGTCGCCAAAATGCTCTCCTACTGACACTTCCACCACTTGCCCGGCTACATTCCCCAGAATTAGGTCCAGTACCGCCCCCTCTCTTGTAGGACTTTCTACATGTTGGCTCAAAAAGCTCTCCTGGATGCACTTTAAGAATTCTGCACCCTCTAAGCCTTTCACACTCTGACTGTCCCAATTTATATTGGGGAAGTTGAAATCCCCCACTATTATTACCCTATTATTTTCGCACTTCTCTGAGATTTGCCTACATATCTGTTCCTCTATCTCCCCCTGACTGTTTGGGGGCCTATAGTACACTCCCAGCAAAGTGCTTGCCCCCTTTTTGTTTTTAAGTTCTACCCATATGGCCTCATTAGAGGAACCCGCTAATATATCATCCCTCCTTACAGCAGTAATTGACTCCTTAATTAATATTGCAACACCCCCTCCCCTTTTACACCCCCCTCTGTCTCGCCTGAAGATTCTATACCCCGGAATATTGAGCTGCCAGTCCTGACCCTCCCTCAACCATGTCTCCGTGATAGCAACAATATCGTACTCCCATGTGTTCAACAACAACTTCAGTTCATCCACCTTATTTGCAAGACTCCTTGCATTAAAATAAATGCCTTCCAGCCCTGCCATATTCTCTTTTGCCTTCACATATTTGCTCTGCCTTCCCAGCTGACTTGTTTTTCCCTCTGTATTTGGCCGTAAATCACCCCCTACTACAGCTCCACTCTGTACCCCAACCCCCTGCCAAGTTAGTTTAAACCCTCACCCGGCAGTGCTAGCAAACCTCCCCGCAAGGATATTGGTTCCCCCCTGGTTCAGGTGTAAACCGTCCGACTTGTACAAGTCCCACCTTTCCCAGAAGCAGACCCAGTGATCCAGGAAACTAAAGCCCTCCCCCCTGCACCATCCCTTTAGCCACGCATTCATCTGTTCTATCTTCCTATTCCTATACTTACTAGCACGTGGCACCGGGAGTAATCCAGAGATTGCAACCTTTGAGGTCCTGCTCCTTAATCCTTCACCTAGCTCCCTAAATTCTTGCTGCAGGACCTCATCCCTCTTTTTACCTATGTCGTTGGTACCAATGTGGACCACGACCACTGGCTGTTCTCCCTCCCCCTCCAGAATGCCCTGCAGCCGCTCAGTGACATCCTTGACCCTGGCACCAGGGAGGCAAGAGGTGGTGGTTAGAGGCTCTTTTGTTGGAGATAGTCATTGCCGGGCACTTATGTGGCGCATATATTACTTGTCACTTATCAGCCCCAGCCTGAATGTCGTCCAAGTCTTGCTGCATGTGGGCACGTGCTGCTTCATTATCTGAGGAGTTGTGAATGGAACTGAACACTGTGCAGTCATCAGCGAACATCCCCAGTTCTGACCTTATGTTGGAGGGAAGATGGTTGGGCCTAGGACACTGCCCGGAGGAACTCCTGCAGCGATGTCCTGTGGCTCAGATGATTGGCCTCCAACAACCACAACCATCTTCCATTGTGCTGGGTGTGACTCCAACCAGTGGAGAGCTTTCCCTCCGATTCCCATTGACTTCAATTTTACTCGGGCTCCTTGATGCCACACACCTGGTCAAATGCTGCCTTGATGTCAAGGGCAGTCACTCTCACCTCACCTCTGGAATTCAGCTCCTTTGTCCATGGTTGGACCAAGGCTGTAATGAGGTCTGGAGCCGAGTGGTCCTGGCGGAACCCAAACTGAGCATCAGTGAGCAGGTTATTGGTGAGTAAGTGCCACTTGATAGCACTGTCGATGACAACTTCCATCATTTTGCTGATGACTGAGAGTAGACTGCTGGGGCAGTAATTGGCTGGATTGGATTTCTCCTGCTTTTTGTGGACAGGACATACCTGGGCAGCTTTCTGCATTGTCGGGTAGATGCCAGTGTTGTAGCTGTACTGAAACAGCTTGGCTAGAGGTGCGCCTAGTTCTGGAGCACAAGACATCAGCAGAACAGCCGGGATGTTGTTAGAGTCCATAGCCTTTGTTGTATCCAGTGCGCTCAGCCCTTTCTTGATATCACGTGGAGTGAATCAAATTGGCTGAAGACTGGCTTCTGTGATGGTAGGGACCTCAGGAGGTGGCCGAGATGAATCATTTCACTCGGCACTTCTGGTTGACGATAGTTGCAAATGCTTCAACCTTATCTTTTGCACAGCGTGCTGGCCTCCACCATCATTGATGATGGGAATGTTCATGGAGTCTCCTCCTCCCGTTAGTTATTTAAAGATCTACCACCATTGATGACTGCAGTGCTTTGATCTGATCGGTTGGTTGTGGGATCGCTTAGCACAGGGCTGTTTTGATGATTTGTATGCATGGTCCCCCGTCCGTGTTTATTCTTGCTCACCCAGTAACCAGTGCATGTATTTGAAAGGATTTTGTGATGGGTCTGCTACTTACAGGTTATGCACATCTTCGCACTGAATCTAAAGTTGCAGTTAACTGACGATCGTCAGTGTCTACTTTCACTCCCGTAGCCCCATAGGCAGAGAGTGGTCGTGTGATAGAAATACGCTGTACAGATGGGATTATGCAGAAGGAAATGCAGAATGTGAAAAGACTTGCCAAAATCCATATACACTACATCAAACGCACTACCCCTATCGAACCTCCTTGTTGCCTCCTCAAAAAATTCAATCAAAGTTAATCAGACACGATCTTCCCTTGGCAAATCAATGCTGACTGTCGCTGATTACTCCTTGTCTTTCTACATGACGATTTATCCTGGCCTTCAGAATTTTTTCCAATAATTTTCACAGCACCAGGATTAGCCTGACTGGTCTATAATTACTCGGTCTATCCCTTTTTCCTTTTTTAAGCAACGGCAACACATTAGCAGTCCTCCAAGATGTGGATTGAATTTAAGTAGCAGACACATTCAGAAATTCTTTCAAATGTGTGTGCTGGAACTGGGGGAGTAAGACTAAACACGGACGGTAGAAAATGTAAACAAAGCTTCAAAAGCAACCCTGTGTAAAAATGAGAAAATAGGATAAGAGCATAGGAAATTGGAGTCGGCCATACGGCCCCTCGAGCCTGCTCCGCCATTTAACAAGATCATGGCTGATCATTGACCTCAGCTCCACCTTCCCGCTTGATCCCCATATCCCTTGATTCCATTCGAGTCAAAAAAATACCAACAACGACAACTTGAATTTATATAGCGCCTTTAATGTAGTAAAACGTTCCAAGGTGCTTCACAGGAGAATTAAAGGACAAGAAACTTGACACCGAGCCACATGAGGAGAAATTAGGGCAGGGGACCAAAAGCTGGCCAAAAAGGTAGGTTTTAAGGAGCGCCTTAAAGAGGAAAACAGAGGTAGAGAGGCGGAGAGGTTTAGGCAGGGAATTACAGAGCGATAGGGAGCTAATAGCAATTTGCCTGTGGGAGGCTGGACAGCTCAGTCGCTAAAGTATCGGACTTTTAATCTGAACGTCCGTGAATCAAGTCTCTATCTGGGTGCAGTTTTAAAACCAAAATCCTCAACTCCTTGTTTCATGAAACACAAGTCATTCATGCTGATCTCATCAATATATTTTAAAGATTTGGCACAATCGCAGTGCTTATAGGTTCATTGATTGGTATTTTTGAGATCATCAATTCTTAACTTCATGGAGTCCCATGAAACGAGCATTTCAAGCTGTTATTTCCTGCTGTCTCAATAAAACTCATTAGTATTTGTTGAATGTTTGTCACAACCCTTGTTTTTTCAAATATAATTCTAATATTTTCTAAATATACTTTAAAGCTTTGCAAGCAAATCTGTTTTTCTGACATAGTATTTTATAAAGTCTCTGCTTTCAAGTGTAAATTTTGTGTTGTCTTCATTGACACCTGAATTATGAAATATATTACATTTTGCATTAATAATTTATATAAGCATTTATTAATATATTTTAAAACTTTGCAACCAAACGTCTGATTCTTTGAATAGGGTATTTTCTAATATCACCGGTTTCAAGTGTAAATTTACTTGTAGTCTTCACTGATAAAAGCAACGCTCGAATAGGGCCTTGAATCCTGGACACTCACATTAAAAGTCTGATGTTTTATTGACTGAACTATCCGGGGTCATACAGCAAGTATCTTATGCAGATCTTTGCCCTGCCGCTAAAGTAGCAGTTAGCTCGCGATTTTTACTTTCACTTACGCAGCCTCACAAAACATAAAAGAGCGTGGTGGCGGTAAGGGTATTTGTGAAGTGTGGGTGTGTGAGCGAAATGCGCTGTGCAGCCGGGATCAGTACAGGAGGATGTCAACGATGTAATGTTGCATCTCGGCCAGTGAATGTCGCTGTGTTAGCTCACATGCATGAGCCCGGATAGCTCAGTCGGTAGAGCATCAGACTTTTAATCTGAGGGTCCAGGGTTCAAGTCCCTGTTCGGGCGCTGCTTTTATCAGTAAAGACAACACCTAAACTTACACTTAAAAGCAGTGACATTAGAAAATACCCCATCAAAAGAATCAGACATTTGCTTGCAAAATTTTAAAATATATTAAGTAAACACTAGAATATGTAATATATTTCAAAATTCAGATGTGACAAATATGCAACACAAATCAAAAAGTTTTATTGAAACATCAGGGATGACCAGCTTGAAATGCTCGTGTTTCATGGGGCTGCATGAACGTTGCAACTGATCATCTCGAAACTATCGCTCCATGTACCTTAAAGCACCGCCACTGTGACTAATCATTAAAATGCGTTAATCAGATCAGCATGAACGGTTTCTTTTTCACGGGGTTGCCTGAAAGACGAAATTGAGAATTTTTAATGAAAAGCAGCACCCAAACAAAGACCTGAACCCTGAGATTAAAAGTCTGATGTTTCACCGACTGAACTATCTGGGCTCACGCTCTTTTCACAACACAGCGACATCCAGTGGCTGATATTGAACATTACATCGTTCACATTCTGCATTTCATTCTGCTGTCATCCCGTCTGGCGGGGACCGACAACAATGGCTTTGGTCTTCCCTATATTTAATTGGAGAAAATGTCTCCTCATCCAGTACTGGACTAGCAGTCTGACAATTTAGAAACCGTGGAGGGTGTTGAGAGAGGTGGTGGTGAGGTGGAGCTGGGTGTTATCAGCATACATGTGGAGACTGACACTGTGTTTTCAGATGATGTTGCTGAGGGCTGGCATGTGGATGAGAAATAAGAAGGGGCCAAGGATAGATCCTTGTGGGACACCAGAGGTGTTGATGCAGGAGCCGAAAGAAAAGCAATTGCAGATGATTCTCTGTTTAATTTTGAATTAATCCAATAATAGCGCATCAGACTTTTATTCTGAGGGCTCAGGTCTTTGTTCAGGGATTCGGCATTGATAATGCTGTTGAATATCAAGAGGTGGTGGTTAGAGGCTCTTTTGTTGGAGATAGTCATTGCCGGGCACTTGTGTGGCGCATATATTACTTGTCACTTATCAGCCCCAGCCTTAATGTCGTCCAAGTCTTGCTGCATGTGGGCACGGGCTGCTTCATTATCTGAGGAGTTGTGAATGGAACTGAACACTGTGCAGTCATCAGCGAACATCCCCAGTTCTGACCTTATGTTGGAGGGAAGATGGTTGGGCCTAGGACACTGCCCGGAGGAACTCCTGCAGCGATGTCCTGTGGCTCAGATGATTGGCCTCCAACAACCACAACCATCTTCCATTGTGCTGGGTGTGACTCCAACCAGTTGAGAGTTTTCCCTCCGATTCCCACTGACTTCAATTTTACTCGGGCTCCTTGATGCCACACACCTGGTCAAATGCTGCCTTGATGTCAAGGGCAGTCACTCTCACCTCACCTCTGGAATTCAGCTCCTTTGTCCATGGTTGGACCAAGGCTGTAATGAGGTCTGGAGCCAAGTGGTCCTGGCGGAACCCAAACTGAGCATCAGTGAGCAGGTTATTGGTGAGTAAGTGCCACTTGATAGCACTGTCGATGACAACTTCCTTCATTTTGCTTATGACTGAGAGTAGACTGCTGGGGCAGTAATTGGCTGGATTGGATTTCTCCTGCTTTTTGTGGACAGGACATACCTGGGCAGCTTTCTGCATTGTCGGGTAGATGCCAGTGTTGTAGCTGTACTGAAACAGCTTGGCTAGAGGTGCGCCTCGTTCTGGAGCACAAGACATCAGCAGAACAGCCGGGATGTTGTTAGAGTCCATAGCCTTTGTTGTATCCAGTGCGCTCAGCCCTTTCTTGATATCACGTGGAGTGAATCAAATTGGCTGAAGACTGGCTTCTGTGATGGTAGGGACCTCAGGAGGTGGCCGAGATGAATCATTTCACTCGGCACTTCTGGTTGAAGATAGTTGCAAATGCTTCAACCTTATCTTTTGCACAGCGTGCTGGCCTCCACCATCATTGATGATGGGAATGTTCATGGAGTCTCCTCCTCCCGTTAGTTATTTAAAGATCTACCACCATTGATGACTGGATGGTCACAGGACTGCAGTGCTTTGATCTGATCGGTTGGTTGTGGGATCGCTTAGCACAGGGCTGTTTTGATGATTTGTATGCATGGTCCCCCGTCCGTGTTTATTCTTGCTCACCCAGTAACCAGTGCATATATTTGAAAGGATTTTGTGATGGGTCTGCTACTTACAGGTTATGCACATCTTCGCACTGAATCTAAAGTTGCAGTTAACTGACGATCGTCAGTGTCTACTTTCACTCCCGTAGCCCCATAGGCAGAGAGTGGGCGTGTGATAGAAATACGCTGTACAGATGGGATTATGCAGAAGGAAATGCAGAATGTGAAAAGACTTGCCAAAATCCATATACACTACATCAAACGCACTACCCCTATCGAACCTCCTTGTTGCCTCCTCAAAAAATTCAATCAAAGTTAATCAGACACGATCTTCCCTTGGCAAATCAATGCTGACTGTCGCTGATTACTCCTTGTCTTTCTACATGACGATTTATCCTGGCCTTCAGAATTTTTTCCAATAATTTTCACAGCACCAGGATTAGCCTGACTGGTCTATAATTGCTCGGTCTATCCCTTTTTCCTTTTTTAAACAACGGCAACACATTAGCAGTCCTCCAAGATGTGGATTGTATTTAAGTAGCAGACACATTCAGAAATTCTTTCAAATGTGTGTGCTGGAACTGGGGGAGTAAGACTAAACACGGACGGTAGAAAATGTAAACAAAGCTTCAAAAGCAACCCTGTGTAAAAATGAGAAAATAGGATAAGAGCATAGGAAATTGGAGTCGGCCATACGGCCCCTCGAGCCTGCTCCGCCATTTAACAAGATCATGGCTGATCATTGACCTCAGCTCCACCTTCCCGCTTGATCCCCATATCCCTTGATTCCATTCGAGTCAAAAAAATACCAACAACGACAACTTGAATTTATATAGCGCCTTTAATGTAGTAAAACGTTCCAAGGTGCTTCACAGGAGAATTAAAGGACAAGAAACTTGACACCGAGCCACATGAGGAGAAATTAGGGCAGGGGACCAAAAGCTGGCCAAAAAGGTAGGTTTTAAGGAGCGCCTTAAAGAGGAAAACGGAGGTAGAGAGGCGGAGAGGTTTAGGCAGGGAATTACAGAGCGATAGGGAGCTAATAGCAATTTGCCTGTGGGAGGCTGGACAGCTCAGTCGCTAAAGTATCGGACTTTTAATCTGAACGTCCGTGAATCAAGTCTCTATCTGGGTGCAGTTTTAAAACCAAAATCCTCAACTCCTTGTTTCATGAAACACAAGTCATTCATGCTGATCTCATCAATATATTTTAAAGATTTGGCACAATCGCAGTGCTTATAGGTTCATTGATTGGTATTTTTGAGATCATCAATTCTTAACTTCATGGAGTCCCATGAAACGAGCATTTCAAGCTGTTATTTCCTGCTGTCTCAATAAAACTCATTAGTATTTGTTGAATGTTTGTCACAACCCTTGTTTTTTCAAATATAATTCTAATATTTTCTAAATATACTTTAAAGCTTTGCAAGCAAATCTGTTTTTCTGACATAGTATTTTATAAAGTCTCTGCTTTCAAGTGTAAATTTTGTGTTGTCTTCATTGACACCTGAATTATGAAATATATTACATTTTCCATTAATAATTTATATAAGCATTTATTAATATATTTTAAAACTTTGCAACCAAACGTCTGATTCTTTAAATAGGGTATTTTCTAATATCACCGGTTTCAAGTGTAAATTTACTTGTAGTCTTCACTGATAAAAGCAACGCTCGAATAGGGCCTTGAATCCTGGACACTCACATTAAAAGTCTGATGTTTTATTGACTGAACTATCCGGGGTCATACAGCAAGTATCTTATGCAGATCTTTGCCCTGCCGCTAAAGTAGCAGTTAGCTCGCGATTTTTACTTTCACTTACGCAGCCTCACAAAACATAAAAGAGCGTGGTGGCGGTAAGGGTATTTGTGAAGTGTGGGTGTGTGAGCGAAATGCGCTGTGCAGCCGGGATCAGTACAGGAGGATGTCAACGATGTAATGTTGCATCTCGGCCAGTGAATGTCGCTGTGTTAGCTCACATGCATGAGCCCGGATAGCTCAGTCGGTAGAGCATCAGACTTTTAATCTGAGGGTCCAGCGTTCAAGTCCCTGTTCGGGCACTGCTTTTATCAGTAAAGACAACACCTAAACTTACACTTAAAAGCAGTGACATTAGAAAATACCCCATCAAAAGAATCAGACATTTGCTTGCAAAATTTTAAAATATATTACTTAAAATATATTAAGTAAACCAAGTAAACACTAGAAAATTTTAAAATATATTAAGTAAACACTAGAATATGTAATATATTTCAAAATTCAGATGTGACAAATATGCAACACAAATCAAAAAGTTTTATTGAAACATCAGGGATGACCAGCTTGAAATGCTCGTGTTTCATGGGGCTGCATGAACGTTGCAACTGATCATCTCGAAACTATCGCTCCATGTACCTTAAAGCACCGCCACTGTGACTAATCATTAAAATGCGTTAATCAGATCAGCATGAACGGTTTCTTTTTCACGGGGTTGCCTGAAAGACGAAATTGAGAATTTTTAATGAAAAGCAGCACCCAAACAAAGACCTGAACCCTGAGATTAAAAGTCTGATGTTTCACCAACTGAACTATCTGGGCTCACGCTCTTTTCACAACACAGCGACATCCAGTGGCTGATATTGAACATTACATCGTTCACATTCTGCATTTCATTCTGCTGTCACCCCATCTGGCGGGGACCGACAACAATGGCTTTGGTCTTCCCTATATTTAATTGGAGGAAATGTCTCCTCATCCAGTACTGGACTAGCAGTCTGACAATTTAGAAACCGTGGAGGGGGCTGAGAGAGGTGGTGGTGAGGTGGAGCTGGGTGTTATCAGCATATATGTGGAGACTGACACTGTGTTTTCAGATGATGTTGCTGAGGGCTGGCATGTGGATGAGAAATAAGAAGGGGCCAAGGATAGATCCTTGTGGGACACCAGAGGTGTTGATGCAGGAGCCGAAAGAAAAGCAATTGCAGATGATTCTCTGTTTAATTTTGAATTAATCCAATAATAGCGCATCAGACTTTTATTCTGAGGGCTCAGGTCTTTGTTCAGGGATTCGGCATTGATAATGCTGTTGAATATCAAGAGGTGGTGGTTAGAGGCTCTTTTGTTGGAGATAGTCATTGCCGGGCACTTGTGTGGCGCAAATGTTACTTGTCACTTATCAGCCCCAGCCTGAATGTCGTCCAAGTCTTGCTGCATGTGGGCACGGGCTGCTTCATTATCTGAGGAGTTGTGAATGGAACTGAACACTGTGCAGTCATCAGCGAACATCCCCAGTTCTGACCTTATGTTGGAGGGAAGATGGTTGGGCCTAGGACACTGCTCGGAGGAACTCCTGCAGCGATGTCCTGTGGCTCAGATGATTGGCCTCCAACAACCACAACCATCTTCCATTGTGCTGGGTGTGACTCCAACCAGTGGAGAGTTTTCCCTCCGATTCCCAAAGACTTCAATTTTACTCGGGCTCCTTGATGCCACACACCTGGTCAAATGCTGCCTTGATGTCAAGGGCAGTCACTCTCACCTCACCTCTGGAATTCAGCTCCTTTGTCCATGGTTGGACCAAGGCTGTAATGAGGTCTGGAGCCGAGTGGTCCTGGCGGAACCCAAACTGAGCATCAGTGAGCAGGTTATTGGTGAGTAAGTGCCACTTGATAGCACTGTCGATGAAAACTTCCATCATTTTGCTGATGACTGAGAGTAGACTGCTGGGGCAGTAATTGGCTGGATTGGATTTCTCCTGCTTTTTGTGGACAGGACATACCTGGGCAGCTTTCTGCATTGTCGGGTAGATGCCAGTGTTGTAGCTGTACTGAAACAGCTTGGCTAGAGGTGCGCCTAGTTCTGGAGCACAAGACATCAGCAGAACAGCCGGGATGTTGTTAGAGCCCATAGGCTTTGTTGTATCCAGTGCGCTCAGCCCTTTCTTGATAACACGTGGAGTGAATCAAATTGGCTGAAGACTGGCTTCTGTGATGGTAGGGACCTCAGGAGGTGGCCGAGATGAATCATTTCACTCGGCACTTCTGGTTGAAGATAGTTGCAAATGCTTCAACCTTATCTTTTGCACAGCGTGCTGGCCTCCACCATCATTGATGATGGGAATGTTCATGGAGTCTCCTCCTCCCGTTAGTTATTTAAAGATCGACCACCATTGATGACTGGATGGTCACAGGACTGCAGTGCTTTGATCTGATCGGTTGGTTGTGGGATCGCGTAGCTGATGCGCTATCAATTACTCATAAAAGACTGAGAGTTAGAAGAGTAACTAAAGGCTTTTATTAACAACAGAATGGAGGTCTGCCTCGCGTGGTCGACCGGTCCATGATACGAAGGGCTGGGGAGCAGTCACCTTTATACTAGGACCTGTGGGAGGAGTCAGCCGAGGCATGTCCAGGCATGTACACAGTGGAATACAAACAGGACAAACAGGAATACAAACAGTGGTTTACCACAGTAGCACAGGGCTGTTTTGATGATTTGTATGCATGGTCCCCCGTCCGTGTTTATTCTTGCTCACGCAGTAACCAGTGCATGTATTTGAAAGGATTTTTTGATGGGTCTGCTACTTACAGGTTATGCACATCTTCGCACTGAATCTAAAGTTGCAGTTAACTGACGATTGTCAGTGTCTACTTTCACTCCCGTAGCCCCATAGGCAGAGAGTGGGCGTGTGATAGAAATACGCTGTACAGATGGGATTATGCAGAAGGAAATGCAGAATGTGAAAAGACTTGCCAAAATCCATATACACTGCATCAAACGCACTACCCCTATCGAACCTCCTTGTTGCCTCCTCAAAAAATTCAATCAAAGTTAATCAGACACGATTTTCCTTGGCAAATCAATGCTGACTGTCGCTGATTACTCCTTGTCTTTCGACATGACGATTTATCCTGGCCTTCAGAAGTTTTTCCAATAATTTTCACAGCACCAGGATTAGCCTGACTGGTCTGTAATTACTCGGTCTATCCCTTTTCCCTTTTTTAAACAACGGCAACACATTAGCAGTCCTCCAAGATGTGGATTGTATTTAAGTAGCAGATACATTCAGAAATTCTTTCAAATGTGTGTGCTGGAACTGGGGGAGTAAGACTAAACACGGACGGTAGACAATGTAAACAAAGCTTCAAAAGCAACCCTGTGTAAAAATGAGAAAATAGGATAAGAGCATAGGAAATGGGAGTCGGCCATACGGCCCCTCGAGCCTGCTCCGCCATTTAACAAGATCGTGGCTGATCATTGACCTCAGCTCCACCTTCCCGTTTGATCCCCGTATCCCTTGATTCCATTCGAGTCAACAAAATACCAACAACGACAACTTGAATTTATATAGCGCCTTTAATGTAGTAAAACGTTCCAAGGTGCTTCACAGGAGAATTAAAGGACAAGAAACTTGACACCGAGCCACATGAGGAGAAATTAGGGCAGGGGACCAAAAGCTGGCCAAAAAGGTAGGTTTTAAGGAGCGCCTTAAAGAGGAAAACAGAGGTAGAGAGGCGGAGAGGTTTAGGCAGGGAATTACAGAGCGATAGGGAGCTAATAGCAATTTGCCTGTGGGAGGCTGGACAGCTCAGTCGCTAAAGTATCGGACTTTTAATCTGAACGTCCGTGAATCAAGTCTCTATCTGGGTGCAGTTTTAAAACCAAAATTCTCAACTCCTTGTTTCATGAAACACAAGTCATTCATGCTGATCTCATCAATATATTTTAAAGATTTGGCACAATCGCAGTGCTTATAGGTTCATTGATTGGTATTTTTGAGATCATCAATTCTTAACTTCATGGAGTCCCATGAAACGAGCATTTCAAGCTGTTATTTCCTGCTGTCTCAATAAAACTCATTAGTATTTGTTGAATGTTTGTCACAACCCTTGTTTTTTCAAATATAATTCTAATATTTTCTAAATATACTTTAAAGCTTTGCAAGCAAATCTGTTTTTCTGACATAGTATTTTATAAAGTCTCTGCTTTCAAGTGTAAATTTTGTGTTGTCTTCATTGACACCTGAATTATGAAATATATTACATTTTCCATTAATAATTTATATAAGTATTTATTAATATATTTTAAAACTTTGCAACCAAACGTCTGATTCTTTAAATAGGGTATTTTCTAATATCACCGGTTTCAAGTGTAAATTTACTTGTTGTCTTCACTGATAAAAGCAACGCTCGAATAGGGCCTTGAATCCTGGACACTCACATTAAAAGTCTGATGTTTTATTGACTGAACTATCCGGGGTCACACAGCAAGTAACTTATGCAGATCTTTGCCCTGCCGCTAAAGTAGCAGTTGGCTCGCGATTTTTACTTTCACTCACGCAGCCTCACAAAACACAAAACATAAAAGAGCGTGGTGGCGGTAAGGGTATTTGTGAAGTGTGGGTGTGTGAGCGAAATGCGCTGTGCAGCCGGGATCAGTACAGGAGGATGTCAACGATGTAATGTTGCATCTCGGCCAGTGAATGTCGCTGTGTTAGCTTACATGCATGAGCCCGGATAGCTCAGTCGGTAAAGCATCAGACTTTTAATCTGAGGGTCCAGGGTTCAAGTCCCTGTTCGGGCGCTGCTTTTATCAGTAAAGACAACACCTAAACTTACACTTAAAAGCAGTGACATTAGAAAATACCCCATCAAAAGAATCAGACATTTGCTTGCAAAATTTTAAAATATATTAAGTAAACACTAGAATATGTAATATATTTCAAAATTCAGATGTGACAAATATGCAACACAAATCAAAAAGTTTTATTGAAACATCAGGGATGACCAGCTTGAAATGCTCGTGTTTCATGGGGCTGCATGAACGTTGCAACTGATCATCTCGAAACTATCGCTCCATGTACCTTAAAGCACGCCACTGTGACTAATCATTAAAATGCGTTAATCAGATCAGCATGAACGGTTTCTTTTTCACGGGGTTGCCTGAAAGACGAAATTGAGAATTTTTAATGAAAAGCAGCACCCAAACAAAGACCTGAACCCTGAGATTAAAAGTCTGATGTTTCACCGACTGAACTATCTGGGCTCACGCTCTTTTCACAACACAGCGACATCCAGTGGCTGATATTGAACATTACATCGTTCACATTCTGCATTTCATTCTGCTGTGATCCCGTCTGGCGGGGACCGACAACAATGGCTTTGGTCTTCCCTATATTTAATTGGAGAAAATGTCTCCTCATCCAGTACTGGACTAGCAGTCTGACAATTTAGAAACCGTGGAGGGTGTTGAGAGAGGTGGTGGTGAGGTGGAGCTGGGTGTTATCAGCATACATGTGGAGACTGACACTGTGTTTTCAGATGATGTTGCTGAGGGCTGGCATGTGGATGAGAAATAAGAAGGGGCCAAGGATAGATCCTTGTGGGACACCAGAGGTGTTGATGCAGGAGCGAAAAGCAATTGCAGATGATTCTCTGTTTAATTTTGAATTAATCCAATAATAGCGCATCAGACTTTTATTCTGAGGGCTCAGGTCTTTGTTCAGGGATTCGGCATTGATAATGCTGTTGAATATGAAGAGGTGGTGGTTAGAGGCTCTTTTGTTGCAGATAGTCATTGCCGGGCACTTGTGTGGCGCAAATGTTACTTGTCACTTATCAGCCACAGCCTGAATGTCGTCCAAGTCTTGCTGCATGTGGGCACGGGCTGCTTCATTATCTGAGGAGTTGTGAATGGAACTGAACACTGTGCAGTCATCAGCGAACATCCCCAGTTCTGACCTTATGTTGGAGGGAAGATGGTTGGGCCTAGGACACTGCCCGGAGGAACTCCTGCAGCGATGTCCTGTGGCTCAGATGATTGGCCTCCAACAACCACAACCATCTTCCATTGTGCTGGGTGTGACTCCAACCAGTGGAGAGTTTTCCCTCCGATTCCCATTGACTTCAATTTTACTCGGGCTCCTTGATGCCACACACCTGGTCAAATGCTGCCTTGATGTCAAGGGCAGTCACTCTCACCTCACCTCTGGAATTCAGCTCCTTTGTCCATGGTTGGACCAAGGCTGTAATGAGGTCTGGAGCCGAGTGGTCCTGGCGGAACCCAAACTGAGCATCAGTGAGCAGGTTATTGGTGAGTAAGTGCCACTTGATAGCACTGTCGATGACAACTTCCATCATTTTGCTGATGACTGAGAGTAGACTGCTGGGGCAGTAATTGGCTGGATTGGATTTCTCCTGCTTTTTGTGGACAGGACATACCTGGGCAGCGTTCTGCATTGTCGGGTAGATGCCAGTGTTGTAGCTGCACTGACACAGCTTGGCTAGAGGTGCGCCTAGTTCTGGAGCACAAGACATCAGCAGAACAGCCGGGATGTTGTTAGAGTCCATAGCCTTTGTTGTATCCAGTGCGCTCAGCCCTTTCTTGATATCACGTGGAGTGAATCAAATTGGCTGAAGACTGGCTTCTGTGATGGTAGGGGCCACAGGAGGTGGCCGAGATGAATCATTTCACTCGGCACTTCTGGTTGACGATAGGTGCAAATGCTTCAACCTTATCTTTTGCGCAGCGTGCTGGCCTCCAGCATCATTGATGATGGGAATGTTCATGGAGTCTCCTCCTCCCGTTAGTTATTTAAAGATCTACCACCATTGATGACTGGATGGTCACAGGACTGCAGTGTTTTGATCTGATCGGTTGGTTGTGGGATCGCTTAGCACAGGGCTGTTTTGATGATTTGTATGCATGGTCCCCCGTCCGTGTTTATTCTTGCTCACCCAGTAACCAGTGCATGTATTTGAAAGGATTTTTTGATGGGTCTGCTACTTACAGGTTATGCACATCTTCGCACTGAATCTAAAGTTGCAGTTAACTGACGATTGTCAGTGTCTACTTTCACCCCCATAGGCAGAGAGTGGGCGTGTGATAGAAATGCGCTGTACAGATGGGATTATGCAGAAGAAAATGCAGAATGTGAAAAGACTTGCCAAAATCCATATACACCACATCAAACGCACTACCCCTATCGAACCTCCTTTTTGCCTCCTCAAAAAATTCAATCAAAGTTAATCAGACACGATCTTCCCTTGGCAAATCAATGCTGACTGTCGCTGATTACTCCTTGTCTTTCTACATGACGATTTATCCTGGCCTTCAGAATTTTTCCAATAATTTTCACAGCACCAGGATTAGCCTGACTGGTCTGTAATTACTCGGTCTATCCCTTTTTCCTTTTTTAAACAACGGAAACACATTAGCAGTCCTCCAAGATGTGGATTGTATTTAAGTAGCAGACACATTCAGAAATTCTTTCAAATGTGTGTGCTGGAACTGGGGGAGCAAGACTAAACACGGACGGTAGAAAATGTAAACAAAGCTTCAAAAGCAGCCCTGTGTAAAAATGAGGAAATAGGATAAGAGCATAGGAAATTGGAGTCGGCCATACGGCCCCTCGAGCCTGCTCCGCCATTTAACAAGATCATGGCTGATCATTGACCTCAGCTCCACCTTCCCGCTTGATCCCCATATCCCTTGATTCCATTCGAGTCAAAAAAATACCAACAACGACAACTTGAATTTATATAGCGCCTTTAATGTAGTAAAACGTTCCAAGGTGCTTCACAGGAGAATTAAAGGACAAGAAACTTGACACCGAGCCACATGAGGAGAAATTAGGGCAGGGGACCAAAAGCAGGCCAAAAAGGTAGGTTTTAAGGAGCGCCTTAAAGAGGAAAACAGAGGTAGAGCGGCGGAGAGGTTTAGGCAGGGAATTACAGAGCGATAGGGAGCTAATAGCAATTTGCCTGTGGGAGGCTGGACAGCTCAGTCGCTAAGGTATCGGACTTTTAATCTGAACGTCCGTGAATCAAGTCTCTATCTGGGTGCAGTTTTAAAACCAAAATTCTCAACTCCTTGTTTCATGAAACACAAGTCATTCATGCTGATCTCATCAATATATTTTAAAGATTTGGCACAATCGCAGTGCTTATAGGTTCATTGATTGGTATTTTTGAGATCATCAATTCATAACTTCATGGAGTCCCATGAAACGAGCATTTCAAGCTGTTATTTCCTGCTGTCTCAATAAAACTCATTAGTATTTGTTGAATGTTTGTCACAACCCTTGTTTTTTCAAGTATAATTCTAATATTTTCTAAATATACTTTAAAGCTTTGCAAGCAAATCTGTTTTTCTGACATAGTATTTTATAAAGTCTTTGCTTTCAAGTGTAAATTTTGTGTTGTCTTCATTGACACCTGAATTATGAAATATATTACATTTTCCATTAATAATTTATATAAGTATTTATTAATATATTTTAAAACTTTGCAACCAAACGTCTGATTCTTTAAATAGGGTATTTTCTAATATCACCGGTTTCAAGTGTAAATTTACTTGTTGTCTTCACTGATAAAAGCAACGCTCGAATAGGGCCTTGAATCCTGGACACTCACATTAAAAGTCTGATGTTTTATTGACTGAACTATCCGGGGTCATACAGCAAGTATCTTATGCAGATCTTTGCCCTGCCGCTAAAGTAGCAGTTAGCTCGCGATTTTTACTTTCACTCACGCAGCCTCACAAAACATAAAAGAGCGTGGTGGCGGTAAGGGTATTTATGAAGTGTGGGTGTGTGAGCGAAATGCGCTGTGCAGCCGGGATCAGTACAGGAGGATGTCAACGATGTAATGTTGCATCTCGGCCAGTGAATGTCGCTGTGTTAGCTTACATGCATGAGCCCGGATAGCTCAGTCGGTAGAGCATCAGACTTTTAATCTGAGGGTCCAGGGTTCAAGTCCCTGTTCGGGCGCTGCTTTTATCAGTAAAGACAACACCTAAACTTACACTTAAAAGCAGTGACATTAGAAAATACCCCATCAAAAGAATCAGACATTTGCTTGCAAAATTTTAAAATATATTAAGTAAACACTAGAATATGTAATATATTTCAAAATTCAGATGTGACAAATATGCAACACAAATCAAAAAGTTTTATTGAAACATCAGGGATGACCAGCTTGAAATGCTCGTGTTTCATGGGGCTGCATGAACGTTGCAACTGATCATCTCGAAACTATCGCTCCATGTACCTTAAAGCACGGCCACTGTGACTAATCATTAAAATGCGTTAATCAGATCAGCATGAACGGTTTCTTTTTCACGGGGTTGCCTGAAAGACGAAATTGAGAATTTTTAATGAAAAGCAGCACCCAAACAAAGACCTGAACCCTGAGATTAAAAGTCTGATGTTTCACCGACTGAACTATCTGGGCTCACGCTCTTTTCACAACACAGCGACATCCAGTGGCTGATATTGAACATTACATCGTTCACATTCTGCATTTCATTCTGCTGTCATCCCGTCTGGCGGGGACCGACAACAATGGCTTTGGTCTTCCCTATATTTAATTGGAGAAAATGTCTCCTCATTCAGTACTGGACTAGCAGTCTGACAATTTAGAAACCGTGGAGGGTGTTGAGAGAGGTGGTGGTGAGGTGGAGCTGGGTGTTATCCGCATACATGTGGAGACTGACACTGTGTTTTCAGATGATGTCGCTGAGGGCTGGCATGTGGATGAGAAATAAGAAGGGGCCAAGGATAGATCCTTGTGGGACACCAGAGGTGTTGATGCAGGAGCCGAAAGAAAAGCAGTTGCAGATGATTCTCTGTTTAATTTTGAATTAATCCAATAATAGCGCATCAGACTTTTATTCTGAGGGCTCAGGTCTTTGTTCAGGGATTCGGCATTGATAATGCTGTTGAATATGAAGAGGTGGTGGTTAGAGGCTCTTTTGTTGCAGATAGTCATTGCCGGGCACTTGTGTGGCGCAAATGTTACTTGTCACGTATCAGCCCCAGCCTGAATGTCGTCCAAGTCTTGCTGCATGTGGGCACGGGCTGCTTCATTATCTGAGGAGTTGTGAATGGAACTGAACACTGTGCAGTCATCAGCGAACATCCCCAGTTCTGAACTTATGTTGGAGGGAAGATGGTTGGACCTAGGACACTGCCCGGAGGAACTCCTGCAGCGATGTCCTGTGGCTCAGATGATTGGCCTCCAACAACCACAACCATCTTCCATTGTGCTGGGTGTGACTCCAACCAGTGGAGAGTTTTCCCTCCGATTCCCATTGACTTCAATTTTACTCGGGCTCCTTGATGCCACACACCTGGTCAAATGCTGCCTTGATGTCAAGGGCAGTCACTCTCACCTCACCTCTGGAATTCAGCTCCTTTGTCCATGGTTGGACCAAGGCTGTAATGAGGTCTGGAGCCGAGTGGTCCTGGCGGAACCCAAACTGAGCATCAGTGAGCAAGTTATTGGTGAGTAAGTGCCACTTGATAGCACTGTCGATGACAACTTCCATCATTTTGCTGATGACTGAGAGTAGACTGCTGGGGCAGTAATTGGCTGGATTGGATTTCTCCTGCTTTTTGTGGACAGGACATACCTGGGCAGCTTTCTGCATTGTCGGGTAGATGCCAGTGTTGTAGCTGCACTGAAACAGCTTGGCTAGAGGTGCGCCTAGTTCTGGAGCACAAGACATCAGCAGAACAGCCGGGATGTTGTTAGAGTCCATAGCCTTTGTTGTATCCAGTGCGCTCAGCCCTTTCTTAATATCACGTGGAGTGAATCAAATTGGCTGAAGACTGGCTTCTGTGATGGTAGGAACCTCAGGAGGTGGCCGAGATGAATCATTTCACTCGGCACTTCTGGTTGAAGATAGTTGCAAATGCTTCAACCTTATCTTTTGCACAGCGTGCTGGCCTCCACCATCATTGATGATGGGAATGTTCATGGAGTCTCCTCCTCCCGTTAGTTATTTAAAGATCTACCACCATTGATGACTGGATGGTCACAGGACTGCAGTGCTTTGATCTGATCGGTTGGTTGTGGGATCGCTTAGCACAGGGTTGTTTTGATGATTTGTATGCATGGTCCCCCGTCCGTGTTTATTCTTGCTCACCCAGTAACCAGTGCATGTATTTGAAAGGATTTTTTGATGGGTCTGCTACTTACAGGTTATGCACATCTTCGCACTGAATCTAAAGTTGCAGTTAACTGACGATTGTCAGTGTCTACTTTCACTCCCGTAGCCCCATAGGCAGAGAGTGGGCGTGTGATAGAAATGCGCTGTACAGATGGGATTATGCAGAAGGAAATGCAGAATATGAAAAGACTTGCCAAAATCCATATACACTACATCAAACGCGCTACCCCTATCGAACCTCCTTGTTGCCTCCTCAAAAAATTCAATCAAAGTTAATCAGACACGATCTTCCCTTGGCAAATCAATGCTGACTGTCGCTGATTACTCCTTGTCTTTCTACATGACGATTTATCCTGGCCTTCAGAATTTTTTCCAATAATTTTCACAGCACCAGGATTAGCCTGACTGGTCTGTAATTACTCGGTCTATCCCTTTTTCCTTTTTTAAACAACGGAAACACATTAGCAGTCCTCCAAGATGTGGATTGTATTTAAGTAGCAGGCACATTCAGAAATTCTTTCAAATGTGTGTGCTGGAACTGGGGGTAAATATACTTTAAAGCTTTGCAAGCAAATCTGTTTTTCTGACATAGTATATTATAAAGTCTCTGCTTTCAAGTGTAAATTTTGTGTTGTCTTCATTGACACCTGAATTATGAAATATATTACATTTTCCATTAATAATTTATATAAGTATTTATTAATATATTTTAAAACTTTGCAACCAAACGTCTGATTCTTTAAATAGGGTATTTTCTAATATCACCGGTTTCAAGTGTAAATTTACTTGTTGTCTTCACTGATAAAAGCAACGCTCGAATAGGGCCTTGAATCCTGGACACTCACATTAAAAGTCTGATGTTTTATTGACTGAACTATCCGGGGTCATACAGCAAGTATCTTATGCAGATCTTTGCCCTGCCGCTAAAGTAGCAGTTAGCTCGCGATTTTTACTTTCACTCACGCAGCCTCACAAAACACAAAACATAAAAGAGCGTGGTGGCGGTAAGGGTATTTATGAAGTGTGGGTGTGTGAGCGAAATGCGCTGTGCAGCCGGGATCAGTACAGGAGGATGTCAACGATGTAATGTTGCATCTCGGCCAGTGAATGTCGCTGTGTTAGCTTACATGCATGAGCCCGGATAGCTCAGTCGGTAGAGCATCAGACTTTTAATCTGAGGGTCCAGGGTTCAAGTCCCTGTTCGGGCGCTGCTTTTATCAGTAAAGACAACACCTAAACTTACACTTAAAAGCAGTGACATTAGAAAATACCCCATCAAAAGAATCAGACATTTGCTTGCAAAATTTTAAAATATATTAAGTAAACACTAGAATATGTAATATATTTCAAAATTCAGATGTGACAAATATGCAACACAAATCAAAAAGTTTTATTGAAACATCAGGGATGACCAGCTTGAAATGCTCGTGTTTCATGGGGCTGCATGAACGTTGCAACTGATCATCTCGAAACTATCGCTCCATGTACCTTAAAGCACGGCCACTGTGACTAATCATTAAAATGCGTTAATCAGATCAGCATGAACGGTTTCTTTTTCACGGGGTTGCCTGAAAGACGAAATTGAGAATTTTTAATGAAAAGCAGCACCCAAACAAAGACCTGAACCCTGAGATTAAAAGTCTGATGTTTCACCGACTGAACTATCTGGGCTCACGCTCTTTTCACAACACAGCGACATCCAGTGGCTGATATTGAACATTACATCGTTCACATTCTGCATTTCATTCTGCTGTCATCCCGTCTGGCGGGGACCGACAACAATGGCTTTGGTCTTCCCTATATTTAATTGGAGAAAATGTCTCCTCATTCAGTACTGGACTAGCAGTCTGACAATTTAGAAACCGTGGAGGGTGTTGAGAGAGGTGGTGGTGAGGTGGAGCTGGGTGTTATCCGCATACATGTGGAGACTGACACTGTGTTTTCAGATGATGTCGCTGAGGGCTGGCATGTGGATGAGAAATAAGAAGGGGCCAAGGATAGATCCTTGTGGGACACCAGAGGTGTTGATGCAGGAGCCGAAAGAAAAGCAGTTGCAGATGATTCTCTGTTTAATTTTGAATTAATCCAATAATAGCGCATCAGACTTTTATTCTGAGGGCTCAGGTCTTTGTTCAGGGATTCGGCATTGATAATGCTGTTGAATATGAAGAGGTGGTGGTTAGAGGCTCTTTTGTTGCAGATAGTCATTGCCGGGCACTTGTGTGGCGCAAATGTTACTTGTCACGTATCAGCCCCAGCCTGAATGTCGTCCAAGTCTTGCTGCATGTGGGCACGGGCTGCTTCATTATCTGAGGAGTTGTGAATGGAACTGAACACTGTGCAGTCATCAGCGAACATCCCCAGTTCTGAACTTATGTTGGAGGGAAGATGGTTGGACCTAGGACACTGCCCGGAGGAACTCCTGCAGCGATGTCCTGTGGCTCAGATGATTGGCCTCCAACAACCACAACCATCTTCCATTGTGCTGGGTGTGACTCCAACCAGTGGAGAGTTTTCCCTCCGATTCCCATTGACTTCAATTTTACTCGGGCTCCTTGATGCCACACACCTGGTCAAATGCTGCCTTGATGTCAAGGGCAGTCACTCTCACCTCACCTCTGGAATTCAGCTCCTTTGTCCATGGTTGGACCAAGGCTGTAATGAGGTCTGGAGCCGAGTGGTCCTGGCGGAACCCAAACTGAGCATCAGTGAGCAAGTTATTGGTGAGTAAGTGCCACTTGATAGCACTGTCGATGACAACTTCCATCATTTTGCTGATGACTGAGAGTAGACTGCTGGGGCAGTAATTGGCTGGATTGGATTTCTCCTGCTTTTTGTGGACAGGACATACCTGGGCAGCTTTCTGCATTGTCGGGTAGATGCCAGTGTTGTAGCTGCACTGAAACAGCTTGGCTAGAGGTGCGCCTAGTTCTGGAGCACAAGACATCAGCAGAACAGCCGGGATGTTGTTAGAGTCCATAGCCTTTGTTGTATCCAGTGCGCTCAGCCCTTTCTTAATATCACGTGGAGTGAATCAAATTGGCTGAAGACTGGCTTCTGTGATGGTAGGAACCTCAGGAGGTGGCCGAGATGAATCATTTCACTCGGCACTTCTGGTTGAAGATAGTTGCAAATGCTTCAACCTTATCTTTTGCACAGCGTGCTGGCCTCCACCATCATTGATGATGGGAATGTTCATGGAGTCTCCTCCTCCCGTTAGTTATTTAAAGATCTACCACCATTGATGACTGGATGGTCACAGGACTGCAGTGCTTTGATCTGATCGGTTGGTTGTGGGATCGCTTAGCACAGGGTTGTTTTGATGATTTGTATGCATGGTCCCCCGTCCGTGTTTATTCTTGCTCACCCAGTAACCAGTGCATGTATTTGAAAGGATTTTTTGATGGGTCTGCTACTTACAGGTTATGCACATCTTCGCACTGAATCTAAAGTTGCAGTTAACTGACGATTGTCAGTGTCTACTTTCACTCCCGTAGCCCCATAGGCAGAGAGTGGGCGTGTGATAGAAATGCGCTGTACAGATGGGATTATGCAGAAGGAAATGCAGAATATGAAAAGACTTGCCAAAATCCATATACACTACATCAAACGCGCTACCCCTATCGAACCTCCTTGTTGCCTCCTCAAAAAATTCAATCAAAGTTAATCAGACACGATCTTCCCTTGGCAAATCAATGCTGACTGTCGCTGATTACTCCTTGTCTTTCTACATGACGATTTATCCTGGCCTTCAGAATTTTTTCCAATAATTTTCACAGCACCAGGATTAGCCTGACTGGTCTGTAATTACTCGGTCTATCCCTTTTTCCTTTTTTAAACAACGGAAACACATTAGCAGTCCTCCAAGATGTGGATTGTATTTAAGTAGCAGGCACATTCAGAAATTCTTTCAAATGTGTGTGCTGGAACTGGGGGTAAATATACTTTAAAGCTTTGCAAGCAAATCTGTTTTTCTGACATAGTATATTATAAAGTCTCTGCTTTCAAGTGTAAATTTTGTGTTGTCTTCATTGACACCTGAATTATGAAATATATTACATTTTCCATTAATAATTTATATAAGTATTTATTAATATATTTTAAAACTTTGCAACCAAACGTCTGATTCTTTAAATAGGGTATTTTCTAATATCACCGGTTTCAAGTGTAAATTTACTTGTTGTCTTCACTGATAAAAGCAACGCTCGAATAGGGCCTTGAATCCTGGACACTCACATTAAAAGTCTGATGTTTTATTGACTGAACTATCCGGGGTCATACAGCAAGTATCTTATGCAGATCTTTGCCCTGCCGCTAAAGTAGCAGTTAGCTCGCGATTTTTACTTTCACTCACGCAGCCTCACAAAACACAAAACATAAAAGAGCGTGGTGGCGGTAAGGGTATTTATGAAGTGTGGGTGTGTGAGCGAAATGCGCTGTGCAGCCGGGATCAGTACAGGAGGATGTCAACGATGTAATGTTGCATCTCGGCCAGTGAATGTCGCTGTGTTAGCTTACATGCATGAGCCCGGATAGCTCAGTCGGTAGAGCATCAGACTTTTAATCTGAGGGTCCAGGGTTCAAGTCCCTGTTCGGGCGCTGCTTTTATCAGTAAAGACAACACCTAAACTTACACTTAAAAGCAGTGACATTAGAAAATACCCCATCAAAAGAATCAGACATTTGCTTGCAAAATTTTAAAATATATTAAGTAAACACTAGAATATGTAATATATTTCAAAATTCAGATGTGACAAATATGCAACACAAATCAAAAAGTTTTATTGAAACATCAGGGATGACCAGCTTGAAATGCTCGTGTTTCATGGGGCTGCATGAACGTTGCAACTGATCATCTCGAAACTATCGCTCCATGTACCTTAAAGCACCGCCACTGTGACTAATCATTAAAATGCGTTAATCAGATCAGCATGAACGGTTTCTTTTTCACGGGGTTGCCTGAAAGACGAAATTGAGCATTTTTAATGAAAAGCAGCACCCAAACAAAGACCTGAACCCTGAGATTAAAAGTCTGATGTTTCAGCGACTGATCTATCTGGGCTCACGCTCTTTTCACAACACAGCGACATCCAGTGGCTGATATTGAACATTACATCGTTCACATTCTGCATTTCATTTTGCTGTCATCCCGTCTGGCGGGGACCGACAACAATGGCTTTGGTCTTCCCTATATTTAATTGGAGAAAATGTCTCCTCATTCAGTACTGGACTCGCAGTCTGACAATTTAGAAACCGTGGAGGGTGTTGAGAGAGGTGGTGGTGAGGTGGAGCTGGGTGTTATCCGCATACATGTGGAGACTGACACTGTGTTTTCAGATGATGTTGCTGAGGGCTGGCATGTGGATGAGAAATAAGAAGGGGCCAAGGATAGATCCTTGTGGGACACCAGAGGTGTTGATGCAGGAGCCGAAAGAAAAGCAGTTGCAGATGATTCTCTGTTTAATTTTGAATTAATCCAATAATAGCGCATCAGACTTTTATTCTGAGGGCTCAGGTCTTTGTTCAGGGATTCGGCATTGATAATGCTGTTGAATATGAAGAGGTGGTGGTTAGAGGCTCTTTTGTTGCAGATAGTCATTGCCGGGCACTTGTGTGGCGCAAATGTTACTTGTCACTTATCAGCCCCAGCCTGAATGTCGTCCAAGTCTTGCTGCATGTGGGCACGGGCTGCTTCATTATCTGAGGAGTTGTGAATGGAACTGAACACTGTGCAGTCATCAGCGAACATCCCCAGTTCTGAACTTATGTTGGAGGGAAGATGGTTGGACCTAGGACACTGCCCGGAGGAACTCCTGCAGCGATGTCCTGTGGCTCAGATGATTGGCCTCCAACAACCACAACCATCTTCCATTGTGCTGGGTGTGACTCCAACCAGTGGAGAGTTTTCCCTCCGATTCCCATTGACTTCAATTTTACTCGGGCTCCTTGATGCCACACACCTGGTCAAATGCTGCCTTGATGTCAAGGGCAGTCACTCTCACCTCACCTCTGGAATTCAGCTCCTTTGTCCATGGTTGGACCAAGGCTGTAATGAGGTCTGGAGCCGAGTGGTCCTGGCGGAACCCAAACTGAGCATCAGTGAGCAAGTTATTGGTGAGTAAGTGCCACTTGATAGCACTGTCGATGACAACTTCCATCATTTTGCTGATGACTGAGAGTAGACTGCTGGGGCAGTAATTGGCTGGATTGGATTTCTCCTGCTTTTTGTGGACATACCTGGGCAGCTTTCTGCATTGTCGGGTAGATGCCAGTGTTGTAGCTGCACTGAAACAGCTTGGCTAGAGGTGCGCCTAGTTCTGGAGCACAAGACATCAGCAGAACAGCCGGGATGTTGTTAGAGTCCATAGCCTTTGTTGTATCCAGTGCGCTCAGCCCTTTCTTAATATCACGTGGAGTGAATCAAATTGGCTGAAGACTGGCTTCTGTGATGGTAGGAACCTCAGGAGGTGGCCGAGATGAATCATTTCACTCGGCACTTCTGGTTGAAGATAGTTGCAAATGCTTCAACCTTATCTTTTGCACAGCGTGCTGGCCTCCACCATCATTGATGATGGGAATGTTCATGGAGTCTCCTCCTCCCGTTAGTTATTTAAAGATCTACCACCATTGATGACTGGATGGTCACAGGACTGCAGTGCTTTGATCTGATCGGTTGGTTGTGGGATCGCTTAGCACAGGGTTGTTTTGATGATTTGTATGCATGGTCCCCCGTCCGTGTTTATTCTTGCTCACCCAGTAACCAGTGCATGTATTTGAAAGGATTTTTTGATGGGTCTGCTACTTACAGGTTATGCACATCTTCGCACTGAATCTAAAGTTGCAGTTAACTGACGATTGTCAGTGTCTACTTTCACTCCCGTAGCCCCATAGGCAGAGAGTGGGCGTGTGATAGAAATGCGCTGTACAGATGGGATTATGCAGAAGGAAATGCAGAATATGAAAAGACTTGCCAAAATCCATATACACTACATCAAACGCGCTACCCCTATCGAACCTCCTTGTTGCCTCCTCAAAAAATTCAATCAAAGTTAATCAGACACGATCTTCCCTTGGCAAATCAATGCTGACTGTCGCTGATTACTCCTTGTCTTTCTACATGACGATTTATCCTGGCCTTCAGAATTTTTTCCAATAATTTTCACAGCACCAGGATTAGCCTGACTGGTCTGTAATTACTCGGTCTATCCCTTTTTCCTTTTTTAAACAACGGAAACACATTAGCAGTCCTCCAAGATGTGGATTGTATTTAAGTAGCAGGCACATTCAGAAATTCTTTCAAATGTGTGTGCTGGAACTGGGGGTAAATATACTTTAAAGCTTTGCAAGCAAATCTGTTTTTCTGACATAGTATATTATAAAGTCTCTGCTTTCAAGTGTAAATTTTGTGTTGTCTTCATTGACACCTGAATTATGAAATATATTACATTTTCCATTAATAATTTATATAAGTATTTATTAATATATTTTAAAACTTTGCAACCAAACGTCTGATTCTTTAAATAGGGTATTTTCTAATATCACCGGTTTCAAGTGTAAATTTACTTGTTGTCTTCACTGATAAAAGCAACGCTCGAATAGGGCCTTGAATCCTGGACACTCACATTAAAAGTCTGATGTTTTATTGACTGAACTATCCGGGGTCATACAGCAAGTATCTTATGCAGATCTTTGCCCTGCCGCTAAAGTAGCAGTTAGCTCGCGATTTTTACTTTCACTCACGCAGCCTCACAAAACACAAAACATAAAAGAGCGTGGTGGCGGTAAGGGTATTTATGAAGTGTGGGTGTGTGAGCGAAATGCGCTGTGCAGCCGGGATCAGTACAGGAGGATGTCAACGATGTAATGTTGCATCTCGGCCAGTGAATGTCGCTGTGTTAGCTTACATGCATGAGCCCGGATAGCTCAGTCGGTAGAGCATCAGACTTTTAATCTGAGGGTCCAGGGTTCAAGTCCCTGTTCGGGCGCTGCTTTTATCAGTAAAGACAACACCTAAACTTACACTTAAAAGCAGTGACATTAGAAAATACCCCATCAAAAGAATCAGACATTTGCTTGCAAAATTTTAAAATATATTAAGTAAACACTAGAATATGTAATATATTTCAAAATTCAGATGTGACAAATATGCAACACAAATCAAAAAGTTTTATTGAAACATCAGGGATGACCAGCTTGAAATGCTCGTGTTTCATGGGGCTGCATGAACGTTGCAACTGATCATCTCGAAACTATCGCTCCATGTACCTTAAAGCACCGCCACTGTGACTAATCATTAAAATGCGTTAATCAGATCAGCATGAACGGTTTCTTTTTCACGGGGTTGCCTGAAAGACGAAATTGAGAATTTTTAATGAAAAGCAGCACCCAAACAAAGACCTGAACCCTGAGATTAAAAGTCTGATGTTTCAGCGACTGAACTATCTGGGCTCACGCTCTTTTCACAACACAGCGACATCCAGTGGCTGATATTGAACATTACATCGTTCACATTCTGCATTTCATTCTGCTGTCATCCCGTCTGGCGGGGACCGACAACAATGGCTTTGGTCTTCCCTATATTTAATTGGAGAAAATGTCTCCTCATTCAGTACTGGACTAGCAGTCTGACAATTTAGAAACCGTGGAGGGTGTTGAGAGAGGTGGTGGTGAGGTGGAGCTGGGTGTTATCCGCATACATGTGGAGACTGACACTGTGTTTTCAGATGATGTTGCTGAGGGCTGGCATGTGGATGAGAAATAAGAAGGGGCCAAGGATAGATCCTTGTGGGACACCAGAGGTGTTGATGCAGGAGCCGAAAGAAAAGCAGTTGCAGATGATTCTCTGTTTAATTTTGAATTAATCCAATAATAGCGCATCAGACTTTTATTCTGAGGGCTCAGGTCTTTGTTCAGGGATTCGGCATTGATAATGCTGTTGAATATGAAGAGGTGGTGGTTAGAGGCTCTTTTGTTGCAGATAGTCATTGCCGGGCACTTGTGTGGCGCAAATGTTACTTGTCACTTATCAGCCCCAGCCTGAATGTCGTCCAAGTCTTGCTGCATGTGGGCACGGGCTGCTTCATTATCTGAGGAGTTGTGAATGGAACTGAACACTGTGCAGTCATCAGCGAACATCCCCAGTTCTGAACTTATGTTGGAGGGAAGATGGTTGGACCTAGGACACTGCCCGGAGGAACTCCTGCAGCGATGTCCTGTGGCTCAGATGATTGGCCTCCAACAACCACAACCATCTTCCATTGTGCTGGGTGTGACTCCAACCAGTGGAGAGTTTTCCCTCCGATTCCCATTGACTTCAATTTTAATCGGGCTCCTTGATGCCACACACCTGGTCAAATGCTGCCTTGATGTCAAGGGCAGTCACTCTCACCTCACCTCTGGAATTCAGCTCCTTTGTCCATGGTTGGACCAAGGCTGTAATGAGGTCTGGAGCCGAGTGGTCCTGGCGGAACCCAAACTGAGCATCAGTGAGCAAGTTATTGGTGAGTAAGTGCCACTTGATAGCACTGTCGATGACAACTTCCATCATTTTGCTGATGACTGAGAGTAGACTGCTGGGGCAGTAATTGGCTGGATTGGATTTCTCCTGCTTTTTGTGGACAGGACATACCTGGGCAGCTTTCTGCATTGTCGGGTAGATGCCAGTGTTGTAGCTGCACTGAAACAGCTTGGCTAGAGGTGCGCCTAGTTCTGGAGCACAAGACATCAGCAGAACAGCCGGGATGTTGTTAGAGTCCATAGCCTTTGTTGTATCCAGTGCGCTCAGCCCTTTCTTAATATCACGTGGAGTGAATCAAATTGGCTGAAGACTGGCTTCTGTGATGGTAGGAACCTCAGGAGGTGGCCGAGATGAATCATTTCACTCGGCACTTCTGGTTGAAGATAGTTGCAAATGCTTCAACCTTATCTTTTGCACAGCGTGCTGGCCTCCAGCATCATTGATGATGGGAATGTTCATGGAGTCTCCTCCTCCCGTTAGTTATTTAAAGATCTACCACCATTGATGACTGGATGGTCACAGGACTGCAGTGCTTTGATCTGATCGGTTGGTTGTGGGATCGCTTAGCACAGGGTTGTTTTGATGATTTGTATGCATGGTCCCCCGTCCGTGTTTATTCTTGCTCACCCAGTAACCAGTGCATGTATTTGAAAGGATTTTTTGATGGGTCTGCTACTTACAGGTTATGCACATCTTCGCACTGAATCTAAAGTTGCAGTTAACTGACGATTGTCAGTGTCTACTTTCACTCCCGTAGCCCCATAGGCAGAGAGTGGGCGTGTGATAGAAATGCGCTGTACAGATGGGATTATGCAGAAGGAAATGCAGAATATGAAAAGACTTGCCAAAATCCATATACACTACATCAAACGCGCTACCCCTATCGAACCTCCTTGTTGCCTCCTCAAAAAATTCAATCAAAGTTAATCAGACACGATCTTCCCTTGGCAAATCAATGCTGACTGTCGCTGATTACTCCTTGTCTTTCTACATGACGATTTATCCTGGCCTTCAGAATTTTTTCCAATAATTTTCACAGCACCAGGATTAGCCTGACTGGTCTGTAATTACTCGGTCTATCCCTTTTTCCTTTTATAAACAACGGAAACACATTAGCAGTCCTCCAAGATGTGGATTGTATTTAAGTAGCAGGCACATTCAGAAATTCTTTCAAATGTGTGTGCTGGAACTGGGGGTAAATATACTTTAAAGCTTTGCAAGCAAATCTGTTTTTCTGACATAGTATTTTATAAAGTCTCTGCTTTCAAATGTAAATTTTGTGTTGTCTTCATTGACACCTGAATTATGAAATATATTACATTTTCCATTAATAATTTATATAAGTATTTATTAATATATTTTAAAACTTTGCAACCAAACGTCTGATTCTTTAAATAGGGTATTTTCTAATATCACCGGTTTCAAGTGTAAATTTACTTGTTGTCTTCACTGATAAAAGCAACGCTCGAATAGGGCCTTGAATCCTGGACACTCACATTAAAAGTCTGATGTTTTATTGACTGAACTATCCGGGGTCATACAGCAAGTATCTTATGCAGATCTTTGCCCTGCCGCTAAAGTAGCAGTTAGCTCGCGATTTTTACTTTCACTCACGCAGCCTCACAAAACACAAAACATAAAAGAGCGTGGTGGCGGTAAGGGTATTTATGAAGTGTGGGTGTGTGAGCGAAATGCGCTGTGCAGCCGGGATCAGTACAGGAGGATGTCAACGATGTAATGTTGCATCTCGGCCAGTGAATGTCGCTGTGTTAGCTTACATGCATGAGCCCGGATAGCTCAGTCGGTAGAGCATCAGACTTTTAATCTGAGGGTCCAGGGTTCAAGTCCCTGTTCGGGCGCTGCTTTTATCAGTAAAGACAACACCTAAACTTACACTTAAAAGCAGTGACATTAGAAAATACCCCATCAAAAGAATCAGACATTTGCTTGCAAAATTTTAAAATATATTAAGTAAACACTAGAATATGTAATATATTTCAAAATTCAGATGTGACAAATATGCAACACAAATCAAAAAGTTTTATTGAAACATCAGGGATGACCAGCTTGAAATGCTCGTGTTTCATGGGGCTGCATGAACGTTGCAACTGATCATCTCGAAACTATCGCTCCATGTACCTTAAAGCACGGCCACTGTGACTAATCATTAAAATGCGTTAATCAGATCAGCATGAACGGTTTCTTTTTCACGGGGTTGCCTGAAAGACGAAATTGAGAATTTTTAATGAAAAGCAGCACCCAAACAAAGACCTGAACCCTGAGATTAAAAGTCTGATGTTTCACCGACTGAACTATCTGGGCTCACGCTCTTTTCACAACACAGCGACATCCAGTGGCTGATATTGAACATTACATCGTTCACATTCTGCATTTCATTCTGCTGTCATCCCGTCTGGCGGGGACCGACAACAATGGCTTTGGTCTTCCCTATATTTAATTGGAGAAAATGTCTCCTCATTCAGTACTGGACTAGCAGTCTGACAATTTAGAAACCGTGGAGGGTGTTGAGAGAGGTGGTGGTGAGGTGGAGCTGGGTGTTATCCGCATACATGTGGAGACTGACACTGTGTTTTCAGATGATGTTGCTGAGGGCTGGCATGTGGATGAGAAATAAGAAGGGGCCAAGGATAGATCCTTGTGGGACACCAGAGGTGTTGATGCAGGAGCCGAAAGAAAAGCAGTTGCAGATGATTCTCTGTTTAATTTTGAATTAATCCAATAATAGCGCATCAGACTTTTATTCTGAGGGCTCAGGTCTTTGTTCAGGGATTCGGCATTGATAATGCTGTTGAATATGAAGAGGTGGTGGTTAGAGGCTCTTTTGTTGCAGATAGTCATTGCCGGGCACTTGTGTGGCGCAAATGTTACTTGTCACTTATCAGCCCCAGCCTGAATGTCGTCCAAGTCTTGCTGCATGTGGGCACGGGCTGCTTCATTATCTGAGGAGTTGTGAATGGAACTGAACACTGTGCAGTCATCAGCGAACATCCCCAGTTCTGAACTTATGTTGGAGGGAAGATGGTTGGACCTAGGACACTGCCCGGAGGAACTCCTGCAGCGATGTCCTGTGGCTCAGATGATTGGCCTCCAACAACCACAACCATCTTCCATTGTGCTGGGTGTGACTCCAACCAGTGGAGAGTTTTCCCTCCGATTCCCATTGACTTCAATTTTACTCGGGCTCCTTGATGCCACACACCTGGTCAAATGCTGCCTTGATGTCAAGGGCAGTCACTCTCACCTCACCTCTGGAATTCAGCTCCTTTGTCCATGGTTGGACCAAGGCTGTAATGAGGTCTGGAGCCGAGTGGTCCTGGCAGAACCCAAACTGAGCATCAGTGAGCAAGTTATTGGTGAGTAAGTGCCACTTGATAGCACTGTCGATGACAACTTCCATCATTTTGCTGATGACTGAGAGTAGACTGCTGGGGCAGTAATTGGCTGGATTGGATTTCTCCTGCTTTTTGTGGACAGGACATACCTGGGCAGCTTTCTGCATTGTCGGGTAGATGCCAGTGTTGTAGCTGCACTGAAACAGCTTGGCTAGAGGTGCGCCTAGTTCTGGAGCACAAGACATCAGCAGAACAGCCGGGATGTTGTTAGAGTCCATAGCCTTTGTTGTATCCAGTGCGCTCAGCCCTTTCTTAATATCACGTGGAGTGAATCAAATTGGCTGAAGACTGGCTTCTGTGATGGTAGGAACCTCAGGAGGTGGCCGAGATGAATCATTTCACTCGGCACTTCTGGTTGAAGATAGTTGCAAATGCTTCAACCTTATCTTTTGCACAGCGTGCTGGCCTCCACCATCATTGATGATGGGAATGTTCATGGAGTCTCCTCCTCCCGTTAGTTATTTAAAGATCTACCACCATTGATAACTGGATGGTCACAGGACTGCAGTGCTTTGATCTGATCGGTTGGTTGTGGGATCGCTTAGCACAGGGTTGTTTTGATGATTTGTATGCATGGTCCCCCGTCCGTGTTTATTCTTGCTCACCCAGTAACCAGTGCATGTATTTGAAAGGATTTTTTGATGGGTCTGCTACTTACAGGTTATGCACATCTTCGCACTGAATCTAAAGTTGCAGTTAACTGACGATTGTCAGTGTCTACTTTCACTCCCGTTGCCCCATAGGCAGAGAGTGGGCGTGTGATAGAAATGCGCTGTACAGATGGGATTATGCAGAAGGAAATGCAGAATATGAAAAGACTTGCCAAAATCCATATACACTACATCAAACGCGCTACCCCTATCGAACCTCCTTGTTGCCTCCTCAAAAAATTCAATCAAAGTTAATCAGACACGATCTTCCCTTGGCAAATCAATGCTGACTGTCGCTGATTACTCCTTGTCTTTCTACATGACGATTTATCCTGGCCTTCAGAATTTTTTCCAATAATTTTCACAGCACCAGGATTAGCCTGACTGGTCTGTAATTACTCGGTCTATCCCTTTTTCCTTTTATAAACAACGGAAACACATTAGCAGTCCTCCAAGATGTGGATTGTATTTAAGTAGCAGGCACATTCAGAAATTCTTTCAAATGTGTGTGCTGGAACTGGGGGTAAATATACTTTAAAGCTTTGCAAGCAAATCTGTTTTTCTGACATAGTATTTTATAAAGTCTCTGCTTTCAAGTGTAAATTTTGTGTTGTCTTCATTGACACCTGAATTATGAAATATATTACATTTTCCATTAATAATTTATATAAGTATTTATTAATATATGTTAAAACTTTGCAACCAAACGTCTGATTCTTTAAATAGGGTATTTTCTAATATCACCGGTTTCAAGTGTAAATTTACTTGTTGTCTTCACTGATAAAAGCAACGCTCGAATAGGGCCTTGAATCCTGGACACTCACATTAAAAGTCTGATGTTTTATTGACTGAACTATCCGGGGTCATACAGCAAGTATCTTATGCAGATCTTTGCCCTGCCGCTAAAGTAGCAGTTAGCTCGCGATTTTTACTTTCACTCACGCAGCCTCACAAAACACAAAACATAAAAGAGCGTGGTGGCGGTAAGGGTATTTATGAAGTGTGGGTGTGTGAGCGAAATGCGCTGTGCAGCCGGGATCAGTACAGGAGGATGTCAACGATGTAATGTTGCATCTCGGCCAGTGAATGTCGCTGTGTTAGCTTACATGCATGAGCCCGGATAGCTCAGTCGGTAGAGCATCAGACTTTTAATCTGAGGGTCCAGGGTTCAAGTCCCTGTTCGGGCGCTGCTTTTATCAGTAAAGACAACACCTAAACTTACACTTAAAAGCAGTGACATTAGAAAATACCCCATCAAAAGAATCAGACATTTGCTTGCAAAATTTTAAAATATATTAAGTAAACACTAGAATATGTAATATATTTCAAAATTCAGATGTGACAAATATGCAACACAAATCAAAAAGTTTTATTGAAACATCAGGGATGACCAGCTTGAAATGCTCGTGTTTCATGGGGCTGCATGAACGTTGCAACTGATCATCTCGAAACTATCGCTCCATGTACCTTAAAGCACCGCCACTGTGACTAATCATTAAAATGCGTTAATCAGATCAGCATGAACGGTTTCTTTTTCACGGGGTTGCCTGAAAGACGAAATTGAGAATTTTTAATGAAAAGCAGCACCCAAACAAAGACCTGAACCCTGAGATTAAAAGTCTGATGTTTCACCGACTGAACTATCTGGGCTCACGCTCTTTTCACAACACAGCGACATCCAGTGGCTGATATTGAACATTACATCGTTCACATTCTGCATTTCATTCTGCTGTCATCCCGTCTGGCGGGGACCGACAACAATGGCTTCGGTCTTCCCTATATTTAATTGGAGAAAATGTCTCCTCATTCAGTACTGGACTAGCAGTCTGACAATTTAGAAACCGTGGAGGGTGTTGAGAGAGGTGGTGGTGAGGTGGAGCTGGGTGTTATCCGCATACATGTGGAGACTGACACTGTGTTTTCAGATGATGTTGCTGAGGGCTGGCATGTGGATGAGAAATAAGAAGGGGCCAAGGATAGATCCTTGTGGGACACCAGAGGTGTTGATGCAGGAGCCGAAAGAAAAGCAGTTGCAGATGATTCTCTGTTTAATTTTGAATTAATCCAATAATAGCGCATCAGACTTTTATTCTGAGGGCTCAGGTCTTTGTTCAGGGATTCGGCATTGATAATGCTGTTGAATATGAAGAGGTGGTGGTTAGAGGCTCTTTTGTTGCAGATAGTCATTGCCGGGCACTTGTGTGGCGCAAATGTTACTTGTCACTTATCAGCCCCAGCCTGAATGTCGTCCAAGTCTTGCTGCATGTGGGCACGGGCTGCTTCATTATCTGAGGAGTTGTGAATGGAACTGAACACTGTGCAGTCATCAGCGAACATCCCCAGTTCTGAACTTATGTTGGAGGGAAGATGGTTGGACCTAGGACACTGCCCGGAGGAACTCCTGCAGCGATGTCCTGTGGCTCAGATGATTGGCCTCCAACAACCACAACCATCTTCCATTGTGCTGGGTGTGACTCCAACCAGTGGAGAGTTTTCCCTCCGATTCCCATTGACTTCAATTTTACTCGGGCTCCTTGATGCCACACACCTGGTCAAATGCTGCCTTGATGTCAAGGGCAGTCACTCTCACCTCACCTCTGGAATTCAGCTCCTTTGTCCATGGTTGGACCAAGGCTGTAATGAGGTCTGGAGCCGAGTGGTCCTGGCGGAACCCAAACTGAGCATCAGTGAGCAAGTTATTGGTGAGTAAGTGCCACTTGATAGCACTGTCGATGACAACTTCCATCATTTTGCTGATGACTGAGAGTAGACTGCTGGGGCAGTAATTGGCTGGATTGGATTTCTCCTGCTTTTTGTGGACAGGACATACCTGGGCAGCTTTCTGCATTGTCGGGTAGATGCCAGTGTTGTAGCTGCACTGAAACAGCTTGGCTAGAGGTGCGCCTAGTTCTGGAGCACAAGACATCAGCAGAACAGCCGGGATGTTGTTAGAGTCCATAGCCTTTGTTGTATCCAGTGCGCTCAGCCCTTTCTTAATATCACGTGGAGTGAATCAAATTGGCTGAAGACTGGCTTCTGTGATGGTAGGAACCTCAGGAGGTGGCCGAGATGAATCATTTCACTCGGCACTTCTGGTTGAAGATAGTTGCAAATGCTTCAACCTTATCTTTTGCACAGCGTGCTGGCCTCCACCATCATTGATGATGGGAATGTTCATGGAGTCTCCTCCTCCCGTTAGTTATTTAAAGATCTACCACCATTGATGACTGGATGGTCACAGGACTGCAGTGCTTTGATCTGATCGGTTGGTTGTGGGATCGCTTAGCACAGGGTTGTTTTGATGATTTGTATGCATGGTCCCCCGTCCGTGTTTATTCTTGCTCACCCAGTAACCAGTGCATGTATTTGAAAGGATTTTTTGATGGGTCTGCTACTTACAGGTTATGCACATCTTCGCACTGAATCTAAAGTTGCAGTTAACTGACGATTGTCAGTGTCTACTTTCACTCCCGTAGCCCCATAGGCAGAGAGTGGGCGTGTGATAGAAATGCGCTGTACAGATGGGATTATGCAGAAGGAAATGCAGAATATGAAAAGACTTGCCAAAATCCATATACACTACATCAAACGCGCTACCCCTATCGAACCTCCTTGTTGCCTCCTCAAAAAATTCAATCAAAGTTAATCAGACACGATCTTCCCTTGGCAAATCAATGCTGACTGTCGCTGATTACTCCTTGTCTTTCTACATGACGATTTATCCTGGCCTTCAGAATTTTTTCCAATAACTTTCACAGCACCAGGATTAGCCTGACTGGTCTGTAATTACTCGGTCTATCCCTTTTTCCTTTTTTAAACAACGGAAACACATTAGCAGTCCTCCAAGATGTGGATTGTATTTAAGTAGCAGGCACATTCAGAAATTCTTTCAAATGTGTGTGCTGGAACTGGGGGTAAATATACTTTAAAGCTTTGCAAGCAAATCTGTTTTTCTGACATAGTATATTATAAAGTCTCTGCTTTCAAGTGTAAATTTTGTGTTGTCTTCATTGACACCTGAATTATGAAATATATTACATTTTCCATTAATAATTTATATAAGTATTTATTAATATATTTTAAAACTTTGCAACCAAACGTCTGATTCTTTAAATAGGGTATTTTCTAATATCACCGGTTTCAAGTGTAAATTTACTTGTTGTCTTCACTGATAAAAGCAACGCTCGAATAGGGCCTTGAATCCTTAACACTCACATTAAAAGTCTGATGTTTTATTGACTGAACTATCCGGGGTCATACAGCAAGTATCTTATGCAGATCTTTGCCCTGCCGCTAAAGTAGCAGTTAGCTCGCGATTTTTACTTTCACTCACGCAGCCTCACAAAACACAAAACATAAAAGAGCGTGGTGGCGGTAAGGGTATTTATGAAGTGTGGGTGTGTGAGCGAAATGCGCTGTGCAGCCGGGATCAGTACAGGAGGATGTCAACGATGTAATGTTGCATCTCGGCCAGTGAATGTCGCTGTGTTAGCTTACATGCATGAGCCCGGATAGCTCAGTCGGTAGAGCATCAGACTTTTAATCTGAGGGTCCAGGGTTCAAGTCCCTGTTCGGGCGCTGCTTTTATCAGTAAAGACAACACCTAAACTTACACTTAAAAGCAGTGACATTAGAAAATACCCCATCAAAAGAATCAGACATTTGCTTGCAAAATTTTAAAATATATTAAGTAAACACTAGAATATGTAATATATTTCAAAATTCAGATGTGACAAATATGCAACACAAATCAAAAAGTTTTATTGAAACATCAGGGATGACCAGCTTGAAATGCTCGTGTTTCATGGGGCTGCATGAACGTTGCAACTGATCATCTCGAAACTATCGCTCCATGTACCTTAAAGCACCGCCACTGTGACTAATCATTAAAATGCGTTAATCAGATCAGCATGAACGGTTTCTTTTTCACGGGGTTGCCTGAAAGACGAAATTGAGAATTTTTAATGAAAAGCAGCACCCAAACAAAGACCTGAACCCTGAGATTAAAAGTCTGATGTTTCAGCGACTGAACTATCTGGGCTCACGCTCTTTTCACAACACAGCGACATCCAGTGGCTGATATTGAACATTACATCGTTCACATTCTGCATTTCATTCTGCTGTCATCCCGTCTGGCGGGGACCGACAACAATGGCTTTGGTCTTCCCTATATTTAATTGGAGAAAATGTCTCCTCATTCAGTACTGGACTAGCAGTCTGACAATTTAGAAACCGTGGAGGGTGTTGAGTGAGGTGGAGCTGGGTGTTATCCGCATACATGTGGAGACTGACACTGTGTTTTCAGATGATGTTGCTGAGGGCTGGCATGTGGATGAGAAATAAGAAGGGGCCAAGGATAGATCCTTGTGGGACACCAGAGGTGTTGATGCAGGAGCCGAAAGAAAAGCAGTTGCAGATGATTCTCTGTTTAATTTTGAATTAATCCAATAATAGCGCATCAGACTTTTATTCTGAGGGCTCAGGTCTTTGTTCAGGGATTCGGCATTGATAATGCTGTTGAATATGAAGAGGTGGTGGTTAGAGGCTCTTTTGTTGCAGATAGTCATTGCCGGGCACTTGTGTGGCGCAAATGTTACTTGTCACTTATCAGCCCCAGCCTGAATGTCGTCCAAGTCTTGCTGCATGTGGGCACGGGCTGCTTCATTATCTGAGGAGTTGTGAATGGAACTGAACACTGTGCAGTCATCAGCGAACATCCCCAGTTCTGAACTTATGTTGGAGGGAAGATGGTTGGACCTAGGACACTGCCCGGAGGAACTTCTGCAGCGATGTCCTGTGGCTCAGATGATTGGCCTCCAACAACCACAACCATCTTCCATTGTGCTGGGTGTGACTCCAACCAGTGGAGAGTGTTCCCTCCGATTCCCATTGACTTCAATTTTACTCGGGCTCCTTGATGCCACACACCTGGTCAAATGCTGCCTTGATGTCAAGGGCAGTCACTCTCACCTCACCTCTGGAATTCAGCTCCTTTGTCCATGGTTGGACCAAGGCTGTAATGAGGTCTGGAGCCGAGTGGTCCTGGCGGAACCCAAACTGAGCATCAGTGAGCAAGTTATTGGTGAGTAAGTGCCACTTGATAGCACTGTCGATGACAACTTCCATCATTTTGCTGATGACTGAGAGTAGACTGCTGGGGCAGTAATTGGCTGGATTGGATTTCTCCTGCTTTTTGTGGACAGGACATACCTGGGCAGCTTTCTGCATTGTCGGGTAGATGCCAGTGTTGTAGCTGCACTGAAACAGCTTGGCTAGAGGTGCGCCTAGTTCTGGAGCACAAGACATCAGCAGAACAGCCGGGATGTTGTTAGAGTCCATAGCCTTTGTTGTATCCAGTGCGCTCAGCCCTTTCTTAATATCACGTGGAGTGAATCAAATTGGCTGAAGACTGGCTTCTGTGATGGTAGGAACCTCAGGAGGTGGCCGAGATGAATCATTTCACTCGGCACTTCTGGTTGAAGATAGTTGCAAATGCTTCAACCTTATCTTTTGCACAGCGTGCTGGCCTCCACCATCATTGATGATGGGAATGTTCATGGAGTCTCCTCCTCCCGTTAGTTATTTAAAGATCTACCACCATTGATGACTGGATGGTCACAGGACTGCAGTGCTTTGATCTGATCGGTTGGTTGTGGGATCGCTTAGCACAGGGTTGTTTTGATGATTTGTATGCATGGTCCCCCGTCCGTGTTTATTCTTGCTCACCCAGTAACCAGTGCATGTATTTGAAAGGATTTTTTGATGGGTCTGCTACTTACAGGTTATGCACATCTTCGCACTGAATCTAAAGTTGCAGTTAACTGACGATTGTCAGTGTCTACTTTCACTCCCGTAGCCCCATAGGCAGAGAGTGGGCGTGTGATAGAAATGCGCTGTACAGATGGGATTATGCAGAAGGAAATGCAGAATATGAAAAGACTTGCCAAAATCCATATACACTACATCAAACGCGCTACCCCTATCGAACCTCCTTGTTGCCTCCTCAAAAAATTCAATCAAAGTTAATCAGACACGATCTTCCCTTGGCAAATCAATGCTGACTGTCGCTGATTACTCCTTGTCTTTCTACATGACGATTTATCCTGGCCTTCAGAATTTTTTCCAATAATTTTCACAGCACCAGGATTAGCCTGACTGGTCTGTAATTACTCGGTCTATCCCTTTTTCCTTTTTTAAACAACGGAAACACATTAGCAGTCCTCCAAGATGTGGATTGTATTTAAGTAGCAGGCACATTCAGAAATTCTTTCAAATGTGTGTGCTGGAACTGGGGGTAAATATACTTTAAAGCTTTGCAAGCAAATCTGTTTTTCTGACATAGTATTTTATAAAGTCTCTGCTTTCAAGTGTAAATTTTGTGTTGTCTTCATTGACACCTGAATTATGAAATATATTACATTTTCCATTAATAATTTATATAAGTATTTATTAATATATGTTAAAACTTTGCAACCAAACGTCTGATTCTTTAAATAGGGTATTTTCTAATATCACCGGTTTCAAGTGTAAATTTACTTGTTGTCTTCACTGATAAAAGCAACGCTCGAATAGGGCCTTGAATCCTGGACACTCACATTAAAAGTCTGATGTTTTATTGACTGAACTATCCGGGGTCATACAGCAAGTATCTTATGCAGATCTTTGCCCTGCCGCTAAAGTAGCAGTTAGCTCGCGATTTTTACTTTCACTCACGCAGCCTCACAAAACACAAAACATAAAAGAGCGTGGTGGCGGTAAGGGTATTTATGAAGTGTGGGTGTGTGAGCGAAATGCGCTGTGCAGCCGGGATCAGTACAGGAGGATGTCAACGATGTAATGTTGCATCTCGGCCAGTGAATGTCGCTGTGTTAGCTTACATGCATGAGCCCGCATAGCTCAGTCGGTAGATCATCAGACTTTTAATCTGAGGGTCCAGGGTTCAAGTCCCTGTTCGGGCGCTGCTTTTATCAGTAAAGACAACACCTAAACTTACACTTAAAAGCAGTGACATTAGAAAATACCCCATCAAAAGAATCAGACATTTGCTTGCAAAATTTTAAAATATATTAAGTAAACACTAGAATATGTAATATATTTCAAAATTCAGATGTGACAAATATGCAACACAAATCAAAAAGTTTTATTGAAACATCAGGGATGACCAGCTTGAAATGCTCGTGTTTCATGGGGCTGCATGAACGTTGCAACTGATCATCTCGAAACTATCGCTCCATGTACCTTAAAGCACCGCCACTGTGACTAATCATTAAAATGCGTTAATCAGATCAGCATGAACGGTTTCTTTTTCACGGGGTTGTCTGAAAGACGAAATTGAGAATTTTTAATGAAAAGCAGCACCCAAACAAAGACCTGAACCCTGAGATTAATAGTCTGATGTTTCACCGACTGAACTATCTGGGCTCACGCTCTTTTCACAACACAGCGACATCCAGTGGCTGATATTGAACATTACATCGTTCACATTCTGCATTTCATTCTGCTGTCATCCCGTCTGGCGGGGACCGACAACAATGGCTTTGGTCTTCCCTATATTTAATTGGAGAAAATGTCTCCTCATTCAGTACTGGACTAGCAGTCTGACAATTTAGAAACCGTGGAGGGTGTTGAGAGAGGTGGTGGTGAGGTGGAGCTGGGTGTTATCCGCATACATGTGGAGACTGACACTGTGTTTTCAGATGATGTTGCTGAGGGCTGGCATGTGGATGAGAAATAAGAAGGGGCCAAGGATAGATCCTTGTGGGACACCAGAGGTGTTGATGCAGGAGCCGAAAGAAAAGCAGTTGCAGATGATTCTCTGTTTAATTTTGAATTAATCCAATAATAGCGCATCAGACTTTTATTCTGAGGGCTCAGGTCTTTGTTCAGGGATTCGGCATTGATAATGCTGTTGAATATGAAGAGGTGGTGGTTAGAGGCTCTTTTGTTGCAGATAGTCATTGCCGGGCACTTGTGTGGCGCAAATGTTACTTGTCACTTATCAGCCCCAGCCTGAATGTCGTCCAAGTCTTGCTGCATGTGGGCACGGGCTGCTTCATTATCTGAGGAGTTGTGAATGGAACTGAACACTGTGCAGTCATCAGCGAACATCCCCAGTACTGAACTTATGTTGGAGGGAAGATGGTTGGACCTAGGACACTGCCCGGAGGAACTCCTGCAGCGATGTCCTGTGGCTCAGATGATTGGCCTCCAACAACCACAACCATCTTCCATTGTGCTGGGTGTGACTCCAACCAGTGGAGAGTTTTCCCTCCGATTCCCATTGACTTCAATTTTAATCGGGCTCCTTGATGCCACACACCTGGTCAAATGCTGCCTTGATGTCAAGGGCAGTCACTCTCACCTCACCTCTGGAATTCAGCTCCTTTGTCCATGGTTGGACCAAGGCTGTAATGAGGTCTGGAGCCGAGTGGTCCTGGCGGAACCCAAACTGAGCATCAGTGAGCAAGTTATTGGTGAGTAAGTGCCACTTGATAGCACTGTCGATGACAACTTCCATCATTTTGCTGATGACTGAGAGTAGACTGCTGGGGCAGTAATTGGCTGGATTGGATTTCTCCTGCTTTTTGTGGACAGGACATACCTGGGCAGCTTTCTGCATTGTCGGGTAGATGCCAGTGTTGTAGCTGCACTGAAACAGCTTGGCTAGAGGTGCGCCTAGTTCTGGAGCACAAGACATCAGCAGAACAGCCGGGATGTTGTTAGAGTCCATAGCCTTTGTTGTATCCAGTGCGCTCAGCCCTTTCTTAATATCACGTGGAGTGAATCAAATTGGCTGAAGACTGGCTTCTGTGATGGTAGGAACCTCAGGAGGTGGCCGAGATGAATCATTTCACTCGGCACTTCTGGTTGAAGATAGTTGCAAATGCTTCAACCTTATCTTTTGCACAGCGTGCTGGCCTCCACCATCATTGATGATGGGAATGTTCATGGAGTCTCCTCCTCCCGTTAGTTATTTAAAGATCTACCACCATTGATGACTGGATGGTCACAGGACTGCAGTGCTTTGATCTGATCGGTTGGTTGTGGGATCGCTTAGCACAGGGTTGTTTTGATGATTTGTATGCATGGTCCCCCGTCCGTGTTTATTCTTGCTCACCCAGTAACCAGTGCATGTATTTGAAAGGATTTTTTGATGGGTCTGCTACTTACAGGTTATGCACATCTTCGCACTGAATCTAAAGTTGCAGTTAACTGACGATTGTCAGTGTCTACTTTCACTCCCGTTGCCCCATAGGCAGAGAGTGGGCGTGTGATAGAAATGCGCTGTACAGATGGGATTATGCAGAAGGAAATGCAGAATATGAAAAGACTTGCCAAAATCCATATACACTACATCAAACGCGCTACCCCTATCGAACCTCCTTGTTGCCTCCTCAAAAAATTCAATCAAAGTTAATCAGACACGATCTTCCCTTGGCAAATCAATGCTGACTGTCGCTGATTACTCCTTGTCTTTCTACATGACGATTTATCCTGGCCTTCAGAATTTTTTCCAATAATTTTCACAGCACCAGGATTAGCCTGACTGGTCTGTAATTACTCGGTCTATCCCTTTTTCCTTTTATAAACAACGGAAACACATTAGCAGTCCTCCAAGATGTGGATTGTATTTAAGTAGCAGGCACATTCAGAAATTCTTTCAAATGTGTGTGCTGGAACTGGGGGTAAATATACTTTAAAGCTTTGCAAGCAAATCTGTTTTTCTGACATAGTATTTTATAAAGTCTCTGCTTTCAAGTGTAAATTTTGTGTTGTCTTCATTGACACCTGAATTATGAAATATATTACATTTTCCATTAATAATTTATATAAGTATTTATTAATATATTTTAAAACTTTGCAACCAAACGTCTGATTCTTTAAATAGGGTATTTTCTAATATCACCGGTTTCAAGTGTAAATTTACTTGTTGTCTTCACTGATAAAAGCAACGCTCGAATAGGGCCTTGAATCCTGGACACTCACATTAAAAGTCTGATGTTTTATTGACTGAACTATCCGGGGTCATACAGCAAGTATCTTATGCAGATCTTTGCCCTGCCGCTAAAGTAGCAGTTAGCTCGCGATTTTTACTTTCACTCACGCAGCCTCACAAAACACAAAACATAAAAGAGCGTGGTGGCGGTAAGGGTATTTATGAAGTGTGGGTGTGTGAGCGAAATGCGCTGTGCAGCCGGGATCAGTACAGGAGGATGTCAACGATGTAATGTTGCATCTCGGCCAGTGAATGTCGCTGTGTTAGCTTACATGCATGAGCCCGGATAGCTCAGTCGGTAGAGCATCAGACTTTTAATCTGAGGGTCCAGGGTTCAAGTCCCTGTTCGGCGCTGCTTTTATCAGTAAAGACAACACCTAAACTTACACTTAAAAGCAGTGACATTAGAAAATACCCCATCTAAAAGAATCAGACATTTGCTTGCAAAATTTTAAAATATATTAAGTAAACACTAGAATATGTAATATATTTCAAAATTCAGATGTGACAAATATGCAACACAAATCAAAAAGTTTTATTGAAACATCAGGGATGACCAGCTTGAAATGCTCGTGTTTCATGGGGCTGCATGAACGTTGCAACTGATCATCTCGAAACTATCGCTCCATGTACCTTAAAGCACCGCCACTGTGACTAATCATTAAAATGCGTTAATCAGATCAGCATGAACGGTTTCTTTTTCACGGGGTTGTCTGAAAGACGAAATTGAGAATTTTTAATGAAAAGCAGCACCCAAACAAAGACCTGAACCCTGAGATTAAAAGTCTGATGTTTCACCGACTGAACTATCTGGGCTCACGCTCTTTTCACAACACAGCGACATCCAGTGGCTGATATTGAACATTACATCGTTCACATTCTGCATTTCATTCTGCTGTCATCCCGTCTGGCGGGGACCGACAACAATGGCTTTGGTCTTCCCTATATTTAATTGGAGAAAATGTCTCCTCATTTAGTACTGGACTAGCAGTCTGACAATTTAGAAACCGTGGAGGGTGTTGAGAGAGGTGGTGGTGAGGTGGAGCTGGGTGTTATCCGCATACATGTGGAGACTGACACTGTGTTTTCAGATGATGTTGCTGAGGGCTGGCATGTGGATGAGAAATAAGAAGGGGCCAAGGATAGATCCTTGTGGGACACCAGAGGTGTTGATGCAGGAGCCGAAAGAAAAGCAGTTGCAGATGATTCTCTGTTTAATTTTGAATTAATCCAATAATAGCGCATCAGACTTTTATTCTGAGGGCTCAGGTCTTTGTTCAGGGATTCGGCATTGATAATGCTGTTGAATATGAAGAGGTGGTGGTTAGAGGCTCTTTTGTTGCAGATAGTCATTGCCGGGCACTTGTGTGGCGCAAATGTTACTTGTCACTTATCAGCCCCAGCCTGAATGTCGTCCAAGTCTTGCTGCATGTGGGCACGGGCTGCTTCATTATCTGAGGAGTTGTGAATGGAACTGAACACTGTGCAGACATCAGCGAACATCCCCAGTACTGAACTTATGTTGGAGGGAAGATGGTTGGACCTAGGACACTGCCCGGAGGAACTCCTGCAGCGATGTCCTGTGGCTCAGATGATTGGCCTCCAACAACCACAACCATCTTCCATTGTGCTGGGTGTGACTCCAACCAGTGGAGAGTTTTCCCTCCGATTCCCATTGACTTCAATTTTAATCGGGCTCCTTGATGCCACACACCTGGTCAAATGCTGCCTTGATGTCAAGGGCAGTCACTCTCACCTCACCTCTGGAATTCAGCTCCTTTGTCCATGGTTGGACCAAGGCTGTAATGAGGTCTGGAGCCGAGTGGTCCTGGCGGAACCCAAACTGAGCATCAGTGAGCAAGTTATTGGTGAGTAAGTGCCACTTGATAGCACTGTCGATGACAACTTCCATCATTTTGCTGATGACTGAGAGTAGACTGCTGGGGCAGTAATTGGCTGGATTGGATTTCTCCTGCTTTTTGTGGACAGGACATACCTGGGCAGCTTTCTGCATTGTCGGGTAGATGCCAGTGTTGTAGCTGCACTGAAACAGCTTGGCTAGAGGTGCGCCTAGTTCTGGAGCACAAGACATCAGCAGAACAGCCGGGATGTTGTTAGAGTCCATAGCCTTTGTTGTATCCAGTGCGCTCAGCCCTTTCTTAATATCACGTGGAGTGAATCAAATTGGCTGAAGACTGGCTTCTGTGATGGTAGGAACCTCAGGAGGTGGCCGAGATGAATCATTTCACTCGGCACTTCTGGTTGAAGATAGTTGCAAATGCTTCAACCTTATCTTTTGCACAGCGTGCTGGCCTCCACCATCATTGATGATGGGAATGTTCATGGAGTCTCCTCCTCCCGTTAGTTATTTAAAGATCTACCACCATTGATGACTGGATGGTCACAGGACTGCAGTGCTTTGATCTGATCGGTTGGTTGTGGGATCGCTTAGCACAGGGTTGTTTTGATGATTTGTATGCATGGTCCCCCGTCCGTGTTTATTCTTGCTCACCCAGTAACCAGTGCATGTATTTGAAAGGATTTTTTGATGGGTCTGCTACTTACAGGTTATGCACATCTTCGCACTGAATCTAAAGTTGCAGTTAACTGACGATTGTCAGTGTCTACTTTCACTCCCGTAGCCCCATAGGCAGAGAGTGGGCGTGTGATAGAAATGCGCTGTACAGATGGGATTATGCAGAAGGAAATGCAGAATATGAAAAGACTTGCCAAAATCCATATACACTACATCAAACGCGCTACCCCTATCGAACCTCCTTGTTGCCTCCTCAAAAAATTCAATCAAAGTTAATCAGACACGATCTTCCCTTGGCAAATCAATGCTGACTGTCGCTGATTACTCCTTGTCTTTCTACATGACGATTTATCCTGGCCTTCAGAATTTTTTCCAATAATTTTCACAGCACCAGGATTAGCCTGACTGGTCTGTAATTACTCGGTCTATCCCTTTTTCCTTTTATAAACAACGGAAACACATTAGCAGTCCTCCAAGATGTGGATTGTATTTAAGTAGCAGGCACATTCAGAAATTCTTTCAAATGTGTGTGCTGGAACTGGGGGTAAATATACTTTAAAGCTTTGCAAGCAAATCTGTTTTTCTGACATAGTATTTTATAAAGTCTCTGCTTTCAAGTGTAAATTTTGTGTTGTCTTCATTGACACCTGAATTATGAAATATATTACATTTTCCATTAATAATTTATATAAGTATTTATTAATATATTTTAAAACTTTGCAACCAAACGTCTGATTCTTTAAATAGGGTATTTTCTAATATCACCGGTTTCAAGTGTAAATTTACTTGTTGTCTTCACTGATAAAAGCAACGCTCGAATAGGGCCTTGAATCCTGGACACTCACATTAAAAGTCTGATGTTTTATTGACTGAACTATCCGGGGTCATACAGCAAGTATCTTATGCAGATCTTTGCCCTGCCGCTAAAGTAGCAGTTAGCTCGCGATTTTTACTTTCACTCACGCAGCCTCACAAAACACAAAACATAAAAGAGCGTGGTGGCGGTAAGGGTATTTATGAAGTGTGGGTGTGTGAGCGAAATGCGCTGTGCAGCCGGGATCAGTACAGGAGGATGTCAACGATGTAATGTTGCATCTCGGCCAGTGAATGTCGCTGTGTTAGCTTACATGCATGAGCCCGGATAGCTCAGTCGGTAGAGCATCAGACTTTTAATCTGAGGGTCCAGGGTTCAAGTCCCTGTTCGGGCGCTGCTTTTATCAGTAAAGACAACACCTAAACTTACACTTAAAAGCAGTGACATTAGAAAATACCACATCAAAAGAATCAGACATTTGCTTGCAAAATTTTAAAATATATTAAGTAAACACTAGAATATGTAATATATTTCAAAATTCAGATGTGACAAATATGCAACACAAATCAAAAAGTTTTATTGAAACATCAGGGATGACCAGCTTGAAATGCTCGTGTTTCATGGGGCTGCATGAACGTTGCAACTGATCATCTCGAAACTATCGCTCCATGTACCTTAAAGCACGGCCACTGTGACTAATCATTAAAATGCGTTAATCAGATCAGCATGAACGGTTTCTTTTTCACGGGGTTGCCTGAAAGACGAAATTGAGAATTTTTAATGAAAAGCAGCACCCAAACAAAGACCTGAACCCTGAGATTAAAAGTCTGATGTTTCACCGACTGAACTATCTGGGCTCACGCTCTTTTCACAACACAGCGACATCCAGTGGCTGATATTGAACATTACATCGTTCACATTCTGCATTTCATTCTGCTGTCATCCCGTCTGGCGGGGACCGACAACAATGGCTTTGGTCTTCCCTATATTTAATTGGAGAAAATGTCTCCTCATTCAGTACTGGACTAGCAGTCTGACAATTTAGAAACCGTGGAGGGTGTTGAGAGAGGTGGTGGTGAGGTGGAGCTGGGTGTTATCCGCATACATGTGGAGACTGACACTGTGTTTTCAGATGATGTTGCTGAGGGCTGGCATGTGGATGAGAAATAAGAAGGGGCCAAGGATAGATCCTTGTGGGACACCAGAGGTGTTGATGCAGGAGCCGAAAGAAAAGCAGTTGCAGATGATTCTCTGTTTAATTTTGAATTAATCCAATAATAGCGCATCAGACTTTTATTCTGAGGGCTCAGGTCTTTGTTCAGGGATTCGGCATTGATAATGCTGTTGAATATGAAGAGGTGGTGGTTAGAGGCTCTTTTGTTGCAGATAGTCATTGCCGGGCACTTGTGTGGCGCAAATGTTACTTGTCACTTATCAGCCCCAGCCTGAATGTCGTCCAAGTCTTGCTGCATGTGGGCACGGGCTGCTTCATTATCTGAGGAGTTGTGAATGGAACTGAACACTGTGCAGTCATCAGCGAACATCCCCAGTTCTGAACTTATGTTGGAGGGAAGATGGTTGGACCTAGGACACTGCCCGGAGGAACTCCTGCAGCGATGTCCTGTGGCTCAGATGATTGGCCTCCAACAACCACCTTCCATTGTGCTGGGTGTGACTCCAACCAGTGGAGAGTTTTCCCTCCGATTCCCATTGACTTCAATTTTACTCGGGCTCCTTGATGCCACACACCTGGTCAAATGCTGCCTTGATGTCAAGGGCAGTCACTCTCACCTCACCTCTGGAATTCAGCTCCTTTGTCCATGGTTGGACCAAGGCTGTAATGAGGTCTGGAGCCGAGTGGTCCTGGCGGAACCCAAACTGAGCATCAGTGAGCAAGTTATTGGTGAGTAAGTGCCACTTGATAGCACTGTCGATGACAACTTCCATCATTTTGCTGATGACTGAGAGTAGACTGCTGGGGCAGTAATTGGCTGGATTGGATTTCTCCTGCTTTTTGTGGACAGGACATACCTGGGCAGCTTTCTGCATTGTCGGGTAGATGCCAGTGTTGTAGCTGCACTGAAACAGCTTGGCTAGAGGTGCGCCTAGTTCTGGAGCACAAGACATCAGCAGAACAGCCGGGATGTTGTTAGAGTCCATAGCCTTTGTTGTATCCAGTGCGCTCAGCCCTTTCTTAATATCACGTGGAGTGAATCAAATTGGCTGAAGACTGGCTTCTGTGATGGTAGGAACCTCAGGAGGTGGCCGAGATGAATCATTTCACTCGGCACTTCTGGTTGAAGATAGTTGCAAATGCTTCAACCTTATCTTTTGCACAGCGTGCTGGCCTCCACCATCATTGATGATGGGAATGTTCATGGAGTCTCCTCCTCCCGTTAGTTATTTAAAGATCTACCACCATTGATGACTGGATGGTCACAGGACTGCAGTGCTTTGATCTGATCGGTTGGTTGTGGGATCGCTTAGCACAGGGTTGTTTTGATGATTTGTATGCATGGTCCCCCGTCCGTGTTTATTCTTGCTCACCCAGTAACCAGTGCATGTATTTGAAAGGATTTTTTGATGGGTCTGCTACTTACAGGTTATGCACATCTTCGCACTGAATCTAAAGTTGCAGTTAACTGACGATTGTCAGTGTCTACTTTCACTCCCGTAGCCCCATAGGCAGAGAGTGGGCGTGTGATAGAAATGCGCTGTACAGATGGGATTATGCAGAAGGAAATGCAGAATATGAAAAGACTTGCCAAAATCCATATACACTACATCAAACGCGCTACCCCTATCGAACCTCCTTGTTGCCTCCTCAAAAAATTCAATCAAAGTTAATCACACACGATCTTCCCTTGGCAAATCAATGCTGACTGTCGCTGATTACTCCTTGTCTTTCTACATGACGATTTATCCTGGCCTTCAGAATTTTTTCCAATAATTTTCACAGCACCAGGATTAGCCTGACTGGTCTGTAATTACTCGGTCTATCCCTTTTTCCTTTTATAAACAACGGAAACACATTAGCAGTCCTCCAAGATGTGGATTGTATTTAAGTAGCAGGCACATTCAGAAATTCTTTCAAATGTGTGTGCTGGAACTGGGGGTAAATATACTTTAAAGCTTTGCAAGCAAATCTGTTTTTCTGACATAGTATTTTATAAAGTCTCTGCTTTCAAGTGTAAATTTTGTGTTGTCTTCATTGACACCTGAATTATGAAATATATTACATTTTCCATTAATAATTTATATAAGTATTTATTAATATATTTTAAAACTTTGCAACCAAACGTCTGATTCTTTAAATAGGGTATTTTCTAATATCACCGGTTTCAAGTGTAAATTTACTTGTTGTCTTCACTGATAAAAGCAACGCTCGAATAGGGCCTTGAATCCTGGACACTCACATTAAAAGTCTGATGTTTTATTGACTGAACTATCCGGGGTCATACAGCAAGTATCTTATGCAGATCTTTGCCCTGCCGCTAAAGTAGCAGTTAGCTCGCGATTTTTACTTTCACTCACGCAGCCTCACAAAACACAAAACATAAAAGAGCGTGGTGGCGGTAAGGGTATTTATGAAGTGTGGGTGTGTGAGCGAAATGCGCTGTGCAGCCGGGATCAGTACAGGAGGATGTCAACGATGTAATGTTGCATCTCGGCCAGTGAATGTCGCTGTGTTAGCTTACATGCATGAGCCCGGATAGCTCAGTCGGTAGAGCATCAGACTTTTAATCTGAGGGTCCAGGGTTCAAGTCCCTGTTCGGGCGCTGCTTTTATCAGTAAAGACAACACCTAAACTTACACTTAAAAGCAGTGACATTAGAAAATACCACATCAAAAGAATCAGACATTTGCTTGCAAAATTTTAAAATATATTAAGTAAACACTAGAATATGTAATATATTTCAAAATTCAGATGTGACAAATATGCAACACAAATCAAAAAGTTTTATTGAAACATCAGGGATGACCAGCTTGAAATGCTCGTGTTTCATGGGGCTGCATGAACGTTGCAACTGATCATCTCGAAACTATCGCTCCATGTACCTTAAAGCACGGCCACTGTGACTAATCATTAAAATGCGTTAATCAGATCAGCATGAACGGTTTCTTTTTCACGGGGTTGCCTGAAAGACGAAATTGAGAATTTTTAATGAAAAGCAGCACCCAAACAAAGACCTGAACCCTGAGATTAAAAGTCTGATGTTTCACCGACTGAACTATCTGGGCTCACGCTCTTTTCACAACACAGCGACATCCAGTGGCTGATATTGAACATTACATCGTTCACATTCTGCATTTCATTCTGCTGTCATCCCGTCTGGCGGGGACCGACAACAATGGCTTTGGTCTTCCCTATATTTAATTGGAGAAAATGTCTCCTCATTCAGTACTGGACTAGCAGTCTGACAATTTAGAAACCGTGGAGGGTGTTGAGAGAGGTGGTGGTGAGGTGGAGCTGGGTGTTATCCGCATACATGTGGAGACTGACACTGTGTTTTCAGATGATGTTGCTGAGGGCTGGCATGTGGATGAGAAATAAGAAGGGGCCAAGGATAGATCCTTGTGGGACACCAGAGGTGTTGATGCAGGAGCCGAAAGAAAAGCAGTTGCAGATGATTCTCTGTTTAATTTTGAATTAATCCAATAATAGCGCATCAGACTTTTATTCTGAGGGCTCAGGTCTTTGTTCAGGGATTCGGCATTGATAATGCTGTTGAATATGAAGAGGTGGTGGTTAGAGGCTCTTTTGTTGCAGATAGTCATTGCCGGGCACTTGTGTGGCGCAAATGTTACTTGTCACTTATCAGCCCCAGCCTGAATGTCGTCCAAGTCTTGCTGCATGTGGGCACGGGCTGCTTCATTATCTGAGGAGTTGTGAATGGAACTGAACACTGTGCAGTCATCAGCGAACATCCCCAGTTCTGAACTTATGTTGGAGGGAAGATGGTTGGACCTAGGACACTGCCCGGAGGAACTCCTGCAGCGATGTCCTGTGGCTCAGATGATTGGCCTCCAACAACCACCTTCCATTGTGCTGGGTGTGACTCCAACCAGTGGAGAGTTTTCCCTCCGATTCCCATTGACTTCAATTTTACTCGGGCTCCTTGATGCCACACACCTGGTCAAATGCTGCCTTGATGTCAAGGGCAGTCACTCTCACCTCACCTCTGGAATTCAGCTCCTTTGTCCATGGTTGGACCAAGGCTGTAATGAGGTCTGGAGCCGAGTGGTCCTGGCGGAACCCAAACTGAGCATCAGTGAGCAAGTTATTGGTGAGTAAGTGCCACTTGATAGCACTGTCGATGACAACTTCCATCATTTTGCTGATGACTGAGAGTAGACTGCTGGGGCAGTAATTGGCTGGATTGGATTTCTCCTGCTTTTTGTGGACAGGACATACCTGGGCAGCTTTCTGCATTGTCGGGTAGATGCCAGTGTTGTAGCTGCACTGAAACAGCTTGGCTAGAGGTGCGCCTAGTTCTGGAGCACAAGACATCAGCAGAACAGCCGGGATGTTGTTAGAGTCCATAGCCTTTGTTGTATCCAGTGCGCTCAGCCCTTTCTTAATATCACGTGGAGTGAATCAAATTGGCTGAAGACTGGCTTCTGTGATGGTAGGAACCTCAGGAGGTGGCCGAGATGAATCATTTCACTCGGCACTTCTGGTTGAAGATAGTTGCAAATGCTTCAACCTTATCTTTTGCACAGCGTGCTGGCCTCCACCATCATTGATGATGGGAATGTTCATGGAGTCTCCTCCTCCCGTTAGTTATTTAAAGATCTACCACCATTGATGACTGGATGGTCACAGGACTGCAGTGCTTTGATCTGATCGGTTGGTTGTGGGATCGCTTAGCACAGGGTTGTTTTGATGATTTGTATGCATGGTCCCCCGTCCGTGTTTATTCTTGCTCACCCAGTAACCAGTGCATGTATTTGAAAGGATTTTTTGATGGGTCTGCTACTTACAGGTTATGCACATCTTCGCACTGAATCTAAAGTTGCAGTTAACTGACGATTGTCAGTGTCTACTTTCACTCCCGTAGCCCCATAGGCAGAGAGTGGGCGTGTGATAGAAATGCGCTGTACAGATGGGATTATGCAGAAGGAAATGCAGAATATGAAAAGACTTGCCAAAATCCATATACACTACATCAAACGCGCTACCCCTATCGAACCTCCTTGTTGCCTCCTCAAAAAATTCAATCAAAGTTAATCAGACACGATCTTCCCTTGGCAAATCAATGCTGACTGTCGCTGATTACTCCTTGTCTTTCTACATGACGATTTATCCTGGCCTTCAGAATTTTTTCCAATAATTTTCACAGCACCAGGATTAGCCTGACTGGTCTGTAATTACTCGGTCTATCCCTTTTTCCTTTTTTAAACAACGGAAACACATTAGCAGTCCTCCAAGATGTGGATTGTATTTAAGTAGCAGGCACATTCAGAAATTCTTTCAAATGTGTGTGCTGGAACTGGGGGTAAATATACTTTAAAGCTTTGCAAGCAAATCTGCTTTTCTGACATAGTATATTATAAAGTCTCTGCTTTCAAGTGTAAATTTTGTGTTGTCTTCATTGACACCTGAATTATGAAATATATTACATTTTCCATTAATAATTTATATAAGTATTTATTAATATATTTTAAAACTTTGCAACCAAACGTCTGATTCTTTAAATAGGGTATTTTCTAATATCACCGGTTTCAAGTGTAAATTTACTTGTTGTCTTCACTGATAAAAGCAACGCTCGAATAGGGCCTTGAATCCTGGACACTCACATTAAAAGTCTGATGTTTTATTGACTGAACTATCCGGGGTCATACAGCAAGTATCTTATGCAGATCTTTGCCCTGCCGCTAAAGTAGCAGTTAGCTCGCGATTTTTACTTTCACTCACGCAGCCTCACAAAACACAAAACATAAAAGAGCGTGGTGGCGGTAAGGGTATTTATGAAGTGTGGGTGTGTGAGCGAAATGCGCTGTGCAGCCGGGATCAGTACAGGAGGATGTCAACGATGTAATGTTGCATCTCGGCCAGTGAATGTCGCTGTGTTAGCTTACATGCATGAGCCCGGATAGCTCAGTCGGTAGAGCATCAGACTTTTAATCTGAGGGTCCAGGGTTCAAGTCCCTGTTCGGGCGCTGCTTTTATCAGTAAAGACAACACCTAAACTTACACTTAAAAGCAGTGACATTAGAAAATACCCCATCAAAAGAATCAGACATTTGCTTGCAAAATTTTAAAATATATTAAGTAAACACTAGAATATGTAATATATTTCAAAATTCAGATGTGACAAATATGCAACACAAATCAAAAAGTTTTATTGAAACATCAGGGATGACCAGCTTGAAATGCTCGTGTTTCATGGGGCTGCATGAACGTTGCAACTGATCATCTCGAAACTATCGCTCCATGTACCTTAAAGCACCGCCACTGTGACTAATCATTAAAATGCGTTAATCAGATCAGCATGAACGGTTTCTTTTTCACGGGGTTGCCTGAAAGACGAAATTGAGAATTTTTAATGAAAAGCAGCACCCAAACAAAGACCTGAACCCTGAGATTAAAAGTCTGATGTTTCAGCGACTGAACTATCTGGGCTCACGCTCTTTTCACAACACAGCGACATCCAGTGGCTGATATTGAACATTACATCGTTCACATTCTGCATTTCATTCTGCTGTCATCCCGTCTGGCGGGGACCGACAACAATGGCTTTGGTCTTCCCTATATTTAATTGGAGAAAATGTCTCCTCATTCAGTACTGGACTAGCAGTCTGACAATTTAGAAACCGTGGAGGGTGTTGAGAGAGGTGGTGGTGAGGTGGATCTGGGTGTTATCCGCATACATGTGGAGACTGACACTGTGTTTTCAGATGATGTTGCTGAGGGCTGGCATGTGGATGAGAAATAAGAAGGGGCCAAGGATAGATCCTTGTGGGACACCAGAGGTGTTGATGCAGGAGCCGAAAGAAAAGCAGTTGCAGATGATTCTCTGTTTAATTTTGAATTAATCCAATAATAGCGCATCAGACTTTTATTCTGAGGGCTCAGGTCTTTGTTCAGGGATTCGGCATTGATAATGCTGTTGAATATGAAGAGGTGGTGGTTAGAGGCTCTTTTGTTGCAGATAGTCATTGCCGGGCACTTGTGTGGCGCAAATGTTACTTGTCACTTATCAGCCCCAGCCTGAATGTCGTCCAAGTCTTGCTGCATGTGGGCACGGGCTGCTTCATTATCTGAGGAGTTGTGAATGGAACTGAACACTGTGCAGTCATCAGCGAACATCCCCAGTTCTGAACTTATGTTGGAGGGAAGATGGTTGGACCTAGGACACTGCCCGGAGGAACTCCTGCAGCGATGTCCTGTGGCTCAGATGATTGGCCTCCAACAACCACAACCATCTTCCATTGTGCTGGGTGTGACTCCAACCAGTGGAGAGTTTTCCCTCCGATTCCCATTGACTTCAATTTTACTCGGGCTCCTTGATGCCACACACCTGGTCAAATGCTGCCTTGATGTCAAGGGCAGTCACTCTCACCTCACCTCTGGAATTCAGCTCCTTTGTCCATGGTTGGACCAAGGCTGTAATGAGGTCTGGAGCCGAGTGGTCCTGGCGGAACCCAAACTGAGCATCAGTGAGCAAGTTATTGGTGAGTAAGTGCCACTTGATAGCACTGTCGATGACAACTTCCATCATTTTGCTGATGACTGAGAGTAGACTGCTGGGGCAGTAATTGGCTGGATTGGATTTCTCCTGCTTTTTGTGGACAGGACATACCTGGGCAGCTTTCTGCATTGTCGGGTAGATGCCAGTGTTGTAGCTGCACTGAAACAGCTTGGCTAGAGGTGCGCCTAGTTCTGGAGCACAAGACATCAGCAGAACAGCCGGGATGTTGTTAGAGTCCATAGCCTTTGTTGTATCCAGTGCGCTCAGCCCTTTCTTAATATCACGTGGAGTGAATCAAATTGGCTGAAGACTGGCTTCTGTGATGGTAGGAACCTCAGGAGGTGGCCGAGATGAATCATTTCACTCGGCACTTCTGGTTGAAGATAGTTGCAAATGCTTCAACCTTATCTTTTGCACAGCGTGCTGGCCTCCACCATCATTGATGATGGGAATGTTCATGGAGTCTCCTCCTCCCGTTAGTTATTTAAAGATCTACCACCATTGATGACTGGATGGTCACAGGACTGCAGTGCTTTGATCTGATCGGTTGGTTGTGGGATCGCTTAGCACAGGGTTGTTTTGATGATTTGTATGCATGGTCCCCCGTCCGTGTTTATTCTTGCTCACCCAGTAACCAGTGCATGTATTTGAAAGGATTTTTTGATGGGTCTGCTACTTACAGGTTATGCACATCTTCGCACTGAATCTAAAGTTGCAGTTAACTGACGATTGTCAGTGTCTACTTTCACTCCCGTTGCCCCATAGGCAGAGAGTGGGCGTGTGATAGAAATGCGCTGTACAGATGGGATTATGCAGAAGGAAATGCAGAATATGAAAAGACTTGCCAAAATCCATATACACTACATCAAACGCGCTACCCCTATCGAACCTCCTTGTTGCCTCCTCAAAAAATTCAATCAAAGTTAATCAGACACGATCTTCCCTTGGCAAATCAATGCTGACTGTCGCTGATTACTCCTTGTCTTTCTACATGACGATTTATCCTGGCCTTCAGAATTTTTTCCAATAATTTTCACAGCACCAGGATTAGCCTGACTGGTCTGTAATTACTCGGTCTATCCCTTTTTCCTTTTATAAACAACGGAAACACATTAGCAGTCCTCCAAGATGTGGATTGTATTTAAGTAGCAGGCACATTCAGAAATTCTTTCAAATGTGTGTGCTGGAACTGGGGGTAAATATACTTTAAAGCTTTGCAAGCAAATCTGTTTTTCTGACATAGTATTTTATAAAGTCTCTGCTTTCAAGTGTAAATTTTGTGTTGTCTTCATTGACACCTGAATTATGAAATATATTACATTTTCCATTAATAATTTATATAAGTATTTATTAATATATGTTAAAACTTTGCAACCAAACGTCTGATTCTTTAAATAGGGTATTTTCTAATATCACCGGTTTCAAGTGTAAATTTACTTGTTGTCTTCACTGATAAAAGCAACGCTCGAATAGGGCCTTGAATCCTGGACACTCACATTAAAAGTCTGATGTTTTATTGACTGAACTATCCGGGGTCATACAGCAAGTATCTTATGCAGATCTTTGCCCTGCCGCTAAAGTAGCAGTTAGCTCGCGATTTTTACTTTCACTCACGCAGCCTCACAAAACACAAAACATAAAAGAGCGTGGTGGCGGTAAGGGTATTTATGAAGTGTGGGTGTGTGAGCGAAATGCGCTGTGCAGCCGGGATCAGTACAGGAGGATGTCAACGATGTAATGTTGCATCTCGGCCAGTGAATGTCGCTGTGTTAGCTTACATGCATGAGCCCGCATAGCTCAGTCGGTAGATCATCAGACTTTTAATCTGAGGGTCCAGGGTTCAAGTCCCTGTTCGGGCGCTGCTTTTATCAGTAAAGACAACACCTAAACTTACACTTAAAAGCAGTGACATTAGAAAATACCCCATCAAAAGAATCAGACATTTGCTTGCAAAATTTTAAAATATATTAAGTAAACACTAGAATATGTAATATATTTCAAAATTCAGATGTGACAAATATGCAACACAAATCAAAAAGTTTTATTGAAACATCAGGGATGACCAGCTTGAAATGCTCGTGTTTCATGGGGCTGCATGAACGTTGCAACTGATCATCTCGAAACTATCGCTCCATGTACCTTAAAGCACCGCCACTGTGACTAATCATTAAAATGCGTTAATCAGATCAGCATGAACGGTTTCTTTTTCACGGGGTTGTCTGAAAGACGAAATTGAGAATTTTTAATGAAAAGCAGCACCCAAACAAAGACCTGAACCCTGAGATTAATAGTCTGATGTTTCACCGACTGAACTATCTGGGCTCACGCTCTTTTCACAACACAGCGACATCCAGTGGCTGATATTGAACATTACATCGTTCACATTCTGCATTTCATTCTGCTGTCATCCCGTCTGGCGGGGACCGACAACAATGGCTTTGGTCTTCCCTATATTTAATTGGAGAAAATGTCTCCTCATTCAGTACTGGACTAGCAGTCTGACAATTTAGAAACCGTGGAGGGTGTTGAGAGAGGTGGTGGTGAGGTGGAGCTGGGTGTTATCCGCATACATGTGGAGACTGACACTGTGTTTTCAGATGATGTTGCTGAGGGCTGGCATGTGGATGAGAAATAAGAAGGGGCCAAGGATAGATCCTTGTGGGACACCAGAGGTGTTGATGCAGGAGCCGAAAGAAAAGCAGTTGCAGATGATTCTCTGTTTAATTTTGAATTAATCCAATAATAGCGCATCAGACTTTTATTCTGAGGGCTCAGGTCTTTGTTCAGGGATTCGGCATTGATAATGCTGTTGAATATGAAGAGGTGGTGGTTAGAGGCTCTTTTGTTGCAGATAGTCATTGCCGGGCACTTGTGTGGCGCAAATGTTACTTGTCACTTATCAGCCCCAGCCTGAATGTCGTCCAAGTCTTGCTGCATGTGGGCACGGGCTGCTTCATTATCTGAGGAGTTGTGAATGGAACTGAACACTGTGCAGTCATCAGCGAACATCCCCAGTACTGAACTTATGTTGGAGGGAAGATGGTTGGACCTAGGACACTGCCCGGAGGAACTCCTGCAGCGATGTCCTGTGGCTCAGATGATTGGCCTCCAACAACCACAACCATCTTCCATTGTGCTGGGTGTGACTCCAACCAGTGGAGAGTTTTCCCTCCGATTCCCATTGACTTCAATTTTAATCGGGCTCCTTGATGCCACACACCTGGTCAAATGCTGCCTTGATGTCAAGGGCAGTCACTCTCACCTCACCTCTGGAATTCAGCTCCTTTGTCCATGGTTGGACCAAGGCTGTAATGAGGTCTGGAGCCGAGTGGTCCTGGCGGAACCCAAACTGAGCATCAGTGAGCAAGTTATTGGTGAGTAAGTGCCACTTGATAGCACTGTCGATGACAACTTCCATCATTTTGCTGATGACTGAGAGTAGACTGCTGGGGCAGTAATTGGCTGGATTGGATTTCTCCTGCTTTTTGTGGACAGGACATACCTGGGCAGCTTTCTGCATTGTCGGGTAGATGCCAGTGTTGTAGCTGCACTGAAACAGCTTGGCTAGAGGTGCGCCTAGTTCTGGAGCACAAGACATCAGCAGAACAGCCGGGATGTTGTTAGAGTCCATAGCCTTTGTTGTATCCAGTGCGCTCAGCCCTTTCTTAATATCACGTGGAGTGAATCAAATTGGCTGAAGACTGGCTTCTGTGATGGTAGGAACCTCAGGAGGTGGCCGAGATGAATCATTTCACTCGGCACTTCTGGTTGAAGATAGTTGCAAATGCTTCAACCTTATCTTTTGCACAGCGTGCTGGCCTCCACCATCATTGATGATGGGAATGTTCATGGAGTCTCCTCCTCCCGTTAGTTATTTAAAGATCTACCACCATTGATGACTGGATGGTCACAGGACTGCAGTGCTTTGATCTGATCGGTTGGTTGTGGGATCGCTTAGCACAGGGTTGTTTTGATGATTTGTATGCATGGTCCCCCGTCCGTGTTTATTCTTGCTCACCCAGTAACCAGTGCATGTATTTGAAAGGATTTTTTGATGGGTCTGCTACTTACAGGTTATGCACATCTTCGCACTGAATCTAAAGTTGCAGTTAACTGACGATTGTCAGTGTCTACTTTCACTCCCGTTGCCCCATAGGCAGAGAGTGGGCGTGTGATAGAAATGCGCTGTACAGATGGGATTATGCAGAAGGAAATGCAGAATATGAAAAGACTTGCCAAAATCCATATACACTACATCAAACGCGCTACCCCTATCGAACCTCCTTGTTGCCTCCTCAAAAAATTCAATCAAAGTTAATCAGACACGATCTTCCCTTGGCAAATCAATGCTGACTGTCGCTGATTACTCCTTGTCTTTCTACATGACGATTTATCCTGGCCTTCAGAATTTTTTCCAATAATTTTCACAGCACCAGGATTAGCCTGACTGGTCTGTAATTACTCGGTCTATCCCTTTTTCCTTTTATAAACAACGGAAACACATTAGCAGTCCTCCAAGATGTGGATTGTATTTAAGTAGCAGGCACATTCAGAAATTCTTTCAAATGTGTGTGCTGGAACTGGGGGTAAATATACTTTAAAGCTTTGCAAGCAAATCTGTTTTTCTGACATAGTATTTTATAAAGTCTCTGCTTTCAAGTGTAAATTTTGTGTTGTCTTCATTGACACCTGAATTATGAAATATATTACATTTTCCATTAATAATTTATATAAGTATTTATTAATATATTTTAAAACTTTGCAACCAAACGTCTGATTCTTTAAATAGGGTATTTTCTAATATCACCGGTTTCAAGTGTAAATTTACTTGTTGTCTTCACTGATAAAAGCAACGCTCGAATAGGGCCTTGAATCCTGGACACTCACATTAAAAGTCTGATGTTTTATTGACTGAACTATCCGGGGTCATACAGCAAGTATCTTATGCAGATCTTTGCCCTGCCGCTAAAGTAGCAGTTAGCTCGCGATTTTTACTTTCACTCACGCAGCCTCACAAAACACAAAACATAAAAGAGCGTGGTGGCGGTAAGGGTATTTATGAAGTGTGGGTGTGTGAGCGAAATGCGCTGTGCAGCCGGGATCAGTACAGGAGGATGTCAACGATGTAATGTTGCATCTCGGCCAGTGAATGTCGCTGTGTTAGCTTACATGCATGAGCCCGGATAGCTCAGTCGGTAGAGCATCAGACTTTTAATCTGAGGGTCCAGGGTTCAAGTCCCTGTTCGGCGCTGCTTTTATCAGTAAAGACAACACCTAAACTTACACTTAAAAGCAGTGACATTAGAAAATACCCCATCTAAAAGAATCAGACATTTGCTTGCAAAATTTTAAAATATATTAAGTAAACACTAGAATATGTAATATATTTCAAAATTCAGATGTGACAAATATGCAACACAAATCAAAAAGTTTTATTGAAACATCAGGGATGACCAGCTTGAAATGCTCGTGTTTCATGGGGCTGCATGAACGTTGCAACTGATCATCTCGAAACTATCGCTCCATGTACCTTAAAGCACCGCCACTGTGACTAATCATTAAAATGCGTTAATCAGATCAGCATGAACGGTTTCTTTTTCACGGGGTTGTCTGAAAGACGAAATTGAGAATTTTTAATGAAAAGCAGCACCCAAACAAAGACCTGAACCCTGAGATTAAAAGTCTGATGTTTCACCGACTGAACTATCTGGGCTCACGCTCTTTTCACAACACAGCGACATCCAGTGGCTGATATTGAACATTACATCGTTCACATTCTGCATTTCATTCTGCTGTCATCCCGTCTGGCGGGGACCGACAACAATGGCTTTGGTCTTCCCTATATTTAATTGGAGAAAATGTCTCCTCATTTAGTACTGGACTAGCAGTCTGACAATTTAGAAACCGTGGAGGGTGTTGAGAGAGGTGGTGGTGAGGTGGAGCTGGGTGTTATCCGCATACATGTGGAGACTGACACTGTGTTTTCAGATGATGTTGCTGAGGGCTGGCATGTGGATGAGAAATAAGAAGGGGCCAAGGATAGATCCTTGTGGGACACCAGAGGTGTTGATGCAGGAGCCGAAAGAAAAGCAGTTGCAGATGATTCTCTGTTTAATTTTGAATTAATCCAATAATAGCGCATCAGACTTTTATTCTGAGGGCTCAGGTCTTTGTTCAGGGATTCGGCATTGATAATGCTGTTGAATATGAAGAGGTGGTGGTTAGAGGCTCTTTTGTTGCAGATAGTCATTGCCGGGCACTTGTGTGGCGCAAATGTTACTTGTCACTTATCAGCCCCAGCCTGAATGTCGTCCAAGTCTTGCTGCATGTGGGCACGGGCTGCTTCATTATCTGAGGAGTTGTGAATGGAACTGAACACTGTGCAGACATCAGCGAACATCCCCAGTACTGAACTTATGTTGGAGGGAAGATGGTTGGACCTAGGACACTGCCCGGAGGAACTCCTGCAGCGATGTCCTGTGGCTCAGATGATTGGCCTCCAACAACCACAACCATCTTCCATTGTGCTGGGTGTGACTCCAACCAGTGGAGAGTTTTCCCTCCGATTCCCATTGACTTCAATTTTAATCGGGCTCCTTGATGCCACACACCTGGTCAAATGCTGCCTTGATGTCAAGGGCAGTCACTCTCACCTCACCTCTGGAATTCAGCTCCTTTGTCCATGGTTGGACCAAGGCTGTAATGAGGTCTGGAGCCGAGTGGTCCTGGCGGAACCCAAACTGAGCATCAGTGAGCAAGTTATTGGTGAGTAAGTGCCACTTGATAGCACTGTCGATGACAACTTCCATCATTTTGCTGATGACTGAGAGTAGACTGCTGGGGCAGTAATTGGCTGGATTGGATTTCTCCTGCTTTTTGTGGACAGGACATACCTGGGCAGCTTTCTGCATTGTCGGGTAGATGCCAGTGTTGTAGCTGCACTGAAACAGCTTGGCTAGAGGTGCGCCTAGTTCTGGAGCACAAGACATCAGCAGAACAGCCGGGATGTTGTTAGAGTCCATAGCCTTTGTTGTATCCAGTGCGCTCAGCCCTTTCTTAATATCACGTGGAGTGAATCAAATTGGCTGAAGACTGGCTTCTGTGATGGTAGGAACCTCAGGAGGTGGCCGAGATGAATCATTTCACTCGGCACTTCTGGTTGAAGATAGTTGCAAATGCTTCAACCTTATCTTTTGCACAGCGTGCTGGCCTCCACCATCATTGATGATGGGAATGTTCATGGAGTCTCCTCCTCCCGTTAGTTATTTAAAGATCTACCACCATTGATGACTGGATGGTCACAGGACTGCAGTGCTTTGATCTGATCGGTTGGTTGTGGGATCGCTTAGCACAGGGTTGTTTTGATGATTTGTATGCATGGTCCCCCGTCCGTGTTTATTCTTGCTCACCCAGTAACCAGTGCATGTATTTGAAAGGATTTTTTGATGGGTCTGCTACTTACAGGTTATGCACATCTTCGCACTGAATCTAAAGTTGCAGTTAACTGACGATTGTCAGTGTCTACTTTCACTCCCGTAGCCCCATAGGCAGAGAGTGGGCGTGTGATAGAAATGCGCTGTACAGATGGGATTATGCAGAAGGAAATGCAGAATATGAAAAGACTTGCCAAAATCCATATACACTACATCAAACGCGCTACCCCTATCGAACCTCCTTGTTGCCTCCTCAAAAAATTCAATCAAAGTTAATCAGACACGATCTTCCCTTGGCAAATCAATGCTGACTGTCGCTGATTACTCCTTGTCTTTCTACATGACGATTTATCCTGGCCTTCAGAATTTTTTCCAATAATTTTCACAGCACCAGGATTAGCCTGACTGGTCTGTAATTACTCGGTCTATCCCTTTTTCCTTTTTTAAACAACGGAAACACATTAGCAGTCCTCCAAGATGTGGATTGTATTTAAGTAGCAGGCACATTCAGAAATTCTTTCAAATGTGTGTGCTGGAACTGGGGGTAAATATACTTTAAAGCTTTGCAAGCAAATCTGCTTTTCTGACATAGTATATTATAAAGTCTCTGCTTTCAAGTGTAAATTTTGTGTTGTCTTCATTGACACCTGAATTATGAAATATATTACATTTTCCATTAATAATTTATATAAGTATTTATTAATATATTTTAAAACTTTGCAACCAAACGTCTGATTCTTTAAATAGGGTATTTTCTAATATCACCGGTTTCAAGTGTAAATTTACTTGTTGTCTTCACTGATAAAAGCAACGCTCGAATAGGGCCTTGAATCCTGGACACTCACATTAAAAGTCTGATGTTTTATTGACTGAACTATCCGGGGTCATACAGCAAGTATCTTATGCAGATCTTTGCCCTGCCGCTAAAGTAGCAGTTAGCTCGCGATTTTTACTTTCACTCACGCAGCCTCACAAAACACAAAACATAAAAGAGCGTGGTGGCGGTAAGGGTATTTATGAAGTGTGGGTGTGTGAGCGAAATGCGCTGTGCAGCCGGGATCAGTACAGGAGGATGTCAACGATGTAATGTTGCATCTCGGCCAGTGAATGTCGCTGTGTTAGCTTACATGCATGAGCCCGGATAGCTCAGTCGGTAGAGCATCAGACTTTTAATCTGAGGGTCCAGGGTTCAAGTCCCTGTTCGGGCGCTGCTTTTATCAGTAAAGACAACACCTAAACTTACACTTAAAAGCAGTGACATTAGAAAATACCCCATCAAAAGAATCAGACATTTGCTTGCAAAATTTTAAAATATATTAAGTAAACACTAGAATATGTAATATATTTCAAAATTCAGATGTGACAAATATGCAACACAAATCAAAAAGTTTTATTGAAACATCAGGGATGACCAGCTTGAAATGCTCGTGTTTCATGGGGCTGCATGAACGTTGCAACTGATCATCTCGAAACTATCGCTCCATGTACCTTAAAGCACCGCCACTGTGACTAATCATTAAAATGCGTTAATCAGATCAGCATGAACGGTTTCTTTTTCACGGGGTTGCCTGAAAGACGAAATTGAGAATTTTTAATGAAAAGCAGCACCCAAACAAAGACCTGAACCCTGAGATTAAAAGTCTGATGTTTCAGCGACTGAACTATCTGGGCTCACGCTCTTTTCACAACACAGCGACATCCAGTGGCTGATATTGAACATTACATCGTTCACATTCTGCATTTCATTCTGCTGTCATCCCGTCTGGCGGGGACCGACAACAATGGCTTTGGTCTTCCCTATATTTAATTGGAGAAAATGTCTCCTCATTCAGTACTGGACTAGCAGTCTGACAATTTAGAAACCGTGGAGGGTGTTGAGAGAGGTGGTGGTGAGGTGGATCTGGGTGTTATCCGCATACATGTGGAGACTGACACTGTGTTTTCAGATGATGTTGCTGAGGGCTGGCATGTGGATGAGAAATAAGAAGGGGCCAAGGATAGATCCTTGTGGGACACCAGAGGTGTTGATGCAGGAGCCGAAAGAAAAGCAGTTGCAGATGATTCTCTGTTTAATTTTGAATTAATCCAATAATAGCGCATCAGACTTTTATTCTGAGGGCTCAGGTCTTTGTTCAGGGATTCGGCATTGATAATGCTGTTGAATATGAAGAGGTGGTGGTTAGAGGCTCTTTTGTTGCAGATAGTCATTGCCGGGCACTTGTGTGGCGCAAATGTTACTTGTCACTTATCAGCCCCAGCCTGAATGTCGTCCAAGTCTTGCTGCATGTGGGCACGGGCTGCTTCATTATCTGAGGAGTTGTGAATGGAACTGAACACTGTGCAGTCATCAGCGAACATCCCCAGTTCTGAACTTATGTTGGAGGGAAGATGGTTGGACCTAGGACACTGCCCGGAGGAACTCCTGCAGCGATGTCCTGTGGCTCAGATGATTGGCCTCCAACAACCACAACCATCTTCCATTGTGCTGGGTGTGACTCCAACCAGTGGAGAGTTTTCCCTCCGATTCCCATTGACTTCAATTTTACTCGGGCTCCTTGATGCCACACACCTGGTCAAATGCTGCCTTGATGTCAAGGGCAGTCACTCTCACCTCACCTCTGGAATTCAGCTCCTTTGTCCATGGTTGGACCAAGGCTGTAATGAGGTCTGGAGCCGAGTGGTCCTGGCGGAACCCAAACTGAGCATCAGTGAGCAAGTTATTGGTGAGTAAGTGCCACTTGATAGCACTGTCGATGACAACTTCCATCATTTTGCTGATGACTGAGAGTAGACTGCTGGGGCAGTAATTGGCTGGATTGGATTTCTCCTGCTTTTTGTGGACAGGACATACCTGGGCAGCTTTCTGCATTGTCGGGTAGATGCCAGTGTTGTAGCTGCACTGAAACAGCTTGGCTAGAGGTGCGCCTAGTTCTGGAGCACAAGACATCAGCAGAACAGCCGGGATGTTGTTAGAGTCCATAGCCTTTGTTGTATCCAGTGCGCTCAGCCCTTTCTTAATATCACGTGGAGTGAATCAAATTGGCTGAAGACTGGCTTCTGTGATGGTAGGAACCTCAGGAGGTGGCCGAGATGAATCATTTCACTCGGCACTTCTGGTTGAAGATAGTTGCAAATGCTTCAACCTTATCTTTTGCACAGCGTGCTGGCCTCCACCATCATTGATGATGGGAATGTTCATGGAGTCTCCTCCTCCCGTTAGTTATTTAAAGATCTACCACCATTGATGACTGGATGGTCACAGGACTGCAGTGCTTTGATCTGATCGGTTGGTTGTGGGATCGCTTAGCACAGGGTTGTTTTGATGATTTGTATGCATGGTCCCCCGTCCGTGTTTATTCTTGCTCACCCAGTAACCAGTGCATGTATTTGAAAGGATTTTTTGATGGGTCTGCTACTTACAGGTTATGCACATCTTCGCACTGAATCTAAAGTTGCAGTTAACTGACGATTGTCAGTGTCTACTTTCACTCCCGTTGCCCCATAGGCAGAGAGTGGGCGTGTGATAGAAATGCGCTGTACAGATGGGATTATGCAGAAGGAAATGCAGAATATGAAAAGACTTGCCAAAATCCATATACACTACATCAAACGCGCTACCCCTATCGAACCTCCTTGTTGCCTCCTCAAAAAATTCAATCAAAGTTAATCAGACACGATCTTCCCTTGGCAAATCAATGCTGACTGTCGCTGATTACTCCTTGTCTTTCTACATGACGATTTATCCTGGCCTTCAGAATTTTTTCCAATAATTTTCACAGCACCAGGATTAGCCTGACTGGTCTGTAATTACTCGGTCTATCCCTTTTTCCTTTTATAAACAACGGAAACACATTAGCAGTCCTCCAAGATGTGGATTGTATTTAAGTAGCAGGCACATTCAGAAATTCTTTCAAATGTGTGTGCTGGAACTGGGGGTAAATATACTTTAAAGCTTTGCAAGCAAATCTGTTTTTCTGACATAGTATTTTATAAAGTCTCTGCTTTCAAGTGTAAATTTTGTGTTGTCTTCATTGACACCTGAATTATGAAATATATTACATTTTCCATTAATAATTTATATAAGTATTTATTAATATATGTTAAAACTTTGCAACCAAACGTCTGATTCTTTAAATAGGGTATTTTCTAATATCACCGGTTTCAAGTGTAAATTTACTTGTTGTCTTCACTGATAAAAGCAACGCTCGAATAGGGCCTTGAATCCTGGACACTCACATTAAAAGTCTGATGTTTTATTGACTGAACTATCCGGGGTCATACAGCAAGTATCTTATGCAGATCTTTGCCCTGCCGCTAAAGTAGCAGTTAGCTCGCGATTTTTACTTTCACTCACGCAGCCTCACAAAACACAAAACATAAAAGAGCGTGGTGGCGGTAAGGGTATTTATGAAGTGTGGGTGTGTGAGCGAAATGCGCTGTGCAGCCGGGATCAGTACAGGAGGATGTCAACGATGTAATGTTGCATCTCGGCCAGTGAATGTCGCTGTGTTAGCTTACATGCATGAGCCCGGATAGCTCAGTCGGTAGAGCATCAGACTTTTAATCTGAGGGTCCAGGGTTCAAGTCCCTGTTCGGGCGCTGCTTTTATCAGTAAAGACAACACCTAAACTTACACTTAAAAGCAGTGACATTAGAAAATACCCCATCAAAAGAATCAGACATTTGCTTGCAAAATTTTAAAATATATTAAGTAAACACTAGAATATGTAATATATTTCAAAATTCAGATGTGACAAATATGCAACACAAATCAAAAAGTTTTATTGAAACATCAGGGATGACCAGCTTGAAATGCTCGTGTTTCATGGGGCTGCATGAACGTTGCAACTGATCATCTCGAAACTATCGCTCCATGTACCTTAAAGCACCGCCACTGTGACTAATCATTAAAATGCGTTAATCAGATCAGCATGAACGGTTTCTTTTTCACGGGGTTGCCTGAAAGACGAAATTGAGAATTTTTAATGAAAAGCAGCACCCAAACAAAGACCTGAACCCTGAGATTAAAAGTCTGATGTTTCACCGACTGAACTATCTGGGCTCACGCTCTTTTCACAACACAGCGACATCCAGTGGCTGATATTGAACATTACATCGTTCACATTCTGCATTTCATTCTGCTGTCATCCCGTCTGGCGGGGACCGACAACAATGGCTTCGGTCTTCCCTATATTTAATTGGAGAAAATGTCTCCTCATTCAGTACTGGACTAGCAGTCTGACAATTTAGAAACCGTGGAGGGTGTTGAGAGAGGTGGTGGTGAGGTGGAGCTGGGTGTTATCCGCATACATGTGGAGACTGACACTGTGTTTTCAGATGATGTTGCTGAGGGCTGGCATGTGGATGAGAAATAAGAAGGGGCCAAGGATAGATCCTTGTGGGACACCAGAGGTGTTGATGCAGGAGCCGAAAGAAAAGCAGTTGCAGATGATTCTCTGTTTAATTTTGAATTAATCCAATAATAGCGCATCAGACTTTTATTCTGAGGGCTCAGGTCTTTGTTCAGGGATTCGGCATTGATAATGCTGTTGAATATGAAGAGGTGGTGGTTAGAGGCTCTTTTGTTGCAGATAGTCATTGCCGGGCACTTGTGTGGCGCAAATGTTACTTGTCACTTATCAGCCCCAGCCTGAATGTCGTCCAAGTCTTGCTGCATGTGGGCACGGGCTGCTTCATTATCTGAGGAGTTGTGAATGGAACTGAACACTGTGCAGTCATCAGCGAACATCCCCAGTTCTGAACTTATGTTGGAGGGAAGATGGTTGGACCTAGGACACTGCCCGGAGGAACTCCTGCAGCGATGTCCTGTGGCTCAGATGATTGGCCTCCAACAACCACAACCATCTTCCATTGTGCTGGGTGTGACTCCAACCAGTGGAGAGTTTTCCCTCCGATTCCCATTGACTTCAATTTTACTCGGGCTCCTTGATGCCACACACCTGGTCAAATGCTGCCTTGATGTCAAGGGCAGTCACTCTCACCTCACCTCTGGAATTCAGCTCCTTTGTCCATGGTTGGACCAAGGCTGTAATGAGGTCTGGAGCCGAGTGGTCCTGGCGGAACCCAAACTGAGCATCAGTGAGCAAGTTATTGGTGAGTAAGTGCCACTTGATAGCACTGTCGATGACAACTTCCATCATTTTGCTGATGACTGAGAGTAGACTGCTGGGGCAGTAATTGGCTGGATTGGATTTCTCCTGCTTTTTGTGGACAGGACATACCTGGGCAGCTTTCTGCATTGTCGGGTAGATGCCAGTGTTGTAGCTGCACTGAAACAGCTTGGCTAGAGGTGCGCCTAGTTCTGGAGCACAAGACATCAGCAGAACAGCCGGGATGTTGTTAGAGTCCATAGCCTTTGTTGTATCCAGTGCGCTCAGCCCTTTCTTAATATCACGTGGAGTGAATCAAATTGGCTGAAGACTGGCTTCTGTGATGGTAGGAACCTCAGGAGGTGGCCGAGATGAATCATTTCACTCGGCACTTCTGGTTGAAGATAGTTGCAAATGCTTCAACCTTATCTTTTGCACAGCGTGCTGGCCTCCACCATCATTGATGATGGGAATGTTCATGGAGTCTCCTCCTCCCGTTAGTTATTTAAAGATCTACCACCATTGATGACTGGATGGTCACAGGACTGCAGTGCTTTGATCTGATCGGTTGGTTGTGGGATCGCTTAGCACAGGGTTGTTTTGATGATTTGTATGCATGGTCCCCCGTCCGTGTTTATTCTTGCTCACCCAGTAACCAGTGCATGTATTTGAAAGGATTTTTTGATGGGTCTGCTACTTACAGGTTATGCACATCTTCGCACTGAATCTAAAGTTGCAGTTAACTGACGATTGTCAGTGTCTACTTTCACTCCCGTAGCCCCATAGGCAGAGAGTGGGCGTGTGATAGAAATGCGCTGTACAGATGGGATTATGCAGAAGGAAATGCAGAATATGAAAAGACTTGCCAAAATCCATATACACTACATCAAACGCGCTACCCCTATCGAACCTCCTTGTTGCCTCCTCAAAAAATTCAATCAAAGTTAATCAGACACGATCTTCCCTTGGCAAATCAATGCTGACTGTCGCTGATTACTCCTTGTCTTTCTACATGACGATTTATCCTGGCCTTCAGAATTTTTTCCAATAACTTTCACAGCACCAGGATTAGCCTGACTGGTCTGTAATTACTCGGTCTATCCCTTTTTCCTTTTTTAAACAACGGAAACACATTAGCAGTCCTCCAAGATGTGGATTGTATTTAAGTAGCAGGCACATTCAGAAATTCTTTCAAATGTGTGTGCTGGAACTGGGGGTAAATATACTTTAAAGCTTTGCAAGCAAATCTGTTTTTCTGACATAGTATATTATAAAGTCTCTGCTTTCAAGTGTAAATTTTGTGTTGTCTTCATTGACACCTGAATTATGAAATATATTACATTTTCCATTAATAATTTATATAAGTATTTATTAATATATTTTAAAACTTTGCAACCAAACGTCTGATTCTTTAAATAGGGTATTTTCTAATATCACCGGTTTCAAGTGTAAATTTACTTGTTGTCTTCACTGATAAAAGCAACGCTCGAATAGGGCCTTGAATCCTGGACACTCACATTAAAAGTCTGATGTTTTATTGACTGAACTATCCGGGGTCATACAGCAAGTATCTTATGCAGATCTTTGCCCTGCCGCTAAAGTAGCAGTTAGCTCGCGATTTTTACTTTCACTCACGCAGCCTCACAAAACACAAAACATAAAAGAGCGTGGTGGCGGTAAGGGTATTTATGAAGTGTGGGTGTGTGAGCGAAATGCGCTGTGCAGCCGGGATCAGTACAGGAGGATGTCAACGATGTAATGTTGCATCTCGGCCAGTGAATGTCGCTGTGTTAGCTTACATGCATGAGCCCGGATAGCTCAGTCGGTAGAGCATCAGACTTTTAATCTGAGGGTCCAGGGTTCAAGTCCCTGTTCGGGCGCTGCTTTTATCAGTAAAGACAACACCTAAACTTACACTTAAAAGCAGTGACATTAGAAAATACCCCATCAAAAGAATCAGACATTTGCTTGCAAAATTTTAAAATATATTAAGTAAACACTAGAATATGTAATATATTTCAAAATTCAGATGTGACAAATATGCAACACAAATCAAAAAGTTTTATTGAAACATCAGGGATGACCAGCTTGAAATGCTCGTGTTTCATGGGGCTGCATGAACGTTGCAACTGATCATCTCGAAACTATCGCTCCATGTACCTTAAAGCACCGCCACTGTGACTAATCATTAAAATGCGTTAATCAGATCAGCATGAACGGTTTCTTTTTCACGGGGTTGCCTGAAAGACGAAATTGAGAATTTTTAATGAAAAGCAGCACCCAAACAAAGACCTGAACCCTGAGATTAAAAGTCTGATGTTTCAGCGACTGAACTATCTGGGCTCACGCTCTTTTCACAACACAGCGACATCCAGTGGCTGATATTGAACATTACATCGTTCACATTCTGCATTTCATTCTGCTGTCATCCCGTCTGGCGGGGACCGACAACAATGGCTTTGGTCTTCCCTATATTTAATTGGAGAAAATGTCTCCTCATTCAGTACTGGACTAGCAGTCTGACAATTTAGAAACCGTGGAGGGTGTTGAGTGAGGTGGAGCTGGGTGTTATCCGCATACATGTGGAGACTGACACTGTGTTTTCAGATGATGTTGCTGAGGGCTGGCATGTGGATGAGAAATAAGAAGGGGCCAAGGATAGATCCTTGTGGGACACCAGAGGTGTTGATGCAGGAGCCGAAAGAAAAGCAGTTGCAGATGATTCTCTGTTTAATTTTGAATTAATCCAATAATAGCGCATCAGACTTTTATTCTGAGGGCTCAGGTCTTTGTTCAGGGATTCGGCATTGATAATGCTGTTGAATATGAAGAGGTGGTGGTTAGAGGCTCTTTTGTTGCAGATAGTCATTGCCGGGCACTTGTGTGGCGCAAATGTTACTTGTCACTTATCAGCCCCAGCCTGAATGTCGTCCAAGTCTTGCTGCATGTGGGCACGGGCTGCTTCATTATCTGAGGAGTTGTGAATGGAACTGAACACTGTGCAGTCATCAGCGAACATCCCCAGTTCTGAACTTATGTTGGAGGGAAGATGGTTGGACCTAGGACACTGCCCGGAGGAACTTCTGCAGCGATGTCCTGTGGCTCAGATGATTGGCCTCCAACAACCACAACCATCTTCCATTGTGCTGGGTGTGACTCCAACCAGTGGAGAGTGTTCCCTCCGATTCCCATTGACTTCAATTTTACTCGGGCTCCTTGATGCCACACACCTGGTCAAATGCTGCCTTGATGTCAAGGGCAGTCACTCTCACCTCACCTCTGGAATTCAGCTCCTTTGTCCATGGTTGGACCAAGGCTGTAATGAGGTCTGGAGCCGAGTGGTCCTGGCGGAACCCAAACTGAGCATCAGTGAGCAAGTTATTGGTGAGTAAGTGCCACTTGATAGCACTGTCGATGACAACTTCCATCATTTTGCTGATGACTGAGAGTAGACTGCTGGGGCAGTAATTGGCTGGATTGGATTTCTCCTGCTTTTTGTGGACAGGACATACCTGGGCAGCTTTCTGCATTGTCGGGTAGATGCCAGTGTTGTAGCTGCACTGAAACAGCTTGGCTAGAGGTGCGCCTAGTTCTGGAGCACAAGACATCAGCAGAACAGCCGGGATGTTGTTAGAGTCCATAGCCTTTGTTGTATCCAGTGCGCTCAGCCCTTTCTTAATATCACGTGGAGTGAATCAAATTGGCTGAAGACTGGCTTCTGTGATGGTAGGAACCTCAGGAGGTGGCCGAGATGAATCATTTCACTCGGCACTTCTGGTTGAAGATAGTTGCAAATGCTTCAACCTTATCTTTTGCACAGCGTGCTGGCCTCCACCATCATTGATGATGGGAATGTTCATGGAGTCTCCTCCTCCCGTTAGTTATTTAAAGATCTACCACCATTGATGACTGGATGGTCACAGGACTGCAGTGCTTTGATCTGATCGGTTGGTTGTGGGATCGCTTAGCACAGGGTTGTTTTGATGATTTGTATGCATGGTCCCCCGTCCGTGTTTATTCTTGCTCACCCAGTAACCAGTGCATGTATTTGAAAGGATTTTTTGATGGGTCTGCTACTTACAGGTTATGCACATCTTCGCACTGAATCTAAAGTTGCAGTTAACTGACGATTGTCAGTGTCTACTTTCACTCCCGTAGCCCCATAGGCAGAGAGTGGGCGTGTGATAGAAATGCGCTGTACAGATGGGATTATGCAGAAGGAAATGCAGAATATGAAAAGACTTGCCAAAATCCATATACACTACATCAAACGCGCTACCCCTATCGAACCTCCTTGTTGCCTCCTCAAAAAATTCAATCAAAGTTAATCAGACACGATCTTCCCTTGGCAAATCAATGCTGACTGTCGCTGATTACTCCTTGTCTTTCTACATGACGATTTATCCTGGCCTTCAGAATTTTTTCCAATAATTTTCACAGCACCAGGATTAGCCTGACTGGTCTGTAATTACTCGGTCTATCCCTTTTTCCTTTTTTAAACAACGGAAACACATTAGCAGTCCTCCAAGATGTGGATTGTATTTAAGTAGCAGGCACATTCAGAAATTCTTTCAAATGTGTGTGCTGGAACTGGGGGTAAATATACTTTAAAGCTTTGCAAGCAAATCTGTTTTTCTGACATAGTATTTTATAAAGTCTCTGCTTTCAAGTGTAAATTTTGTGTTGTCTTCATTGACACCTGAATTATGAAATATATTACATTTTCCATTAATAATTTATATAAGTATTTATTAATATATGTTAAAACTTTGCAACCAAACGTCTGATTCTTTAAATAGGGTATTTTCTAATATCACCGGTTTCAAGTGTAAATTTACTTGTTGTCTTCACTGATAAAAGCAACGCTCGAATAGGGCCTTGAATCCTGGACACTCACATTAAAAGTCTGATGTTTTATTGACTGAACTATCCGGGGTCATACAGCAAGTATCTTATGCAGATCTTTGCCCTGCCGCTAAAGTAGCAGTTAGCTCGCGATTTTTACTTTCACTCACGCAGCCTCACAAAACACAAAACATAAAAGAGCGTGGTGGCGGTAAGGGTATTTATGAAGTGTGGGTGTGTGAGCGAAATGCGCTGTGCAGCCGGGATCAGTACAGGAGGATGTCAACGATGTAATGTTGCATCTCGGCCAGTGAATGTCGCTGTGTTAGCTTACATGCATGAGCCCGCATAGCTCAGTCGGTAGATCATCAGACTTTTAATCTGAGGGTCCAGGGTTCAAGTCCCTGTTCGGGCGCTGCTTTTATCAGTAAAGACAACACCTAAACTTACACTTAAAAGCAGTGACATTAGAAAATACCCCATCAAAAGAATCAGACATTTGCTTGCAAAATTTTAAAATATATTAAGTAAACACTAGAATATGTAATATATTTCAAAATTCAGATGTGACAAATATGCAACACAAATCAAAAAGTTTTATTGAAACATCAGGGATGACCAGCTTGAAATGCTCGTGTTTCATGGGGCTGCATGAACGTTGCAACTGATCATCTCGAAACTATCGCTCCATGTACCTTAAAGCACCGCCACTGTGACTAATCATTAAAATGCGTTAATCAGATCAGCATGAACGGTTTCTTTTTCACGGGGTTGTCTGAAAGACGAAATTGAGAATTTTTAATGAAAAGCAGCACCCAAACAAAGACCTGAACCCTGAGATTAATAGTCTGATGTTTCACCGACTGAACTATCTGGGCTCACGCTCTTTTCACAACACAGCGACATCCAGTGGCTGATATTGAACATTACATCGTTCACATTCTGCATTTCATTCTGCTGTCATCCCGTCTGGCGGGGACCGACAACAATGGCTTTGGTCTTCCCTATATTTAATTGGAGAAAATGTCTCCTCATTCAGTACTGGACTAGCAGTCTGACAATTTAGAAACCGTGGAGGGTGTTGAGAGAGGTGGTGGTGAGGTGGAGCTGGGTGTTATCCGCATACATGTGGAGACTGACACTGTGTTTTCAGATGATGTTGCTGAGGGCTGGCATGTGGATGAGAAATAAGAAGGGGCCAAGGATAGATCCTTGTGGGACACCAGAGGTGTTGATGCAGGAGCCGAAAGAAAAGCAGTTGCAGATGATTCTCTGTTTAATTTTGAATTAATCCAATAATAGCGCATCAGACTTTTATTCTGAGGGCTCAGGTCTTTGTTCAGGGATTCGGCATTGATAATGCTGTTGAATATGAAGAGGTGGTGGTTAGAGGCTCTTTTGTTGCAGATAGTCATTGCCGGGCACTTGTGTGGCGCAAATGTTACTTGTCACTTATCAGCCCCAGCCTGAATGTCGTCCAAGTCTTGCTGCATGTGGGCACGGGCTGCTTCATTATCTGAGGAGTTGTGAATGGAACTGAACACTGTGCAGTCATCAGCGAACATCCCCAGTACTGAACTTATGTTGGAGGGAAGATGGTTGGACCTAGGACACTGCCCGGAGGAACTCCTGCAGCGATGTCCTGTGGCTCAGATGATTGGCCTCCAACAACCACAACCATCTTCCATTGTGCTGGGTGTGACTCCAACCAGTGGAGAGTTTTCCCTCCGATTCCCATTGACTTCAATTTTAATCGGGCTCCTTGATGCCACACACCTGGTCAAATGCTGCCTTGATGTCAAGGGCAGTCACTCTCACCTCACCTCTGGAATTCAGCTCCTTTGTCCATGGTTGGACCAAGGCTGTAATGAGGTCTGGAGCCGAGTGGTCCTGGCGGAACCCAAACTGAGCATCAGTGAGCAAGTTATTGGTGAGTAAGTGCCACTTGATAGCACTGTCGATGACAACTTCCATCATTTTGCTGATGACTGAGAGTAGACTGCTGGGGCAGTAATTGGCTGGATTGGATTTCTCCTGCTTTTTGTGGACAGGACATACCTGGGCAGCTTTCTGCATTGTCGGGTAGATGCCAGTGTTGTAGCTGCACTGAAACAGCTTGGCTAGAGGTGCGCCTAGTTCTGGAGCACAAGACATCAGCAGAACAGCCGGGATGTTGTTAGAGTCCATAGCCTTTGTTGTATCCAGTGCGCTCAGCCCTTTCTTAATATCACGTGGAGTGAATCAAATTGGCTGAAGACTGGCTTCTGTGATGGTAGGAACCTCAGGAGGTGGCCGAGATGAATCATTTCACTCGGCACTTCTGGTTGAAGATAGTTGCAAATGCTTCAACCTTATCTTTTGCACAGCGTGCTGGCCTCCACCATCATTGATGATGGGAATGTTCATGGAGTCTCCTCCTCCCGTTAGTTATTTAAAGATCTACCACCATTGATGACTGGATGGTCACAGGACTGCAGTGCTTTGATCTGATCGGTTGGTTGTGGGATCGCTTAGCACAGGGTTGTTTTGATGATTTGTATGCATGGTCCCCCGTCCGTGTTTATTCTTGCTCACCCAGTAACCAGTGCATGTATTTGAAAGGATTTTTTGATGGGTCTGCTACTTACAGGTTATGCACATCTTCGCACTGAATCTAAAGTTGCAGTTAACTGACGATTGTCAGTGTCTACTTTCACTCCCGTTGCCCCATAGGCAGAGAGTGGGCGTGTGATAGAAATGCGCTGTACAGATGGGATTATGCAGAAGGAAATGCAGAATATGAAAAGACTTGCCAAAATCCATATACACTACATCAAACGCGCTACCCCTATCGAACCTCCTTGTTGCCTCCTCAAAAAATTCAATCAAAGTTAATCAGACACGATCTTCCCTTGGCAAATCAATGCTGACTGTCGCTGATTACTCCTTGTCTTTCTACATGACGATTTATCCTGGCCTTCAGAATTTTTTCCAATAATTTTCACAGCACCAGGATTAGCCTGACTGGTCTGTAATTACTCGGTCTATCCCTTTTTCCTTTTATAAACAACGGAAACACATTAGCAGTCCTCCAAGATGTGGATTGTATTTAAGTAGCAGGCACATTCAGAAATTCTTTCAAATGTGTGTGCTGGAACTGGGGGTAAATATACTTTAAAGCTTTGCAAGCAAATCTGTTTTTCTGACATAGTATTTTATAAAGTCTCTGCTTTCAAGTGTAAATTTTGTGTTGTCTTCATTGACACCTGAATTATGAAATATATTACATTTTCCATTAATAATTTATATAAGTATTTATTAATATATTTTAAAACTTTGCAACCAAACGTCTGATTCTTTAAATAGGGTATTTTCTAATATCACCGGTTTCAAGTGTAAATTTACTTGTTGTCTTCACTGATAAAAGCAACGCTCGAATAGGGCCTTGAATCCTGGACACTCACATTAAAAGTCTGATGTTTTATTGACTGAACTATCCGGGGTCATACAGCAAGTATCTTATGCAGATCTTTGCCCTGCCGCTAAAGTAGCAGTTAGCTCGCGATTTTTACTTTCACTCACGCAGCCTCACAAAACACAAAACATAAAAGAGCGTGGTGGCGGTAAGGGTATTTATGAAGTGTGGGTGTGTGAGCGAAATGCGCTGTGCAGCCGGGATCAGTACAGGAGGATGTCAACGATGTAATGTTGCATCTCGGCCAGTGAATGTCGCTGTGTTAGCTTACATGCATGAGCCCGGATAGCTCAGTCGGTAGAGCATCAGACTTTTAATCTGAGGGTCCAGGGTTCAAGTCCCTGTTCGGCGCTGCTTTTATCAGTAAAGACAACACCTAAACTTACACTTAAAAGCAGTGACATTAGAAAATACCCCATCTAAAAGAATCAGACATTTGCTTGCAAAATTTTAAAATATATTAAGTAAACACTAGAATATGTAATATATTTCAAAATTCAGATGTGACAAATATGCAACACAAATCAAAAAGTTTTATTGAAACATCAGGGATGACCAGCTTGAAATGCTCGTGTTTCATGGGGCTGCATGAACGTTGCAACTGATCATCTCGAAACTATCGCTCCATGTACCTTAAAGCACCGCCACTGTGACTAATCATTAAAATGCGTTAATCAGATCAGCATGAACGGTTTCTTTTTCACGGGGTTGTCTGAAAGACGAAATTGAGAATTTTTAATGAAAAGCAGCACCCAAACAAAGACCTGAACCCTGAGATTAAAAGTCTGATGTTTCACCGACTGAACTATCTGGGCTCACGCTCTTTTCACAACACAGCGACATCCAGTGGCTGATATTGAACATTACATCGTTCACATTCTGCATTTCATTCTGCTGTCATCCCGTCTGGCGGGGACCGACAACAATGGCTTTGGTCTTCCCTATATTTAATTGGAGAAAATGTCTCCTCATTTAGTACTGGACTAGCAGTCTGACAATTTAGAAACCGTGGAGGGTGTTGAGAGAGGTGGTGGTGAGGTGGAGCTGGGTGTTATCCGCATACATGTGGAGACTGACACTGTGTTTTCAGATGATGTTGCTGAGGGCTGGCATGTGGATGAGAAATAAGAAGGGGCCAAGGATAGATCCTTGTGGGACACCAGAGGTGTTGATGCAGGAGCCGAAAGAAAAGCAGTTGCAGATGATTCTCTGTTTAATTTTGAATTAATCCAATAATAGCGCATCAGACTTTTATTCTGAGGGCTCAGGTCTTTGTTCAGGGATTCGGCATTGATAATGCTGTTGAATATGAAGAGGTGGTGGTTAGAGGCTCTTTTGTTGCAGATAGTCATTGCCGGGCACTTGTGTGGCGCAAATGTTACTTGTCACTTATCAGCCCCAGCCTGAATGTCGTCCAAGTCTTGCTGCATGTGGGCACGGGCTGCTTCATTATCTGAGGAGTTGTGAATGGAACTGAACACTGTGCAGACATCAGCGAACATCCCCAGTACTGAACTTATGTTGGAGGGAAGATGGTTGGACCTAGGACACTGCCCGGAGGAACTCCTGCAGCGATGTCCTGTGGCTCAGATGATTGGCCTCCAACAACCACAACCATCTTCCATTGTGCTGGGTGTGACTCCAACCAGTGGAGAGTTTTCCCTCCGATTCCCATTGACTTCAATTTTAATCGGGCTCCTTGATGCCACACACCTGGTCAAATGCTGCCTTGATGTCAAGGGCAGTCACTCTCACCTCACCTCTGGAATTCAGCTCCTTTGTCCATGGTTGGACCAAGGCTGTAATGAGGTCTGGAGCCGAGTGGTCCTGGCGGAACCCAAACTGAGCATCAGTGAGCAAGTTATTGGTGAGTAAGTGCCACTTGATAGCACTGTCGATGACAACTTCCATCATTTTGCTGATGACTGAGAGTAGACTGCTGGGGCAGTAATTGGCTGGATTGGATTTCTCCTGCTTTTTGTGGACAGGACATACCTGGGCAGCTTTCTGCATTGTCGGGTAGATGCCAGTGTTGTAGCTGCACTGAAACAGCTTGGCTAGAGGTGCGCCTAGTTCTGGAGCACAAGACATCAGCAGAACAGCCGGGATGTTGTTAGAGTCCATAGCCTTTGTTGTATCCAGTGCGCTCAGCCCTTTCTTAATATCACGTGGAGTGAATCAAATTGGCTGAAGACTGGCTTCTGTGATGGTAGGAACCTCAGGAGGTGGCCGAGATGAATCATTTCACTCGGCACTTCTGGTTGAAGATAGTTGCAAATGCTTCAACCTTATCTTTTGCACAGCGTGCTGGCCTCCACCATCATTGATGATGGGAATGTTCATGGAGTCTCCTCCTCCCGTTAGTTATTTAAAGATCTACCACCATTGATGACTGGATGGTCACAGGACTGCAGTGCTTTGATCTGATCGGTTGGTTGTGGGATCGCTTAGCACAGGGTTGTTTTGATGATTTGTATGCATGGTCCCCCGTCCGTGTTTATTCTTGCTCACCCAGTAACCAGTGCATGTATTTGAAAGGATTTTTTGATGGGTCTGCTACTTACAGGTTATGCACATCTTCGCACTGAATCTAAAGTTGCAGTTAACTGACGATTGTCAGTGTCTACTTTCACTCCCGTTGCCCCATAGGCAGAGAGTGGGCGTGTGATAGAAATGCGCTGTACAGATGGGATTATGCAGAAGGAAATGCAGAATATGAAAAGACTTGCCAAAATCCATATACACTACATCAAACGCGCTACCCCTATCGAACCTCCTTGTTGCCTCCTCAAAAAATTCAATCAAAGTTAATCAGACACGATCTTCCCTTGGCAAATCAATGCTGACTGTCGCTGATTACTCCTTGTCTTTCTACATGACGATTTATCCTGGCCTTCAGAATTTTTTCCAATAATTTTCACAGCACCAGGATTAGCCTGACTGGTCTGTAATTACTCGGTCTATCCCTTTTTCCTTTTATAAACAACGGAAACACATTAGCAGTCCTCCAAGATGTGGATTGTATTTAAGTAGCAGGCACATTCAGAAATTCTTTCAAATGTGTGTGCTGGAACTGGGGGTAAATATACTTTAAAGCTTTGCAAGCAAATCTGTTTTTCTGACATAGTATTTTATAAAGTCTCTGCTTTCAAGTGTAAATTTTGTGTTGTCTTCATTGACACCTGAATTATGAAATATATTACATTTTCCATTAATAATTTATATAAGTATTTATTAATATATTTTAAAACTTTGCAACCAAACGTCTGATTCTTTAAATAGGGTATTTTCTAATATCACCGGTTTCAAGTGTAAATTTACTTGTTGTCTTCACTGATAAAAGCAACGCTCGAATAGGGCCTTGAATCCTGGACACTCACATTAAAAGTCTGATGTTTTATTGACTGAACTATCCGGGGTCATACAGCAAGTATCTTATGCAGATCTTTGCCCTGCCGCTAAAGTAGCAGTTAGCTCGCGATTTTTACTTTCACTCACGCAGCCTCACAAAACACAAAACATAAAAGAGCGTGGTGGCGGTAAGGGTATTTATGAAGTGTGGGTGTGTGAGCGAAATGCGCTGTGCAGCCGGGATCAGTACAGGAGGATGTCAACGATGTAATGTTGCATCTCGGCCAGTGAATGTCGCTGTGTTAGCTTACATGCATGAGCCCGGATAGCTCAGTCGGTAGAGCATCAGACTTTTAATCTGAGGGTCCAGGGTTCAAGTCCCTGTTCGGGCGCTGCTTTTATCAGTAAAGACAACACCTAAACTTACACTTAAAAGCAGTGACATTAGAAAATACCACATCAAAAGAATCAGACATTTGCTTGCAAAATTTTAAAATATATTAAGTAAACACTAGAATATGTAATATATTTCAAAATTCAGATGTGACAAATATGCAACACAAATCAAAAAGTTTTATTGAAACATCAGGGATGACCAGCTTGAAATGCTCGTGTTTCATGGGGCTGCATGAACGTTGCAACTGATCATCTCGAAACTATCGCTCCATGTACCTTAAAGCACGGCCACTGTGACTAATCATTAAAATGCGTTAATCAGATCAGCATGAACGGTTTCTTTTTCACGGGGTTGCCTGAAAGACGAAATTGAGAATTTTTAATGAAAAGCAGCACCCAAACAAAGACCTGAACCCTGAGATTAAAAGTCTGATGTTTCACCGACTGAACTATCTGGGCTCACGCTCTTTTCACAACACAGCGACATCCAGTGGCTGATATTGAACATTACATCGTTCACATTCTGCATTTCATTCTGCTGTCATCCCGTCTGGCGGGGACCGACAACAATGGCTTTGGTCTTCCCTATATTTAATTGGAGAAAATGTCTCCTCATTCAGTACTGGACTAGCAGTCTGACAATTTAGAAACCGTGGAGGGTGTTGAGAGAGGTGGTGGTGAGGTGGAGCTGGGTGTTATCCGCATACATGTGGAGACTGACACTGTGTTTTCAGATGATGTTGCTGAGGGCTGGCATGTGGATGAGAAATAAGAAGGGGCCAAGGATAGATCCTTGTGGGACACCAGAGGTGTTGATGCAGGAGCCGAAAGAAAAGCAGTTGCAGATGATTCTCTGTTTAATTTTGAATTAATCCAATAATAGCGCATCAGACTTTTATTCTGAGGGCTCAGGTCTTTGTTCAGGGATTCGGCATTGATAATGCTGTTGAATATGAAGAGGTGGTGGTTAGAGGCTCTTTTGTTGCAGATAGTCATTGCCGGGCACTTGTGTGGCGCAAATGTTACTTGTCACTTATCAGCCCCAGCCTGAATGTCGTCCAAGTCTTGCTGCATGTGGGCACGGGCTGCTTCATTATCTGAGGAGTTGTGAATGGAACTGAACACTGTGCAGTCATCAGCGAACATCCCCAGTTCTGAACTTATGTTGGAGGGAAGATGGTTGGACCTAGGACACTGCCCGGAGGAACTCCTGCAGCGATGTCCTGTGGCTCAGATGATTGGCCTCCAACAACCACCTTCCATTGTGCTGGGTGTGACTCCAACCAGTGGAGAGTTTTCCCTCCGATTCCCATTGACTTCAATTTTACTCGGGCTCCTTGATGCCACACACCTGGTCAAATGCTGCCTTGATGTCAAGGGCAGTCACTCTCACCTCACCTCTGGAATTCAGCTCCTTTGTCCATGGTTGGACCAAGGCTGTAATGAGGTCTGGAGCCGAGTGGTCCTGGCGGAACCCAAACTGAGCATCAGTGAGCAAGTTATTGGTGAGTAAGTGCCACTTGATAGCACTGTCGATGACAACTTCCATCATTTTGCTGATGACTGAGAGTAGACTGCTGGGGCAGTAATTGGCTGGATTGGATTTCTCCTGCTTTTTGTGGACAGGACATACCTGGGCAGCTTTCTGCATTGTCGGGTAGATGCCAGTGTTGTAGCTGCACTGAAACAGCTTGGCTAGAGGTGCGCCTAGTTCTGGAGCACAAGACATCAGCAGAACAGCCGGGATGTTGTTAGAGTCCATAGCCTTTGTTGTATCCAGTGCGCTCAGCCCTTTCTTAATATCACGTGGAGTGAATCAAATTGGCTGAAGACTGGCTTCTGTGATGGTAGGAACCTCAGGAGGTGGCCGAGATGAATAATTTCACTCGGCACTTCTGGTTGAAGATAGTTGCAAATGCTTCAACCTTATCTTTTGCACAGCGTGCTGGCCTCCACCATCATTGATGATGGGAATGTTCATGGAGTCTCCTCCTCCCGTTAGTTATTTAAAGATCTACCACCATTGATGACTGGATGGTCACAGGACTGCAGTGCTTTGATCTGATCGGTTGGTTGTGGGATCGCTTAGCACAGGGTTGTTTTGATGATTTGTATGCATGGTCCCCCGTCCGTGTTTATTCTTGCTCACCCAGTAACCAGTGCATGTATTTGAAAGGATTTTTTGATGGGTCTGCTACTTACAGGTTATGCACATCTTCGCACTGAATCTAAAGTTGCAGTTAACTGACGATTGTCAGTGTCTACTTTCACTCCCGTAGCCCCATAGGCAGAGAGTGGGCGTGTGATAGAAATGCGCTGTACAGATGGGATTATGCAGAAGGAAATGCAGAATATGAAAAGACTTGCCAAAATCCATATACACTACATCAAACGCGCTACCCCTATCGAACCTCCTTGTTGCCTCCTCAAAAAATTCAATCAAAGTTAATCAGACACGATCTTCCCTTGGCAAATCAATGCTGACTGTCGCTGATTACTCCTTGTCTTTCTACATGACGATTTATCCTGGCCTTCAGAATTTTTTCCAATAATTTTCACAGCACCAGGATTAGCCTGACTGGTCTGTAATTACTCGGTCTATCCCTTTTTCCTTTTATAAACAACGGAAACACATTAGCAGTCCTCCAAGATGTGGATTGTATTTAAGTAGCAGGCACATTCAGAAATTCTTTCAAATGTGTGTGCTGGAACTGGGGGTAAATATACTTTAAAGCTTTGCAAGCAAATCTGTTTTTCTGACATAGTATTTTATAAAGTCTCTGCTTTCAAGTGTAAATTTTGTGTTGTCTTCATTGACACCTGAATTATGAAATATATTACATTTTCCATTAATAATTTATATAAGTATTTATTAATATATTTTAAAACTTTGCAACCAAACGTCTGATTCTTTAAATAGGGTATTTTCTAATATCACCGGTTTCAAGTGTAAATTTACTTGTTGTCTTCACTGATAAAAGCAACGCTCGAATAGGGCCTTGAATCCTGGACACTCACATTAAAAGTCTGATGTTTTATTGACTGAACTATCCGGGGTCATACAGCAAGTATCTTATGCAGATCTTTGCCCTGCCGCTAAAGTAGCAGTTAGCTCGCGATTTTTACTTTCACTCGCGCAGCCTCACAAAACACAAAACATAAAAGAGCGTGGTGGCGGTAAGGGTATTTATGAAGTGTGGGTGTGTGAGCGAAATGCGCTGTGCAGCCGGGATCAGTACAGGAGGATGTCAACGATGTAATGTTGCATCTCGGCCAGTGAATGTCGCTGTGTTAGCTTACATGCATGAGCCCGGATAGCTCAGTCGGTAGAGCATCAGACTTTTAATCTGAGGGTCCAGGGTTCAAGTCCCTGGTTCGGGCGCTGCTTTTATCAGTAAAGACAACACCTAAACTTACACTTAAAAGCAGTGACATTAGAAAATACCCCATCAAAAGAATCAGACATTTGCTTGCAAAATTTTAAAATATATTAAGTAAACACTAGAATATGTAATATATTTCAAAATTCAGATGTGACAAATATGCAACACAAATCAAAAAGTTTTATTGAAACATCAGGGATGACCAGCTTGAAATGCTCGTGTTTCATGGGGCTGCATGAACGTTGCAACTGATCATCTCGAAACTATCGCTCCATGTACCTTAAAGCACGGCCACTGTGACTAATCATTAAAATGCGTTAATCAGATCAGCATGAACGGTTTCTTTTTCACGGGGTTGCCTGAAAGACGAAATTGAGAATTTTTAATGAAAAGCAGCACCCAAACAAAGACCTGAACCCTGAGATTAAAAGTCTGATGTTTCACCGACTGAACTATCTGGGCTCACGCTCTTTTCATAACACAGCGACATCCAGTGGCTGATATTGAACATTACATCGTTCACATTCTGCATTTCATTCTGCTGTCATCCCGTCTGGCGGGGACCGACAACAATGGCTTTGGTCTTCCCTATATTTAATTGGAGAAAATGTCTCCTCATTCACTACTGGACTAGCAGTCTGACAATTTAGAAACCGTGGAGGGTGTTGAGAGAGGTGGTGGTGAGGTGGAGCTGGGTGTTATCAGCATACATGTGGAGACTGACACTGTGTTTTCAGATGATGTTGCTGAGGGCTGGCATGTGGATGAGAAATAAGAAGGGGCCAAGGATAGATCCTTGTGGGACACCAGAGGTGTTGATGCAGGAGCCGAAAGAAAAGCAGTTGCAGATGATTCTCTGTTTAATTTTGAATTAATCCAATAATAGCGCATCAGACTTTTATTCTGAGGGCTCAGGTCTTTGTTCAGGGATTCGGCATTGATAATGCTGTTGAATATGAAGAGGTGGTGGTTAGAGGCTCTTTTGTTGCAGATAGTCATTGCCGGGCACTTGTGTGGCGCAAATATTACTTGTCACTTATCAGCCCCAGCCTGAATGTCGTCCAAGTCTTGCTGCATGTGGGCACGGGCTGCTTCATTATCTGAGGAGTTGTGAATGGAACTGAACACTGTGCAGTCATCAGCGAACATCCCCAGTTCTGAACTTATGTTGGAGGGAAGATGGTTGGGCCTAGGACACTGCCCGGAGGAACTCCTGCAGCGATGTCCTGTGGCTCAGATGATTGGCCTCCAACAACCACAACCATCTTCCATTGTGCTGGGTGTGACTCCAACCAGTGGAGAGTTTTCCCTCCGATTCCCATTGACTTCAATTTTACTCGGGCTCCTTGATGCCACACACCTGGTCAAATGCTGCCTTGATGTCAAGAGCAGTCACTCTCACCTCACCTCTGGAATTCAGCTCCTTTGTCCATGGTTGGACCAAGGCTGTAATGAGGTCTGGAGCCGAGTGGTCCTGGCGGAACCCAAACTGAGCATCAGTGAGCAAGTTATTGGTGAGTAAGTGCCACTTGATAGCACTGTCGATGACAACTTCCATCATTTTGCTGATGACTGAGAGTAGACTGCTGGGGCAGTAATTGGCTGGATTGGATTTCTCCTGCTTTTTGTGGACAGGACATACCTGGGCAGCTTTCTGCATTGTCGGGTAGATGCCAGTGTTGTAGCTGCACTGAAACAGCTTGGCTAGAGGTGCGCCTAGTTCTGGAGCACAAGACATCAGCAGAACAGCCGGGATGTTGTTAGAGTCCATAGCCTTTGTTGTATCCAGTGCGCTCAGCCCTTTCTTAATATCACGTGGAGTGAATCAAATTGGCTGAAGACTGGCTTCTGTGATGGTAGGAACCTCAGGAGGTGGCCGAGATGAATCATTTCACTCGGCACTTCTGGTTGAAGATAGTTGCAAATGCTTCAACCTTATCTTTTGCACAGCGTGCTGGCCTCCACCATCATTGATGATGGGAATGTTCATGGAGTCTCCTCCTCCCGTTAGTTATTTAAAGATCTACCACCATTGATGACTGGATGGTCACAGGACTGCAGTGCTTTGATCTGATCGGTTGGTTGTGGGATCGCTTAGCACAGGGTTGTTTTGATGATTTGTATGCATGGTCCCCCGTCCGTGTTTATTCTTGCTCACCCAGTAACCAGTGCATGTATTTGAAAGGATTTTTTGATGGGTCTGCTACTTACAGGTTATGCACATCTTCGCACTGAATCTAAAGTTGCAGTTAACTGACGATTGTCAGTGTCTACTTTCACTCCCGTAGCCCCATAGGCAGAGAGTGGGCGTGTGATAGAAATGCGCTGTACAGATGGGATTATGCAGAAGGAAATGCAGAATATGAAAAGACTTGCCAAAATCCATATACACTACATCAAACGCGCTACCCCTATCGAACCTCCTTGTTGCCTCCTCAAAAAATTCAATCAAAGTTAATCAGACACGATCTTCCCTTGGCAAATCAATGCTGACTGTCGCTGATTACTCCTTGTCTTTCTACATGACGATTTATCCTGGCCTTCAGAATTTTTTCCAATAATTTTCACAGCACCAGGATTAGCCTGACTGGTCTGTAATTACTCGGTCTATCCCTTTTTCCTTTTATAAACAACGGAAACACATTAGCAGTCCTCCAAGATGTGGATTGTATTTAAGTAGCAGGCACATTCAGAAATTCTTTCAAATGTGTGTGCTGGAACTGGGGGTAAATATACTTTAAAGCTTTGCAAGCAAATCTGTTTTTCTGACATAGTATTTTATAAAGTCTCTGCTTTCAAGTGTAAATTTTGTGTTGTCTTCATTGACACCTGAATTATGAAATATATTACATTTTCCATTAATAATTTATATAAGTATTTATTAATATATTTTAAAACTTTGCAACCAAACGTCTGATTCTTTAAATAGGGTATTTTCTAATATCACCGGTTTCAAGTGTAAATTTACTTGTTGTCTTCACTGATAAAAGCAACGCTCGAATAGGGCCTTGAATCCTGGACACTCACATTAAAAGTCTGATGTTTTATTGACTGAACTATCCGGGGTCATACAGCAAGTATCTTATGCAGATCTTTGCCCTGCCGCTAAAGTAGCAGTTAGCTCGCGATTTTTACTTTCACTCACGCAGCCTCACAAAACACAAAACATAAAAGAGCGTGGTGGCGGTAAGGGTATTTATGAAGTGTGGGTGTGTGAGCGAAATGCGCTGTGCAGCCGGGATCAGTACAGGAGGATGTCAACGATGTAATGTTGCATCTCGGCCAGTGAATGTCGCTGTGTTAGCTTACATGCATGAGCCCGGATAGCTCAGTCGGTAGAGCATCAGACTTTTAATCTGAGGGTCCAGGGTTCAAGTCCCTGTTCGGGCGCTGCTTTTATCAGTAAAGACAACACCTAAACTTACACTTAAAAGCAGTGACATTAGAAAATACCCCATCAAAAGAATCAGACATTTGCTTGCAAAATTTTAAAGTATATTAAGTAAACACTAGAATATGTAATATATTTCAAAATTCAGATGTGACAAATATGCAACACAAATCAAAAAGTTTTATTGAAACATCAGGGATGACCAGCTTGAAATGCTCGTGTTTCATGGGGCTGCATGAACGTTGCAACTGATCATCTCGAAACTATCGCTCCATGTACCTTAAAGCACGGCCACTGTGACTAATCATTAAAATGCGTTAATCAGATCAGCATGAACGGTTTCTTTTTCACGGGGTTGCCTGAAAGACGAAATTGAGAATTTTTAATGAAAAGCAGCACCCAAACAAAGACCTGAACCCTGAGATTAAAAGTCTGATGTTTCACCGACTGAACTATCTGGGCTCACGCTCTTTTCACAACACAGCGACATCCAGTGGCTGATATTGAACATTACATCGTTCACATTCTGCATTTCATTCTGCTGTCATCCCGTCTGGCGGGGACCGACAACAATGGCTTTGGTCTTCCCTATATTTAATTGGAGAAAATGTCTCCTCATTCAGTACTGGACTAGCAGTCTGACAATTTAGAAACCGTGGAGGGTGTTGAGAGAGGTGGTGGTGAGGTGGAGCTGGGTGTTATCCGCATACATGTGGAGACTGACACTGTGTTTTCAGATGATGTTGCTGAGGGCTGGCATGTGGATGAGAAATAAGAAGGGGCCAAGGATAGATCCTTGTGGGACACCAGAGGTGTTGATGCAGGAGCCGAAAGAAATGCAGATGATTCTCTGTTTAATTTTGAATTAATCCAATAATAGCGCATCAGACTTTTATTCTGAGGGCTCAGGTCTTTGTTCAGGGATTCGGCATTGATAATGCTGTTGAATATGAAGAGGTGGTGGTTAGAGGCTCTTTTGTTGCAGATAGTCATTGCCGGGCACTTGTGTGGCGCAAATGTTACTTGTCACTTATCAGCCCCAGCCTGAATGTCGTCCAAGTCTTGCTGCATGTGGGCACGGGCTGCTTCATTATCTGAGGAGTTGTGAATGGAACTGAACACTGTGCAGTCATCAGCGAACATCCCCAGTTCTGAACTTATGTTGGAGGGAAGATGGTTGGACCTAGGACACTGCCCGGAGGAACTCCTGCAGCGATGTCCTGTGGCTCAGATGATTGGCCTCCAACAACCACCTTCCATTGTGCTGGGTGTGACTCCAACCAGTGGAGAGTTTTCCCTCCGATTTCCATTGACTTCAATTTTACTCGGGCTCCTTGATGCCACACACCTGGTCAAATGCTGCCTTGATGTCAAGGGCAGTCACTCTCACCTCACCTCTGGAATTCAGCTCCTTTGTCCATGGTTGGACCAAGGCTGTAATGAGGTCTGGAGCCGAGTGGTCCTGGCGGAACCCAAACTGAGCATCAGTGAGCAAGTTATTGGTGAGTAAGTGCCACTTGATAGCACTGTCGATGACAACTTCCATCATTTTGCTGATGACTGAGAGTAGACTGCTGGGGCAGTAATTGGCTGGATTGGATTTCTCCTGCTTTTTGTGGACAGGACATACCTGGGCAGCTTTCTGCATTGTCGGGTAGATGCCAGTGTTGTAGCTGCACTGAAACAGCTTGGCTAGAGGTGCGCCTAGTTCTGGAGCACAAGACATCAGCAGAACAGCCGGGATGTTGTTAGAGTCCATAGCCTTTGTTGTATCCAGTGCGCTCAGCCCTTTCTTAATATCACGTGGAGTGAATCAAATTGGCTGAAGACTGGCTTCTGTGATGGTAGGAACCTCAGGAGGTGGCCGAGATGAATCATTTCACTCGGCACTTCTGGTTGAAGATAGTTGCAAATGCTTCAACCTTATCTTTTGCACAGCGTGCTGGCCTCCACCATCATTGATGATGGGAATGTTCATGGAGTCTCCTCCTCCCGTTAGTTATTTAAAGATCTACCACCATTGATGACTGGATGGTCACAGGACTGCAGTGCTTTGATCTGATCGGTTGGTTGTGGGATCGCTTAGCACAGGGTTGTTTTGATGATTTGTATGCATGGTCCCCCGTCCGTGTTTATTCTTGCTCACCCAGTAACCAGTGCATGTATTTGAAAGGATTTTTTGATGGGTCTGCTACTTACAGGTTATGCACATCTTCGCACTGAATCTAAAGTTGCAGTTAACTGACGATTGTCAGTGTCTACTTTCACTCCCGTAGCCCCATAGGCAGAGAGTGGGCGTGTGATAGAAATGCGCTGTACAGATGGGATTATGCAGAAGGAAATGCAGAATATGAAAAGACTTGCCAAAATCCATATACACTACATCAAACGCGCTACCCCTATCGAACCTCCTTGTTGCCTCCTCAAAAAATTCAATCAAAGTTAATCAGACACGATCTTCCCTTGGCAAATCAATGCTGACTGTCGCTGATTACTCCTTGTCTTTCTACATGACGATTTATCCTGGCCTTCAGAATTTTTTCCAATAATTTTCACAGCACCAGGATTAGCCTGACTGGTCTGTAATTACTCGGTCTATCCCTTTTTCCTTTTATAAACAACGGAAACACATTAGCAGTCCTCCAAGATGTGGATTGTATTTAAGTAGCAGGCACATTCAGAAATTCTTTCAAATGTGTGTGCTGGAACTGGGGGTAAATATACTTTAAAGCTTTGCAAGCAAATCTGTTTTTCTGACATAGTATTTTATAAAGTCTCTGCTTTCAAGTGTAAATTTTGTGTTGTCTTCATTGACACCTGAATTATGAAATATATTACATTTTCCATTAATAATTTATATAAGTATTTATTAATATATTTTAAAACTTTGCAACCAAACGTCTGATTCTTTAAATAGGGTATTTTCTAATATCACCGGTTTCAAGTGTAAATTTACTTGTTGTCTTCACTGATAAAAGCAACGCTCGAATAGGGCCTTGAATCCTGGACACTCACATTAAAAGTCTGATGTTTTATTGACTGAACTATCCGGGGTCATACAGCAAGTATCTTATGCAGATCTTTGCCCTGCCGCTAAAGTAGCAGTTAGCTCGCGATTTTTACTTTCACTCACGCAGCCTCACAAAACACAAAACATAAAAGAGCGTGGTGGCGGTAAGGGTATTTATGAAGTGTGGGTGTGTGAGCGAAATGCGCTGTGCAGCCGGGATCAGTACAGGAGGATGTCAACGATGTAATGTTGCATCTCGGCCAGTGAATGTCGCTGTGTTAGCTTACATGCATGAGCCCGGATAGCTCAGTCGGTAGAGCATCAGACTTTTAATCTGAGGGTCCAGGGTTCAAGTCCCTGTTCGGGCGCTGCTTTTATCAGTAAAGACAACACCTAAACTTACACTTAAAAGCAGTGACATTAGAAAATACCCCATCAAAAGAATCAGACATTTGCTTGCAAAATTTTAAAGTATATTAAGTAAACACTAGAATATGTAATATATTTCAAAATTCAGATGTGACAAATATGCAACACAAATCAAAAAGTTTTATTGAAACATCAGGGATGACCAGCTTGAAATGCTCGTGTTTCATGGGGCTGCATGAACGTTGCAACTGATCATCTCGAAACTATCGCTCCATGTACCTTAAAGCACGGCCACTGTGACTAATCATTAAAATGCGTTAATCAGATCAGCATGAACGGTTTCTTTTTCACGGGGTTGCCTGAAAGACGAAATTGAGAATTTTTAATGAAAAGCAGCACCCAAACAAAGACCTGAACCCTGAGATTAAAAGTCTGATGTTTCACCGACTAAACTATCTGGGCTCACGCTCTTTTCACAACACAGCGACATCCAGTGGCTGATATTGAACATTACATCGTTCACATTCTGCATTTCATTCTGCTGTCATCCCGTCTGGCGGGGACCGACAACAATGGCTTTGGTCTTCCCTATATTTAATTGGAGAAAATGTCTCCTCATTCAGTACTGGACTAGCAGTCTGACAATTTAGAAACCGTGGAGGGTGTTGAGAGAGGTGGTGGTGAGGTGGAGCTGGGTGTTATCCGCATACATGTGGAGACTGACACTGTGTTTTCAGATGATGTTGCTGAGGGCTGGCATGTGGATGAGAAATAAGAAGGGGCCAAGGATAGATCCTTGTGGGACACCAGAGGTGTTGATGCAGGAGCCGAAAGAAATGCAGATGATTCTCTGTTTAATTTTGAATTAATCCAATAATAGCGCATCAGACTTTTATTCTGAGGGCTCAGGTCTTTGTTCAGGGATTCGGCATTGATAATGCTGTTGAATATGAAGAGGTGGTGGTTAGAGGCTCTTTTGTTGCAGATAGTCATTGCCGGGCACTTGTGTGGCGCAAATGTTACTTGTCACTTATCAGCCCCAGCCTGAATGTCGTCCAAGTCTTGCTGCATGTGGGCACGGGCTGCTTCATTATCTGAGGAGTTGTGAATGGAACTGAACACTGTGCAGTCATCAGCGAACATCCCCAGTTCTGAACTTATGTTGGAGGGAAGATGGTTGGACCTAGGACACTGCCCGGAGGAACTCCTGCAGCGATGTCCTGTGGCTCAGATGATTGGCCTCCAACAACCACCTTCCATTGTGCTGGGTGTGACTCCAACCAGTGGAGAGTTTTCCCTCCGATTTCCATTGACTTCAATTTTACTCGGGCTCCTTGATGCCACACACCTGGTCAAATGCTGCCTTGATGTCAAGGGCAGTCACTCTCACCTCACCTCTGGAATTCAGCTCCTTTGTCCATGGTTGGACCAAGGCTGTAATGAGGTCTGGAGCCGAGTGGTCCTGGCGGAACCCAAACTGAGCATCAGTGAGCAAGTTATTGGTGAGTAAGTGCCACTTGATAGCACTGTCGATGACAACTTCCATCATTTTGCTGATGACTGAGAGTAGACTGCTGGGGCAGTAATTGGCTGGATTGGATTTCTCCTGCTTTTTGTGGACAGGACATACCTGGGCAGCTTTCTGCATTGTCGGGTAGATGCCAGTGTTGTAGCTGCACTGAAACAGCTTGGCTAGAGGTGCGCCTAGTTCTGGAGCACAAGACATCAGCAGAACAGCCGGGATGTTGTTAGAGTCCATAGCCTTTGTTGTATCCAGTGCGCTCAGCCCTTTCTTAATATCACGTGGAGTGAATCAAATTGGCTGAAGACTGGCTTCTGTGATGGTAGGAACCTCAGGAGGTGGCCGAGATGAATCATTTCACTCGGCACTTCTGGTTGAAGATAGTTGCAAATGCTTCAACCTTATCTTTTGCACAGCGTGCTGGCCTCCACCATCATTGATGATGGGAATGTTCATGGAGTCTCCTCCTCCCGTTAGTTATTTAAAGATCTACCACCATTGATGACTGGATGGTCACAGGACTGCAGTGCTTTGATCTGATCGGTTGGTTGTGGGATCGCTTAGCACAGGGTTGTTTTGATGATTTGTATGCATGGTCCCCCGTCCGTGTTTATTCTTGCTCACCCAGTAACCAGTGCATGTATTTGAAAGGATTTTTTGATGGGTCTGCTACTTACAGGTTATGCACATCTTCGCACTGAATCTAAAGTTGCAGTTAACTGACGATTGTCAGTGTCTACTTTCACTCCCGTAGCCCCATAGGCAGAGAGTGGGCGTGTGATAGAAATGCGCTGTACAGATGGGATTATGCAGAAGGAAATGCAGAATATGAAAAGACTTGCCAAAATCCATATACACTACATCAAACGCGCTACCCCTATCGAACCTCCTTGTTGCCTCCTCAAAAAATTCAATCAAAGTTAATCAGACACGATCTTCCCTTGGCAAATCAATGCTGACTGTCGCTGATTACTCCTTGTCTTTCTACATGACGATTTATCCTGGCCTTCAGAATTTTTTCCAATAATTTTCACAGCACCAGGATTAGCCTGACTGGTCTGTAATTACTCGGTCTATCCCTTTTTCCTTTTATAAACAACGGAAACACATTAGCAGTCCTCCAAGATGTGGATTGTATTTAAGTAGCAGGCACATTCAGAAATTCTTTCAAATGTGTGTGCTGGAACTGGGGGTAAATATACTTTAAAGCTTTGCAAGCAAATCTGTTTTTCTGACATAGTATTTTATAAAGTCTCTGCTTTCAAGTGTAAATTTTGTGTTGTCTTCATTGACACCTGAATTATGAAATATATTACATTTTCCATTAATAATTTATATAAGTATTTATTAATATATTTTAAAACTTTGCAACCAAACGTCTGATTCTTTAAATAGGGTATTTTCTAATATCACCGGTTTCAAGTGTAAATTTACTTGTTGTCTTCACTGATAAAAGCAACGCTCGAATAGGGCCTTGAATCCTGGACACTCACATTAAAAGTCTGATGTTTTATTGACTGAACTATCCGGGGTCATACAGCAAGTATCTTATGCAGATCTTTGCCCTGCCGCTAAAGTAGCAGTTAGCTCGCGATTTTTACTTTCACTCGCGCAGCCTCACAAAACACAAAACATAAAAGAGCGTGGTGGCGGTAAGGGTATTTATGAAGTGTGGGTGTGTGAGCGAAATGCGCTTTGCAGCCGGGATCAGTACAGGAGGATGTCAACGATGTAATGTTGCATCTCGGCCAGTGAATGTCGCTGTGTTAGCTTACATGCATGAGCCCGGATAGCTCAGTCGGTAGAGCATCAGACTTTTAATCTGAGGGTCCAGGGTTCAAGTCCCTGGTTCGGGCGCTGCTTTTATCAGTAAAGACAACACCTAAACTTACACTTAAAAGCAGTGACATTAGAAAATACCCCATCAAAAGAATCAGACATTTGCTTGCAAAATTTTAAAATATATTAAGTAAACACTAGAATATGTAATATATTTCAAAATTCAGATGTGACAAATATGCAACACAAATCAAAAAGTTTTATTGAAACATCAGGGATGACCAGCTTGAAATGCTCGTGTTTCATGGGGCTGCATGAACGTTGCAACTGATCATCTCGAAACTATCGCTCCATGTACCTTAAAGCACGGCCACTGTGACTAATCATTAAAATGCGTTAATCAGATCAGCATGAACGGTTTCTTTTTCACGGGGTTGCCTGAAAGACGAAATTGAGAATTTTTAATGAAAAGCAGCACCCAAACAAAGACCTGAACCCTGAGATTAAAAGTCTGATGTTTCACCGACTGAACTATCTGGGCTCACGCTCTTTTCATAACACAGCGACATCCAGTGGCTGATATTGAACATTACATCGTTCACATTCTGCATTTCATTCTGCTGTCATCCCGTCTGGCGGGGACCGACAACAATGGCTTTGGTCTTCCCTATATTTAATTGGAGAAAATGTCTCCTCATTCACTACTGGACTAGCAGTCTGACAATTTAGAAACCGTGGAGGGTGTTGAGAGAGGTGGTGGTGAGGTGGAGCTGGGTGTTATCCGCATACATGTGGAGACTGACACTGTGTTTTCAGATGATGTTGCTGAGGGCTGGCATGTGGATGAGAAATAAGAAGGGGCCAAGGATAGATCCTTGTGGGACACCAGAGGTGTTGATGCAGGAGCCGAAAGAAAAGCAGTTGCAGATGATTCTCTGTTTAATTTTGAATTAATCCAATAATAGCGCATCAGACTTTTATTCTGAGGGCTCAGGTCTTTGTTCAGGGATTCGGCATTGATAATGCTGTTGAATATGAAGAGGTGGTGGTTAGAGGCTCTTTTGTTGCAGATAGTCATTGCCGGGCACTTGTGTGGCGCAAATATTACTTGTCACTTATCAGCCCCAGCCTGAATGTCGTCCAAGTCTTGCTGCATGTGGGCACGGGCTGCTTCATTATCTGAGGAGTTGTGAATGGAACTGAACACTGTGCAGTCATCAGCGAACATCCCCAGTTCTGAACTTATGTTGGAGGGAAGATGGTTGGGCCTAGGACACTGCCCGGAGGAACTCCTGCAGCGATGTCCTGTGGCTCAGATGATTGGCCTCCAACAACCACAACCATCTTCCATTGTGCTGGGTGTGACTCCAACCAGTGGAGAGTTTTCCCTCCGATTCCCATTGACTTCAATTTTACTCGGGCTCCTTGATGCCACACACCTGGTCAAATGCTGCCTTGATGTCAAGGGCAGTCACTCTCACCTCACCTCTGGAATTCAGCTCCTTTGTCCATGGTTGGACCAAGGCTGTAATGAGGTCTGGAGCCGAGTGGTCCTGGCGGAACCCAAACTGAGCATCAGTGAGCAAGTTATTGGTGAGTAAGTGCCACTTGATAGCACTGTCGATGACAACTTCCATCATTTTGCTGATGACTGAGAGTAGACTGCTGGGGCAGTAATTGGCTGGATTGGATTTCTCCTGCTTTTTGTGGACAGGACATACCTGGGCAGCTTTCTGCATTGTCGGGTAGATGCCAGTGTTGTAGCTGCACTGAAACAGCTTGGCTAGAGGTGCGCCTAGTTCTGGAGCACAAGACATCAGCAGAACAGCCGGGATGTTGTTAGAGTCCATAGCCTTTGTTGTATCCAGTGCGCTCAGCCCTTTCTTAATATCACGTGGAGTGAATCAAATTGGCTGAAGACTGGCTTCTGTGATGGTAGGAACCTCAGGAGGTGGCCGAGATGAATCATTTCACTCGGCACTTCTGGTTGAAGATAGTTGCAAATGCTTCAACCTTATCTTTTGCACAGCGTGCTGGCCTCCACCATCATTGATGATGGGAATGTTCATGGAGTCTCCTCCTCCCGTTAGTTATTTAAAGATCTACCACCATTGATGACTGGATGGTCACAGGACTGCAGTGCTTTGATCTGATCGGTTGGTTGTGGGATCGCTTAGCACAGGGTTGTTTTGATGATTTGTATGCATGGTCCCCCGTCCGTGTTTATTCTTGCTCACCCAGTAACCAGTGCATGTATTTGAAAGGATTTTTTGATGGGTCTGCTACTTACAGGTTATGCACATCTTCGCACTGAATCTAAAGTTGCAGTTAACTGACGATTGTCAGTGTCTACTTTCACTCCCGTAGCCCCATAGGCAGAGAGTGGGCGTGTGATAGAAATGCGCTGTACAGATGGGATTATGCAGAAGGAAATGCAGAATATGAAAAGACTTGCCAAAATCCATATACACTACATCAAACGCGCTACCCCTATCGAACCTCCTTGTTGCCTCCTCAAAAAATTCAATCAAAGTTAATCAGACACGATCTTCCCTTGGCAAATCAATGCTGACTGTCGCTGATTACTCCTTGTCTTTCTACATGACGATTTATCCTGGCCTTCAGAATTTTTTCCAATAATTTTCACAGCACCAGGATTAGCCTGACTGGTCTGTAATTACTCGGTCTATCCCTTTTTCCTTTTATAAACAACGGAAACACATTAGCAGTCCTCCAAGATGTGGATTGTATTTAAGTAGCAGGCTCATTCAGAAATTCTTTCAAATGTGTGTGCTGGAACTGGGGGTAAATATACTTTAAAGCTTTGCAAGCAAATCTGTTTTTCTGACATAGTATATTATAAAGTCTCTGCTTTCAAGTGTAAATTTTGTGTTGTCTTCATTGACACCTGAATTATGAAATATATTACATTTTCCATTAATAATTTATATAAGTATTTATTAATATATTTTAAAACTTTGCAACCAAACGTCTGATTCTTTAAATAGGGTATTTTCTAATATCACCGGTTTCAAGTGTAAATTTACTTGTTGTCTTCACTGATAAAAGCAACGCTCGAATAGGGCCTTGAATCCTGGACACTCACATTAAAAGTCTGATGTTTTATTGACTGAACTATCCGGGGTCATACAGCAAGTATCTTATGCAGATCTTTGCCCTGCCGCTAAAGTAGCAGTTAGCTCGCGATTTTTACTTTCACTCGCGCAGCCTCACAAAACACAAAACATAAAAGAGCGTGGTGGCGGTAAGGGTATTTATGAAGTGTGGGTGTGTGAGCGAAATGCGCTGTGCAGCCGGGATCAGTACAGGAGGATGTCAACGATGTAATGTTGCATCTCGGCCAGTGAATGTCGCTGTGTTAGCTTACATGCATGAGCCCGGATAGCTCAGTCGGTAGAGCATCAGACTTTTAATCTGAGGGTCCAGGGTTCAAGTCCCTGGTTCGGGCGCTGCTTTTATCAGTAAAGACAACACCTAAACTTACACTTAAAAGCAGTGACATTAGAAAATACCCCATCAAAAGAATCAGACATTTGCTTGCAAAATTTTAAAATATATTAAGTAAACACTAGAATATGTAATATATTTCAAAATTCAGATGTGACAAATATGCAACACAAATCAAAAAGTTTTATTGAAACATCAGGGATGACCAGCTTGAAATGCTCGTGTTTCATGGGGCTGCATGAACGTTGCAACTGATCATCTCGAAACTATCGCTCCATGTACCTTAAAGCACCGCCACTGTGACTAATCATTAAAATGCGTTAATCAGATCAGCATGAACGGTTTCTTTTTCACGGGGTTGCCTGAAAGACGAAATTGAGAATTTTTAATGAAAAGCAGCACCCAAACAAAGACCTGAACCCTGAGATTAAAAGTCTGATGTTTCACCGACTGAACTATCTGGGCTCACGCTCTTTTCATAACACAGCGACATCCAGTGGCTGATATTGAACATTACATCGTTCACATTCTGCATTTCATTCTGCTGTCATCCCGTCTGGCGGGGACCGACAACAATGGCTTTGGTCTTCCCTATATTTAATTGGAGAAAATGTCTCCTCATTCAGTACTGGACTAGCAGTCTGACAATTTAGAAACCGTGGAGGGTGTTGAGAGAGGTGGTGGTGAGGTGGAGCTGGGTGTTATCCGCATACATGTGGAGACTGACACTGTGTTTTCAGATGATGTTGCTGAGGGCTGGCATGTGGATGAGAAATAAGAAGGGGCCAAGGATAGATCCTTGTGGGACACCAGAGGTGTTGATGCAGGAGCCGAAAGAAAAGCAGTTGCAGATGATTCTCTGTTTAATTTTGAATTAATCCAATAATAGCGCATCAGACTTTTATTCTGAGGGCTCAGGTCTTTGTTCAGGGATTCGGCATTGATAATGCTGTTGAATATGAAGAGGTGGTGGTTAGAGGCTCTTTTGTTGCAGATAGTCATTGCCGGGCACTTGTGTGGCGCAAATGTTACTTGTCACTTATCAGCCCCAGCCTGAATGTCGTCCAAGTCTTGCTGCATGTGGGCACGGGCTGCTTCATTATCTGAGGAGTTGTGAATGGAACTGAACACTGTGCAGTCATCAGCGAACATCCCCAGTTCTGAACTTATGTTGGAGGGAAGATGGTTGGACCTAGGACACTGCCCGGAGGAACTCCTGCAGCGATGTCCTGTGGCTCAGATGATTGGCCTCCAACAACCACAACCATCTTCCATTGTGCTGGGTGTGACTCCAACCAGTGGAGAGTTTTCCCTCCGATTCCCATTGACTTCAATTTTACTCGGGCTCCTTGATGCCACACACCTGGTCAAATGCTGCCTTGATGTCAAGGGCAGTCACTCTCACCTCACCTCTGGAATTCAGCTCCTTTGTCCATGGTTGGACCAAGGCTGTAATGAGGTCTGGAGCCGAGTGGTCCTGGCGGAACCCAAACTGAGCATCAGTGAGCAAGTTATTGGTGAGTAAGTGCCACTTGATAGCACTGTCGATGACAACTTCCATCATTTTGCTGATGACTGAGAGTAGACTGCTGGGGCAGTAATTGGCTGGATTGGATTTCTCCTGCTTTTTGTGGACAGGACATACCTGGGCAGCTTTCTGCATTGTCGGGTAGATGCCAGTGTTGTAGCTGCACTGAAACAGCTTGGCTAGAGGTGCGCCTAGTTCTGGAGCACAAGACATCAGCAGAACAGCCGGGATGTTGTTAGAGTCCATAGCCTTTGTTGTATCCAGTGCGCTCAGCCCTTTCTTAATATCACGTGGAGTGAATCAAATTGGCTGAAGACTGGCTTCTGTGATGGTAGGAACCTCAGGAGGTGGCCGAGATGAATCATTTCACTCGGCACTTCTGGTTGAAGATAGTTGCAAATGCTTCAACCTTATCTTTTGCACAGCGTGCTGGCCTCCACCATCATTGATGATGGGAATGTTCATGGAGTCTCCTCCTCCCGTTAGTTATTTAAAGATCTACCACCATTGATGACTGGATGGTCACAGGACTGCAGTGCTTTGATCTGATCGGTTGGTTGTGGGATCGCTTAGCACAGGGTTGTTTTGATGATTTGTATGCATGGTCCCCCGTCCGTGTTTATTCTTGCTCACCCAGTAACCAGTGCATGTATTTGAAAGGATTTTTTGATGGGTCTGCTACTTACAGGTTATGCACATCTTCGCACTGAATCTAAAGTTGCAGTTAACTGACGATTGTCAGTGTCTACTTTCACTCCCGTAGCCCCATAGGCAGAGAGTGGGCGTGTGATAGAAATGCGCTGTACAGATGGGATTATGCAGAAGGAAATGCAGAATATGAAAAGACTTGCCAAAATCCATATACACTACATCAAACGCGCTACCCCTATCGAACCTCCTTGTTGCCTCCTCAAAAAATTCAATCAAAGTTAATCAGACACGATCTTCCCTTGGCAAATCAATGCTGACTGTCGCTGATTACTCCTTGTCTTTCTACATGACGATTTATCCTGGCCTTCAGAATTTTTTCCAATAATTTTCACAGCACCAGGATTAGCCTGACTGGTCTGTAATTACTCGGTCTATCCCTTTTTCCTTTTTTAAACAACGGAAACACATTAGCAGTCCTCCAAGATGTGGATTGTATTTAAGTAGCAGGCACATTCAGAAATTCTTTCAAATGTGTGTGCTGGAACTGGGGGTAAATATACTTTAAAGCTTTGCAAGCAAATCTGTTTTTCTGACATAGTATTTTATAAAGTCTCTGCTTTCAAGTGTAAATTTTGTGTTGTCTTCATTGACACCTGAATTATGAAATATATTACATTTTCCATTAATAATTTATATAAGTATTTATTAATATATTTTAAAACTTTGCAACCAAACGTCTGATTCTTTAAATAGGGTATTTTCTAATATCACCGGTTTCAAGTGTAAATTTACTTGTTGTCTTCACTGATAAAAGCAACGCTCGAATAGGGCCTTGAATCCTGGACACTCACATTAAAAGTCTGATGTTTTATTGACTGAACTATCCGGGGTCATACAGCAAGTATCTTATGCAGATCTTTGCCCTGCCGCTAAAGTAGCAGTTAGCTCGCGATTTTTACTTTCACTCGCGCAGCCTCACAAAACACAAAACATAAAAGAGCGTGGTGGCGGTAAGGGTATTTATGAAGTGTGGGTGTGTGAGCGAAATGCGCTGTGCAGCCGGGATCAGTACAGGAGGATGTCAACGATGTAATGTTGCATCTCGGCCAGTGAATGTCGCTGTGTTAGCTTACATGCATGAGCCCGGATAGCTCAGTCGGTAGAGCATCAGACTTTTAATCTGAGGGTCCAGGGTTCACGTCCCTGGTTCGGGCGCTGCTTTTATCAGTAAAGACAACACCTAAACTTACACTTAAAAGCAGTGACATTAGAAAATACCCCATCAAAAGAATCAGACATTTGCTTGCAAAATTTTAAAATATATTAAGTAAACACTAGAATATGTAATATATTTCAAAATTCAGATGTGACAAATATGCAACACAAATCAAAAAGTTTTATTGAAACATCAGGGATGACCAGCTTGAAATGCTCGTGTTTCATGGGGCTGCATGAACGTTGCAACTGATCATCTCGAAACTATCGCTCCATGTACCTTAAAGCACCGCCACTGTGACTAATCATTAAAATGCGTTAATCAGATCAGCATGAACGGTTTCTTTTTCACGGGGTTGCCTGAAAGACGAAATTGAGAATTTTTAATGAAAAGCAGCACCCAAACAAAGACCTGAACCCTGAGATTAAAAGTCTGATGTTTCACCGACTGAACTATCTGGGCTCACGCTCTTTTCATAACACAGCGACATCCAGTGGCTGATATTGAACATTACATCGTTCACATTCTGCATTTCATTCTGCTGTCATCCCGTCTGGCGGGGACCGACAACAATGGCTTTGGTCTTCCCTATATTTAATTGGAGAAAATGTCTCCTCATTCACTACTGGACTAGCAGTCTGACAATTTAGAAACCGTGGAGGGTGTTGAGAGAGGTGGTGGTGAGGTGGAGCTGGGTGTTATCAGCATACATGTGGAGACTGACACTGTGTTTTCAGATGATGTTGCTGAGGGCTGGCATGTGGATGAGAAATAAGAAGGGGCCAAGGATAGATCCTTGTGGGACACCAGAGGTGTTGATGCAGGAGCCGAAAGAAAAGCAGTTGCAGATGATTCTCCGTTTAATTTTGAATTAATCCAATAATAGCGCATCAGACTTTTATTCTGAGGGCTCAGGTCTTTGTTCAGGGATTCGGCATTGATAATGCTGTTGAATATGAAGAGGTGGTGGTTAGAGGCTCTTTTGTTGCAGATAGTCATTGCCGGGCACTTGTGTGGCGCAAATATTACTTGTCACTTATCAGCCCCAGCCTGAATGTCGTCCAAGTCTTGCTGCATGTGGGCACGGGCTGCTTCATTATCTGAGGAGTTGTGAATGGAACTGAACACTGTGCAGTCATCAGCGAACATCCCCAGTTCTGAACTTATGTTGGAGGGAAGATGGTTGGGCCTAGGACACTGCCCGGAGGAACTCCTGCAGCGATGTCCTGTGGCTCAGATGATTGGCCTCCAACAACCACAACCATCTTCCATTGTGCTGGGTGTGACTCCAACCAGTGGAGAGTTTTCCCTCCGATTCCCATTGACTTCAATTTTACTCGGGCTCCTTGATGCCACACACCTGGTCAAATGCTGCCTTGATGTCAAGGGCAGTCACTCTCACCTCACCTCTGGTATTCAGCTCCTTTGTCCATGGTTGGACCAAGGCTGTAATGAGGTCTGGAGCCGAGTGGTCCTGGCGGAACCCAAACTGAGCATCAGTGAGCAAGTTATTGGTGAGTAAGTGCCACTTGATAGCACTGTCGATGACAACTTCCATCATTTTGCTGATGACTGAGAGTAGACTGCTGGGGCAGTAATTGGCTGGATTGGATTTCTCCTGCTTTTTGTGGACAGGACATACCTGGGCAGCTTTCTGCATTGTCGGGTAGATGCCAGTGTTGTAGCTGCACTGAAGCAGCTTGGCTAGAGGTGCGCCTAGTTCTGGAGCACAAGACATCAGCAGAACAGCCGGGATGTTGTTAGAGTCCATAGCCTTTGTTGTATCCAGTGCGCTCAGCCCTTTCTTAATATCACGTGGAGTGAATCAAATTGGCTGAAGACTGGCTTCTGTGATGGTAGGAACCTCAGGAGGTGGCCGAGATGAATCATTTCACTCGGCACTTCTGGTTGAAGATAGTTGCAAATGCTTCAACCTTATCTTTTGCACAGCGTGCTGGCCTCCACCATCATTGATGATGGGAATGTTCATGGAGTCTCCTCCTCCCGTTAGTTATTTAAAGATCTACCACCATTGATGACTGGATGGTCACAGGACTGCAGTGCTTTGATCTGATCGGTTGGTTGTGGGATCGCTTAGCACAGGGTTGTTTTGATGATTTGTATGCATGGTCCCCCGTCCGTGTTTATTCTTGCTCACCCAGTAACCAGTGCATGTATTTGAAAGGATTTTTTGATGGGTCTGCTACTTACAGGTTATGCACATCTTCGCACTGAATCTAAAGTTGCAGTTAACTGACGATTGTCAGTGTCTACTTTCACTCCCGTAGCCCCATAGGCAGAGAGTGGGCGTGTGATAGAAATGCGCTGTACAGATGGGATTATGCAGAAGGAAATGCAGAATATGAAAAGACTTGCCAAAATCCATATACACTACATCAAACGCGCTACCCCTATCGAACCTCCTTGTTGCCTCCTCAAAAAATTCAATCAAAGTTAATCAGACACGATCTTCCCTTGGCAAATCAATGCTGACTGTCGCTGATTACTCCTTGTCTTTCTACATGACGATTTATCCTGGCCTTCAGAATTTTTTCCAATAATTTTCACAGCACCAGGATTAGCCTGACTGGTCTGTAATTACTCGGTCTATCCCTTTTTCCTTTTTTAAACAACGGAAACACATTAGCAGTCCTCCAAGATGTGGATTGTATTTAAGTAGCAGGCACATTCAGAAATTCTTTCAAATGTGTGTGCTGGAACTGGGGGTAAATATACTTTAAAGCTTTGCAAGCAAATCTGTTTTTCTGACATAGTATTTTATAAAGTCTCTGCTTTCAAGTGTAAATTTTGTGTTGTCTTCATTGACACCTGAATTATGAAATATATTACATTTTCCATTAATAATTTATATAAGTATTTATTAATATATTTTAAAACTTTGCAACCAAACGTCTGATTCTTTAAATAGGGTATTTTCTAATATCACCGGTTTCAAGTGTAAATTTACTTGTTGTCTTCACTGATAAAAGCAACGCTCGAATAGGGCCTTGAATCCTGGACACTCACATTAAAAGTCTGATGTTTTATTGACTGAACTATCCGGGGTCATACAGCAAGTATCTTATGCAGATCTTTGCCCTGCCGCTAAAGTAGCAGTTAGCTCGCGATTTTTACTTTCACTCACGCAGCCTCACAAAACACAAAACATAAAAGAGCGTGGTGGCGGTAAGGGTATTTATGAAGTGTGGGTGTGTGAGCGAAATGCGCTGTGCAGCCGGGATCAGTACAGGAGGATGTCAACGATGTAATGCTGCATCTCGGCCAGTGAATGTCGCTGTGTTAGTTTACATGCATGAGCCCGGATAGCTCAGTCGGTAGAGCATCAGACTTTTAATCTGAGGGTCCAGGGTTCAAGTCCCTGTTCGGGCGCTGCTTTTATCAGTAAAGACAACACCTAAACTTACACTTAAAAGCAGTGACATTAGAAAATACCCCATCAAAAGAATCAGACATTTGCTTGCAAAATTTTAAAATATATTAAGTAAACACTAGAATATGTAATATATTTCAAAATTCAGATGTGACAAATATGCAACACAAATCAAAAAGTTTTATTGAAACATCAGGGATGACCAGCTTGAAGTGCTCGTGTTTCATGGGGCTGCATGAACGTTGCAACTGATCATCTCGAAACTATCGCTCCATGTACCTTAAAGCACCGCCACTGTGACTAATCATTAAAATGCGTTAATCAGATCAGCATGAACGGTTTCTTTTTCACGGGGTTGCCTGAAAGACGAAATTGAGAATTTTTAATGAAAAGCAGCACCCAAACAAAGACCTGAACCCTGAGATTAAAAGTCTGATGTTTCACCGACTGAACTATCTGGGCTCACGCTCTTTTCACAACACAGCGACATCCAGTGGCTGATATTGAACATTACATCGTTCACATTCTGCATTTCATTCTGCTGTCATCCCGTCTGGCGGGGACCGACAACAATGGCTTTGGTCTTCCCTATATTTAATTGGAGAAAATGTCTCCTCATTCAGTACTGGACTAGCAGTCTGACAATTTAGAAACCGTGGAGGGTGTTGAGAGAGGTGGTGGTGAGGTGGAGCTGGGTGTTATCAGCATACATGTGGAGACTGACACTGTGTTTTCAGATGATGTTGCTGAGGGCTGGCATGTGGATGAGAAATAAGAAGGGGCCAAGGATAGATCCTTGTGGGACACCAGAGGTGTTGATGCAGGAGCCGAAAGAAAAGCAGTTGCAGATGATTCTCTGTTTAATTTTGAATTAATCCAATAATAGCGCATCAGACTTTTATTCTGAGGGCTCAGGTCTTTGTTCAGGGATTCGGCATTGATAATGCTGTTGAATATGAAGAGGTGGTGGTTAGAGGCTCTTTTGTTGCAGATAGTCATTGCCGGGCACTTGTGTGGCGCAAATGTTACTTGTCACTTATCAGCCCCAGCCTGAATGTCGTCCAAGTCTTGCTGCATGTGGGCACGGGCTGCTTCATTATCTGAGGAGTTGTGAATGGAACTGAACACTGTGCAGTCATCAGCGAACATCCCCAGTTCTGAACTTATGTTGGAGGGAAGATGGTTGGACCTAGGACACTGCCCGGAGGAACTCCTGCAGCGATGTCCTGTGGCTCAGATGATTGGCCTCCAACAACCACAACCATCTTCCATTGTGCTGGGTGTGACTCCAACCAGTGGAGAGTTTTCCCTCCGATTCCCATTGACTTCAATTTTACTCGGGCTCCTTGATGCCACACACCTGGTCAAATGCTGCCTTGATGTCAAGGGCAGTCACTCTCACCTCACCTCTGGAATTCAGCTCCTTTGTCCATGGTTGGACCAAGGCTGTAATGAGGTCTGGAGCCGAGTGGTCCTGGCGGAACCCAAACTGAGCATCAGTGAGCAAGTTATTGGTGAGTAAGTGCCACTTGATAGCACTGTCGATGACAACTTCCATCATTTTGCTGATGACTGAGAGTAGACTGCTGGGGCAGTAATTGGCTGGATTGGATTTCTCCTGCTTTTTGTGGACAGGACATACCTGGGCAGCTTTCTGCATTGTCGGGTAGATGCCAGTGTTGTAGCTGCACTGAAACAGCTTGGCTAGAGGTGCGCCTAGTTCTGGAGCACAAGACATCAGCAGAACAGCCGGGATGTTGTTAGAGTCCATAGCCTTTGTTGTATCCAGTGCGCTCAGCCCTTTCTTAATATCACGTGGAGTGAATCAAATTGGCTGAAGACTGGCTTCTGTGATGGTAGGAACCTCAGGAGGTGGCCGAGATGAATCATTTCACTCGGCACTTCTGGTTGAAGATAGTTGCAAATGCTTCAACCTTATCTTTTGCACAGCGTGCTGGCCTCCACCATCATTGATGATGGGAATGTTCATGGAGTCTCCTCCTCCCGTTAGTTATTTAAAGATCTACCACCATTGATGACTGGATGGTCACAGGACTGCAGTGCTTTGATCTGATCGGTTGGTTGTGGGATCGCTTAGCACAGGGTTGTTTTGATGATTTGTATGCATGGTCCCCCGTCCGTGTTTATTCTTGCTCACCCAGTAACCAGTGCATGTATTTGAAAGGATTTTTTGATGGGTCTGCTACTTACAGGTTATGCACATCTTCGCACTGAATCTAAAGTTGCAGTTAACTGACGATTGTCAGTGTCTACTTTCACTCCCGTTGCCCCATAGGCAGAGAGTGGGCGTGTGATAGAAATGCGCTGTACAGATGGGATTATGCAGAAGGAAATGCAGAATATGAAAAGACTTGCCAAAATCCATATACACTACATCAAACGCGCTACCCCTATCGAACCTCCTTGTTGCCTCCTCAAAAAATTCAATCAAAGTTAATCAGACACGATCTTCCCTTGGCAAATCAATGCTGACTGTTGCTGATTACTCCTTGTCTTTCTACATGACGATTTATCCTGGCCTTCAGAATTTTTTCCAATAATTTTCACAGCACCAGGATTAGCCTGACTGGTCTGTAATTACTCGGTCTATACCTTTTTCCTTTTATAAACAACGGAAACACATTAGCAGTCCTCCAAGATGTGGATTGTATTTAAGTAGCAGGCACATTCAGAAATTCTTTCAAATGTGTGTGCTGGAACTGGGGGTAAATATACTTTAAAGCTTTGCAAGCAAATCTGTTTTTCTGACATAGTATTTTATAAAGTCTCTGCTTTCAAGTGTAAATTTTGTGTTGTCTTCATTGACACCTGAATTATGAAATATATTACATTTTCCATTAATAATTTATATAAGTATTTATTAATATATTTTAAAACTTTGCAACCAAACGTCTGATTCTTTAAATAGGGTATTTTCTAATATCACCGGTTTCAAGTGTAAATTTACTTGTTGTCTTCACTGATAAAAGCAACGCTCGAATAGGGCCTTGAATCCTGGACACTCACATTAAAAGTCTGATGTTTTATTGACTGAACTATCCGGGGTCATACAGCAAGTATCTTATGCAGATCTTTGCCCTGCCGCTAAAGTAGCAGTTAGCTCGCGATTTTTACTTTCACTCACGCAGCCTCACAAAACACAAAACATAAAAGAGCGTGGTGGCGGTAAGGGTATTTATGAAGTGTGGGTGTGTGAGCGAAATGCGCTGTGCAGCCGGGATCAGTACAGGAGGATGTCAACGATGTAATGTTGCATCTCGGCCAGTGAATGTCGCTGTGTTAGCTTACATGCATGAGCCCGGATAGCTCAGTCGGTAGAGCATCAGACTTTTAATCTGAGGGTCCAGGGTTCAAGTCCCTGTTCGGGCGCTGCTTTTATCAGTAAAGACAACACCTAAACTTACACTTAAAAGCAGTGACATTAGAAAATACCCCATCAAAAGAATCAGACATTTGCTTGCAAAATTTTAAAATATATTAAGTAAACACTAGAATATGTAATATATTTCAAAATTCAGATGTGACAAATATGCAACACAAATCAAAAAGTTTTATTGAAACATCAGGGATGACCAGCTTGAAATGCTCGTGTTTCATGGGGCTGCATGAACGTTGCAACTGATCATCTCGAAACTATCGCTCCATGTACCTTAAAGCACCGCCACTGTGACTAATCATTAAAATGCGTTAATCAGATCAGCATGAACGGTTTCTTTTTCACGGGGTTGCCTGAAAGACGAAATTGAGAATTTTTAATGAAAAGCAGCACCCAAACAAAGACCTGAACCCTGAGATTAAAAGTCTGATGTTTCACCGACTGAACTATCTGGGCTCACGCTCTTTTCACAACACAGCGACATCCAGTGGCTGATATTGAACATTACATCGTTCACATTCTGCATTTCATTCTGCTGTCATCCCGTCTGGCGGGGACCGACAACAATGGCTTTGGTCTTCCCTATATTTAATTGGAGAAAATGTCTCCTCATTCAGTACTGCACTAGCAGTCTGACAATTTAGAAACCGTGGAGGGTGTTGAGAGAGGTGGTGGTGAGGTGGAGCTGGGTGTTATCCGCATACATGTGGAGACTGACACTGTGTTTTCAGATGATGTTGCTGAGGGCTGGCATGTGGATGAGAAATAAGAAGGGGCCAAGGATAGATCCTTGTGGGACACCAGAGGTGTTGATGCAGGAGCCGAAAGAAAAGCAGTTGCAGATGATTCTCTGTTTAATTTTGAATTAATCCAATAATAGCGCATCAGACTTTTATTCTGAGGGCTCAGGTCTTTGTTCAGGGATTCGGCATTGATAATGCTGTTGAATATGAAGAGGTGGTGGTTAGAGGCTCTTTTGTTGCAGATAGTCATTGCCGGGCACTTGTGTGGCGCAAATGTTACTTGTCACTTATCAGCCCCAGCCTGAATGTCGTCCAAGTCTTGCTGCATGTGGGCACGGGCTGCTTCATTATCTGAGGAGTTGTGAATGGAACTGAACACTGTGCAGTCATCAGCGAACATCCCCAGTTCTGAACTTATGTTGGAGGGAAGATGGTTGGACCTAGGACACTGCCCGGAGGAACTCCTGCAGCGATGTCCTGTGGCTCAGATGATTGGCCTCCAACAACCACAACCATCTTCCATTGTGCTGGGTGTGACTCCAACCAGTGGAGAGTTTTCCCTCCGATTCCCATTGACTTCAATTTTACTCGGGCTCCTTGATGCCACACACCTGGTCAAATGCTGCCTTGATGTCAAGGGCAGTCACTCTCACCTCACCTCTGGAATTCAGCTCCTTTGTCCATGGTTGGACCAAGGCTGTAATGAGGTCTGGAGCCGAGTGGTCCTGGCGGAACCCAAACTGAGCATCAGTGAGCAAGTTATTGGTGAGTATGTGCCACTTGATAGCACTGTCGATGACAACTTCCATCATTTTGCTGATGACTGAGAGTAGACTGCTGGGGCAGTAATTGGCTGGATTGGATTTCTCCTGCTTTTTGTGGACATACCTGGGCAGCTTTCTGCATTGTCGGGTAGATGCCAGTGTTGTAGCTGCACTGAAACAGCTTGGCTAGAGGTGCGCCTAGTTCTGGAGCACAAGACATCAGCAGAACAGCCGGGATGTTGTTAGAGTCCATAGCCTTTGTTGTATCCAGTGCGCTCAGCCCTTTCTTAATATCACGTGGAGTGAATCAAATTGGCTGAAGACTGGCTTCTGTGATGGTAGGAACCTCAGGAGGTGGCCGAGATGAATCATTTCACTCGGCACTTCTGGTTGAAGATAGTTGCAAATGCTTCAACCTTATCTTTTGCACAGCGTGCTGGCCTCCACCATCATTGATGATGGGAATGTTCATGGAGTCTCCTCCTCCCGTTAGTTATTTAAAGATCTACCACCATTGATGACTGGATGGTCAGAGGACTGCAGTGCTTTCATCTGACCGGTTGGTTGTGGGATCGCTTAGCACAGGGTTGTTTTGATGATTTGTATGCATGGTCCCCCGTCCGTGTTTATTCTTGCTCACCCAGTAACCAGTGCATGTATTTGAAAGGATTTTTTGATGGGTCTGCTACTTACAGGTTATGCACATCTTCGCACTGAATCTAAAGTTGCAGTTAACTGACGATTGTCAGTGTCTACTTTCACTCCCGTTGCCCCATAGGCAGAGAGTGGGCGTGTGATAGAAATGCGCTGTACAGATGGGATTATGCAGAAGGAAATGCAGAATATGAAAAGACTTGCCAAAATCCATATACACTACATCAAACGCGCTACCCCTATCGAACCTCCTTGTTGCCTCCTCAAAAAATTCAATCAAAGTTAATCAGACACGATCTTCCCTTGGCAAATCAATGCTGACTGTCGCTGATTACTCCTTGTCTTTCTACATGACGATTTATCCTGGCCTTCAGAATTTTTTCCAATAATTTTCACAGCACCAGGATTAGCCTGACTGGTCTGTAATTACTCGGTCTATCCCTTTTTCCTTTTATAAACAACGGAAACACATTAGCAGTCCTCCAAGATGTGGATTGTATTTAAGTAGCAGGCACATTCAGAAATTCTTTCAAATGTGTGTGCTGGAACTGGGGGTAAATATACTTTAAAGCTTTGCAAGCAAATCTGTTTTTCTGACATAGTATTTTATAAAGTCTCTGCTTTCAAGTGTAAATTTTGTGTTGTCTTCATTGACACCTGAATTATGAAATATATTACATTTTCCATTAATAATTTATATAAGTATTTATTAATATATTTTAAAACTTTGCAACAAAACGTCTGATTCTTTAAATAGGGTATTTTCTAATATCACCGGTTTCAAGTGTAAATTTACTTGTTGTCTTCACTGATAAAAGCAACGCTCGAATAGGGCCTTGAATCCTGGACACTCACATTAAAAGTCTGATGTTTTATTGACTGAACTATCCGGGGTCATACAGCAAGTATCTTATGCAGATCTTTGCCCTGCCGCTAAATAGCAGTTAGCTCGCGATTTTTACTTTCACTCACGCAGCCTCACAAAACACAAAACATAAAAGAGCGTGGTGGCGGTAAGGGTATTTATGAAGTGTGGGTGTATGAGCGAAATGCGCTGTGCAGCCGGGATCAGTACAGGAGGATGTCAACGATGTAATGTTGCATCTCGGCCAGTGAATGTCGCTGTGTTAGCTTACATGCATGAGCCCGGATAGCTCAGTCGGTAGAGCATCAGACTTTTAATCTGAGGGTCCAGGGTTCAAGTCCCTGTTCGGGCGCTGCTTTTATCAGTAAAGACAACACCTAAACTTACACTTAAAAGCAGTGACATTAGAAAATACCCCATCAAAAGAATCAGACATTTGCTTGCAAAATTTTAAAATATATTAAGTAAACACTAGAATATGTAATATATTTCAAAATTCAGATGTGACAAATATGCAACACAAATCAAAAAGTTTTATTGAAACATCAGGGATGACCAGCTTGAAATGCTCGTGTTTCATGGGGCTGCATGAACGTTGCAACTGATCATCTCGAAACTATCGCTCCATGTACCTTAAAGCACGGCCACTGTGACTAATCATTAAAATGCGTTAATCAGATCAGCATGAACGGTTTCTTTTTCACGGGGTTGCCTGAAAGACGAAATTGAGAATTTTTAATGAAAAGCAGCACCCAAACAAAGACCTGAACCCTGAGATTAAAAGTCTGATGTTTCACCGACTGAACTATCTGGGCTCACGCTCTTTTCACAACACAGCGACATCCAGTGGCTGATATTGAACATTACATCGTTCACATTCTGCATTTCATTCTGCTGTCATCCCGTCTGGCGGGGACCGACAACAATGGCTTTGGTCTTCCCTATATTTAATTGGAGAAAATGTCTCCTCATTCAGTACTACACTAGCAGTCTGACAATTTAGAAACCGTGGAGGGTGTTGAGAGAGGTGGTGGTGAGGTGGAGCTGGGTGTTATCCGCATACATGTGGAGACTGACACTGTGTTTTCAGATGATGTTGCTGAGGGCTGGCATGTGGATGAGAAATAAGAAGGGGCCAAGGATAGATCCTTGTGGGACACCAGAGGTGTTGATGCAGGAGCCGAAAGAAAAGCAGTTGCAGATGATTCTCTGTTTAATTTTGAATTAATCCAATAATAGCGCATCAGACTTTTATTCTGAGGGCTCAGGTCTTTGTTCAGGGATTCGGCATTGATAATGCTGTTGAATATGAAGAGGTGGTGGTTAGAGGCTCTTTTGTTGCAGATAGTCATTGCCGGGCACTTGTGTGGCGCAAATGTTACTTGTCACTTATCAGCCCCAGCCTGAATGTCGTCCAAGTCTTGCTGCATGTGGGCACGGGCTGCTTCATTATCTGAGGAGTTGTGAATGGAACTGAACACTGTGCAGTCATCAGCGAACATCCCCAGTTCTGAACTTATGTTGGAGGGAAGATGGTTGGACCTAGGACACTGCCCGGAGGAACTCCTGCAGCGATGTCCTGTGGCTCAGATGATTGGCCTCCAACAACCACAACCATCTTCCATTGTGCTGGGTGTGACTCCAACCAGTGGAGAGTGTTCCCTCCGATTCCCATTGACTTCAATTTTACTCGGGCTCCTTGATGCCACACACCTGGTCAAATGCTGCCTTGATGTCAAGGGCAGTCACTCTCACCTCACCTCTGGAATTCAGCTCCTTTGTCCATGGTTGGACCAAGGCTGTAATGAGGTCTGGAGCCGAGTGGTCCTGGCGGAACCCAAACTGAGCATCAGTGAGCAAGTTATTGGTGAGTATGTGCCACTTGATAGCACTGTCGATGACAACTTCCATCATTTTGCTGATGACTGAGAGTAGACTGCTGGGGCAGTAATTGGCTGGATTGGATTTCTCCTGCTTTTTGTGGACATACCTGGGCAGCTTTCTGCATTGTCGGGTAGATGCCAGTGTTGTAGCTGCACTGAAACAGCTTGGCTAGAGGTGCGCCTAGTTCTGGAGCACAAGACATCAGCAGAACAGCCGGGATGTTGTTAGAGTCCATAGCCTTTGTTGTATCCAGTGCGCTCAGCCCTTTCTTAATATCACGTGGAGTGAATCAAATTGGCTGAAGACTGGCTTCTGTGATGGTAGGAACCTCAGGAGGTGGCCGAGATGAATCATTTCACTCGGCACTTCTGGTTGAAGATAGTTGCAAATGCTTCAACCTTATCTTTTGCACAGCGTGCTGGCCTCCACCATCATTGATGATGGGAATGTTCATGGAGTCTCCTCCTCCCGTTAGTTATTTAAAGATCTACCACCATTGATGACTGGATGGTCAGAGGACTGCAGTGCTTTCATCTGACCGGTTGGTTGTGGGATCGCTTAGCACAGGTTTGTTTTGATGATTTGTATGCATGGTCCCCCGTCCGTGTTTATTCTTGCTCACCCAGTAACCAGTGCATGTATTTGAAAGGATTTTTTGATGGGTCTGCTACTTACAGGTTATGCACATCTTCGCACTGAATCTAAAGTTGCAGTTAACTGACGATTGTCAGTGTCTACTTTCACTCCCGTAGCCCCATAGGCAGAGAGTGGGCGTGTGAAAGAAATGCGCTGTACAGATGGGATTATGCAGAAGGAAATGCAGAATGTGAAAAGACTTGCCAAAATCCATATACACTACATCAAACGCACTACCCCTATCGAACCTCCTTGTTGCCTCCTCAAAAAATTCAATCAAAGTTAATCAGACACGATCTTCCCTTGGCAAATCAATGCTGACTGTCGCTGATTACTCCTTGTCTTTCTACATGACGATTTATCCTGGCCTTCAGAATTTTTTCCAATAATTTTCACAGCACCGGGATTAGCCTGACTGGTCTGTAATTACTCGGTCTATCCCTTTTTCCTTTTTTAAACAACGGAAACACATTAGCAGTCCTCCAAGATGTGGATTGTATTTAAGTAGCAGGCACATTCAGAAATTCTTTCAAATGTGTGTGCTGGAACTGGGGGTAAATATACTTTAAAGCTTTGCAAGCAAATCTGTTTTTCTGACATAGTATTTTATAAAGTCTCTGCTTTCAAGTGTAAATTTTGTGTTGTCTTCATTGACACCTGAATTATGAAATATATTACATTTTCCATTAATAATTTATATAAGTATTTATTAATATATTTTAAAACTTTGCAACCAAACGTCTGATTCTTTAAATAGGGTATTTTCTAATATCACCGGTTTCAAGTGTAAATTTACTTGTTGTCTTCACTGATAAAAGCAACGCTCGAATAGGGCCTTGAATCCTGGACACTCACATTAAAAGTCTGATGTTTTATTGACTGAACTATCCGGGGTCATACAGCAAGTATCTTATGCAGATCTTTGCCCTGCCGCTAAAGTAGCAGTTAGCTCGCGATTTTTACTTTCACTCACGCAGCCTCACAAAACATAAAAGAGCGTGGTGGCGGTAAGGGTATTTATGAAGTGTGGGTGTGTGAGCGAAATGCGCTGTGCAGCCGGGATCAGTACAGGAGGATGTCAACGATGTAATGTTGCATCTCGGCCAGTGAATGTCGCTGTGTTAGCTTACATGCATGAGCCCGGATAGCTCAGTCGGTAGAGCATCAGACTTTTAATCTGAGGGTCCAGGGTTCAAGTCCCTGTTCGGGCGCTGCTTTTATCAGTAAAGACAACACCTAAACTTACACTTAAAAGCAGTGACATTAGAAAATACCCCATCAAAAGAATCAGACATTTGCTTGCAAAATTTTAAAATATATTAAGTAAACACTAGAATATGTAATATATTTCAAAATTCAGATGTGACAAATATGCAACACAAATCAAAAAGTTTTATTGAAACATCAGGGATGACCAGCTTGAAGTGCTCGTGTTTCATGGGGCTGCATGAACGTTGCAACTGATCATTTCGAAACTATCGCTCCATGTACCTTAAAGCACCGCCACTGTGACTAATCATTAAAATGCGTTAATCAGATCAGCATGAACGGTTTCTTTTTCACGGGGTTGCCTGAAAGACGAAATTGAGAATTTTTAATGAAAAGCAGCACCCAAACAAAGACCTGAACCCTGAGATTAAAAGTCTGATGTTTCACCGATGGAACTATCTGGGCTCACGCTCTTTTCACAACACAGCGACATCCAGTGGCTGATATTGAACATTACATCGTTCACATTCTGCATTTCATTCTGCTGTCATCCCGTCTGGCGGGGACCGACAACAATGGCTTTGGTCTTCCCTATATTTAATTGGAGAAAATGTCTCCTCATTCAGTACTGGACTAGCAGTCTGACAATTTAGAAACCGTGGAGGGTGTTGAGAGAGGTGGTGGTGAGGTGGAGCTGGGTGTTATCAGCATACATGTGGAGACTGACACTGTGTTTTCAGATGATGTTGCTGAGGGCTGGCATGTGGATGAGAATTAAGAAGGGGCCAAGGATAGATCCTTGTGGGACACCAGAGGTGTTGATGCAGGAGCCGAAAGAAAAGCAGTTGCAGATGATTCTCTGTTTAATTTTGAATTAATCCAATAATAGCGCATCAGACTTTTATTCTGAGGGCTCAGGTCTTTGTTCAGGGATTCGGCATTGATAATGCTGTTGAATATGAAGAGGTGGTGGTTAGAGGCTCTTTTGTTGGAGATAGTCATTGCCGGGCACTTGTGTGGCGCAAATATTACTTGTCACTTATCAGCCCCAGCCTGAATGTCGTTCAAGTCTTGCTGCATGTGGGCACGGGCTGCTTCATTATCTGAGGAGTTGTGAATGGAACTGAACACTGTGCAGTCATCAGCGAACATCCCCAGTTCTGAACTTATGTTGGAGGGAAGATGGTTGGGCCTAGGACACTGCCCGGAGGAACTCCTGCAGCGATGTCCTGTGGCTCAGATGATTGGCCTCCAACAACCACAACCATCTTCCATTGTGCTGGGTGTGACTCCAACCAGTGGAGAGTTTTCCCTCCGATTCCCATTGACTTCAATTTTACTCGGGCTCCTTGATGCCACACACCTGGTCAAATGCTGCCTTGATGTCAAGGGCAGTCACTCTCACCTCACCTCTGGAATTCAGCTCCTTTGTCCATGGTTGGACCAAGGCTGTAATGAGGTCTGGAGCCGAGTGGTCCTGGCGGAACCCAAACTGAGCATCAGTGAGCAAGTTATTGGTGAGTAAGTGCCACTTGATAGCACTGTCGATGACAACTTCCATCATTTTGCTGATGACTGAGAGTAGACTGCTGGGGCAGTAATTGGCTGGATTGGATTTCTCCTGCTTTTTGTGGACAGGACATACCTGGGCAGCTTTCTGCATTGTCGGGTAGATGCCAGTGTTGTAGCTGCACTGAAACAGCTTGGCTAGAGGTGCGCCTAGTTCTGGAGCACAAGACATCAGCAGAACAGCCGGGATGTTGTTAGAGTCCATAGCCTTTGTTGTATCCAGTGCGCTCAGCCCTTTCTTAATATCACGTGGAGTGAATCAAATTGGCTGAAGACTGGCTTCTGTGATGGTAGGAACCTCAGGAGGTGGCCGAGATGAATCATTTCACTCGGCACTTCTGGTTGAAGATAGTTGCAAATGCTTCAACCTTATCTTTTGCACAGCGTGCTGGCCTCCACCATCATTGATGATGGGAATGTTCATGGAGTCTCCTCCTCCCGTTAGTTATTTAAAGATCTACCACCATTGATGACTGGATGGTCACAGGACTGCAGTGCTTTGATCTGATCGGTTGGTTGTGGGATCGCTTAGCACAGGGTTGTTTTGATGATTTGTATGCATGGTCCCCCGTCCGTGTTTATTCTTGCTCACCCAGTAACCAGTGCATGTATTTGAAAGGATTTTTTGATGGGTCTGCTACTTACAGGTTATGCACATCTTCGCACTGAATCTAAAGTTGCAGTTAACTGACGATTGTCAGTGTCTACTTTCACTCCCGTTGCCCCATAGGCAGAGAGTGGGCGTGTGATAGAAATGCGCTGTACAGATGGGATTATGCAGAAGGAAATGCAGAATATGAAAAGACTTGCCAAAATCCATATACACTACATCAAACGCGCTACCCCTATCGAACCTCCTTGTTGCCTCCTCAAAAAATTCAATCAAAGTTAATCAGACACGATCTTCCCTTGGCAAATCAATGCTGACTGTCGCTGATTACTCCTTGTCTTTCTACATGACGATTTATCCTGGCCTTCAGAATTTTTTCCAATAATTTTCACAGCACCAGGATTAGCCTGACTGGTCTGTAATTACTCGGTCTATCCCTTTTTCCTTTTTTAAACAACGGAAACACATTAGCAGTCCTCCAAGATGTGGATTGTATTTAAGTAGCAGGCACATTCAGAAATTCTTTCAAATGTGTGTGCTGGAACTGGGGGTAAATATACTTTAAAGCTTTGCAAGCAAATCTGTTTTTCTGACATAGTATTTTATAAAGTCTCTGCTTTCAAGTGTAAATTTTGTGTTGTCTTCATTGACACCTGAATTATGAAATATATTACATTTTCCATTAATAATTTATATAAGTATTTATTAATATATTTTAAAACTTTGCAACCAAACGTCTGATTCTTTAAATAGGGTATTTTCTAATATCACCGGTTTCAAGTGTAAATTTACTTGTTGTCTTCACTGATAAAAGCAACGCTCGAATAGGGCCTTGAATCCTGGACACTCACATTAAAAGTCTGATGTTTTATTGACTGAACTATCCGGGGTCATACAGCAAGTATCTTATGCAGATCTTTGCCCTGCCGCTAAAGTAGCAGTTAGCTCGCGATTTTTACTTTCACTCACGCAGCCTCACAAAACACAAAACATAAAAGAGCGTGGTGGCGGTAAGGGTATTTATGAAGTGTGGGTGTGTGAGCGAAATGCGCTGTGCAGCCGGGATCAGTACAGGAGGATGTCAACGATGTAATGTTGCATCTCGGCCAGTGAATGTCGCTGTGTTAGCTTACATGCATGAGCCCGGATAGCTCAGTCGGTAGAGCATCAGACTTTTAATCTGAGGGTCCAGGGTTCAAGTCCCTGGTTCGGGCGCTGCTTTTATCAGTAAAGACAACACCTAAACTTACACTTAAAAGCAGTGACATTAGAAAATACCCCATCAAAAGAATCAGACATTTGCTTGCAAAATTTTAAAATATATTAAGTAAACACTAGAATATGTAATATATTTCAAAATTCAGATGTGACAAATATTCAACACAAATCAAAAAGTTTTATTGAAACATCAGGGATGACCAGCTTGAAATGCTCGTGTTTCATGGGGCTGCATGAACGTTGCAACTGATCATCTCGAAACTATCGCTCCATGTACCTTAAAGCACCGCCACTGTGACTAATCATTAAAATGCGTTAATCAGATCAGCATGAACGGTTTCTTTTTCACGGGGTTGCCTGAAAGACGAAATTGAGAATTTTTAATGAAAAGCAGCACCCAAACAAAGACCTGAACCCTGAGATTAAAAGTCTGATGTTTCACCGACTGAACTATCTGGGCTCACGCTCTTTTCACAACACAGCGACATCCAGTGGCTGATATTGAACATTACATCGTTCACATTCTGCATTTCATTCTGCTGTCATCCCGTCTGGCGGGGACCGACAACAATGGCTTTGGTCTTCCCTATATTTAATTGGAGAAAATGTCTCCTCATTCAGTACTGGACTAGCAGTCTGACAATTTAGAAACCGTGGAGGGTGTTGAGAGAGGTGGTGGTGAGGTGGAGCTGGGTGTTATCAGCATACATGTGGAGACTGACACTGTGTTTTCAGATGATGTTGCTGAGGGCTGGCATGTGGATGAGAATTAAGAAGGGGCCAAGGATAGATCCTTGTGGGACACCAGAGGTGTTGATGCAGGAGCCGAAAGAAAAGCAGTTGCAGATGATTCTCTGTTTAATTTTGAATTAATCCAATAATAGCGCATCAGACTTTTATTCTGAGGGCTCAGGTCTTTGTTCAGGGATTCGGCATTGATAATGCTGTTGAATATGAAGAGGTGGTGGTTAGAGGCTCTTTTGTTGGAGATAGTCATTGCCGGGCACTTGTGTGGCGCAAATATTACTTGTCACTTATCAGCCCCAGCCTGAATGTCGTTCAAGTCTTGCTGCATGTGGGCACGGGCTGCTTCATTATCTGAGGAGTTGTGAATGGAACTGAACACTGTGCAGTCATCAGCGAACATCCCCAGTTCTGAACTTATGTTGGAGGGAAGATGGTTGGGCCTAGGACACTGCCCGGAGGAACTCCTGCAGCGATGTCCTGTGGCTCAGATGATTGGCCTCCAACAACCACAACCATCTTCCATTGTGCTGGGTGTGACTCCAACCAGTGGAGAGTTTTCCCTCCGATTCCCATTGACTTCAATTTTACTCGGGCTCCTTGATGCCACACACCTGGTCAAATGCTGCCTTGATGTCAAGGGCAGTCACTCTCACCTCACCTCTGGAATTCAGCTCCTTTGTCCATGGTTGGACCAAGGCTGTAATGAGGTCTGGAGCCGAGTGGTCCTGGCGGAACCCAAACTAAGCATCAGTGAGCAAGTTATTGGTGAGTAAGTGCCACTTGATAGCACTGTCGATGACAACTTCCATCATTTTGCTGATGACTGAGAGTAGACTGCTGGGGCAGTAATTGGCTGGATTGGATTTCTCCTGCTTTTTGTGGACAGGACATACCTGGGCAGCTTTCTGCATTGTCGGGTAGATGCCAGTGTTGTAGCTGCACTGAAACAGCTTGGCTAGAGGTGCGCCTAGTTCTGGAGCACAAGACATCAGCAGAACAGCCGGGATGTTGTTAGAGTCCATAGCCTTTGTTGTATCCAGTGCGCTCAGCCCTTTCTTAATATCACGTGGAGTGAATCAAATTGGCTGAAGACTGGCTTCTGTGATGGTAGGAACCTCAGGAGGTGGCCGAGATGAATCATTTCACTCGGCACTTCTGGTTGAAGATAGTTGCAAATGCTTCAACCTTATCTTTTGCACAGCGTGCTGGCCTCCACCATCATTGATGATGGGAATGTTCATGGAGTCTCCTCCTCCCGTTAGTTATTTAAAGATCTACCACCATTGATGACTGGATGGTCACAGGACTGCAGTGCTTTGATCTGATCGGTTGGTTGTGGGATCGCTTAGCACAGGGTTGTTTTGATGATTTGTATGCATGGTCCCCCGTCCGTGTTTATTCTTGCTCACCCAGTAACCAGTGCATGTATTTGAAAGGATTTTTTGATGGGTCTGCTACTTACAGGTTATGCACATCTTCGCACTGAATCTAAAGTTGCAGTTAACTGACGATTGTCAGTGTCTACTTTCACTCCCGTTGCCCCATAGGCAGAGAGTGGGCGTGTGATAGAAATGCGCTGTACAGATGGGATTATGCAGAAGGAAATGCAGAATATGAAAAGACTTGCCAAAATCCATATACACTACATCAAACGCGCTACCCCTATCGAACCTCCTTGTTGCCTCCTCAAAAAATTCAATCAAAGTTAATCAGACACGATCTTCCCTTGGCAAATCAATGCTGACTGTCGCTGATTACTCCTTGTCTTTCTACATGACGATTTATCCTGGCCTTCAGAATTTTTTCCAATAATTTTCACAGCACCAGGATTAGCCTGACTGGTCTGTAATTACTCGGTCTATCCCTTTTTCCTTTTTTAAACAACGGAAACACATTAGCAGTCCTCCAAGATGTGGATTGTATTTAAGTAGCAGGCACATTCAGAAATTCTTTCAAATGTGTGTGCTGGAACTGGGGGTAAATATACTTTAAAGCTTTGCAAGCAAATCTGTTTTTCTGACATAGTATTTTATAAAGTCTCTGCTTTCAAGTGTAAATTTTGTGTTGTCTTCATTGACACCTGAATTATGAAATATATTACATTTTCCATTAATAATTTATATAAGTATTTATTAATATATTTTAAAACTTTGCAACCAAACGTCTGATTCTTTAAATAGGGTATTTTCTAATATCACCGGTTTCAAGTGTAAATTTACTTGTTGTCTTCACTGATAAAAGCAACGCTCGAATAGGGCCTTGAATCCTGGACACTCACATTAAAAGTCTGATGTTTTATTGACTGAACTATCCGGGGTCATACAGCAAGTATCTTATGCAGATCTTTGCCCTGCCGCTAAAGTAGCAGTTAGCTCGCGATTTTTACTTTCACTCACGCAGCCTCACAAAACACAAAACATAAAAGAGCGTGGTGGCGGTAAGGGTATTTATGAAGTGTGGGTGTGTGAGCGAAATGCGCTGTGCAGCCGGGATCAGTACAGGAGGATGTCAACGATGTAATGTTGCATCTCGGCCAGTGAATGTCGCTGTGTTAGCTTACATGCATGAGCCCGGATAGCTCAGTCGGTAGAGCATCAGACTTTTAATCTGAGGGTCCAGGGTTCAAGTCCCTGGTTCGGGCGCTGCTTTTATCAGTAAAGACAACACCTAAACTTACACTTAAAAGCAGTGACATTAGAAAATACCCCATCAAAAGAATCAGACATTTGCTTGCAAAATTTTAAAATATATTAAGTAAACACTAGAATATGTAATATATTTCAAAATTCAGATGTGACAAATATTCAACACAAATCAAAAAGTTTTATTGAAACATCAGGGATGACCAGCTTGAAATGCTCGTGTTTCATGGGGCTGCATGAACGTTGCAACTGATCATCTCGAAACTATCGCTCCATGTACCTTAAAGCACCGCCACTGTGACTAATCATTAAAATGCGTTAATCAGATCAGCATGAACGGTTTCTTTTTCACGGGGTTGCCTGAAAGACGAAATTGAGAATTTTTAATGAAAAGCAGCACCCAAACAAAGACCTGAACCCTGAGATTAAAAGTCTGATGTTTCACCGACTGAACTATCTGGGCTCACGCTCTTTTCACAACACAGCGACATCCAGTGGCTGATATTGAACATTACATCGTTCACATTCTGCATTTCATTCTGCTGTCATCCCGTCTGGCGGGGACCGACAGCAATGGCTTTGGTCTTCCCTATATTTAATTGGAGAAAATGTCTCCTCATTCAGTACTGGACTAGCAGTCTGACAATTTAGAAACCGTGGAGGGTGTTGAGAGAGGTGGTGGTGAGGTGGAGCTGGGTGTTATCAGCATACATGTGGAGACTGACACTGTGTTTTCAGATGATGTTGCTGAGGGCTGGCATGTGGATGAGAATTAAGAAGGGGCCAAGGATAGATCCTTGTGGGACACCAGAGGTGTTGATGCAGGAGCCGAAAGAAAAGCAGTTGCAGATGATTCTCTGTTTAATTTTGAATTAATCCAATAATAGCGCATCAGACTTTTATTCTGAGGGCTCAGGTCTTTGTTCAGGGATTCGGCATTGATAATGCTGTTGAATATGAAGAGGTGGTGGTTAGAGGCTCTTTTGTTGGAGATAGTCATTGCCGGGCACTTGTGTGGCGCAAATATTACTTGTCACTTATCAGCCCCAGCCTGAATGTCGTTCAAGTCTTGCTGCATGTGGGCACGGGCTGCTTCATTATCTGAGGAGTTGTGAATGGAACTGAACACTGTGCAGTCATCAGCGAACATCCCCAGTTCTGAACTTATGTTGGAGGGAAGATGGTTGGGCCTAGGACACTGCCCGGAGGAACTCCTGCAGCGATGTCCTGTGGCTCAGATGATTGGCCTCCAACAACCACAACCATCTTCCATTGTGCTGGGTGTGACTCCAACCAGTGGAGAGTTTTCCCTCCGATTCCCATTGACTTCAATTTTACTCGGGCTCCTTGATGCCACACACCTGGTCAAATGCTGCCTTGATGTCAAGGGCAGTCACTCTCACCTCACCTCTGGAATTCAGCTCCTTTGTCCATGGTTGGACCAAGGCTGTAATGAGGTCTGGAGCCGAGTGGTCCTGGCGGAACCCAAACTGAGCATCAGTGAGCAAGTTATTGGTGAGTAAGTGCCACTTGATAGCACTGTCGATGACAACTTCCATCATTTTGCTGATGACTGAGAGTAGACTGCTGGGGCAGTAATTGGCTGGATTGGATTTCTCCTGCTTTTTGTGGACAGGACATACCTGGGCAGCTTTCTGCATTGTCGGGTAGATGCCAGTGTTGTAGCTGCACTGAAACAGCTTGGCTAGAGGTGCGCCTAGTTCTGGAGCACAAGACATCAGCAGAACAGCCGGGATGTTGTTAGAGTCCATAGCCTTTGTTGTATCCAGTGCGCTCAGCCCTTTCTTAATATCACGTGGAGTGAATCAAATTGGCTGAAGACTGGCTTCTGTGATGGTAGGAACCTCAGGTGGTGGCCGAGATGAATCATTTCACTCGGCACTTCTGGTTGAAGATAGTTGCAAATGCTTCAACCTTATCTTTTGCACAGCGTGCTGGCCTCCACCATCATTGATGATGGGAATGTTCATGGAGTCTCCTCCTCCCGTTAGTTATTTAAAGATCTACCACCATTGATGACTGGATGGTCACAGGACTGCAGTGCTTTGATCTGATCGGTTGGTTGTGGGATCGCTTAGCACAGGGTTGTTTTGATGATTTGTATGCATGGTCCCCCGTCCGTGTTTATTCTTGCTCACCCAGTAACCAGTGCATGTATTTGAAAGGATTTTTTGATGGGTCTGCTACTTACAGGTTATGCACATCTTCGCACTGAATCTAAAGTTGCAGTTAACTGACGATTGTCAGTGTCTACTTTCACTCCCGTTGCCCCATAGGCAGAGAGTGGGCGTGTGATAGAAATGCGCTGTACAGATGGGATTATGCAGAAGGAAATGCAGAATATGAAAAGACTTGCCAAAATCCATATACACTACATCAAACGCGCTACCCCTATCGAACCTCCTTGTTGCCTCCTCAAAAAATTCAATCAAAGTTAATCAGACACGATCTTCCCTTGGCAAATCAATGCTGACTGTCGCTGATTACTCCTTGTCTTTCTACATGACGATTTATCCTGGCCTTCAGAATTTTTTCCAATAATTTTCACAGCACCAGGATTAGCCTGACTGGTCTGTAATTACTCGGTCTATCCCTTTTTCCTTTTTTAAACAACGGAAACACATTAGCAGTCCTCCAAGATGTGGATTGTATTTAAGTAGCAGGCACATTCAGAAATTCTTTCAAATGTGTGTGCTGGAACTGGGGGTAAATATACTTTAAAGCTTTGCAAGCAAATCTGTTTTTCTGACATAGTATTTTATAAAGTCTCTGCTTTCAAGTGTAAATTTTGTGTTGTCTTCATTGACACCTGAATTATGAAATATATTACATTTTCCATTAATAATTTATATAAGTATTTATTAATATATTTTAAAACTTTGCAACCAAACGTCTGATTCTTTAAATAGGGTATTTTCTAATATCACCGGTTTCAAGTGTAAATTTACTTGTTGTCTTCACTGATAAAAGCAACGCTCGAATAGGGCCTTGAATCCTGGACACTCACATTAAAAGTCTGATGTTTTATTGACTGAACTATCCGGGGTCATACAGCAAGTATCTTATGCAGATCTTTGCCCTGCCGCTAAAGTAGCAGTTAGCTCGCGATTTTTACTTTCACTCACGCAGCCTCACAAAACACAAAACATAAAAGAGCGTGGTGGCGGTAAGGGTATTTATGAAGTGTGGGTGTGTGAGCGAAATGCGCTGTGCAGCCGGGATCAGTACAGGAGGATGTCAACGATGTAATGTTGCATCTCGGCCAGTGAATGTCGCTGTGTTAGCTTACATGCATGAGCCCGGATAGCTCAGTCGGTAGAGCATCAGACTTTTAATCTGAGGGTCCAGGGTTCAAGTCCCTGGTTCGGGCGCTGCTTTTATCAGTAAAGACAACACCTAAACTTACACTTAAAAGCAGTGACATTAGAAAATACCCCATCAAAAGAATCAGACATTTGCTTGCAAAATTTTAAAATATATTAAGTAAACACTAGAATATGTAATATATTTCAAAATTCAGATGTGACAAATATTCAACACAAATCAAAAAGTTTTATTGAAACATCAGGGATGACCAGCTTGAAATGCTCGTGTTTCATGGGGCTGCATGAACGTTGCAACTGATCATCTCGAAACTATCGCTCCATGTACCTTAAAGCACCGCCACTGTGACTAATCATTAAAATGCGTTAATCAGATCAGCATGAACGGTTTCTTTTTCACGGGGTTGCCTGAAAGACGAAATTGAGAATTTTTAATGAAAAGCAGCACCCAAACAAAGACCTGAACCCTGAGATTAAAAGTCTGATGTTTCACCGACTGAACTATCTGGGCTCACGCTCTTTTCACAACACAGCGACATCCAGTGGCTGATATTGAACATTACATCGTTCACATTCTGCATTTCATTCTGCTGTCATCCCGTCTGGCGGGGACCGACAACAATGGCTTTGGTCTTCCCTATATTTAATTGGAGAAAATGTCTCCTCATTCACTACTGGACTAGCAGTCTGACAATTTAGAAACCGTGGAGGGTGTTGAGAGAGGTGGTGGTGAGGTGGAGCTGGGTGTTATCAGCATACATGTGGAGACTGACACTGTGTTTTCAGATGATGTTGCTGAGGGCTGGCATGTGGATGAGAAATAAGAAGGGGCCAAGGATAGATCCTTGTGGGACACCAGAGGTGTTGATGCAGGAGCCGAAAGAAAAGCAGTTGCAGATGATTCTCTGTTTAATTTTGAATTAATCCAATAATAGCGCATCAGACTTTTATTCTGAGGGCTCAGGTCTTTGTTCAGGGATTCGGCATTGATAATGCTGTTGAATATGAAGAGGTGGTGGTTAGAGGCTCTTTTGTTGCAGATAGTCATTGCCGGGCACTTGTGTGGCGCAAATGTTACTTGTCACTTATCAGCCCCAGCCTGAATGTCGTCCAAGTCTTGCTGCATGTGGGCACGGGCTGCTTCATTATCTGAGGAGTTGTGAATGGAACTGAACACTGTGCAGTCATCAGCGAACATCCCCAGTTCTGAACTTATGTTGGAGGGAAGATGGTTGGACCTAGGACACTGCCCGGAGGAACTCCTGCAGCGATGTCCTGTGGCTCAGATGATTGGCCTCCAACAACCACAACCATCTTCCATTGTGCTGGGTGTGACTCCAACCAGTGGAGAGTTTTCCCTCCGATTCCCATTGACTTCAATTTTACTCGGGCTCCTTGATGCCACACACCTGGTCAAATGCTGCCTTGATGTCAAGGGCAGTCACTCTCACCTCACCTCTGGAATTCAGCTCCTTTGTCCATGGTTGGACCAAGGCTGTAATGAGGTCTGGAGCCGAGTGGTCCTGGCGGAACCCAAACTGAGCATCAGTGAGCAAGTTATTGGTGAGTAAGTGCCACTTGATAGCACTGTCGATGACAACTTCCATCATTTTGCTGATGACTGAGAGTAGACTGCTGGGGCAGTAATTGGCTGGATTGGATTTCTCCTGCTTTTTGTGGACAGGACATACCTGGGCAGCTTTCTGCATTGTCGGGTAGATGCCAGTGTTGTAGCTGCACTGAAACAGCTTGGCTAGAGGTGCGCCTAGTTCTGGAGCACAAGACATCAGCAGAACAGCCGGGATGTTGTTAGAGTCCATAGCCTTTGTTGTATCCAGTGCGCTCAGCCCTTTCTTAATATCACGTGGAGTGAATCAAATTGGCTGAAGACTGGCTTCTGTGATGGTAGGAACCTCAGGAGGTGGCCGAGATGAATCATTTCACTCGGCACTTCTGGTTGAAGATAGTTGCAAATGCTTCAACCTTATCTTTTGCACAGCGTGCTGGCCTCCACCATCATTGATGATGGGAATGTTCATGGAGTCTCCTCCTCCCGTTAGTTATTTAAAGATCTACCACCATTGATGACTGGATGGTCACAGGACTGCAGTGCTTTGATCTGATCGGTTGGTTGTGGGATCGCTTAGCACAGGGTTGTTTTGATGATTTGTATGCATGGTCCCCCGTCCGTGTTTATTCTTGCTCACCCAGTAACCAGTGCATGTATTTGAAAGGATTTTTTGATGGGTCTGCTACTTACAGGTTATGCACATCTTCGCACTGAATCTAAAGTTGCAGTTAACTGACGATTGTCAGTGTCTACTTTCACTCCCGTTGCCCCATAGGCAGAGAGTGGGCGTGTGATAGAAATGCGCTGTACAGATGGGATTATGCAGAAGGAAATGCAGAATATGAAAAGACTTGCCAAAATCCATATACACTACATCAAACGCGCTACCCCTATCGAACCTCCTTGTTGCCTCCTCAAAAAATTCAATCAAAGTTAATCAGACACGATCTTCCCTTGGCAAATCAATGCTGACTGTTGCTGATTACTCCTTGTCTTTCTACATGACGATTTATCCTGGCCTTCAGAATTTTTTCCAATAATTTTCACAGCACCAGGATTAGCCTGACTGGTCTGTAATTACTCGGTCTATACCTTTTTCCTTTTATAAACAACGGAAACACATTAGCAGTCCTCCAAGATGTGGATTGTATTTAAGTAGCAGGCACATTCAGAAATTCTTTCAAATGTGTGTGCTGGAACTGGGGGTAAATATACTTTAAAGCTTTGCAAGCAAATCTGTTTTTCTGACATAGTATTTTATAAAGTCTCTGCTTTCAAGTGTAAATTTTGTGTTGTCTTCATTGACACCTGAATTATGAAATATATTACATTTTCCATTAATAATTTATATAAGTATTTATTAATATATTTTAAAACTTTGCAACCAAACGTCTGATTCTTTAAATAGGGTATTTTCTAATATCACCGGTTTCAAGTGTAAATTTACTTGCTGTCTTCACTGATAAAAGCAACGCTCGAATAGGGCCTTGAATCCTGGACACTCACATTAAAAGTCTGATGTTTTATTGACTGAACTATCCGGGGTCATACAGCAAGTATCTTATGCAGATCTTTGCCCTGCCGCTAAAGTAGCAGTTAGCTCGCGATTTTTACTTTCACTCACGCAGCCTCACAAAACATAAAAGAGCGTGGTGGCGGTAAGGGTATTTATGAAGTGTGGATGTGTGAGCGAAATGCGCTGTGCAGCCGGGATCAGTACAGGAGGATGTCAACGATGTAATGTTGCATCTCGGCCAGTGAATGTCGCTGTGTTAGCTTACATGCATGAGCCCGGATAGCTCAGTCGGTAGAGCATCAGACTTTTAATCTGAGGGTCCAGGGTTCAAGTCCCTGTTCGGGCGCTGCTTTTATCAGTAAAGACAACACCTAAACTTACACTTAAAAGCAGTGACATTAGAAAATACCCCATCAAAAGAATCAGACATTTGCTTGCAAAATTTTAAAATATATTAAGTAAACACTAGAATATGTAATATATTTCAAAATTCAGATGTGACAAATATGCAACACAAATCAAAAAGTTTTATTGAAACATCAGGGATGACCAGCTTGAAATGCTCGTGTTTCATGGGGCTGCATGAACGTTGCAACTGATCATCTCGAAACTATCGCTCCATGTACCTTAAAGCACCGCCACTGTGACTAATCATTAAAATGCGTTAATCAGATCAGCATGAACGGTTTCTTTTTCACGGGGTTGCCTGAAAGACGAAATTGAGAATTTTTAATGAAAAGCAGCACCCAAACAAAGACCTGAACCCTGAGATTAAAAGTCTGATGTTTCACCGACTGAACTATCTGGGCTCACGCTCTTTTCACAACACAGCGACATCCAGTGGCTGATATTGAACATTACATCGTTCACATTCTGCATTTCATTCTGCTGTCATCCCGTCTGGCGGGGACCGACAACAATGGCTTTGGTCTTCCCTATATTTAATTGGAGAAAATGTCTCCTCATTCAGTACTACACTAGCAGTCTGACAATTTAGAAACCGTGGAGGGTGTTGAGAGAGGTGGTGGTGAGGTGGAGCTGGGTGTTATCCGCATACATGTGGAGACTGACACTGTGTTTTCAGATGATGTTGCTGAGGGCTGGCATGTGGATGAGAAATAAGAAGGGGCCAAGGATAGATCCTTGTGGGACACCAGAGGTGTTGATGCAGGAGCCGAAAGAAAAGCAGTTGCAGATGATTCTCTGTTTAATTTTGAATTAATCCAATAATAGCGCATCAGACTTTTATTCTGAGGGCTCAGGTCTTTGTTCAGGGATTCGGCATTGATAATGCTGTTGAATATGAAGAGGTGGTGGTTAGAGGCTCTTTTGTTGCAGATAGTCATTGCCGGGCACTTGTGTGGCGCAAATGTTACTTGTCACTTATCAGCCCCAGCCTGAATGTCGTCCAAGTCTTGCTGCATGTGGGCACGGGCTGCTTCATTATCTGAGGAGTTGTGAATGGAACTGAACACTGTGCAGTCATCAGCGAACATCCCCAGTTCTGAACTTATGTTGGAGGGAAGATGGTTGGACCTAGGACACTGCCCGGAGGAACTCCTGCAGCGATGTCCTGTGGCTCAGATGATTGGCCTCCAACAACCACAACCATCTTCCATTGTGCTGGGTGTGACTCCAACCAGTGGAGAGTTTTCCCTCCGATTCCCATTGACTTCAATTTTACTCGGGCTCCTTGATGCCACACACCTGGTCAAATGCTGCCTTGATGTCAAGGGCAGTCACTCTCACCTCACCTCTGGAATTCAGCTCCTTTGTCCATGGTTGGACCAAGGCTGTAATGAGGTCTGGAGCCGAGTGGTCCTGGCGGAACCCAAACTGAGCATCAGTGAGCAAGTTATTGGTGAGTATGTGCCACTTGATAGCACTGTCGATGACAACTTCCATCATTTTGCTGATGACTGAGTGTAGACTGCTGGGGCAGTAATTGGCTGGATTGGATTTCTCCTGCTTTTTGTGGACAGGACATACCTGGGCAGCTTTCTGCATTGTCGGGTAGATGCCAGTGTTGTAGCTGCACTGAAACAGCTTGGCTAGAGGTGCGCCTAGTTCTGGAGCACAAGACATCAGCAGAACAGCCGGGATGTTGTTAGAGTCCATAGCCTTTGTTGTATCCAGTGCGCTCAGCCCTTTCTTAATATCACGTGGAGTGAATCAAATTGGCTGAAGACTGGCTTCTGTGATGGTAGGAACCTCAGGAGGTGGCCGAGATGAATCATTTCACTCGGCACTTCTGGTTGAAGATAGTTGCAAATGCTTCAACCTTATCTTTTGCACAGCGTGCTGGCCTCCACCATCATTGATGATGGGAATGTTCATGGAGTCTCCTCCTCCCGTTAGTTATTTAAAGATCTACCACCATTGATGACTGGATGGTCAGAGGACTGCAGTGCTTTCATCTGACCGGTTGGTTGTGGGATCGCTTAGCACAGGGTTGTTTTGATGATTTGTATGCATGGTCCCCCGTCCGTGTTTATTCTTGCTCACCCAGTAACCAGTGCATGTATTTGAAAGGATTTTTTGATGGGTCTGCTACTTACAGGTTATGCACATCTTCGCACTGAATCTAAAGTTGCAGTTAACTGACGATTGTCAGTGTCTACTTTCACTCCCGTAGCCCCATAGGCAGAGAGTGGGCGTGTGAAAGAAATGCGCTGTACAGATGGGATTATGCAGAAGGAAATGCAGAATGTGAAAAGACTTGCCAAAATCCATATACACTACATCAAACGCACTACCCCTATCGAACCTCCTTGTTGCCTCCTCAAAAAATTCAATCAAAGTTAATCAGACACGATCTTCCCTTGGCAAATCAATGCTGACTGTCGCTGATTACTCCTTGTCTTTCTACATGACGATTTATCCTGGCCTTCAGAATTTTTTCCAATAATTTTCACAGCACCAGGATTAGCCTGACTGGTCTGTAATTACTCGGTCTATCCCTTTTTCCTTTTTTAAACAACGGAAACACATTAGCAGTCCTCCAAGATGTGGATTGTATTTAAGTAGCAGGCACATTCAGAAATTCTTTCAAATGTGTGTGCTGGAACTGGGGGTAAATATACTTTAAAGCTTTGCAAGCAAATCTGTTTTTCTGACATAGTATTTTATAAAGTCTCTGCTTTCAAGTGTAAATTTTGTGTTGTCTTCATTGACACCTGAATTATGAAATATATTACATTTTCCATTAATAATTTATATAAGTATTTATTAATATATTTTAAAACTTTGCAACCAAACGTCTGATTCTTTAAATAGGGTATTTTCTAATATCACCGGTTTCAAGTGTAAATTTACTTGTTGTCTTCACTGATAAAAGCAACGCTCGAATAGGGCCTTGAATCCTGGACACTCACATTAAAAGTCTGATGTTTTATTGACTGAACTATCCGGGGTCATACAGCAAGTATCTTATGCAGATCTTTGCCCTGCCGCTAAAGTAGCAGTTAGCTCGCGATTTTTACTTTCACTCACGCAGCCTCACAAAACACAAAACATAAAAGAGCGTGGTGGCGGTAAGGGTATTTATGAAGTGTGGGTGTGTGAGCGAAATGCGCTGTGCAGCCGGGATCAGTACAGGAGGATGTCAACGATGTAATGTTGCATCTCGGCCAGTGAATGTCGCTGTGTTAGCTTACATGCATGAGCCCGGATAGCTCAGTCGGTAGAGCATCAGACTTTTAATCTGAGGGTCCAGGGTTCAAGTCCCTGGTTCGGGCGCTGCTTTTATCAGTAAAGACAACACCTAAACTTACACTTAAAAGCAGTGACATTAGAAAATACCCCATCAAAAGAATCAGACATTTGCTTGCAAAATTTTAAAATATATTAATTAAACACTAGAATATGTAATATATTTCAAAATTCAGATGTGACAAATATTCAACACAAATCAAAAAGTTTTATTGAAACATCAGGGATGACCAGCTTGAAATGCTCGTGTTTCATGGGGCTGCATGAACGTTGCAACTGATCATCTCGAAACTATCGCTCCATGTACCTTAAAGCACCGCCACTGTGACTAATCATTAAAATGCGTTAATCAGATCAGCATGAACGGTTTCTTTTTCACGGGGTTGCCTGAAAGACGAAATTGAGAATTTTTAATGAAAAGCAGCACCCAAACAAAGACCTGAACCCTGAGATTAAAAGTCTGATGTTTCACCGACTGAACTATCTGGGCTCACGCTCTTTTCACAACACAGCGACATCCAGTGGCTGATATTGAACATTACATCGTTCACATTCTGCATTTCATTCTGCTGTCATCCCGTCTGGCGGGGACCGACAACAATGGCTTTGGTCTTCCCTATATTTAATTGGAGAAAATGTCTCCTCATTCACTACTGGACTAGCAGTCTGACAATTTAGAAACCGTGGAGGGTGTTGAGAGAGGTGGTGGTGAGGTGGAGCTGGGTGTTATCAGCATACATGTGGAGACTGACACTGTGTTTTCAGATGATGTTGCTGAGGGCTGGCATGTGGATGAGAAATAAGAAGGGGCCAAGGATAGATCCTTGTGGGACACCAGAGGTGTTGATGCAGGAGCCGAAAGAAAAGCAGTTGCAGATGATTCTCTGTTTAATTTTGAATTAATCCAATAATAGCGCATCAGACTTTTATTCTGAGGGCTCAGGTCTTTGTTCAGGGATTCGGCATTGATAATGCTGTTGAATATGAAGAGGTGGTGGTTAGAGGCTCTTTTGTTGCAGATAGTCATTGCCGGGCACTTGTGTGGCGCAAATGTTACTTGTCACTTATCAGCCCCAGCCTGAATGTCGTCCAAGTCTTGCTGCATGTGGGCACGGGCTGCTTCATTATCTGAGGAGTTGTGAATGGAACTGAACACTGTGCAGTCATCAGCGAACATCCCCAGTTCTGAACTTATGTTGGAGGGAAGATGGTTGGACCTAGGACACTGCCCGGAGGAACTCCTGCAGCGATGTCCTGTGGCTCAGATGATTGGCCTCCAACAACCACAACCATCTTCCATTGTGCTGGGTGTGACTCCAACCAGTGGAGAGTTTTCCCTCCGATTCCCATTGACTTCAATTTTACTCGGGCTCCTTGATGCCACACACCTGGTCAAATGCTGCCTTGATGTCAAGGGCAGTCACTCTCACCTCACCTCTGGAATTCAGCTCCTTTGTCCATGGTTGGACCAAGGCTGTAATGAGGTCTGGAGCCGAGTGGTCCTGGCGGAACCCAAACTGAGCATCAGTGAGCAAGTTATTGGTGAGTAAGTGCCACTTGATAGCACTGTCGATGACAACTTCCATCATTTTGCTGATGACTGAGAGTAGACTGCTGGGGCAGTAATTGGCTGGATTGGATTTCTCCTGCTTTTTGTGGACAGGACATACCTGGGCAGCTTTCTGCATTGTCGGGTAGATGCCAGTGTTGTAGCTGCACTGAAACAGCTTGGCTAGAGGTGCGCCTAGTTCTGGAGCACAAGACATCAGCAGAACAGCCGGGATGTTGTTAGAGTCCATAGCCTTTGTTGTATCCAGTGCGCTCAGCCCTTTCTTAATATCACGTGGAGTGAATCAAATTGGCTGAAGACTGGCTTCTGTGATGGTAGGAACCTCAGGAGGTGGCCGAGATGAATCATTTCACTCGGCACTTCTGGTTGAAGATAGTTGCAAATGCTTCAACCTTATCTTTTGCACAGCGTGCTGGCCTCCACCATCATTGATGATGGGAATGTTCATGGAGTCTCCTCCTCCCGTTAGTTATTTAAAGATCTACCACCATTGATGACTGGATGGTCACAGGACTGCAGTGCTTTGATCTGATCGGTTGGTTGTGGGATCGCTTAGCACAGGGTTGTTTTGATGATTTGTATGCATGGTCCCCCGTCCGTGTTTATTCTTGCTCACCCAGTAACCAGTGCATGTATTTGAAAGGATTTTTTGATGGGTCTGCTACTTACAGGTTATGCACATCTTCGCACTGAATCTAAAGTTGCAGTTAACTGACGATTGTCAGTGTCTACTTTCACTCCCGTTGCCCCATAGGCAGAGAGTGGGCGTGTGATAGAAATGCGCTGTACAGATGGGATTATGCAGAAGGAAATGCAGAATATGAAAAGACTTGCCAAAATCCATATACACTACATCAAACGCGCTACCCCTATCGAACCTCCTTGTTGCCTCCTCAAAAAATTCAATCAAAGTTAATCAGACACGATCTTCCCTTGGCAAATCAATGCTGACTGTTGCTGATTACTCCTTGTCTTTCTACATGACGATTTATCCTGGCCTTCAGAATTTTTTCCAATAATTTTCACAGCACCAGGATTAGCCTGACTGGTCTGTAATTACTCGGTCTATACCTTTTTCCTTTTATAAACAACGGAAACACATTAGCAGTCCTCCAAGATGTGGATTGTATTTAAGTAGCAGGCACATTCAGAAATTCTTTCAAATGTGTGTGCTGGAACTGGGGGTAAATATACTTTAAAGCTTTGCAAGCAAATCTGTTTTTCTGACATAGTATTTTATAAAGTCTCTGCTTTCAAGTGTAAATTTTGTGTTGTCTTCATTGACACCTGAATTATGAAATATATTACATTTTCCATTAATAATTTATATAAGTATTTATTAATATATTTTAAAACTTTGCAACCAAACGTCTGATTCTTTAAATAGGGTATTTTCTAATATCACCGGTTTCAAGTGTAAATTTACTTGTTGTCTTCACTGATAAAAGCAACGCTCGAATAGGGCCTTGAATCCTGGACACTCACATTAAAAGTCTGATGTTTTATTGACTGAACTATCCGGGGTCATACAGCAAGTATCTTATGCAGATCTTTGCCCTGCCGCTAAAGTAGCAGTTAGCTCGCGATTTTTACTTTCACTCACGCAGCCTCACAAAACATAAAAGAGCGTGGTGGCGGTAAGGGTATTTATGAAGTGTGGATGTGTGAGCGAAATGCGCTGTGCAGCCGGGATCAGTACAGGAGGATGTCAACGATGTAATGTTGCATCTCGGCCAGTGAATGTCGCTGTGTTAGCTTACATGCATGAGCCCGGATAGCTCAGTCGGTAGAGCATCAGACTTTTAATCTGAGGGTCCAGGGTTCAAGTCCCTGTTCGGGCGCTGCTTTTATCAGTAAAGACAACACCTAAACTTACACTTAAAAGCAGTGACATTAGAAAATACCCCATCAAAAGAATCAGACATTTGCTTGCAAAATTTTAAAATATATTAAGTAAACACTAGAATATGTAATATATTTCAAAATTCAGATGTGACAAATATGCAACACAAATCAAAAAGTTTTATTGAAACATCAGGGATGACCAGCTTGAAATGCTCGTGTTTCATGGGGCTGCATGAACGTTGCAACTGATCATCTCGAAACTATCGCTCCATGTACCTTAAAGCACCGCCACTGTGACTAATCATTAAAATGCGTTAATCAGATCAGCATGAACGGTTTCTTTTTCACGGGGTTGCCTGAAAGACGAAATTGAGAATTTTTAATGAAAAGCAGCACCCAAACAAAGACCTGAACCCTGAGATTAAAAGTCTGATGTTTCACCGACTGAACTATCTGGGCTCACGCTCTTTTCACAACACAGCGACATCCAGTGGCTGATATTGAACATTACATCGTTCACATTCTGCATTTCATTCTGCTGTCATCCCGTCTGGCGGGGACCGACAACAATGGCTTTGGTCTTCCCTCTATTTAATTGGAGAAAATGTCTCCTCATTCAGTACTACACTAGCAGTCTGACAATTTAGAAACCGTGGAGGGTGTTGAGAGAGGTGGTGGTGAGGTGGAGCTGGGTGTTATCCGCATACATGTGGAGACTGACACTGTGTTTTCAGATGATGTTGCTGAGGGCTGGCATGTGGATGAGAAATAAGAAGGGGCCAAGGATAGATCCTTGTGGGACACCAGAGGTGTTGATGCAGGAGCCGAAAGAAAAGCAGTTGCAGATGATTCTCTGTTTAATTTTGAATTAATCCAATAATAGCGCATCAGACTTTTATTCTGAGGGCTCAGGTCTTTGTTCAGGGATTCGGCATTGATAATGCTGTTGAATATGAAGAGGTGGTGGTTAGAGGCTCTTTTGTTGCAGATAGTCATTGCCGGGCACTTGTGTGGCGCAAATGTTACTTGTCACTTATCAGCCCCAGCCTGAATGTCGTCCAAGTCTTGCTGCATGTGGGCACGGGCTGCTTCATTATCTGAGGAGTTGTGAATGGAACTGAACACTGTGCAGTCATCAGCGAACATCCCCAGTTCTGAACTTATGTTGGAGGGAAGATGGTTGGACCTAGGACACTGCCCGGAGGAACTCCTGCAGCGATGTCCTGTGGCTCAGATGATTGGCCTCCAACAACCACAACCATCTTCCATTGTGCTGGGTGTGACTCCAACCAGTGGAGAGTTTTCCCTCCGATTCCCATTGACTTCAATTTTACTCGGGCTCCTTGATGCCACACACCTGGTCAAATGCTGCCTTGATGTCAAGGGCAGTCACTCTCACCTCACCTCTGGAATTCAGCTCCTTTGTCCATGGTTGGACCAAGGCTGTAATGAGGTCTGGAGCCGAGTGGTCCTGGCGGAACCCAAACTGAGCATCAGTGAGCAAGTTATTGGTGAGTATGTGCCACTTGATAGCACTGTCGATGACAACTTCCATCATTTTGCTGATGACTGAGAGTAGACTGCTGGGGCAGTAATTGGCTGGATTGGATTTCTCCTGCTTTTTGTGGACAGGACATACCTGGGCAGCTTTCTGCATTGTCGGGTAGATGCCAGTGTTGTAGCTGCACTGAAACAGCTTGGCTAGAGGTGCGCCTAGTTCTGGAGCACAAGACATCAGCAGAACAGCCGGGATGTTGTTAGAGTCCATAGCCTTTGTTGTATCCAGTGCGCTCAGCCCTTTCTTAATATCACGTGGAGTGAATCAAATTGGCTGAAGACTGGCTTCTGTGATGGTAGGAACCTCAGGAGGTGGCCGAGATGAATCATTTCACTCGGCACTTCTGGTTGAAGATAGTTGCAAATGCTTCAACCTTATCTTTTGCACAGCGTGCTGGCCTCCACCATCATTGATGATGGGAATGTTCATGGAGTCTCCTCCTCCCGTTAGTTATTTAAAGATCTACCACCATTGATGACTGGATGGTCAGAGGACTGCAGTGCTTTCATCTGACCGGTTGGTTGTGGGATCGCTTAGCACAGGGTTGTTTTGATGATTTGTATGCATGGTCCCCCGTCCGTGTTTATTCTTGCTCACCCAGTAACCAGTGCATGTATTTGAAAGGATTTTTTGATGGGTCTGCTACTTACAGGTTATGCACATCTTCGCACTGAATCTAAAGTTGCAGTTAACTGACGATTGTCAGTGTCTACTTTCACTCCCGTAGCCCCATAGGCAGAGAGTGGGCGTGTGAAAGAAATGCGCTGTACAGATGGAATTATGCAGAAGGAAATGCAGAATGTGAAAAGACTTGCCAAAATCCATATACACTACATCAAACGCACTACCCCTATCGAACCTCCTTGTTGCCTCCTCAAAAAATTCAATCAAAGTTAATCAGACACGATCTTCCCTTGGCAAATCAATGCTGACTGTCGCTGATTACTCCTTATCTTTCTACATGACGATTTATCCTGGCCTTCAGAATTTTTTCCAATAATTTTCACAGCACCAGGATTAGCCTGACTGGTCTGTAATTACTCGGTCTATCCCTTTTTCCTTTTTTAAACAACGGAAACACATTAGCAGTCCTCCAAGATGTGGATTGTATTTAAGTAGCAGGCACATTCAGAAATTCTTTCAAATGTGTGTGCTGGAACTGGGGGTAAATATACTTTAAAGCTTTGCAAGCAAATCTGTTTTTCTGACATAGTATTTTATAAAGTCTCTGCTTTCAAGTGTAAATTTTGTGTTGTCTTCATTGACACCTGAATTATGAAATATATTACATTTTCCATTAATAATTTATATAAGTATTTATTAATATATTTTAAAACTTTGCAACCAAACGTCTGATTCTTTAAATAGGGTATTTTCTAATATCACCGGTTTCAAGTGTAAATTTACTTGTTGTCTTCACTGATAAAAGCAACGCTCGAATAGGGCCTTGAATCCTGGACACTCACATTAAAAGTCTGATGTTTTATTGACTGAACTATCCGGGGTCATACAGCAAGTATCTTATGCAGATCTTTGCCCTGCCGCTAAAGTAGCAGTTAGCTCGCGATTTTTACTTTCACTCACGCAGCCTCACAAAACATAAAAGAGCGTGGTGGCGGTAAGGGTATTTATGAAGTGTGGGTGTGTGAGCGAAATGCGCTGTGCAGCCGGGATCAGTACAGGAGGATGTCAACGATGTAATGTTGCATCTCGGCCAGTGAATGTCGCTGTGTTAGCTTACATGCATGAGCCCGGATAGCTCAGTCGGTAGAGCATCAGACTTTTAATCTGAGGGTCCAGGGTTCAAGTCCCTGTTCGGGCGCTGCTTTTATCAGTAAAGACAACACCTAAACTTACACTTAAAAGCAGTGACATTAGAAAATACCCCATCAAAAGAATCAGACATTTGCTTGCAAAATTTTAAAATATATTAAGTAAACACTAGAATATGTAATATATTTCAAAATTCAGATGTGACAAATATGCAACACAAATCAAAAAGTTTTATTGAAACATCAGGGATGACCAGCTTGAAGTGCTCGTGTTTCATGGGGCTGCATGAACGTTGCAACTGATCATTTCGAAACTATCGCTCCATGTACCTTAAAGCACCGCCACTGTGACTAATCATTAAAATGCGTTAATCAGATCAGCATGAACGGTTTCTTTTTCACGGGGTTGCCTGAAAGACGAAATTGAGAATTTTTAATGAAAAGCAGCACCCAAACAAAGACCTGAACCCTGAGATTAAAAGTCTGATGTTTCACCGATGGAACTATCTGGGCTCACGCTCTTTTCACAACACAGCGACATCCAGTGGCTGATATTGAACATTACATCGTTCACATTCTGCATTTCATTCTGCTGTCATCCCGTCTGGCGGGGACCGACAACAATGGCTTTGGTCTTCCCTATATTTAATTGGAGAAAATGTCTCCTCATTCAGTACTGGACTAGCAGTCTGACAATTTAGAAACCGTGGAGGGTGTTGAGAGAGGTGGTGGTGAGGTGGAGCTGGGTGTTATCAGCATACATGTGGAGACTGACACTGTGTTTTCAGATGATGTTGCTGAGGGCTGGCATGTGGATGAGAATTAAGAAGGGGCCAAGGATAGATCCTTGTGGGACACCAGAGGTGTTGATGCAGGAGCCGAAAGAAAAGCAGTTGCAGATGATTCTCTGTTTAATTTTGAATTAATCCAATAGTAGCGCATCAGACTTTTATTCTGAGGGCTCAGGTCTTTGTTCAGGGATTCGGCATTGATAATGCTGTTGAATATGAAGAGGTGGTGGTTAGAGGCTCTTTTGTTGGAGATAGTCATTGCCGGGCACTTGTGTGGCGCAAATATTACTTGTCACTTATCAGCCCCAGCCTGAATGTCGTCCAAGTCTTGCTGCATGTGGGCACGGGCTGCTTCATTATCTGAGGAGTTGTGAATGGAACTGAACACTGTGCAGTCATCAGCGAACATCCCCAGTTCTGAACTTATGTTGGAGGGAAGATGGTTGGGCCTAGGACACTGCCCGGAGGAACTCCTGCAGCGATGTCCTGTGGCTCAGATGATTGGCCTCCAACAACCACAACCATCTTCCATTGTGCTGGGTGTGACTCCAACCAGTGGAGAGTTTTCCCTCCGATTCCCATTGACTTCAATTTTACTCGGGCTCCTTGATGCCACACACCTGGTCAAATGCTGCCTTGATGTCAAGGGCAGTCACTCTCACCTCACCTCTGGAATTCAGCTCCTTTGTCCATGGTTGGACCAAGGCTGTAATGAGGTCTGGAGCCGAGTGGTCCTGGCGGAACCCAAACTGAGCATCAGTGAGCAAGTTATTGGTGAGTAAGTGCCACTTGATAGCACTGTCGATGACAACTTCCATCATTTTGCTGATGACTGAGAGTAGACTGCTGGGGCAGTAATTGGCTGGATTGGATTTCTCCTGCTTTTTGTGGACAGGACATACCTGGGCAGCTTTCTGCATTGTCGGGTAGATGCCAGTGTTGTAGCTGCACTGAAACAGCTTGGCTAGAGGTGCGCCTAGTTCTGGAGCACAAGACATCAGCAGAACAGCCGGGATGTTGTTAGAGTCCATAGCCTTTGTTGTATCCAGTGCGCTCAGCCCTTTCTTAATATCACGTGGAGTGAATCAAATTGGCTGAAGACTGGCTTCTGTGATGGTAGGAACCTCAGGAGGTGGCCGAGATGAATCATTTCACTCGGCACTTCTGGTTGAAGATAGTTGCAAATGCTTCAACCTTATCTTTTGCACAGCGTGCTGGCCTCCACCATCATTGATGATGGGAATGTTCATGGAGTCTCCTCCTCCCGTTAGTTATTTAAAGATCTACCACCATTGATGACTGGATGGTCACAGGACTGCAGTGCTTTGATCTGATCGGTTGGTTGTGGGATCGCTTAGCACAGGGTTGTTTTGATGATTTGTATGCATGGTCCCCCGTCCGTGTTTATTCTTGCTCACCCAGTAACCAGTGCATGTATTTGAAAGGATTTTTTGATGGGTCTGCTACTTACAGGTTATGCACATCTTCGCACTGAATCTAAAGTTGCAGTTAACTGACGATTGTCAGTGTCTACTTTCACTCCCGTTGCCCCATAGGCAGAGAGTGGGCGTGTGATAGAAATGCGCTGTACAGATGGGATTATGCAGAAGGAAATGCAGAATATGAAAAGACTTGCCAAAATCCATATACACTACATCAAACGCGCTACCCCTATCGAACCTCCTTGTTGCCTCCTCAAAAAATTCAATCAAAGTTAATCAGACACGATCTTCCCTTGGCAAATCAATGCTGACTGTCGCTGATTACTCCTTGTCTTTCTACATGACGATTTATCCTGGCCTTCAGAATTTTTTCCAATAATTTTCACAGCACCAGGATTAGCCTGACTGGTCTGTAATTACTCGGTCTATCCCTTTTTCCTTTTTTAAACAACGGAAACACATTAGCAGTCCTCCAAGATGTGGATTGTATTTAAGTAGCAGGCACATTCAGAAATTCTTTCAAATGTGTGTGCTGGAACTGGGGGTAAATATACTTTAAAGCTTTGCAAGCAAATCTGTTTTTCTGACATAGTATTTTATAAAGTCTCTGCTTTCAAGTGTAAATTTTGTGTTGTCTTCATTGACACCTGAATTATGAAATATATTACATTTTCCATTAATAATTTATATAAGTATTTATTAATATATTTTAAAACTTTGCAACCAAACGTCTGATTCTTTAAATAGGGTATTTTCTAATATCACCGGTTTCAAGTGTAAATTTACTTGTTGTCTTCACTGATAAAAGCAACGCTCGAATAGGGCCTTGAATCCTGGACACTCACATTAAAAGTCTGATGTTTTATTGACTGAACTATCCGGGGTCATACAGCAAGTATCTTATGCAGATCTTTGCCCTGCCGCTAAAGTAGCAGTTAGCTCGCGATTTTTACTTTCACTCACGCAGCCTCACAAAACACAAAACATAAAAGAGCGTGGTGGCGGTAAGGGTATTTATGAAGTGTGGGTGTGTGAGCGAAATGCGCTGTGCAGCCGGGATCAGTACAGGAGGATGTCAACGATGTAATGTTGCATCTCGGCCAGTGAATGTCGCTGTGTTAGCTTACATGCATGAGCCCGGATAGCTCAGTCGGTAGAGCATCAGACTTTTAATCTGAGGGTCCAGGGTACAAGTCCCTGGTTCGGGCGCTGCTTTTATCAGTAAAGACAACACCTAAACTTACACTTAAAAGCAGTGACATTAGAAAATACCCCATCAAAAGAATCAGACATTTGCTTGCAAAATTTTAAAATATATTAAGTAAACACTAGAATATGTAATATATTTCAAAATTCAGATGTGACAAATATTCAACACAAATCAAAAAGTTTTATTGAAACATCAGGGATGACCAGCTTGAAATGCTCGTGTTTCATGGGGCTGCATGAACGTTGCAACTGATCATCTCGAAACTATCGCTCCATGTACCTTAAAGCACCGCCACTGTGACTAATCATTAAAATGCGTTAATCAGATCAGCATGAACGGTTTCTTTTTCACGGGGTTGCCTGAAAGACGAAATTGAGAATTTTTAATGAAAAGCAGCACCCAAACAAAGACCTGAACCCTGAGATTAAAAGTCTGATGTTTCACCGACTGAACTATCTGGGCTCACGCTCTTTTCACAACACAGCGACATCCAGTGGCTGATATTGAACATTACATCGTTCACATTCTGCATTTCATTCTGCTGTCATCCCGTCTGGCGGGGACCGACAACAATGGCTTTGGTCTTCCCTATATTTAATTGGAGAAAATGTCTCCTCATTCACTACTGGACTAGCAGTCTGACAATTTAGAAACCGTGGAGGGTGTTGAGAGAGGTGGTGGTGAGGTGGAGCTGGGTGTTATCAGCATACATGTGGAGACTGACACTGTGTTTTCAGATGATGTTGCTGAGGGCTGGCATGTGGATGAGAAATAAGAAGGGGCCAAGGATAGATCCTTGTGGGACACCAGAGGTGTTGATGCAGGAGCCGAAAGAAAAGCAGTTGCAGATGATTCTCTGTTTAATTTTGAATTAATCCAATAATAGCGCATCAGACTTTTATTCTGAGGGCTCAGGTCTTTGTTCAGGGATTCGGCATTGATAATGCTGTTGAATATGAAGAGGTGGTGGTTAGAGGCTCTTTTGTTGCAGATAGTCATTGCCGGGCACTTGTGTGGCGCAAATGTTACTTGTCACTTATCAGCCCCAGCCTGAATGTCGTCCAAGTCTTGCTGCATGTGGGCACGGGCTGCTTCATTATCTGAGGAGTTGTGAATGGAACTGAACACTGTGCAGTCATCAGCGAACATCCCCAGTTCTGAACTTATGTTGGAGGGAAGATGGTTGGACCTAGGACACTGCCCGGAGGAACTCCTGCAGCGATGTCCTGTGGCTCAGGTGATTGGCCTCCAACAACCACAACCATCTTCCATTGTGCTGGGTGTGACTCCAACCAGTGGAGAGTTTTCCCTCCGATTCCCATTGACTTCAATTTTACTCGGGCTCCTTGATGCCACACACCTGGTCAATTGCTGCCTTGATGTCAAGGGCAGTCACTCTCACCTCACCTCTGGAATTCAGCTCCTTTGTCCATGGTTGGACCAAGGCTGTAATGAGGTCTGGAGCCGAGTGGTCCTGGCGGAACCCAAACTGAGCATCAGTGAGCAAGTTATTGGTGAGTAAGTGCCACTTGATAGCACTGTCGATGACAACTTCCATCATTTTGCTGATGACTGAGAGTAGACTGCTGGGGCAGTAATTGGCTGGATTGGATTTCTCCTGCTTTTTGTGGACAGGACATACCTGGGCAGCTTTCTGCATTGTCGGGTAGATGCCAGTGTTGTAGCTGCACTGAAACAGCTTGGCTAGAGGTGCGCCTAGTTCTGGAGCACAAGACATCAGCAGAACAGCCGGGATGTTGTTAGAGTCCATAGCCTTTGTTGTATCCAGTGCGCTCAGCCCTTTCTTAATATCACGTGGAGTGAATCAAATTGGCTGAAGACTGGCTTCTGTGATGGTAGGAACCTCAGGAGGTGGCCGAGATGAATCATTTCACTCGGCACTTCTGGTTGAAGATAGTTGCAAATGCTTCAACCTTATCTTTTGCACAGCGTGCTGGCCTCCACCATCATTGATGATGGGAATGTTCATGGAGTCTCCTCCTCCCGTTAGTTATTTAAAGATCTACCACCATTGATGACTGGATGGTCACAGGACTGCAGTGCTTTGATCTGATCGGTTGGTTGTGGGATCGCTTAGCACAGGGTTGTTTTGATGATTTGTATGCATGGTCCCCCGTCCGTGTTTATTCTTGCTCACCCAGTAACCAGTGCATGTATTTGAAAGGATTTTTTGATGGGTCTGCTACTTACAGGTTATGCACATCTTCGCACTGAATCTAAAGTTGCAGTTAACTGACGATTGTCAGTGTCTACTTTCACTCCCGTTGCCCCATAGGCAGAGAGTGGGCGTGTGATAGAAATGCGCTGTACAGATGGGATTATGCAGAAGGAAATGCAGAATATGAAAAGACTTGCCAAAATCCATATACACTACATCAAACGCGCTACCCCTATCGAACCTCCTTGTTGCCTCCTCAAAAAATTCAATCAAAGTTAATCAGACACGATCTTCCCTTGGCAAATCAATGCTGACTGTTGCTGATTACTCCTTGTCTTTCTACATGACGATTTATCCTGGCCTTCAGAATTTTTTCCAATAATTTTCACAGCACCAGGATTAGCCTGACTGGTCTGTAATTACTCGGTCTATACCTTTTTCCTTTTATAAACAACGGAAACACATTAGCAGTCCTCCAAGATGTGGATTGTATTTAAGTAGCAGGCACATTCAGAAATTCTTTCAAATGTGTGTGCTGGAACTGGGGGTAAATATACTTTAAAGCTTTGCAAGCAAATCTGTTTTTCTGACATAGTATTTTATAAAGTCTCTGCTTTCAAGTGTAAATTTTGTGTTGTCTTCATTGACACCTGAATTATGAAATATATTACATTTTCCATTAATAATTTATATAAGTATTTATTAATATATTTTAAAACTTTGCAACCAAACGTCTGATTCTTTAAATAGGGTATTTTCTAATATCACCGGTTTCAAGTGTAAATTTACTTGTTGTCTTCACTGATAAAAGCAACGCTCGAATAGGGCCTTGAATCCTGGACACTCACATTAAAAGTCTGATGTTTTATTGACTGAACTATCCGGGGTCATACAGCAAGTATCTTATGCAGATCTTTGCCCTGCCGCTAAAGTAGCAGTTAGCTCGCGATTTTTACTTTCACTCACGCAGCCTCACAAAACATAAAAGAGCGTGGTGGCGGTAAGGGTATTTATGAAGTGTGGATGTGTGAGCGAAATGCGCTGTGCAGCCGGGATCAGTACAGGAGGATGTCAACGATGTAATGTTGCATCTCGGCCAGTGAATGTCGCTGTGTTAGCTTACATGCATGAGCCCGGATAGCTCAGTCGGTAGAGCATCAGAGTTTTAATCTGAGGGTCCAGGGTTCAAGTCGCTGTTCGGGCGCTGCTTTTATCAGTAAAGACAACACCTAAACTTACACTTAAAAGCAGTGACATTAGAAAATACCCCATCAAAAGAATCAGACATTTGCTTGCAAAATTTTAAAATATATTAAGTAAACACTAGAATATGTAATATATTTCAAAATTCAGATGTGACAAATATGCAACACAAATCAAAAAGTTTTATTGAAACATCAGGGATGACCAGCTTGAAATGCTCGTGTTTCATGGGGCTGCATGAACGTTGCAACTGATCATCTCGAAACTATCGCTCCATGTACCTTAAAGCACCGCCACTGTGACTAATCATTAAAATGCGTTAATCAGATCAGCATGAACGGTTTCTTTTTCACGGGGTTGCCTGAAAGACGAAATTGAGAATTTTTAATGAAAAGCAGCACCCAAACAAAGACCTGAACCCTGAGATTAAAAGTCTGATGTTTCACCGACTGAACTATCTGGGCTCACGCTCTTTTCACAACACAGCGACATCCAGTGGCTGATATTGAACATTACATCGTTCACATTCTGCATTTCATTCTGCTGTCATCCCGTCTGGCGGGGACCGACAACAATGGCTTTGGTCTTCCCTATATTTAATTGGAGAAAATGTCTCCTCATTCAGTACTACACTAGCAGTCTGACAATTTAGAAACCGTGGAGGGTGTTGAGAGAGGTGGTGGTGAGGTGGAGCTGGGTGTTATCCGCATACATGTGGAGACTGACACTGTGTTTTCAGATGATGTTGCTGAGGGCTGGCATGTGGATGAGAAATAAGAAGGGGCCAAGGATAGATCCTTGTGGGACACCAGAGGTGTTGATGCAGGAGCCGAAAGAAAAGCAGTTGCAGATGATTCTCTGTTTAATTTTGAATTAATCCAATAATAGCGCATCAGACTTTTATTCTGAGGGCTCAGGTCTTTGTTCAGGGATTCGGCATTGATAATGCTGTTGAATATGAAGAGGTGGTGGTTAGAGGCTCTTTTGTTGCAGATAGTCATTGCCGGGCACTTGTGTGGCGCAAATGTTACTTGTCACTTATCAGCCCCAGCCTGAATGTCGTCCAAGTCTTGCTGCATGTGGGCACGGGCTGCTTCATTATCTGAGGAGTTGTGAATGGAACTGAACACTGTGCAGTCATCAGCGAACATCCCCAGTTCTGAACTTATGTTGGAGGGAAGATGGTTGGACCTAGGACACTGCCCGGAGGAACTCCTGCAGCGATGTCCTGTGGCTCAGATGATTGGCCTCCAACAACCACAACCATCTTCCATTGTGCTGGGTGTGACTCCAACCAGTGGAGAGTTTTCCCTCCGATTCCCATTGACTTCAATTTTACTCGGGCTCCTTGATGCCACACACCTGGTCAAATGCTGCCTTGATGTCAAGGGCAGTCACTCTCACCTCACCTCTGGAATTCAGCTCCTTTGTCCATGGTTGGACCAAGGCTGTAATGAGGTCTGGAGCCGAGTGGTCCTGGCGGAACCCAAACTGAGCATCAGTGAGCAAGTTATTGGTGAGTATGTGCCACTTGATAGCACTGTCGATGACAACTTCCATCATTTTGCTGATGACTGAGAGTAGACTGCTGGGGCAGTAATTGGCTGGATTGGATTTCTCCTGCTTTTTGTGGACAGGACATACCTGGGCAGCTTTCTGCATTGTCGGGTAGATGCCAGTGTTGTAGCTGCACTGAAACAGCTTGGCTAGAGGTGCGCCTAGTTCTGGAGCACAAGACATCAGCAGAACAGCCGGGATGTTGTTAGAGTCCATAGCCTTTGTTGTATCCAGTGCGCTCAGCCCTTTCTTAATATCACGTGGAGTGAATCAAATTGGCTGAAGACTGGCTTCTGTGATGGTAGGAACCTCAGGAGGTGGCCGAGATGAATCATTTCACTCGGCACTTCTGGTTGAAGATAGTTGCAAATGCTTCAACCTTATCTTTTGCACAGCGTGCTGGCCTCCACCATCATTGATGATGGGAATGTTCATGGAGTCTCCTCCTCCCGTTAGTTATTTAAAGATCTACCACCATTGATGACTGGATGGTCAGAGGACTGCAGTGCTTTCATCTGACCGGTTGGTTGTGGGATCGCTTAGCACAGGGTTGTTTTGATGATTTGTATGCATGGTCCCCCGTCCGTGTTTATTCTTGCTCACCCAGTAACCAGTGCATGTATTTGAAAGGATTTTTTGATGGGTCTGCTACTTACAGGTTATGCACATCTTCGCACTGAATCTAAAGTTGCAGTTAACTGACGATTGTCAGTGTCTACTTTCACTCCCGTAGCCCCATAGGCAGAGAGTGGGCGTGTGAAAGAAATGCGCTGTACAGATGGGATTATGCAGAAGGAAATGCAGAATGTGAAAAGACTTGCCAAAATCCATATACACTACATCAAACGCACTACCCCTATCGAACCTCCTTGTTGCCTCCTCAAAAAATTCAATCAAAGTTAATCAGACACGATCTTCCCTTGGCAAATCAATGCTGACTGTCGCTGATTACTCCTTGTCTTTCTACATGACGATTTATCCTGGCCTTCAGAATTTTTTCCAATAATTTTCACAGCACCAGGATTAGCCTGACTGGTCTGTAATTACTCGGTCTATCCCTTTTTCCTTTTTTAAACAACGGAAACACATTAGCAGTCCTCCAAGATGTGGATTGTATTTAAGTAGCAGGCACATTCAGAAATTCTTTCAAATGTGTGTGCTGGAACTGGGGGTAAATATACTTTAAAGCTTTGCAAGCAAATCTGTTTTTCTGACATAGTATTTTATAAAGTCTCTGCTTTCAAGTGTAAATTTTGTGTTGTCTTCATTGACACCTGAATTATGAAATATATTACATTTTCCATTAATAATTTATATAAGTATTTATTAATATATTTTAAAACTTTGCAACCAAACGTCTGATTCTTTAAATAGGGTATTTTCTAATATCACCGGTTTAAAGTGTAAATTTACTTTTTGTCTTCACTGATAAAAGCAACGCTCGAATAGGGCCTTGAATCCTGGACACTCACATTAAAAGTCTGATGTTTTATTGACTGAACTATCCGGGGTCATACAGCAAGTATCTTATGCAGATCTTTGCCCTGCCGCTAAAGTAGCAGTTAGCTCGCGATTTTTACTTTCACTCACGCAGCCTCACAAAACATAAAAGAGCGTGGTGGCGGTAAGGGTATTTATGAAGTGTGGGTGTGTGAGCGAAATGCGCTGTGCAGCCGGGATCAGTACAGGAGGATGTCAACGATGTAATGTTGCATCTCGGCCAGTGAATGTCGCTGTGTTAGCTTACATGCATGAGCCCGGATAGCTCAGTCGGTAGAGCATCAGACTTTTAATCTGAGGGTCCAGGGTTCAAGTCCCTGTTCGGGCGCTGCTTTTATCAGTAAAGACAACACCTAAACTTACACTTAAAAGCAGTGACATTAGAAAATACCCCATCAAAAGAATCAGACATTTGCTTGCAAAATTTTAAAATATATTAAGTAAACACTAGAATATGTAATATATTTCAAAATTCAGATGTGACAAATATGCAACACAAATCAAAAAGTTTTATTGAAACATCAGGGATGACCAGCTTGAAGTGCTCGTGTTTCATGGGGCTGCATGAACGTTGCAACTGATCATCTCGAAACTATCGCTCCATGTACCTTAAAGCACCGCCACTGTGACTAATCATTAAAATGCGTTAATCAGATCAGCATGAACGGTTTCTTTTTCACGGGGTTGCCTGAAAGACGAAATTGAGAATTTTTAATGAAAAGCAGCACCCAAACAAAGACCTGAACCCTGAGATTAAAAGTCTGATGTTTCACCGATGGAACTATCTGGGCTCACGCTCTTTTCACAACACAGCGACATCCAGTGGCTGATATTGAACATTACATCGTTCACATTCTGCATTTCATTCTGCTGTCATCCCGTCTGGCGGGGACCGACAACAATGGCTTTGGTCTTCCCTATATTTAATTGGAGAAAATGTCTCCTCATTCAGTACTGGACTAGCAGTCTGACAATTTAGAAACCGTGGAGGGTGTTGAGAGAGGTGGTGGTGAGGTGGAGCTGGGTGTTATCAGCATACATGTGGAGACTGACACTGTGTTTTCAGATGATGTTGCTGAGGGCTGGCATGTGGATGAGAATTAAGAAGGGGCCAAGGATAGATCCTTGTGGGACACCAGAGGTGTTGATGCAGGAGCCGAAAGAAAAGCAGTTGCAGATGATTCTCTGTTTAATTTTGAATTAATCCAATAATAGCGCATCAGACTTTTATTCTGAGGGCTCAGGTCTTTGTTCAGGGATTCGGCATTGATAATGCTGTTGAATATGAAGAGGTGGTGGTTAGAGGCTCTTTTGTTGGAGATAGTCATTGCCGGGCACTTGTGTGGCGCAAATATTACTTGTCACTTATCAGCCCCAGCCTGAATGTCGTCCAAGTCTTGCTGCATGTGGGCACGGGCTGCTTCATTATCTGAGGAGTTGTGAATGGAACTGAACACTGTGCAGTCATCAGCGAACATCCCCAGTTCTGAACTTATGTTGGAGGGAAGATGGTTGGGCCTAGGACACTGCCCGGAGGAACTCCTGCAGCGATGTCCTGTGGCTCAGATGATTGGCCTCCAACAACCACAACCATCTTCCATTGTGCTGGGTGTGACTCAAACCAGTGGAGAGTTTTCCCTCCGATTCCCATTGACTTCAATTTTACTCGGGCTCCTTGATGCCACACACCTGGTCAAATGCTGCCTTGATGTCAAGGGCAGTCACTCTCACCTCACCTCTGGAATTCAGCTCCTTTGTCCATGGTTGGACCAAGGCTGTAATGAGGTCTGGAGCCGAGTGGTCCTGGCGGAACCCAAACTGAGCATCAGTGAGCAAGTTATTGGTGAGTAAGTGCCACTTGATAGCACTGTCGATGACAACTTCCATCATTTTGCTGATGACTGAGAGTAGACTGCTGGGGCAGTAATTGGCTGGATTGGATTTCTCCTGCTTTTTGTGGACAGGACATACCTGGGCAGCTTTCTGCATTGTCGGGTAGATGCCAGTGTTGTAGCTGCACTGAAACAGCTTGGCTAGAGGTGCGCCTAGTTCTGGAGCACAAGACATCAGCAGAACAGCCGGGATGTTGTTAGAGTCCATAGCCTTTGTTGTATCCAGTGCGCTCAGCCCTTTCTTAATATCACGTGGAGTGAATCAAATTGGCTGAAGACTGGCTTCTGTGATGGTAGGAACCTCAGGAGGTGGCCGAGATGAATCATTTCACTCGGCACTTCTGGTTGAAGATAGTTGCAAATGCTTCAACCTTATCTTTTGCACAGCGTGCTGGCCTCCACCATCATTGATGATGGGAATGTTCATGGAGTCTCCTCCTCCCGTTAGTTATTTAAAGATCTACCACCATTGATGACTGGATGGTCACAGGACTGCAGTGCTTTGATCTGATCGGTTGGTTGTGGGATCGCTTAGCACAGGGTTGTTTTGATGATTTGTATGCATGGTCCCCCGTCCGTGTTTATTCTTGCTCACCCAGTAACCAGTGCATGTATTTGAAAGGATTTTTTGATGGGTCTGCTACTTACAGGTTATGCACATCTTCGCACTGAATCTAAAGTTGCAGTTAACTGACGATTGTCAGTGTCTACTTTCACTCCCGTTGCCCCATAGGCAGAGAGTGGGCGTGTGATAGAAATGCGCTGTACAGATGGGATTATGCAGAAGGAAATGCAGAATATGAAAAGACTTGCCAAAATCCATATACACTACATCAAACGCGCTACCCCTATCGAACCTCCTTGTTGCCTCCTCAAAAAATTCAATCAAAGTTAATCAGACACGATCTTCCCTTGGCAAATCAATGCTGACTGTCGCTGATTACTCCTTGTCTTTCTACATGACGATTTATCCTGGCCTTCAGAATTTTTTCCAATAATTTTCACAGCACCAGGATTAGCCTGACTGGTCTGTAATTACTCGGTCTATCCCTTTTTCCTTTTATAAACAACGGAAACACATTAGCAGTCCTCCAAGATGTGGATTGTATTTAAGTAGCAGGCACATTCAGAAATTCTTTCAAATGTGTGTGCTGGAACTGGGGGTAAATATACTTTAAAGCTTTGCAAGCAAATCTGTTTTTCTGACATAGTATTTTATAAAGTCTCTGCTTTCAAGTGTAAATTTTGTGTTGTCTTCATTGACACCTGAATTATGAAATATATTACATTTTCCATTAATAATTTATATAAGTATTTATTAATATATTTTAAAACTTTGCAACAAAACGTCTGATTCTTTAAATAGGGTATTTTCTAATATCACCGGTTTCAAGTGTAAATTTACTTGTTGTCTTCACTGATAAAAGCAACGCTCGAATAGGGCCTTGAATCCTGGACACTCACATTAAAAGTCTGATGTTTTATTGACTGAACTATCCGGGGTCATACAGCAAGTATCTTATGCAGATCTTTGCCCTGCCGCTAAAGTAGCAGTTAGCTCGCGATTTTTACTTTCACTCACGCAGCCTCACAAAACATAAAAGAGCGTGGTGGCGGTAAGGGTATTTATGAAGTGTGGGTGTGTGAGCGAAATGCGCTGTGCAGCCGGGATCAGTACAGGAGGATGTCAACGATGTAATTTTGCATCTCGGCCAGTGAATGTCGCTGTGTTAGCTTATATGCATGAGCCCGGATAGCTCAGTCGGTAGAGCATCAGACTTTTAATCTGAGGGTCCAGGGTTCAAGTCCCTGTTCGGGCGCTGCTTTTATCAGTAAAGACAACACCTAAACTTACACTTAAAAGCAGTGACATTAGAAAATACCCCATCAAAAGAATCAGACATTTGCTTGCAAAATTTTAAAATATATTAAGTAAACACTAGAATATGTAATATATTTCAAAATTCAGATGTGACAAATATGCAACACAAATCAAAAAGTTTTATTGAAACATCAGGGATGACCAGCTTGAAGTGCTCGTGTTTCATGGGGCTGCATGAACGTTGCAACTGATCATCTCGAAACTATCGCTCCATGTACCTTAAAGCACCGCCACTGTGACTAATCATTAAAATGCGTTAATCAGATCAGCATGAACGGTTTCTTTTTCACGGGGTTGCCTGAAAGACGAAATTGAGAATTTTTAATGAAAAGCAGCACCCAAACAAAGACCTGAACCCTGAGATTAAAAGTCTGATGTTTCACCGATGGAACTATCTGGGCTCACGCTCTTTTCACAACACAGCGACATCCAGTGGCTGATATTGAACATTACATCGTTCACATTCTGCATTTCATTCTGCTGTCATCCCGTCTGGCGGGGACCGACAACAATGGCTTTGGTCTTCCCTATATTTAATTGGAGAAAATGTCTCCTCATTCAGTACTGGACTAGCAGTCTGACAATTTAGAAACCGTGGAGGGTGTTGAGAGAGGTGGTGGTGAGGTGGAGCTGGGTGTTATCAGCATACATGTGGAGACTGACACTGTGTTTTCAGATGATGTTGCTGAGGGCTGGCATGTGGATGAGAATTAAGAAGGGGCCAAGGATAGATCCTTGTGGGACACCAGAGGTGTTGATGCAGGAGCCGAAAGAAAAGCAGTTGCAGATGATTCTCTGTTTAATTTTGAATTAATCCAATAATAGCGCATCAGACTTTTATTCTGAGGGCTCAGGTCTTTGTTCAGGGATTCGGCATTGATAATGCTGTTGAATATGAAGAGGTGGTGGTTAGAGGCTCTTTTGTTGGAGATAGTCATTGCCGGGCACTTGTGTGGCGCAAATATTACTTGTCACTTATCAGCCCCAGCCTGAATGTCGTCCAAGTCTTGCTGCATGTGGGCACGGGCTGCTTCATTATCTGAGGAGTTGTGAATGGAACTGAACACTGTGCAGTCATCAGCGAACATCCCCAGTTCTGAACTTATGTTGGAGGGAAGATGGTTGGGCCTAGGACACTGCCCGGAGGAACTCCTGCAGCGATGTCCTGTGGCTCAGATGATTGGCCTCCAACAACCACAACCATCTTCCATTGTGCTGGGTGTGACTCCAACCAGTGGAGAGTTTTCCCTCCGATTCCCATTGACTTCAATTTTACTCGGGCTCCTTGATGCCACACACCTGGTCAAATGCTGCCTTGATGTCAAGGGCAGTCACTCTCACCTCACCTCTGGAATTCAGCTCCTTTGTCCATGGTTGGACCAAGGCTGTAATGAGGTCTGGAGCCGAGTGGTCCTGGCGGAACCCAAACTGAGCATCAGTGAGCAAGTTATTGGTGAGTAAGTGCCACTTGATAGCACTGTCGATGACAACTTCCATCATTTTGCTGATGACTGAGAGTAGACTGCTGGGGCAGTAATTGGCTGGATTGGATTTCTCCTGCTTTTTGTGGACAGGACATACCTGGGCAGCTTTCTGCATTGTCGGGTAGATGCCAGTGTTGTAGCTGCACTGAAACAGCTTGGCTAGAGGTGCGCCTAGTTCTGGAGCACAAGACATCAGCAGAACAGCCGGGATGTTGTTAGAGTCCATAGCCTTTGTTGTATCCAGTGCGCTCAGCCCTTTCTTAATATCACGTGGAGTGAATCAAATTGGCTGAAGACTGGCTTCTGTGATGGTAGGAACCTCAGGAGGTGGCCGAGATGAATCATTTCACTCGGCACTTCTGGTTGAAGATAGTTGCAAATGCTTCAACCTTATCTTTTGCACAGCGTGCTGGCCTCCACCATCATTGATGATGGGAATGTTCATGGAGTCTCCTCCTCCCGTTAGTTATTTAAAGATCTACCACCATTGATGACTGGATGGTCACAGGACTGCAGTGCTTTGATCTGATCGGTTGGTTGTGGGATCGCTTAGCACAGGGTTGTTTTGATGATTTGTATGCATGGTCCCCCGTCCGTGTTTATTCTTGCTCACCCAGTAACCAGTGCATGTATTTGAAAGGATTTTTTGATGGGTCTGCTACTTACAGGTTATGCACATCTTCGCACTGAATCTAAAGTTGCAGTTAACTGACGATTGTCAGTGTCTACTTTCACTCCCGTTGCCCCATAGGCAGAGAGTGGGCGTGTGATAGAAATGCGCTGTACAGATGGGATTATGCAGAAGGAAATGCAGAATATGAAAAGACTTGCCAAAATCCATATACACTACATCAAACGCGCTACCCCTATCGAACCTCCTTGTTGCCTCCTCAAAAAATTCAATCAAAGTTAATCAGACACGATCTTCCCTTGGCAAATCAATGCTGACTGTCGCTGATTACTCCTTGTCTTTCTACATGACGATTTATCCTGGCCTTCAGAATTTTTTCCAATAATTTTCACAGCACCAGGATTAGCCTGACTGGTCTGTAATTACTCGGTCTATCCCTTTTTCCTTTTATAAACAACGGAAACACATTAGCAGTCCTCCAAGATGTGGATTGTATTTAAGTAGCAGGCACATTCAGAAATTCTTTCAAATGTGTGTGCTGGAACTGTGGGTAAATATACTTTAAAGCTTTGCAAGCAAATCTGTTTTTCTGACATAGTATTTTATAAAGTCTCTGCTTTCAAGTGTAAATTTTGTGTTGTCTTCATTGACACCTGAATTATGAAATATATTACATTTTCCATTAATAATTTATATAAGTATTTATTAATATATTTTAAAACTTTGCAACCAAACGTCTGATTCTTTAAATAGGGTATTTTCTAATATCACCGGTTTAAAGTGTAAATTTACTTTTTGTCTTCACTGATAAAAGCAACGCTCGAATAGGGCCTTGAATCCTGGACACTCACATTAAAAGTCTGATGTTTTATTGACTGAACTATCCGGGGTCATACAGCAAGTATCTTATGCAGATCTTTGCCCTGCCGCTAAAGTAGCAGTTAGCTCGCGATTTTTACTTTCACTCACGCAGCCTCACAAAACATAAAAGAGCGTGGTGGCGGTAAGGGTATTTATGAAGTGTGGGTGTGTGAGCGAAATGCGCTGTGCAGCCGGGATCAGTACAGGAGGATGTCAACGATGTAATGTTGCATCTCGGCCAGTGAATGTCGCTGTGTTAGCTTACATGCATGAGCCCGGATAGCTCAGTCGGTAGAGCATCAGACTTTTAATCTGAGGGTCCAGGGTTCAAGTCCCTGTTCGGGCGCTGCTTTTATCAGTAAAGACAACACCTAAACTTACACTTAAAAGCAGTGACATTAGAAAATACCCCATCAAAAGAATCAGACATTTGCTTGCAAAATTTTAAAATATATTAAGTAAACACTAGAATATGTAATATATTTCAAAATTCAGATGTGACAAATATGCAACACAAATCAAAAAGTTTTATTGAAACATCAGGGATGACCAGCTTGAAATGCTCGTGTTTCATGGGGCTGCATGAACGTTGCAACTGATCATCTCGAAACTATCGCTCCATGTACCTTAAAGCACCGCCACTGTGACTAATCATTAAAATGCGTTAATCAGATCAGCATGAACGGTTTCTTTTTCACGGGGTTGCCTGAAAGACGAAATTGAGAATTTTTAATGAAAAGCAGCACCCAAACAAAGACCTGAACCCTGAGATTAAAAGTCTGATGTTTCACCGACTGAACTATCTGGGCTCACGCTCTTTTCACAACACAGCGACATCCAGTGGCTGATATTGAACATTACATCGTTCACATTCTGCATTTCATTCTGCTGTCATCCCGTCTGGCGGGGACCGACAACAATGGTTTTGGTCTTCCCTATATTTAATTGGAGAAAATGTCTCCTCATTCAGTACTACACTAGCAGTCTGACAATTTAGAAACCGTGGAGGGTGTTGAGAGAGGTGGTGGTGAGGTGGAGCTGGGTGTTATCCGCATACATGTGGAGACTGACACTGTGTTTTCAGATGATGTTGCTGAGGGCTGGCATGTGGATGAGAAATAAGAAGGGGCCAAGGATAGATCCTTGTGGGACACCAGAGGTGTTGATGCAGGAGCCGAAAGAAAAGCAGTTGCAGATGATTCTCTGTTTAATTTTGAATTAATCCAATAATAGCGCATCAGACTTTTATTCTGAGGGCTCAGGTCTTTGTTCAGGGATTCGGCATTGATAATGCTGTTGAATATGAAGAGGTGGTGGTTAGAGGCTCTTTTGTTGCAGATAGTCATTGCCGGGCACTTGTGTGGCGCAAATGTTACTTGTCACTTATCAGCCCCAGCCTGAATGTCGTCCAAGTCTTGCTGCATGTGGGCACGGGCTGCTTCATTATCTGAGGAGTTGTGAATGGAACTGAACACTGTGCAGTCATCAGCGAACATCCCCAGTTCTGAACTTATGTTGGAGGGAAGATGGTTGGACCTAGGACACTGCCCGGAGGAACTCCTGCAGCGATGTCCTGTGGCTCAGATGATTGGCCTCCAACAACCACAACCATCTTCCATTGTGCTGGGTGTGACTCCAACCAGTGGAGAGTTTTCCCTCCGATTCCCATTGACTTCAATTTTACTCGGGCTCCTTGATGCCACACACCTGGTCAAATGCTGCCTTGATGTCAAGGGCAGTCACTCTCACCTCACCTCTGGAATTCAGCTCCTTTGTCCATGGTTGGACCAAGGCTGTAATGAGGTCTGGAGCCGAGTGGTCCTGGCGGAACCCAAACTGAGCATCAGTGAGCAAGTTATTGGTGAGTATGTGCCACTTGATAGCACTGTCGATGACAACTTCCATCATTTTGCTGATGACTGAGAGTAGACTGCTGGGGCAGTAATTGGCTGGATTGGATTTCTCCTGCTTTTTGTGGACAGGACATACCTGGGCAGCTTTCTGCATTGTCGGGTAGATGCCAGTGTTGTAGCTGCACTGAAACAGCTTGGCTAGAGGTGCGCCTAGTTCTGGAGCACAAGACATCAGCAGAACAGCCGGGATGTTGTTAGAGTCCATAGCCTTTGTTGTATCCAGTGCGCTCAGCCCTTTCTTAATATCACGTGGAGTGAATCAAATTGGCTGAAGACTGGCTTCTGTGATGGTAGGAACCTCAGGAGGTGGCCGAGATGAATCATTTCACTCGGCACTTCTGGTTGAAGATAGTTGCAAATGCTTCAACCTTATCTTTTGCACAGCGTGCTGGCCTCCACCATCATTGATGATGGGAATGTTCATGGAGTCTCCTCCTCCCGTTAGTTATTTAAAGATCTACCACCATTGATGACTGGATGGTCAGAGGACTGCAGTGCTTTCATCTGACCGGTTGGTTGTGGGATCGCTTAGCACAGGGTTGTTTTGATGATTTGTATGCATGGTCCCCCGTCCGTGTTTATTCTTGCTCACCCAGTAACCAGTGCATGTATTTGAAAGGATTTTTTGATGGGTCTGCTACTTACAGGTTATGCACATCTTCGCACTGAATCTAAAGTTGCAGTTAACTGACGATTGTCAGTGTCTACTTTCACTCCCGTAGCCCCATAGGCAGAGAGTGGGCGTGTGAAAGAAATGCGCTGTACAGATGGGATTATGCAGAAGGAAATGCAGAATGTGAAAAGACTTGCCAAAATCCATATACACTACATCAAACGCACTACCCCTATCGAACCTCCTTGTTGCCTCCTCAAAAAATTCAATCAAAGTTAATCAGACACGATCTTCCCTTGGCAAATCAATGCTGACTGTCGCTGATTACTCCTTGTCTTTCTACATGACGATTTATCCTGGCCTTCAGAATTTTTTCCAATAATTTTCACAGCACCAGGATTAGCCTGACTGGTCTGTAATTACTCGGTCTATCCCTTTTTCCTTTTTTAAACAACGGAAACACATTAGCAGTCCTCCAAGATGTGGATTGTATTTAAGTAGCAGGCACATTCAGAAATTCTTTCAAATGTGTGTGCTGGAACTGGGGGTAAATATACTTTAAAGCTTTGCAAGCAAATCTGTTTTTCTGACATAGTATTTTATAAAGTCTCTGCTTTCAAGTGTAAATTTTGTGTTGTCTTCATTGACACCTGAATTATGAAATATATTACATTTTCCATTAATAATTTATATAAGTATTTATTAATATATTTTAAAACTTTGCAACCAAACGTCTGATTCTTTAAATAGGGTATTTTCTAATATCACCGGTTTCAAGTGTAAATTTACTTGTTGTCTTCACTGATAAAAGCAACGCTCGAATAGGGCCTTGAATCCTGGACACTCACATTAAAAGTCTGATGTTTTATTGACTGAACTATCCGGGGTCATACAGCAAGTATCTTATGCAGATCTTTGCCCTGCCGCTAAAGTAGCAGTTAGCTCGCGATTTTTACTTTCACTCACGCAGCCTCACAAAACATAAAAGAGCGTGGTGGCGGTAAGGGTATTTATGAAGTGTGGGTGTGTGAGCGAAATGCGCTGTGCAGCCGGGATCAGTACAGGAGGATGTCAACGATGTAATGTTGCATCTCGGCCAGTGAATGTCGCTGTGTTAGCTTACATGCATGAGCCCGGATAGCTCAGTCGGTAGAGCATCAGACTTTTAATCTGAGGGTCCAGGGTTCAAGTCCCTGTTCGGGCGCTGCTTTTATCAGTAAAGACAACACCTAAACTTACACTTAAAAGCAGTGACATTAGAAAATACCCCATCAAAAGAATCAGACATTTGCTTGCAAAATTTTAAAATATATTAAGTAAACACTAGAATATGTAATATATTTCAAAATTCAGATGTGACAAATATGCAACACAAATCAAAAAGTTTTATTGAAACATCAGGGATGACCAGCTTGAAGTGCTCGTGTTTCATGGGGCTGCATGAACGTTGCAACTGATCATCTCGAAACTATCGCTCCATGTACCTTAAAGCACCGCCACTGTGACTAATCATTAAAATGCGTTAATCAGATCAGCATGAACGGTTTCTTTTTCACGGGGTTGCCTGAAAGACGAAATTGAGAATTTTTAATGAAAAGCAGCACCCAAACAAAGACCTGAACCCTGAGATTAAAAGTCTGATGTTTCACCGATGGAACTATCTGGGCTCACGCTCTTTTCACAACACAGCGACATCCAGTGGCTGATATTGAACATTACATCGTTCACATTCTGCATTTCATTCTGCTGTCATCCCGTCTGGCGGGGACCGACAACAATGGCTTTGGTCTTCCCTATATTTAATTGGAGAAAATGTCTCCTCATTCAGTACTGGACTAGCAGTCTGACAATTTAGAAACCGTGGAGGGTGTTGAGAGAGGTGGTGGTGAGGTGGAGCTGGGTGTTATCAGCATACATGTGGAGACTGACACTGTGTTTTCAGATGATGTTGCTGAGGGCTGGCATGTGGATGAGAATTAAGAAGGGGCCAAGGATAGATCCTTGTGGGACACCAGAGGTGTTGATGCAGGAGCCGAAAGAAAAGCAGTTGCAGATGATTCTCTGTTTAATTTTGAATTAATCCAATAATAGCGCATCAGACTTTTATTCTGAGGGCTCAGGTCTTTGTTCAGGGATTCGGCATTGATAATGCTGTTGAATATGAAGAGGTGGTGGTTAGAGGCTCTTTTGTTGGAGATAGTCATTGCCGGGCACTTGTGTGGCGCAAATATTACTTGTCACTTATCAGCCCCAGCCTGAATGTCGTCCAAGTCTTGCTGCATGTGGGCACGGGCTGCTTCATTATCTGAGGAGTTGTGAATGGAACTGAACACTGTGCAGTCATCAGCGAACATCCCCAGTTCTGAACTTATGTTGGAGGGAAGATGGTTGGGCCTAGGACACTGCCCGGAGGAACTCCTGCAGCGATGTCCTGTGGCTCAGATGATTGGCCTCCAACAACCACAACCATCTTCCATTGTGCTGGGTGTGACTCAAACCAGTGGAGAGTTTTCCCTCCGATTCCCATTGACTTCAATTTTACTCGGGCTCCTTGATGCCACACACCTGGTCAAATGCTGCCTTGATGTCAAGGGCAGTCACTCTCACCTCACCTCTGGAATTCAGCTCCTTTGTCCATGGTTGGACCAAGGCTGTAATGAGGTCTGGAGCCGAGTGGTCCTGGCGGAACCCAAACTGAGCATCAGTGAGCAAGTTATTGGTGAGTAAGTGCCACTTGATAGCACTGTCGATGACAACTTCCATCATTTTGCTGATGACTGAGAGTAGACTGCTGGGGCAGTAATTGGCTGGATTGGATTTCTCCTGCTTTTTGTGGACAGGACATACCTGGGCAGCTTTCTGCATTGTCGTGTAGATGCCAGTGTTGTAGCTGCACTGAAACAGCTTGGCTAGAGGTGCGCCTAGTTCTGGAGCACAAGACATCAGCAGAACAGCCGGGATGTTGTTAGAGTCCATAGCCTTTGTTGTATCCAGTGCGCTCAGCCCTTTCTTGATATCACGTGGAGTGAATCAAATTGGATGAAGACTGGCTTCTGTGATGGTAGGGACCTCAGGGGGTGGCCGAGATTAATCATTTCACTCGGCACTTCTGGTTGAAGTTAGTTGCAAATGCTTCAACCTTATCTTTTGCACAGCGTGCTGGCCTCCACCATCATTGATGATGGGAATGTTCATGGAGTCTCCTCCTCCCGTTAGTTATTTAAAGATCTACCACCATTGATGACTGGATGGTCACAGGACTGCAGTGCTTTGATCTGATCGGTTGGTTGTGGGATCGCTTAGCACAGGGTTGTTTTGATGATTTGTATGCATGGTCCCCCGTCCGTGTTTATTCTTGCTCACCCAGTAACCAGTGCATGTATTTGAAAGGATTTTTTGATGGGTCTGCTACTTACAGGTTATGCACATCTTCGCACTGAATCTAAAGTTGCAGTTAACTGACGATTGTCAGTGTCTACTTTCACTCCCGTAGCCCCATAGGCAGAGAGTGGGCGTGTGATAGAAATGCGCTGTACAGATGGGATTATGCAGAAGGAAATGCAGAATGTGAAAAGACTTGCCAAAATCCATATACACTACATCAAACGCACTACCCCTATCGAACCTCCTTGTTGCCTCCTCAAAAAATTCAATCAAAGTTAATCAGACACGATCTTCCCTTGGCAAATCAATGCTGACTGTCGCTGGTTACTCCTTGTCTTTCTACATGACGATTTATCCTGGCCTTCAGAATGTTTTCCAATAATTTTCACAGCACCAGGATTAGCCTGACTGGTCTGTAATTACTCGGTCTATCCCTTTTTCCTTTTTTAAACAACGGAAACACATTAGCAGTCCTCCAAGATGTGGATTGTATTTAAGTAGCAGGCACATTCAGAAATTCTTTCAAATGTGTGTGCTGGAACTGGCGGAGTAAGACTAAACACGGACGGTAGAAAATGTAAACAGAGCTTCAAAAGCAACCCTGTGTAAAAATGAGAAAATAGGATAAGAGCATAGGAAATTGGAGTCGGCCATACGGCCCCTCGAGCCTGCTCCGCCATTTAACAAGATCATGGCTGATCATTGACCTCAGCTCCACCTTCCCGCTTGATCCCCATATCCCTTGATACCATTCGAGTCAAAAAAATACCAACAACGACAACTTGAATTTATATAGCGCCTTTAATGTAGTAAAACGTTCCAAGGTGCTTCACAGGAGAATTAAAGGACAAGAAACTTGACACCGAGCCACATGAGGAGAAATTAGGGCAGGGGACCAAAAGCTGGCCAAAAAGGTAGGTTTTAAGGATCGCCTTAAAGAGGAAAACAGAGGTAGAGAGGCGGAGAGGTTTAGGCAGGGAATTACAGAGCGATAGGGAGCTAATAGCAATTTGCCTGTGGGAGGCTGGACAGCTCAGTCGCTAAAGTATCGGACTTTTAATCTGAACGTCCGTGAATCAAGTCTCTATCTGGGTGCAGTTTTAAAACCAAAATTCTCAACTCCTTGTTTCATGAAACACAAGTCATTCATGCTGATCTCATCAATATATTTTAAAGATTCGGCACAATCGCAGTGCTTATAGGTTCATTGATTGGTATTTTTGAGATCATCAATTCTTAACTTCATGGAGTCCCATGAAACGAGCATTTCAAGCTGTTATTTCCTGCTGTCTCAATAAAACTCATTAGTATTTGTTGAATGTTTGTCACAACCCTTGTTTTTTCAAATATAATTCTAATATTTTCTAAATATACTTTAAAGCTTTGCAAGCAAATCTGTTTTCCTGACATAGTATTTTATAAAGTCTCTGCTTTCAAGTGTAAATTTTGTGTTGTCTTCATTGACACCTGAATTATGAAATATATTACATTTTCCATTAATAATTTATATAAGTATTTATTAATATATTTTAAAACTTTGCAACCAAACGTCTGATTCTTTAAATAGGGTATTTTCTAATATCACCGGCTTCAAGTGTAAATTTACTTGTTGTCTTCACTGATAAAAGCAACGCTCGAATAGGGCCTTGAATCCTGGACACTCACATTAAAAGTCTGATGTTTTATTGACTGAACTATCCGGGGTCATACAGCAAGTATCTTATGCAGATCTTTGCCCTGCCGCTAAAGTAGCAGTTAGCTCGCGATTTTTACTTTCACTCACGCAGCCTCACAAAACATAAAAGAGCGTGGTGGCGGTAAGGGTATTTGTGAAGTGTGGGTGTGTGAGCGAAATGCGCTGCGCAGCCGGGATCAGTACAGGAGGATGTCAACGATGTAATGTTGCATCTCGGCCAGTGAAAGTCGCTGTGTTAGCTTACATGCATGAGCCCGGATAGCTCAGTCGGTAGAGCATCAGACTTTTAATCTGAGGGTCCAGGGTTCAAGTCCCTGTTCGGGCGCTGCTTTTATCAGTAAAGACAACACCTAAACTTACACTTAAAAGCAGTGACATTAGAAAATACCCCATCAAAAGAATCAGACATTTGCTTGCAAAATTTTAAAATATATTAAGTAAACACTAGAATATGTAATATATTTCAAAATTCAGATGTGACAAATATGCAACACAAATCAAAAAGTTTTATTGAAACATCAGGGATGACCAGCTTGAAATGCTCGTGTTTCATGGGGCTGCATGAACGTTGCAACTGATCATCTCGAAACTATCGCTCCATGCACCTTAAAGCACCGCCACTGTGACTAATCATTAAATTGCGTTAATCAGATCAGCATGAACGGTTTCTTTTTCACGGGGTTGCCTGAAAGACGAAATTGAGAATTTTTAATGAAAAGCAGCACCCAAACAAAGACCTGAACCCTGAGATTAAAAGTCTGATGTTTCACCGACTGAACTATCTGGGCTCACGCTCTTTTCACAACACAGCGACATCCAGTGGCTGATATTGAACATTACATCGTTCACAATCTGCATTTCATTCTGCTGTCATCCCGTCTGGCGGGGACCGACAACAATGGCTTTGGTCTTCCCTATATTTAATTGGAGAAAATGTCTCCTCATCCAGTACTGGACTAGCAGTCTGACAATTTAGAAACCGTGGAGGGTGTTGAGAGAGGTGGTGGTGAGGTGGAGCTGGGTGTTATCAGCATACATGTGGAGACTGACACTGTGTTTTCAGATGATGTTGCTGAGGGCTGGCATGTGGATGAGAAATAAGAAGGGGCCAAGGATAGATCCTTGTGGGACACCAGAGGTGTTGATGCAGGAGCCGAAAGAAAAGCAATTGCAGATGATTCTCTGTTTAATTTTGAATTAATCCAATAATAGCGCATCAGACTTTTATTCTGAGGGCTCAGGTCTTTGTTCAGGGATTCGGCATTGATAATGCTGTTGAATATGAAGAGGTGGCGGTTAGAGGCTCTTTTGTTGGAGATAGTCATTGCCGGGCACTTGTGTGGCGCATATATTACTTGTCACTTATCAGCCCCAGCCTGAATGTCGTCCAAGTCTTGCTGCATGTGGGCACGGGCTGCTTCATTATCTGAGGAGTTGTGAATGGAACTGAACACTGTGCAGTCATCAGCGAACATCCCCAGTTCTGACCTTATGTTGGAGGGAAGATGGTTGGGCCTAGGACACTGCCCGGAGGAACTCCTGCAGCGATGTCCTGTGGCTCAGATGATTGGCCTCCAACAACCACAACCATCTTCCATTGTGCTGGGTGTGACTCCAACCAGTGGAGAGTTTTCCCTCCGATTCCCATTGACTTCAATTTTACTCGGGCTCCTTGATGCCACACACCTGGTCAAATGCTGCCTTGATGTCAAGGGCAGTCACTCTCACCTCACCTCTGGAATTCAGCTCCTTTGTCCATGGTTGGACCAAGGCTGTAATGAGGTCTGGAGCCGAGTGGTCCTGGCGGAACCCAAACTGAGCATCAGTGAGCAGGTTATTGGTGAGTAAGTGCCACTTGATAGCACTGTCGATGACAACTTCCATCATTTTGCTGATGACTGAGAGTAGACTGCTGGGGCAGTAATTGGCTGGATTGGATTTCTCCTGCTTTTTGTGGACAGGACATACCTGGAAAGCTTTCTGCATTGTCGGGTAGATGCCAGTGCTGTAGCTGTACTGAAACAGCTTGGCTAGAGGTGCGCCTACTTCTGGAGCACAAGACATCAGCAGAACAGCCGGGATGTTGTTAGAGTCCATAGCCTTTGTTGTATCCAGTGCGCTCAGCCCTTTCTTGATATCACGTGGAGTGAATCAAATTGGCTGAAGACTGGCTTCTGTGATGGTAGGGACCTCAGGAGGTGGCCGAGATGAATCATTTCACTCGGCACTTCTGGTTGACGATAGTTGCAAATGCTTCAACCTTATCTTTTGCACAGCGTGCTGGCCTCCACCATCATTGATGATGGGAATGTTCATGGAGTCTCCTCCTCCCGTTAGTTATTTAAAGATCTACCACCATTGATGACTGGATGGTCACAGGACTGCAGTGCTTTGATCTGATCGGTTGGTTGTGGGATCGCTTAGCACAGGGCTGTTTTCATGATTTGTATGCATGGTCCCCCGTCCGTGTTTATTCTTGCTCACCCAGTAACCAGTGCATGTATTTGAAAGGATTTTTTGATGGGTCTGCTTCTTACAGGTTATGCACATCTTCGCACTGAATCTAAAGTTGCAGTTAACTGACGATTGTCAGTGTCTACTTTCACTCCCGTAGCCCCATAGGCAGAGAGTGGGCGTGTGATAGAAATGCGCTGTACAGATGGGATTATGCAGAAGGAAATGCAGAATGTGAAAAGACTTGCCAAAATCCATATACACTACATCAAACGCACTACCCCTATCGAACCTCCTTGTTGCCTCCTCAAAAAATTCAATCAAAGTTAATCAGACACGATCTTCCCTTGGCAAATCAATGCTGACTGTCGCTGATTACTCCTTGTCTTTCTACATGACGATTTATCCTGGCCTTCAGAATTTTTTCCAATAATTTTCACAGCACCAGGATTAGCCTGACTGGTCTGTAATTACTCGGTCTATCCCTTTTTCCTTTTTTAAACAACGGAAACACATTAGCAGTCCTCCAAGATGTGGATTGTATTTAAGTAGCAGACACATTCAGAAATTCTTTCAAATGTGTGTGCTGGAACTGGGGGAGTAAGACTAAACACGGACGGTAGAAAATGTAAACAAAGCTTCAAAAGCAACCCTGTGTAAAAATGAGAAAATAGGATAAGAGCGTAGGAAATTGGAGTCGGCCATACGGCCCCTCGAGCCTGCTCCGCCATTTAACAAGATCATGGCTGATCATTGACCTCAGCTCCACCTTCCCGCTTGATCCCCATATCCCTTGATACCATTCGAGTCAAAAAAATACCAACAACGACAACTTGAATTTATATAGCGCCTTTAATGTAGTAAAACGTTCCAAGGTGCTTCACAGGAGAATTAAAGGACAAGAAACTTGACACCGAGCCACATGAGGAGAAATTAGGGCAGGGGACCAAAAGCTGGCCAAAAAGCTAGGTTTTAAGGAGCGCCTTAAAGAGGAAAACAGAGGTAGAGAGGCGGAGAGGTTTAGGCAGGGAATTACAGAGCGATAGGGAGCTAATAGCAATTTGCCTGTGGGAGGCTGGACAGCTCAGTCGCTAAAGTATCGGACTTTTAATCTGAACGTCCGTGAATCAAGTCTCTATCTGGGTGCAGTTTTAAAACCAAAATTCTCAACTCCTTGTTTCATGAAACACAAGTCATTCATGCTGATCTCATCAATATATTTTAAAGATTCGGCACAATCGCAGTGCTTATAGGTTCATTGATTGGTATTTTTGAGATCATCAATTCTTAACTTCATGGAGTCCCATGAAACGAGCATTTCAAGCTGTTATTTCCTGCTGTCTCAATAAAACTCATTAGTATTTGTTGAATGTTTGTCACAACCCTTGTTTTTTCAAATATAATTCTAATATTTTCTAAATATACTTCAAAGCTTTGCAAGCAAATCTGTTTTCCTGACATAGTATTTTATAAAGTCTCTGCTTTCAAGTGTAAATTTTGTGTTGTCTTCATTGACACCTGAATTATGAAATATATTACATTTTCCATTAATAATTTATATAAGTATTTATTAATATATTTTAAAACTTTGCAACCAAACGTCTGATTCTTTAAATAGGGTATTTTCTAATATCACCGGCTTCAAGTGTAAATTTACTTGTTGTCTTCACTGATAAAAGCAACGCTCGAATAGGGCCTTGAATCCTGGACACTCACATTAAAAGTCTGATGTTTTATTGACTGAACTATCCGGGGTCATACAGCAAGTATCTTATGCAGATCTTTGCCCTGCCGCTAAAGTAGCAGTTAGCTCGCGATTTTTACTTTCACTCACGCAGCCTCACAAAACATAAAAGAGCGTGGTGGCGGTAAGGGTATTTGTGAAGTGTGGGTGTGTGAGCGAAATGCGCTGCGCAGCCGGGATCAGTACAGGAGGATGTCAACGATGTAATGTTGCATCTCGGCCAGTGAAAGTCGCTGTGTTAGCTTACATGCATGAGCCCGGATAGCTCAGTCGGTAGAGCATCAGACTTTTAATCTGAGGGTCCAGGGTTCAAGTCCCTGTTCGGGCGCTGCTTTTATCAGTAAAGACAACACCTAAACTTACACTTAAAAGCAGTGACATTAGAAAATACCCCATCAAAAGAATCAGACATTTGCTTGCAAAATTTTAAAATATATTAAGTAAACACTAGAATATGTAATATATTTCAAAATTCAGATGTGACAAATATGCAACACAAATCAAAAAGTTTTATTGAAACATCAGGGATGACCAGCTTGAAATGCTCGTGTTTCATGGGGCTGCATGAACGTTGCAACTGATCATCTCGAAACTATCGCTCCATGCACCTTAAAGCACCGCCACTGTGACTAATCATTAAATTGCGTTAATCAGATCAGCATGAACGGTTTCTTTTTCACGGGGTTGCCTGAAAGACGAAATTGAGAATTTTTAATGAAAAGCAGCACCCAAACAAAGACCTGAACCCTGAGATTAAAAGTCTGATGTTTCACCGACTGAACTATCTGGGCTCACGCTCTTTTCACAACACAGCGACATCCAGTGGCTGATATTGAACATTACATCGTTCACAATCTGCATTTCATTCTGCTGTCATCCCGTCTGGCGGGGACCGACAACAATGGCTTTGGTCTTCCCTATATTTAATTGGAGAAAATGTCTCCTCATCCAGTACTGGACTAGCAGTCTGACAATTTAGAAACCGTGGAGGGTGTTGAGAGAGGTGGTGGTGAGGTGGAGCTGGGTGTTATCAGCATACATGTGGAGACTGACACTGTGTTTTCAGATGATGTTGCTGAGGGCTGGCATGTGGATGAGAAATAAGAAGGGGCCAAGGATAGATCCTTGTGGGACACCAGAGGTGTTGATGCAGGAGCCGAAAGAAAAGCAATTGCAGATGATTCTCTGTTTAATTTTGAATTAATCCAATAATAGCGCATCAGACTTTTATTCTGAGGGCTCAGGTCTTTGTTCAGGGATTCGGCATTGATAATGCTGTTGAATATGAAGAGGTGGCGGTTAGAGGCTCTTTTGTTGGAGATAGTCATTGCCGGGCACTTGTGTGGCGCATATATTACTTGTCACTTATCAGCCCCAGCCTGAATGTCGTCCAAGTCTTGCTGCATGTGGGCACGGGCTGCTTCATTATCTGAGGAGTTGTGAATGGAACTGAACACTGTGCAGTCATCAGCGAACATCCCCAGTTCTGACCTTATGTTGGAGGGAAGATGGTTGGGCCTAGGACACTGCCCGGAGGAACTCCTGCAGCGATGTCCTGTGGCTCAGATGATTGGCCTCCAACAACCACAACCATCTTCCATTGTGCTGGGTGTGACTCCAACCAGTGGAGAGTTTTCCCTCCGATTCCCATTGACTTCAATTTTACTCGGGCTCCTTGATGCCACACACCTGGTCAAATGCTGCCTTGATGTCAAGGGCAGTCACTCTCACCTCACCTCTGGAATTCAGCTCCTTTGTCCATGGTTGGACCAAGGCTGTAATGAGGTCTGGAGCCGAGTGGTCCTGGCGGAACCCAAACTGAGCATCAGTGAGCAGGTTATTGGTGAGTAAGTGCCACTTGATAGCACTGTCGATGACAACTTCCATCATTTTGCTGATGACTGAGAGTAGACTGCTGGGGCAGTAATTGGCTGGATTGGATTTCTCCTGCTTTTTGTGGACAGGACATACCTGGAAAGCTTTCTGCATTGTCGGGTAGATGCCAGTGCTGTAGCTGTACTGAAACAGCTTGGCTAGAGGTGCGCCTACTTCTGGAGCACAAGACATCAGCAGAACAGCCGGGATGTTGTTAGAGTCCATAGCCTTTGTTGTATCCAGTGCGCTCAGCCCTTTCTTGATATCACGTGGAGTGAATCAAATTGGCTGAAGACTGGCTTCTGTGATGGTAGGGACCTCAGGAGGTGGCCGAGATGAATCATTTCACTCGGCACTTCTGGTTGACGATAGTTGCAAATGCTTCAACCTTATCTTTTGCACAGCGTGCTGGCCTCCACCATCATTGATGATGGGAATGTTCATGGAGTCTCCTCCTCCCGTTAGTTATTTAAAGATCTACCACCATTGATGACTGGATGGTCACAGGACTGCAGTGCTTTGATCTGATCGGTTGGTTGTGGGATCGCTTAGCACAGGGCTGTTTTGATGATTTGTATGCATGGTCCCCCGTCCGTGTTTATTCTTGCTCACCCAGTAACCAGTGCATGTATTTGAAAGGATTTTTTGATGGGTCTGCTTCTTACAGGTTATGCACATCTTCGCACTGAATCTAAAGTTGCAGTTAACTGACGATTGTCAGTGTCTACTTTCACTCCCGTAGCCCCATAGGCAGAGAGTGGGCGTGTGATAGAAATGCGCTGTACAGATGGGATTATGCAGAAGGAAATGCAGAATGTGAAAAGACTTGCCAAAATCCATATACACTACATCAAACGCACTACCCCTATCGAACCTCCTTGTTGCCTCCTCAAAAAATTCAATCAAAGTTAATCAGACACGATCTTCCCTTGGCAAATCAATGCTGACTGTCGCTGATTACTCCTTGTCTTTCTACATGACGATTTATCCTGGCCTTCAGAATTTTTTCCAATAATTTTCACAGCACCAGGATTAGCCTGACTGGTCTGTAATTACTCGGTCTATCCCTTTTTCCTTTTTTAAACAACGGAAACACATTAGCAGTCCTCCAAGATGTGGATTGTATTTAAGTAGCAGACACATTCAGAAATTCTTTCAAATGTGTGTGCTGGAACTGGGGGAGTAAGACTAAACACGGACGGTAGAAAATGTAAACAAAGCTTCAAAAGCAACCCTGTGTAAAAATGAGAAAATAGGATAAGAGCGTAGGAAATTGGAGTCGGCCATACGGCCCCTCGAGCCTGCTCCGCCATTTAACAAGATCATGGCTGATCATTGACCTCAGCTCCACCTTCCCGCTTGATCCCCATATCCCTTGATACCATTCGAGTCAAAAAAATACCAACAACGACAACTTGAATTTATATAGCGCCTTTAATGTAGTAAAACGTTCCAAGGTGCTTCACAGGAGAATTAAAGGACAAGAAACTTGACACCGAGCCACATGAGGAGAAATTAGGGCAGGGGACCAAAAGCTGGCCAAAAAGCTAGGTTTTAAGGAGCGCCTTAAAGAGGAAAACAGAGGTAGAGAGGCGGAGAGGTTTAGGCAGGGAATTACAGAGCGATAGGGAGCTAATAGCAATTTGCCTGTGGGAGGCTGGACAGCTCAGTCGCTAAAGTATCGGACTTTTAATCTGAACGTCCGTGAATCAAGTCTCTATCTGGGTGCAGTTTTAAAACCAAAATTCTCAACTCCTTGTTTCATGAAACACAAGTCATTCATGCTGATCTCATCAATATATTTTAAAGATTCGGCACAATCGCAGTGCTTATAGGTTCATTGATTGGTATTTTTGAGATCATCAATTCTTAACTTCATGGAGTCCCATGAAACGAGCATTTCAAGCTGTTATTTCCTGCTGTCTCAATAAAACTCATTAGTATTTGTTGAATGTTTGTCACAACCCTTGTTTTTTCAAATATAATTCTAATATTTTCTAAATATACTTCAAAGCTTTGCAAGCAAATCTGTTTTCCTGACATAGTATTTTATAAAGTCTCTGCTTTCAAGTGTAAATTTTGTGTTGTCTTCATTGACACCTGAATTATGAAATATATTACATTTTCCATTAATAATTTATATAAGTATTTATTAATATATTTTAAAACTTTGCAACCAAACGTCTGATTCTTTAAATAGGGTATTTTCTAATATCACCGGCTTCAAGTGTAAATTTACTTGTTGTCTTCACTGATAAAAGCAACGCTCGAATAGGGCCTTGAATCCTGGACACTCACATTAAAAGTCTGATGTTTTATTGACTGAACTATCCGGGGTCATACAGCAAGTATCTTATGCAGATCTTTGCCCTGCCGCTAAAGTAGCAGTTAGCTCGCGATTTTTACTTTCACTCACGCAGCCTCACAAAACATAAAAGAGCGTGGTGGCGGTAAGGGTATTTGTGAAGTGTGGGTGTGTGAGCGAAATGCGCTGCGCAGCCGGGATCAGTACAGGAGGATGTCAACGATGTAATGTTGCATCTCGGCCAGTGAAAGTCGCTGTGTTAGCTTACATGCATGAGCCCGGATAGCTCAGTCGGTAGAGTATCAGACTTTTAATCTGAGGGTCCAGGGTTCAAGTCCCTGTTCGGGCGCTGCTTTTATCAGTAAAGACAACACCTAAACTTACACTTAAAAGCAGTGACATTAGAAAATACCCCATCAAAAGAATCAGACATTTGCTTGCAAAATTTTAAAATATATTAAGTAAACACTAGAATATGTAATATATTTCAAAATTCAGATGTGACAAATATGCAACACAAATCAAAAAGTTTTATTGAAACATCAGGGATGACCAGCTTGAAATGCTCGTGTTTCATGGGGCTGCATGAACGTTGCAACTGATCATCTCGAAACTATCGCTCCATGCACCTTAAAGCACCGCCACTGTGACTAATCATTAAAATGCGTTAATCAGATCAGCATGAACGGTTTCTTTTTCACGGGGTTGCCTGAAAGACGAAATTGAGAATTTTAAATGAAAAGCAGCACCCAAACAAAGACCTGAACCCTGAGATTAAAAGTCTGATGTTTCACCGACTGAACTATCTGGGCTCACGCTCTTTTCACAACACAGCGACATCCAGTGGCTGATATTGAACATTACATCGTTCACAATCTGCATTTCATTCTGCTGTCATCCCGTCTGGCGGGGACCGACAACAATGGCTTTGGTCTTCCCTATATTTAATTGGAGAAAATGTCTCCTCATCCAGTACTGGACTAGCAGTCTGACAATTTAGAAACCGTGGAGGGTGTTGAGAGAGGTGGTGGTGAGGTGGAGCTGGGTGTTATCAGCATACATGTGGAGACTGACACTGTGTTTTCAGATAATGTTGCTGAGGGCTGGCATGTGGATGAGAAATAAGAAGGGGCCAAGGATAGATCCTTGTGGGACACCAGAGGTGTTGATGCAGGAGCCGAAAGAAAAGCAATTGCAGATGATTCTCTGTTTAATTTTGAATTAATCCAATAATTGCGCATCAGACTTTTATTCTGAGGGCTCAGGTCTTTGTTCAGGGATTCGGCATTGATAATGCTGTTGAATATGAAGAGGTGGCGGTTAGAGGCTCTTTTGTTGGAGATAGTCATTGCCGGGCACTTGTGTGGCGCATATATTACTTGTCACTTATCAGCCCCAGCCTGAATGTCGTCCAAGTCTTGCTGCATGTGGGCACGGGCTGCTTCATTATCTGAGGAGTTGTGAATGGAACTGAACACTGTGCAGTCATCAGCGAACATCCCCAGTTCTGACCTTATGTTGGAGGGAAGATGGTTGGGCCTAGGACACTGCCCGGAGGAACTCCTGCAGCGATGTCCTGTGGCTCAGATGATTGGCCTCCAACAACCACAACCATCTTCCATTGTGCTGGGTGTGACTCCAACCAGTGGAGAGTTTTCCCTCCGATTCCCATTGACTTCAATTTTACTCGGGCTCCTTGATGCCACACACCTGGTCAAATGCTGCCTTGATGTCAAGGGCAGTCACTCTCACCTCACCTCTGGAATTCAGCTCCTTTGTCCATGGTTGGACCAAGGCTGTAATGAGGTCTGGAGCCGAGTGGTCCTGGCGGAACCCAAACTGAGCATCAGTGAGCAGGTTATTGGTGAGTAAGTGCCACTTGATAGCACTGTCGATGACAACTTCCATCATTTTGCTGATGACTGAGAGTAGACTGCTGGGGCAGTAATTGGCTGGATTGGATTTCTCCTGCTTTTTGTGGACAGGACATACCTGGAAAGCTTTCTGCATTGTCGGGTAGATGCCAGTGCTGTAGCTGTACTGAAACAGCTTGGCTAGAGGTGCGCCTAGTTCTGGAGCACAAGACATCAGCAGAACAGCCGGGATGTTGTTAGAGTCCATAGCCTTTGTTGTATCCAGTGCGCTCAGCCCTTTCTTAATATCACGTGGAGTGAATCAAATTGGCTGAAGACTGGCTTCTGTGATGGTAGGAACCTCAGGAGGTGGCCGAGATGAATCATTTCACTCGGCACTTCTGGTTGAAGATAGTTGCAAATGCTTCAACCTTATCTTTTGCACAGCGTGCTGGCCTCCACCATCATTGATGATGGGAATGTTCATGGAGTCTCCTCCTCCCGTTAGTTATTTAAAGATCTACCACCATTGATGACTGGATGGTCAGAGGACTGCAGTGCTTTCATCTGACCGGTTGGTTGTGGGATCGCTTAGCACAGGGTTGTTTTGATGATTTGTATGCATGGTCCCCCGTCCGTGTTTATTCTTGCTCACCCAGTAACCAGTGCATGTATTTGAAAGGATTTTTTGATGGGTCTGCTACTTACAGGTTATGCACATCTTCGCACTGAATCTAAAGTTGCAGTTAACTGACGATTGTCAGTGTCTACTTTCACTCCCGTAGCCCCATAGGCAGAGAGTGGGCGTGTGATAGAAATGCGCTGTACAGATGGAATTATGCAGAAGGAAATGCAGAATGTGAAAAGACTTGCCAAAATCCATATACACTACATCAAACGCACTACCCCTATCGAACCTCCTTGTTGCCTCCTCAAAAAATTCAATCAAAGTTAATCAGACACGATCTTCCCTTGGCAAATCAATGCTGACTGTCGCTGATTACTCCTTGTCTTTCTACATGACGATTTATCCTGGCCTTCAGAATTTTTTCCAATAATTTTCACAGCACCAGGATTAGCCTGACTGGTCTGTAATTACTCGGTCTATCCCTTTTTCCTTTTTTAAACAACGGAAACACATTAGCAGTCCTCCAAGATGTGGATTGTATTTAAGTAGCAGGCACATTCAGAAATTCTTTCAAATGTGTGTGCTGGAACTGGGGGTAAATATACTTTAAAGCTTTGCAAGCAAATCTGTTTTTCTGACATAGTATTTTATAAAGTCTCTGCTTTCAAGTGTAAATTTTGTGTTGTCTTCATTGACACCTGAATTATGAAATATATTACATTTTCCATTAATAATTTATATAAGTATTTATTAATATATTTTAAAACTTTGCAACCAAACGTCTGATTCTTTAAATAGGGTATTTTCTAATATCACCGGTTTCAAGTGTAAATTTACTTGTTGTCTTCACTGATAAAAGCAACGCTCGAATAGGGCCTTGAATCCTGGACACTCACATTAAAAGTCTGATGTTTTATTGACTGAACTATCCGGGGTCATACAGCAAGTATCTTATGCAGATCTTTGCCCTGCCGCTAAAGTAGCAGTTAGCTCGCGATTTTTACTTTCACTCACGCAGCCTCACAAAACATAAAAGAGCGTGGTGGCGGTAAGGGTATTTATGAAGTGTGGGTGTGTGAGCGAAATGCGCTGTGCAGCCGGGATCAGTACAGGAGGATGTCAACGATGTAATGTTGCATCTCGGCCAGTGAATGTCGCTGTGTTAGCTTACATGCATGAGCCCGGATAGCTCAGTCGGTAGAGCATCAGACTTTTAATCTGAGGGTCCAGGGTTCAAGTCCCTGTTCGGGCGCTGCTTTTATCAGTAAAGACAACACCTAAACTTACACTTAAAAGCAGTGACATTAGAAAATACCCCATCAAAAGAATCAGACATTTGCTTGCAAAATTTTAAAATATATTAAGTAAACACTAGAATATGTAATATATTTCAAAATTCAGATGTGACAAATATGCAACACAAATCAAAAAGTTTTATTGAAACATCAGGGATGACCAGCTTGAAATGCTCGTGTTTCATGGGGCTGCATGAACGTTGCAACTGATCATCTCGAAACTATCGCTCCATGTACCTTAAAGCACCGCCACTGTGACTAATCATTAAAATGCGTTAATCAGATCAGCATGAACGGTTTCTTTTTCACGGGGTTGCCTGAAAGACGAAATTGAGAATTTTTAATGAAAAGCAGCACCCAAACAAAGACCTGAACCCTGAGATTAAAAGTCTGATGTTTCACCGACTGAACTATCTGGGCTCACGCTCTTTTCACAACACAGCGACATCCAGTGGCTGATATTGAACATTACATCGTTCACATTCTGCATTTCATTCTGCTGTCATCCCGTCTGGCGGGGACCGACAACAATGGCTTTGGTCTTCCCTATATTTAATTGGAGAAAATGTCTCCTCATTCAGTACTACACTAGCAGTCTGACAATTTAGAAACCGTGGAGGGTGTTGAGAGAGGTGGTGGTGAGGTGGAGCTGGGTGTTATCCGCATACATGTGGAGACTGACACTGTGTTTTCAGATGATGTTGCTGAGGGCTGGCATGTGGATGAGAAATAAGAAGGGGCCAAGGATAGATCCTTGTGGGACACCAGAGGTGTTGATGCAGGAGCCGAAAGAAAAGCAGTTGCAGATGATTCTCTGTTTAATTTTGAATTAATCCAATAATAGCGCATCAGACTTTTATTCTGAGGGCTCAGGTCTTTGTTCAGGGATTCGGCATTGATAATGCTGTTGAATATGAAGAGGTGGTGGTTAGAGGCTCTTTTGTTGCAGATAGTCATTGCCGGGCACTTGTGTGGCGCAAATGTTACTTGTCACTTATCAGCCCCAGCCTGAATGTCGTCCAAGTCTTGCTGCATGTGGGCACGGGCTGCTTCATTATCTGAGGAGTTGTGAATGGAACTGAACACTGTGCAGTCATCAGCGAACATCCCCAGTTCTGAACTTATGTTGGAGGGAAGATGGTTGGACCTAGGACACTGCCCGGAGGAACTCCTGCAGCGATGTCCTGTGGCTCAGATGATTGGCCTCCAACAACCACAACCATCTTCCATTGTGCTGGGTGTGACTCCAACCAGTGGAGAGTTTTCCCTCCGATTCCCATTGACTTCAATTTTACTCGGGCTCCTTGATGCCACACACCTGGTCAAATGCTGCCTTGATGTCAAGGGCAGTCACTCTCACCTCACCTCTGGAATTCAGCTCCTTTGTCCATGGTTGGACCAAGGCTGTAATGAGGTCTGGAGCCGAGTGGTCCTGGCGGAACCCAAACTGAGCATCAGTGAGCAAGTTATTGGTGAGTATGTGCCACTTGATAGCACTGTCGATGACAACTTCCATCATTTTGCTGATGACTGAGAGTAGACTGCTGGGGCAGTAATTGGCTGGATTGGATTTCTCCTGCTTTTTGTGGACAGGACATACCTGGGCAGCTTTCTGCATTGTCGGGTAGATGCCAGTGTTGTAGCTGCACTGAAACAGCTTGGCTAGAGGTGCGCCTAGTTCTGGAGCACAAGACATCAGCAGAACAGCCGGGATGTTGTTAGAGTCCATAGCCTTTGTTGTATCCAGTGCGCTCAGCCCTTTCTTGATATCACGTGGAGTGAATCAAATTGGATGAAGACTGGCTTCTGTGATGGTAGGGACCTCAGGGGGTGGCCGAGATGAATCATTTCACTCGGCACTTCTGGTTGAAGTTAGTTGCAAATGCTTCAACCTTATCTTTTGCACAGCGTGCTGGCCTCCACCATCATTGATGATGGGAATGTTCATGGAGTCTCCTCCTCCCGTTAGTTATTTAAAGATCTACCACCATTGATGACTGGATGGTCACAGGACTGCAGTGCTTTGATCTGATCGGTTGGTTGTGGGATCGCTTAGCACAGGGTTGTTTTGATGATTTGTATGCATGGTCCCCCGTCCGTGTTTATTCTTGCTCACCCAGTAACCAGTGCATGTATTTGAAAGGATTTTTTGATGGGTCTGCTACTTACAGGTTATGCACATCTTCGCACTGAATCTAAAGTTGCAGTTAACTGACGATTGTCAGTGTCTACTTTCACTCCCGTAGCCCCATAGGCAGAGAGTGGGCGTGTGATAGAAATGCGCTGTACAGATGGGATTATGCAGAAGGAAATGCAGAATGTGAAAAGACTTGCCAAAATCCATATACACTACATCAAACGCACTACCCCTATCGAACCTCCTTGTTGCCTCCTCAAAAAATTCAATCAAAGTTAATCAGACACGATCTTCCCTTGGCAAATCAATGCTGACTGTCGCTGGTTACTCCTTGTCTTTCTACATGACGATTTATCCTGGCCTTCAGAATGTTTTCCAATAATTTTCACAGCACCAGGATTAGCCTGACTGGTCTGTAATTACTCGGTCTATCCCTTTTTCCTTTTTTAAACAACGGAAACACATTAGCAGTCCTCCAAGATGTGGATTGTATTTAAGTAGCAGGCACATTCAGAAATTCTTTCAAATGTGTGTGCTGGAACTGGGGGTAAATATACTTTAAAGCTTTGCAAGCAAATCTGTTTTTCTGACATAGTATTTTATAAAGTCTCTGCTTTCAAGTGTAAATTTTGTGTTGTCTTCATTGACGCCTGAATTATGAAATATATTACATTTTCCATTAATAATTTATATAAGTATTTATTAATATATTTTAAAACTTTGCAACCAAACGTCTGATTCTTTAAATAGGGTATTTTCTAATATCACCGGTTTCAAGTGTAAATTTACTTGTTGTCTTCACTGATAAAAGCAACGCTCGAATAGGGCCTTGAATCCTGGACACTCACATTAAAAGTCTGATGTTTTATTGACTGAACTATCCGGGGTCATACAGCAAGTATCTTATGCAGATCTTTGCCCTGCCGCTAAAGTAGCAGTTAGCTCGCGATTTTTACTTTCACTCACGCAGCCTCACAAAACATAAAAGAGCGTGGTGGCGGTAAGGGTATTTATGAAGTGTGGGTGTGTGAGCGAAATGCGCTGTGCAGCCGGGATCAGTACAGGAGGATGTCAACGATGTAATGTTGCATCTCGGCCAGTGAATGTCGCTGTGTTAGCTTACATGCATGAGCCCGGATAGCTCAGTCGGTAGAGCATCAGACTTTTAATCTGAGGGTCCAGGGTTCAAGTCCCTGTTCGGGCGCTGCTTTTATCAGTAAAGACAACACCTAAACTTACACTTAAAAGCAGTGACATTAGAAAATACCCCATCAAAAGAATCAGACATTTGCTTGCAAAATTTTAAAATATATTATGTAAACACTAGAATATGTAATATATTTCAAAATTCAGATGTGACAAATATGCAACACAAATCAAAAAGTTTTATTGAAACATCAGGGATGACCAGCTTGAAGTGCTCGTGTTTCATGGGGCTGCATGAACGTTGCAACTGATCATCTCGAAACTATCGCTCCATGTACCTTAAAGCACCGCCACTGTGACTAATCATTAAAATGCGTTAATCAGATCAGCATGAACGGTTTCTTTTTCACGGGGTTGCCTGAAAGACGAAATTGAGAATTTTTAATGAAAAGCAGCACCCAAACAAAGACCTGAACCCTGAGATTAAAAGTCTGATGTTTCACCGACTGAACTATCTGGGCTCACGCTCTTTTCACAACACAGCGACATCCAGTGGCTGATATTGAACATTACATCGTTCACATTCTGCATTTCATTCTGCTGTCATCCCGTCTGGCGGGGACCGACAACAATGGCTTTGGTCTTCCCTATATTTAATTGGAGGAAATGTCTCCTCATCCAGTACTGGACTAGCAGTCTGACAATTTAGAAACCGTGGAGGGGGCTGAGAGAGGTGGTGGTGAGGTGGAGCTGGGTGTTATCAGCATACATGTGGAGACTGACACTGTGTTTTCAGATGATGTTGCTGAGGGCTGGCATGTGGATGAGAAATAAGAAGGGGCCAAGGATAGATCCTTGTGGGACACCAGAGGTGTTGATGCAGGAGCCGAAAGAAAAGCAATTGCAGATGATTCTCTGTTTAATTTTGAATTAATCCAATAATAGCGCATCAGACTTTTATTCTGAGGGCTCAGGTCTTTGTTCAGGGATTCGGCATTGATAATGCTGTTGAATATGAAGAGGTGGCGGTTAGAGGCTCTTTTGTTGGAGATAGTCATTGCCGGGCACTTGTGTGGCGCATATATTACTTGTCACTTATCAGCCCCAGCCTGAATGTTGTCCAAGTCTTGCTGCATGTGGGCACGGGCTGCTTCATTATCTGAGGAGTTGTGAATGGAACTGAACACTGTGCAGTCATCAGCGAACATCCCCAGTTCTGACCTTATGTTGGAGGGAAGATGGTTGGGCCTAGGACACTGCCCGGAGGAACTCCTGCAGCGATGTCCTGTGGCTCAGATGATTGGCCTCCAACAACCACAACCATCTTCCATTGTGCTGGGTGTGACTCCAACCAGTGGAGAGTTTTCCCTCCGATTCCCATTGACTTCAATTTTACTCGGGCTCCTTGATGCCACACACCTGGTCAAATGCTGCCTTGATGTCAAGGGCAGTCACTCTCACCTCACCTCTGGAATTCAGCTCCTTTGTCCATGGTTGGACCAAGGCTGTAATGAGGTCTGGAGCCGAGTGGTCCTGGCGGAACCCAAACTGAGCATCAGTGAGCAGGTTGTTGGTGAGTAAGTGCCACTTGATAGCACTGTCGATGACAACTTCCATCATTTTGCTGATGACTGAGAGTAGACTGCTGGGGCAGTAATTGGCTGGATTGGATTTCTCCTGCTTTTTGTGGACAGGACATACCTGGGCAGCTTTCTGCATTGTCGGGTAGATGCCAGTGTTGTAGCTGTACTGAAACAGCTTGGCTAGAGGTGCGCCTAGTTCTGGAGCACAAGACATCAGCAGAACAGCCGGGATGTTGTTAGAGTCCATAGCCTTTGTTGTATCCAGTGCGCTCAGCCCTTTCTTGATATCACGTGGAGTGAATCAAATTGGCTGAAGACTGGCTTCTGTGATGGTAGGGACCTCAGGAGGTGGCCGAGATGAACCATTTCACTCGGCACTTCTGGTTGACGATAGTTGCAAATGCTTCAACCTTATCTTTTGCACAGCGTGCTGGCCTCCACCATCATTGATGATGGGAATGTTCATGGAGTCTCCTCCTCCCATTAGTTATTTAAAGATCTACCACCATTGATGACTGGATGGTCACAGGACTGCAGTGCTTTGATCTGATCGGTTGGTTGTGGGATCGCTTAGCACAGGGCTGTTTTGATGATTTGTATGCATGGTCCCCCGTCCGTGTTTATTCTTGCTCACCCAGTAACCAGTGCATGTATTTGAAAGGATTTTTTGATGGGTCTGCTACTTACAGGTTATGCACATCTTCGCACTGAATCTAAAGTTGCAGTTAACTGACGATTGTCAGTGTCTACTTTCACTCCCGTAGCCCCATAGGCAGAGAGTGGGCGTGTGATAGAAATGCGCTGTACAGATGGGATTATGCAGAAGGAAATGCAGAATGTGAAAAGACTTGCCAAAATCCATATACACTACATCAAACGCACTACCCCTATCGAACCTCCTTGTTGCCTCCTCAAAAAATTCAATCAAAGTTAATCAGACACGATCTTCCCTTGGCAAATCAATGCTGACTGTCGCTGATTACTCCTTGTCTTTCTACATGACGATTTATCCTGGCCTTCAGAATTTTTTCCAATAATTTTCACAGCACCAGGATTAGCCTGACTGGTCTGTAATTACTCGGTCTATTCCTTTTTCCTTTTTTAAACAACGGAAACACATTAGCAGTCCTCCAAGATGTGGATTGTATTTAAGTAGCAGACACATTCAGAAATTCTTTCAAATGTGTGTGCTGGAACTGGGGGAGTAAGACTAAACACGGACGGTAGAAAATGTAAACAGAGCTTCAAAAGCAACCCTGTGTAAAAATGAGAAAATAGGATAAGAGCATAGGAAATTGGAGTCGGCCATACGGCCCCTCGAGCCTGCTCCGCCATTTAACAAGATCATGGCTGATCATTGACCTCAGCTCCACCTTCCCGCTTGATCCCCATATCCCTTGATACCATTCGAGTCAAAAAAATACCAACAACGACAACTTGAATTTATATAGCGCCTTTAATGTAGTAAAACGTTCCAAGGTGCTTCACAGGAGAATTAAAGGACAAGAAACTTGACACCGAGCCACATGAGGAGAAATTAGGGCAGGGGACCAAAAGCTGGCCAAAAAGGTAGGTTTTAAGGATCGCCTTAAAGAGGAAAACAGAGGTAGAGAGGCGGAGAGGTTTAGGCAGGGAATTACAGAGCGATAGGGAGCTAATAGCAATTTGCCTGTGGGAGGCTGGACAGCTCAGTCGCTAAAGTATCGGACTTTTAATCTGAACGTCCGTGAATCAAGTCTCTATCTGGGTGCAGTTTTAAAACCAAAATTCTCAACTCCTTGTTTCATGAAACACAAGTCATTCATGCTGATCTCATCAATATATTTTAAAGATTCGGCACAATCGCAGTGCTTATAGGTTCATTGATTGGTATTTTTGAGATCATCAATTCTTAACTTCATGGAGTCCCATGAAACGAGCATTTCAAGCTGTTATTTCCTGCTGTCTCAATAAAACTCATTAGTATTTGTTGAATGTTTGTCACAACCCTTGTTTTTTCAAATATAATTCTAATATTTTCTAAATATACTTTAAAGCTTTGCAAGCAAATCTGTTTTCCTGACATAGTATTTTATAAAGTCTCTGCTTTCAAGTGTAAATTTTGTGTTGTCTTCATTGACACCTGAATTATGAAATATATTACATTTTCCATTAATAATTTATATAAGTATTTATTAATATATTTTAAAACTTTGCAACCAAACGTCTGATTCTTTAAATAGGGTATTTTCTAATATCACCGGCTTCAAGTGTAAATTTACTTGTTGTCTTCACTGATAAAAGCAACGCTCGAATAGGGCCTTGAATCCTGGACACTCACATTAAAAGTCTGATGTTTTATTGACTGAACTATCCGGGGTCATACAGCAAGTATCTTATGCAGATCTTTGCCCTGCCGCTAAAGTAGCAGTTAGCTCGCGATTTTTACTTTCACTCACGCAGCCTCACAAAACATAAAAGAGCGTGGTGGCGGTAAGGGTATTTGTGAAGTGTGGGTGTGTGAGCGAAATGCGCTGCGCAGCCGGGATCAGTACAGGAGGATGTCAACGATGTAATGTTGCATCTCGGCCAGTGAAAGTCGCTGTGTTAGCTTACATGCATGAGCCCGGATAGCTCAGTCGGTAGAGCATCAGACTTTTAATCTGAGGGTCCAGGGTTCAAGTCCCTGTTCGGGCGCTGCTTTTATCAGTAAAGACAACACCTAAACTTACACTTAAAAGCAGTGACATTAGAAAATACCCCATCAAAAGAATCAGACATTTGCTTGCAAAATTTTAAAATATATTAAGTAAACACTAGAATATGTAATATATTTCAAAATTCAGATGTGACAAATATGCAACACAAATCAAAAAGTTTTATTGAAACATCAGGGATGACCAGCTTGAAATGCTCGTGTTTCATGGGGCTGCATGAACGTTGCAACTGATCATCTCGAAACTATCGCTCCATGCACCTTAAAGCACCGCCACTGTGACTAATCATTAAATTGCGTTAATCAGATCAGCATGAACGGTTTCTTTTTCACGGGGTTGCCTGAAAGACGAAATTGAGAATTTTTAATGAAAAGCAGCACCCAAACAAAGACCTGAACCCTGAGATTAAAAGTCTGATGTTTCACCGACTGAACTATCTGGGCTCACGCTCTTTTCACAACACAGCGACATCCAGTGGCTGATATTGAACATTACATCGTTCACAATCTGCATTTCATTCTGCTGTCATCCCGTCTGGCGGGGACCGACAACAATGGCTTTGGTCTTCCCTATATTTAATTGGAGAAAATGTCTCCTCATCCAGTACTGGACTAGCAGTCTGACAATTTAGAAACCGTGGAGGGTGTTGAGAGAGGTGGTGGTGAGGTGGAGCTGGGTGTTATCAGCATACATGTGGAGACTGACACTGTGTTTTCAGATGATGTTGCTGAGGGCTGGCATGTGGATGAGAAATAAGAAGGGGCCAAGGATAGATCCTTGTGGGACACCAGAGGTGTTGATGCAGGAGCCGAAAGAAAAGCAATTGCAGATGATTCTCTGTTTAATTTTGAATTAATCCAATAATAGCGCATCAGACTTTTATTCTGAGGGCTCAGGTCTTTGTTCAGGGATTCGGCATTGATAATGCTGTTGAATATGAAGAGGTGGCGGTTAGAGGCTCTTTTGTTGGAGATAGTCATTGCCGGGCACTTGTGTGGCGCATATATTACTTGTCACTTATCAGCCCCAGCCTGAATGTCGTCCAAGTCTTGCTGCATGTGGGCACGGGCTGCTTCATTATCTGAGGAGTTGTGAATGGAACTGAACACTGTGCAGTCATCAGCGAACATCCCCAGTTCTGACCTTATGTTGGAGGGAAGATGGTTGGGCCTAGGACACTGCCCGGAGGAACTCCTGCAGCGATGTCCTGTGGCTCAGATGATTGGCCTCCAACAACCACAACCATCTTCCATTGTGCTGGGTGTGACTCCAACCAGTGGAGAGTTTTCCCTCCGATTCCCATTGACTTCAATTTTACTCGGGCTCCTTGATGCCACACACCTGGTCAAATGCTGCCTTGATGTCAAGGGCAGTCACTCTCACCTCACCTCTGGAATTCAGCTCCTTTGTCCATGGTTGGACCAAGGCTGTAATGAGGTCTGGAGCCGAGTGGTCCTGGCGGAACCCAAACTGAGCATCAGTGAGCAGGTTATTGGTGAGTAAGTGCCACTTGATAGCACTGTCGATGACAACTTCCATCATTTTGCTGATGACTGAGAGTAGACTGCTGGGGCAGTAATTGGCTGGATTGGATTTCTCCTGCTTTTTGTGGACAGGACATACCTGGAAAGCTTTCTGCATTGTCGGGTAGATGCCAGTGCTGTAGCTGCACTGAAACAGCTTGGCTAGAGGTGCGCCTACTTCTGGAGCACAAGACATCAGCAGAACAGCCGGGATGTTGTTAGAGTCCATAGCCTTTGTTGTATCCAGTGCGCTCAGCCCTTTCTTGATATCACGTGGAGTGAATCAAATTGGCTGAAGACTGGCTTCTGTGATGGTAGGGACCTCAGGAGGTGGCCGAGATGAATCATTTCACTCGGCACTTCTGGTTGACGATAGTTGCAAATGCTTCAACCTTATATTTTGCACAGCGTGCTGGCCTCCACCATCATTGATGATGGGAATGTTCATGGAGTCTCCTCCTCCCGTTAGTTATTTAAAGATCTACCACCATTGATGACTGGATGGTCACAGGACTGCAGTGCTTTGATCTGATCGGTTGGTTGTGGGATCGCTTAGCACAGGGCTGTTTTGATGATTTGTATGCATGGTCCCCCGTCCGTGTTTATTCTTGCTCACCCAGTAACCAGTGCATGTATTTGAAAGGATTTTTTGATGGGTCTGCTACTTACAGGTTATGCACATCTTCGCACTGAATCTAAAGTTGCAGTTAACTGACGATTGTCAGTGTCTACTTTCACTCCCGTAGCCCCATAGGCAGAGAGTGGGCGTGTGATAGAAATGCGCTGTACAGATGGGATTATGCAGAAGGAAATGCAGAATGTGAAAAGACTTGCCAAAATCCATATACACTACATCAAACGCACTACCCCTATCGAACCTCCTTGTTGCCTCCTCAAAAAATTCAATCAAAGTTAATCAGACACGATCTTCCCTTGGCAAATCAATGCTGACTGTCGCTGATTACTCCTTGTCTTTCTACATGACGATTTATCCTGGCCTTCAGAATTTTTTCCAATAATTTTCACAGCACCAGGATTAGCCTGACTGGTCTGTAATTACTCGGTCTATTCCTTTTTCCTTTTTTAAACAACGGAAACACATTAGCAGTCCTCCAAGATGTGGATTGTATTTAAGTAGCAGACACATTCAGAAATTCTTTCAAATGTGTGTGCTGGAACTGGGGGAGTAAGACTAAACACGGACGGTAGAAAATGTAAACAGAGCTTCAAAAGCAACCCTGTGTAAAAATGAGAAAATAGGATAAGAGCATAGGAAATTGGAGTCGGCCATACGGCCCCTCGAGCCTGCTCCGCCATTTAACAAGATCATGGCTGATCATTGACCTCAGCTCCACCTTCCCGCTTGATCCCCATATCCCTTGATACCATTCGAGTTAAAAAAATACCAACAACGACAACTTGAATTTATATAGCGCCTTTAATGTAGTAAAACGTTCCAAGGTGCTTCACAGGAGAATTAAAGGACAAGAAACTTGACACCGAGCCACATGAGGAGAAATTAGGGCAGGGGACCAAAAGCTGGCCAAAAAGGTAGGTTTTAAGGATCGCCTTAAAGAGGAAAACAGAGGTAGAGAGGCGGAGAGGTTTAGGCAGGGAATTACAGAGCGATAGGGAGCTAATAGCAATTTGCCTGTGGGAGGCTGGACAGCTCAGTCGCTAAAGTATCGGACTTTTAATCTGAACGTCCGTGAATCAAGTCTCTATCTGGGTGCAGTTTTAAAACCAAAATTCTCAACTCCTTGTTTCATGAAACACAAGTCATTCATGCTGATCTCATCAATATATTTTAAAGATTCGGCACAATCGCAGTGCTTATAGGTTCATTGATTGGTATTTTTGAGATCATCAATTCTTAACTTCATGGAGTCCCATGAAACGAGCATTTCAAGCTGTTATTTCCTGCTGTCTCAATAAAACTCATTAGTATTTGTTGAATGTTTGTCACAACCCTTGTTTTTTCAAATATAATTCTAATATTTTCTAAATATACTTTAAAGCTTTGCAAGCAAATCTGTTTTCCTGACATAGTATTTTATAAAGTCTCTGCTTTCAAGTGTAAATTTTGCGTTGTCTTCATTGACACCTGAATTATGAAATATATTACATTTTCCATTAATAATTTATATAAGTATTTATTAATATATTTTAAAACTTTGCAACCAAACGTCTGATTCTTTAAATAGGGTATTTTCTAATATCACCGGCTTCAAGTGTAAATTTACTTGTTGTCTTCACTGATAAAAGCAACGCTCGAATAGGGCCTTGAATCCTGGACACTCACATTAAAAGTCTGATGTTTTATTGACTGAACTATCCGGGGTCATACAGCAAGTATCTTATGCAGATCTTTGCCCTGCCGCTAAAGTAGCAGTTAGCTCGCGATTTTTACTTTCACTCACGCAGCCTCACAAAACATAAAAGAGCGTGGTGGCGGTAAGGGTATTTGTGAAGTGTGGGTGTGTGAGCGAAATGCGCTGCGCAGCCGGGATCAGTACAGGAGGATGTCAACGATGTAATGTTGCATCTCGGCCAGTGAAAGTCGCTGTGTTAGCTTACATGCATGAGCCCGGATAGCTCAGTCGGTAGAGCATCAGACTTTTAATCTGAGGGTCCAGGGTTCAAGTCCCTGTTCGGGCGCTGCTTTTATCAGTAAAGACAACACCTAAACTTACACTTAAAAGCAGTGACATTAGAAAATACCCCATCAAAAGAATCAGACATTTGCTTGCAAAATTTTAAAATATATTAAGTAAACACTAGAATATGTAATATATTTCAAAATTCAGATGTGACAAATATGCAACACAAATCAAAAAGTTTTATTGAAACATCAGGGATGACCAGCTTGAAATGCTCGTGTTTCATGGGGCTGCATGAACGTTGCAACTGATCATCTCGAAACTATCGCTCCATGCACCTTAAAGCACCGCCACTGTGACTAATCATTAAATTGCGTTAATCAGATCAGCATGAACGGTTTCTTTTTCACGGGGTTGCCTGAAAGACGAAATTGAGAATTTTTAATGAAAAGCAGCACCCAAACAAAGACCTGAACCCTGAGATTAAAAGTCTGATGTTTCACCGACTGAACTATCTGGGCTCACGCTCTTTTCACAACACAGCGACATCCAGTGGCTGATATTGAACATTACATCGTTCACAATCTGCATTTCATTCTGCTGTCATCCCGTCTGGCGGGGACCGACAACAATGGCTTTGGTCTTCCCTATATTTAATTGGAGAAAATGTCTCCTCATCCAGTACTGGACTAGCAGTCTGACAATTTAGAAACCGTGGAGGGTGTTGAGAGAGGTGGTGGTGAGGTGGAGCTGGGTGTTATCAGCATACATGTGGAGACTGACACTGTGTTTTCAGATGATGTTGCTGAGGGCTGGCATGTGGATGAGAAATAAGAAGGGGCCAAGGATAGATCCTTGTGGGACACCAGAGGTGTTGATGCAGGAGCCGAAAGAAAAGCAATTGCAGATGATTCTCTGTTTAATTTTGAATTAATCCAATAATAGCGCATCAGACTTTTATTCTGAGGGCTCAGGTCTTTGTTCAGGGATTCGGCATTGATAATGCTGTTGAATATGAAGAGGTGGCGGTTAGAGGCTCTTTTGTTGGAGATAGTCATTGCCGGGCACTTGTGTGGCGCATATATTACTTGTCACTTATCAGCCCCAGCCTGAATGTCGTCCAAGTCTTGCTGCATGTGGGCACGGGCTGCTTCATTATCTGAGGAGTTGTGAATGGAACTGAACACTGTGCAGTCATCAGCGAACATCCCCAGTTCTGACCTTATGTTGGAGGGAAGATGGTTGGGCCTAGGACACTGCCCGGAGGAACTCCTGCAGCGATGTCCTGTGGCTCAGATGATTGGCCTCCAACAACCACAACCATCTTCCATTGTGCTGGGTGTGACTCCAACCAGTGGAGAGTTTTCCCTCCGATTCCCATTGACTTCAATTTTACTCGGGCTCCTTGATGCCACACACCTGGTCAAATGCTGCCTTGATGTCAAGGGCAGTCACTCTCACCTCACCTCTGGAATTCAGCTCCTTTGTCCATGGTTGGACCAAGGCTGTAATGAGGTCTGGAGCCGAGTGGTCCTGGCGGAACCCAAACTGAGCATCAGTGAGCAGGTTATTGGTGAGTAAGTGCCACTTGATAGCACTGTCGATGACAACTTCCATCATTTTGCTGATGACTGAGAGTAGACTGCTGGGGCAGTAATTGGCTGGATTGGATTTCTCCTGCTTTTTGTGGACAGGACATACCTGGAAAGCTTTCTGCATTGTCGGGTAGATGCCAGTGCTGTAGCTGCACTGAAACAGCTTGGCTAGAGGTGCGCCTACTTCTGGAGCACAAGACATCAGCAGAACAGCCGGGATGTTGTTAGAGTCCATAGCCTTTGTTGTATCCAGTGCGCTCAGCCCTTTCTTGATATCACGTGGAGTGAATCAAATTGGCTGAAGACTGGCTTCTGTGATGGTAGGGACCTCAGGAGGTGGCCGAGATGAATCATTTCACTCGGCACTTCTGGTTGACGATAGTTGCAAATGCTTCAACCTTATATTTTGCACAGCGTGCTGGCCTCCACCATCATTGATGATGGGAATGTTCATGGAGTCTCCTCCTCCCGTTAGTTATTTAAAGATCTACCACCATTGATGACTGGATGGTCACAGGACTGCAGTGCTTTGATCTGATCGGTTGGTTGTGGGATCGCTTAGCACAGGGCTGTTTTGATGATTTGTATGCATGGTCCCCCGTCCGTGTTTATTCTTGCTCACCCAGTAACCAGTGCATGTATTTGAAAGGATTTTTTGATGGGTCTGCTTCTTACAGGTTATGCACATCTTCGCACTGAATCTAAAGTTGCAGTTAACTGACGATTGTCAGTGTCTACTTTCACTCCCGTAGCCCCATAGGCAGAGAGTGGGCGTGTGATAGAAATGCGCTGTACAGATGGGATTATGCAGAAGGAAATGCAGAATGTGAAAAGACTTGCCAAAATCCATATACACTACATCAAACGCACTACCCCTATCGAACCTCCTTGTTGCCTCCTCAAAAAATTCAATCAAAGTTAATCAGACACGATCTTCCCTTGGCAAATCAATGCTGACTGTCGCTGATTACTCCTTGTCTTTCTACATGACGATTTATCCTGGCCTTCAGAATTTTTTCCAATAATTTTCACAGCACCAGGATTAGCCTGACTGGTCTGTAATTACTCGGTCTATCCCTTTTTCCTTTTTTAAACAACGGAAACACATTAGCAGTCCTCCAAGATGTGGATTGTATTTAAGTAGCAGACACATTCAGAAATTCTTTCAAATGTGTGTGCTGGAACTGGGGGAGTAAGACTAAACACGGACGGTAGAAAATGTAAACAAAGCTTCAAAAGCAACCCTGTGTAAAAATGAGAAAATAGGATAAGAGCGTAGGAAATTGGAGTCGGCCATACGGCCCCTCGAGCCTGCTCCGCCATTTAACAAGATCATGGCTGATCATTGACCTCAGCTCCACCTTCCCGCTTGATCCCCATATCCCTTGATACCATTCGAGTCAAAAAAATACCAACAACGACAACTTGAATTTATATAGCGCCTTTAATGTAGTAAAACGTTCCAAGGTGCTTCACAGGAGAAATAAAGGACAAGAAACTTGACACCGAGCCACATGAGGAGAAATTAGGGCAGGGGACCAAAAGCTGGCCAAAAAGGTAGGTTTTAAGGAGCGCCTTAAAGAGGAAAACAGAGGTAGAGAGGCGGAGAGGTTTAGGCAGGGAATTACAGAGCGATAGGGAGCTAATAGCAATTTGCCTGTGGGAGGCTGGACAGCTCAGTCGCTAAAGTATCGGACTTTTAATCTGAACGTCCGTGAATCAAGTCTCTATCTGGGTGCAGTTTTAAAACCAAAATTCTCAACTCCTTGTTTCATGAAACACAAGTCATTCATGCTGATCTCATCAATATATTTTAAAGATTCGGCACAATCGCAGTGCTTATAGGTTCATTGATTGGTATTTTTGAGATCATCAATTCTTAACTTCATGGAGTCCCATGAAACGAGCATTTCAAGCTGTTATTTCCTGCTGTCTCAATAAAACTCATTAGTATTTGTTGAATGTTTGTCACAACCCTTGTTTTTTCAAATATAATTCTAATATTTTCTAAATATACTTTAAAGCTTTGCAAGCAAATCTGTTTTCCTGACATAGTATTTTATAAAGTCTCTGCTTTCAAGTGTAAATTTTGTGTTGCCTTCATTGACACCTGAATTATGAAATATATTACATTTTCCATTAATAATTTATATAAGTATTTATTAATATATTTTAAAACTTTGCAACCAAACGTCTGATTCTTTAAATAGGGTATTTTCTAATATCACCGGCTTCAAGTGTAAATTTACTTGTTGTCTTCACTGATAAAAGCAACGCTCGAATAGGGCCTTGAATCCTGGACACTCACATTAAAAGTCTGATGTTTTATTGACTGAACTATCCGGGGTCATACAGCAAGTATCTTATGCAGATCTTTGCCCTGCCGCTAAAGTAGCAGTTAGCTCGCGATTTTTACTTTCACTCACGCAGCCTCACAAAACATAAAAGAGCGTGGTGGCGGTAAGGGTATTTGTGAAGTGTGGGTGTGTGAGCGAAATGCGCTGCGCAGCCGGGATCAGTACAGGAGGATGTCAACGATGTAATGTTGCATCTCGGCCAGTGAAAGTCGCTGTGTTAGCTTACATGCATGAGCCCGGATAGCTCAGTCGGTAGAGCATCAGACTTTTAATCTGAGGGTCCAGGGTTCAAGTCCCTGTTCGGGCGCTGCTTTTATCAGTAAAGACAACACCTAAACTTACACTTAAAAGCAGTGACATTAGAAAATACCCCATCAAAAGAATCAGACATTTGCTTGCAAAATTTTAAAATATATTAAGTAAACACTAGAATATGTAATATATTTCAAAATTCAGATGTGACAAATATGCAACACAAATCAAAAAGTTTTATTGAAACATCAGGGATGACCAGCTTGAAATGCTCGTGTTTCATGGGGCTGCATGAACGTTGCAACTGATCATCTCGAAACTATCGCTCCATGCACCTTAAAGCACCGCCACTGTGACTAATCATTAAAATGCGTTAATCAGATCAGCATGAACGGTTTCTTTTTCACGGGGTTGCCTGAAAGACGAAATTGAGAATTTTTAATGAAAAGCCGCACCCAAACAAAGACCTGAACCCTGAGATTAAAAGTCTGATGTTTCACCGACTGAACTATCTGGGCTCACGCTCTTTTCACAACACAGCGACATCCAGTGGCTGATATTGAACATTACATCGTTCACAATCTGCATTTCATTCTGCTGTCATCCCGTCTGGCGGGGACCGACAACAATGGCTTTGGTCTTCCCTATATTTAATTGGAGAAAATGTCTCCTCATCCAGTACTGGACTAGCAGTCTGACAATTTAGAAACCGTGGAGGGTGTTGAGAGAGGTGGTGGTGAGGTGGAGCTGGGTGTTATCAGCATACATGTGGAGACTGACACTGTGTTTTCAGATGATGTTGCTGAGGGCTGGCATGTGGATGAGAAATAAGAAGGGGCCAAGGATAGATCCTTGTGGGACACCAGAGGTGTTGATGCAGGAGCCGAAAGAAAAGCAATTGCAGATGATTCTCTGTTTAATTTTGAATTAATCCAATAATTGCGCATCAGACTTTTATTCTGAGGGCTCAGGTCTTTGTTCAGGGATTCGGCATTGATAATGCTGTTGAATATGAAGAGGTGGCGGTTAGAGGCTCTTTTGTTGGAGATAGTCATTGCCGGGCACTTGTGTGGCGCATATATTACTTGTCACTTATCAGCCCCAGCCTGAATGTCGTCCAAGTCTTGCTGCATGTGGGCACGGGCTGCTTCATTATCTGAGGAGTTGTGAATGGAACTGAACACTGTGCAGTCATCAGCGAACATCCCCAGTTCTGACCTTATGTTGGAGGGAAGATGGTTGGGCCTAGGACACTGCCCGGAGGAACTCCTGCAGCGATGTCCTGTGGCTCAGATGATTGGCCTCCAACAACCACAACCATCTTCCATTGTGCTGGGTGTGACTCCAACCAGTGGAGAGTTTTCCCTCCGATTCCCATTGACTTCAATTTTACTCGGGCTCCTTGATGCCACACACCTGGTCAAATGCTACCTTGATGTCAAGGGCAGTCACTCTCACCTCACCTCTGGAATTCAGCTCCTTTGTCCATGGTTGGACCAAGGCTGTAATGAGGTCTGGAGCCGAGTGGTCCTGGCGGAACCCAAACTGAGCATCAGTGAGCAGGTTATTGGTGAGTAAGTGCCACTTGATAGCACTGTCGATGACAACTTCCATCATTTTGCTGATGACTGAGAGTAGACTGCTGGGGCAGTAATTGGCTGGATTGGATTTCTCCTGCTTTTTGTTGACAGGACATACCTGGAAAGCTTTCTGCATTGTCGGGTAGATGCCAGTGCTGTAGCTGTACTGAAACAGCTTGGCTAGAGGTGCGCCTACTTCTGGAGCACAAGACATCAGCAGAACAGCCGGGATGTTGTTAGAGTCCATAGCCTTTGTTGTATCCAGTGCGCTCAGCCCTTTCTTGATATCACGTGGAGTGAATCAAATTGGCTGAAGACTGGCTTCTGTGATGGTAGGGACCTCAGGAGGTGGCCGAGATGAATCATTTCACTCGGCACTTCTGGTTGACGATAGTTGCAAATGCTTCAACCTTATCTTTTGCACAGCGTGCTGGCCTCCACCATCATTGATGATGGGAATGTTCATGGAGTCTCCTCCTCCCGTTAGTTATTTAAAGATCTACCACCATTGATGACTGGATGGTCACAGGACTGCAGTGCTTTGATCTGATCGGTTGGTTGTGGGATCGCTTAGCACAGGGCTGTTTTGATGATTTGTATGCATGGTCCCCCGTCCGTGTTTATTCTTGCTCACCCAGTAACCAGTGCATGTATTTGAAAGGATTTTTTGATGGGTCTGCTTCTTACAGGTTATGCACATCTTCGCACTGAATCTAAAGTTGCAGTTAACTGACGATTGTCAGTGTCTACTTTCACTCCCGTAGCCCCATAGGCAGAGAGTGGGCGTGTGATAGAAATGCGCTGTACAGATGGGATTATGCAGAAGGAAATGCAGAATGTGAAAAGACTTGCCAAAATCCATATACACTACATCAAACGCACTACCCCTATCGAACCTCCTTGTTGCCTCCTCAAAAAATTCAATCAAAGTTAATCAGACACGATCTTCCCTTGGCAAATCAATGCTGACTGTCGCTGATTACTCCTTGTCTTTCTACATGACGATTTATCCTGGCCTTCAGAATTTTTTCCAATAATTTTCACAGCACCAGGATTAGCCTGACTGGTCTGTAATTACTCGGTCTATCCCTTTTTCCTTTTTTAAACAACGGAAACACATTAGCAGTCCTCCAAGATGTGGATTGTATTTAAGTAGCAGACACATTCAGAAATTCTTTCAAATGTGTGTGCTGGAACTGGGGGAGTAAGACTAAACACGGACGGTAGAAAATGTAAACAAAGCTTCAAAAGCAACCCTGTGTAAAAATGAGAAAATAGGATAAGAGCATAGGAAATTGGAGTCGGCCATACGGCCCCTCGAGCCTGCTCCGCCATTTAACAAGATCATGGCTGATCATTGACCTCAGCTCCACCTTCCCGCTTGATCCCCATATCCCTTGATACCATTCGAGTCAAAAAAATACCAACAACGACAACTTGAATTTATATAGCGCCTTTAATGTAGTAAAACGTTCCAAGGTGCTTCACAGGAGAATTAAAGGACAAGAAACTTGACACCGAGCCACATGAGGAGAAATTAGGGCAGGGGACCAAAAGCTGGCCAAAAAGGTAGGTTTTAAGGAGCGCCTTAAAGAGGAAAACAGAGGTAGAGAGGCGGAGAGGTTTAGGCAGGGAATTACAGAGCGATAGGGAGCTAATAGCAATTTGCCTGTGGGAGGCTGGACAGCTCAGTCGCTAAAGTATCGGACTTTTAATCTGAACGTCCGTGAATCAAGTCTCTATCTGGGTGCAGTTTTAAAACCAAAATTCTCAACTCCTTGTTTCATGAAACACAAGTCATTCATGCTGATCTCATCAATATATTTTAAAGATTCGGCACAATCGCAGTGCTTATAGGTTCATTGATTGGTATTTTTGAGATCATCAATTCTTAACTTCATGGAGTCCCATGAAACGAGCATTTCAAGCTGTTATTTCCTGCTGTCTCAATAAAACTCATTAGTATTTGTTGAATGTTTGTCACAACCCTTGTTTTTTCAAATATAATTCTAATATTTTCTAAATATACTTTAAAGCTTTGCAAGCAAATCTGTTTTTCTGACATAGTATTTTATAAAGTCTCTGCTTTCAAGTGTAAATTTTGTGTTGTCTTCATTGACACCTGAATTATGAAGTATATTACATTTTCCATTAATAATTTATATAAGTATTTATTAATATATTTTAAAACTTTGCAACCAAACGTCTGATTCTTTAAATAGGGTATTTTCTAATATCAAAGGCTTCAAGTGTAAATTTACTTGTTGTCTTCACTGATAAAAGCAACGCTCGAATAGGGCCTTGAATCCTGGACACTCACATTAAAAGTCTGATGTTTTATTGACTGAACTATCCGGTGTCATACAGCAAGTATCTTATGCAGATCTTTGCCCTGCCGCTAAAGTAGCAGTTAGCTCGCGATTTTTACTTTCACTCACGCAGCCTCACAAAACACAAAACATAAAAGAGCGTGGTGGCGGTAAGGGTATTTGTGAAGTGTGGGTGTGTGAGCGAAATGCGCTGCGCAGCCGGGATCAGTGCAGGAGGATGTCAACGATGTAATGTTGCATCTCGGCCAGTGAAAGTCGCTGTGTTAGCTTACATGCATGAGCCCGGATAGCTCAGTCGGTAGAGCATCAGACTTTTAATCTGAGGGTCCAGGGTTCAAGTCCCTGTTCGGGCGCTGCTTTTATCAGTAAAGACAACACCTAAACTTACACTTAAAAGCAGTGACATTAGAAAATACCCCATCAAAAGAATCAGACATTTGCTTGCAAAATTTTAAAATATATTAAGTAAACACTAGAATATGTAATATATTTCAAAATTCAGATGTGACAAATATGCAACACAAATCAAAAAGTTTTATTGAAACATCAGGGATGACCAGCTTGAAATGCTCGTGTTTCATGGGGCTGCATGAACGTTGCAACTGATCATCTCGAAACTATCGCTCCATGCACCTTAAAGCACCGCCACTGTGACTAATCATTTAAATGCGTTAATCAGATCAGCATGAACGGTTTCTTTTTCACGGGGTTGCCTGAAAGACGAAATTGAGAATTTTTAATGAAAAGCAGCACCCAAACAAAGACCTGAACCCTGAGATTAAAAGTCTGATGTTTCACCGACTGAACTATCTGGGCTCACGCTCTTTTCACAACACAGCGACATCCAGTGGCTGATATTGAACATTACATCGTTCACATTCTGCATTTCATTCTGCTGTCATCCCGTCTGGCGGGGACCGACAACAATGGCTTTGGTCTTCCCTATATTTAATTGGAGAAAATGTCTCCTCATCCAGTACTGGACTAGCAGTCTGACAATTTAGAAACCGTGGAGGGTGTTGAGAGAGGTGGTGGTGAGGTGGAGCTGGGTGTTATCAGCATACATGTGGAGACTGACACTGTGTTTTCAGATGATGTTGCTGAGGGCTGGCATGTGGATGAGAAATAAGAAGGGGCCAAGGATAGATCCTTGTGGGACACCAGAGGTGTTGATGCAGGAGCCGAAAGAAAAGCAATTGCAGATGATTCTCTGTTTAATTTTGAATTAATCCAATAATAGCGCATCAGACTTTTATTCTGAGGGCTCAGGTCTTTGTTCAGGGATTCGGCATTGATAATGCTGTTGAATATGAAGAGGTGGTGGTTAGAGGCTCTTTTGTTGGAGATAGTCATTGCCGGGCACTTGTGTGGCGCATATATTACTTGTCACTTATCAGCCCCAGCCTGAATGTCGTCCAAGTCTTGCTGCATGTGGGCACGGGCTGCTTCATTATCTGAGGAGTTGTGAATGGAACTGAACACTGTGCAGTCATCAGCGAACATCCCCAGTTCTGACCTTATGTTGGAGGGAAGATGGTTGGGCCTAGGACACTGCCCGGAGGAACTCCTGCAGCGATGTCCTGTGGCTCAGATGATTGGCCTCCAACAACCACAACCATCTTCCATTGTGCTGGGTGTGACTCCAACCAGTGGAGAGTTTTCCCTCCGATTCCCATTGACTTCAATTTTACTCGGGCTCCTTGATGCCACACACCTGGTCAAATGCTGCCTTGATGTCAAGGGCAGTCACTCTCACCTCACCTCTGGAATTCAGCTCCTTTGTCCATGGTTGGACCAAGGCTGTAATGAGGTCTGGAGCCGAGTGGTCCTGGCGGAACCCAAACTGAGCATCAGTGAGCAGGTTATTGGTGAGTAAGTGCCACTTGATAGCACTGTCGATGACAACTTCCATCATTTTGCTGATGACTGAGAGTAGACTGCTGGGGCAGTAATTGGCTGGATTGGATTTCTCCTGCTTTTTGTGGACAGGACATACCTGGGCAGCTTTCTGCATTGTCGGGTAGATGCCAGTGTTGTAGCTGTACTGAAACAGCTTGGCTAGAGGTGCGCCTAGTTCTGGAGCACAAGACATCAGCAGAACAGCCGGGATGTTGTTAGAGTCCATAGCCTTTGTTGTATCCAGTGCGCTCAGCCCTTTCTTGATATCACGTGGAGTGAATCAAATTGGCTGAAGACTGGCTTCTGTGATGGTAGGGACCTCAGGAGGTGGCCGAGATGAACCATTTCACTCGGCACTTCTGGTTGACGATAGTTGCAAATGCTTCAACCTTATCTTTTGCACAGCGTGCTGGCCTCCACCATCATTGATGATGGGAATGTTCATGGAGTCTCCTCCTCCCGTTAGTTATTTAAAGATCTACCACCATTGATGACTGGATGGTCACAGGACTGCAGTGCTTTGATCTGATCGGTTGGTTGTGGGATCGCTTAGCACAGGGCTGTTTTGATGATTTGTATGCATGGTCCCCCGTCCGTGTTTATTATTGCTCACCCAGTAACCAGTGCATGTATTTGAAAGGATTTTTTGATGGGTCTGCTACTTACAGGTTATGCACATCTTCGCACTGAATCTAAAGTTGCAGTTAACTGACGATTGTCAGTGTCTACTTTCACTCCCGTAGCCCCATAGGCAGAGAGTGGGCGTGTGATAGAAATGCGCTGTACAGATGGGATTATGCAGAAGGAAATGCAGAATGTGAAAAGACTTGCCAAAATCCATATACACTACATCAAACGCACTACCCCTATCGAACCTCCTTGTTGCCTCCTCAAAAAATTCAATCAAAGTTAATCAGACACGATCTTCCCTTGGCAAATCAATGCTGACTGTTGCTGATTACTCCTTGTCTTTCTACATGACGATTTATCCTGGCCTTCAGAATTTTTTCCAATAATTTTCACAGCACCAGGATTAGCCTGACTGGTCTGTAATTACTCGGTCTATCCCTTTTTCCTTTTTTAAACAACGGAAACACATTAGCAGTCCTCCAAGATGTGGATTGTATTTAAGTAGCAGACACATTCAGAAATTCTTTCAAATGTGTGTGCTGGAACTGGGGGAGTAAGACTAAACACGGACGGTAGAAAATGTAAACAAAGCTTCAAAAGCAACCCTGTGTAAAAATGAGAAAATAGGATAAGAGCATAGGAAATTGGAGTCGGCCATACGGCCCCTCGAGCCTGCTCCGCCATTTAACAAGATCATGGCTGATCATTGACCTCAGCTCCACCTTCCCGCTTGATCCCCATATCCCTTGATACCATTCGAGTCAAAAAAATACCAACAACGACAACTTGAATTTATATAGCGCCTTTAATGTAGTAAAACGTTCCAAGGTGCTTCACAGGAGAATTAAAGGACAAGAAACTTGACACCGAGCCACATGAGGAGAAATTAGGGCAGGGGACCAAAAGCTGGCCAAAAAGGTAGGTTTTAAGGAGCGCCTTAAAGAGGAAAACAGAGGTAGAGAGGCGGAGAGGTTTAGGCAGGGAATTACAGAGCGATAGGGAGCTAATAGCAATTTGCCTGTGGGAGGCTGGACAGCTCAGTCGCTAAAGTATCGGACTTTTAATCTGAACGTCCGTGAATCAAGTCTCTATCTGGGTGCAGTTTTAAAACCAAAATTCTCAACTCCTTGTTTCATGAAACACAAGTCATTCATGCTGATCTCATCAATATATTTTAAAGATTCGGCACAATCGCAGTGCTTATAGGTTCATTGATTGGTATTTTTGAGATCATCAATTCTTAACTTCATGGAGTCCCATGAAACGAGCATTTCAAGCTGTTATTTCCTGCTGTCTCAATAAAACTCATTAGTATTTGTTGAATGTTTGTCACAACCCTTGTTTTTTCAAATATAATTCTAATATTTTCTAAATATACTTTAAAGCTTTGCAAGCAAATCTGTTTTTCTGACATAGTATTTTATAAAGTCTCTGCTTTCAAGTGTAAATTTTGTGTTGTCTTCATTGACACCTGAATTATGAAATATATTACATTTTCCATTAATAATTTATATAAGTATTTATTAATATATTTTAAAACTTTGCAACCAAACGTCTGATTCTTTAAATAGGGTATTTTCTAATATCACCGGCTTCAAGTGTAAATTTACTTGTTGTCTTCACTGATAAAAGCAACGCTCGAATAGGGCCTTGAATCCTGGACACTCACATTAAAAGTCTGATGTTTTATTGACTGAACTATCCGGGGTCATACAGCAAGTATCTTATGCAGATCTTTGCCCTGCCGCTAAAGTAGCAGTTAGCTCGCGATTTTTACTTTCACTCACGCAGCCTCACAAAACACAAAACATAAAAGAGCGTGGTGGCGGTAAGGGTATTTGTGAAGTGTGGGTGTGTGAGCGAAATGCGCTGCGCAGCCGGGATCAGTGCAGGAGGATGTCAACGATGTAATGTTGCATCTCGGCCAGTGAAAGTCGCTGTGTTAGCTTACATGTACGAGCCCGGATAGCTCAGTCGGTAGAGCATCAGACTTTTAATCTGAGGGTCCAGGGTTCAAGTCCCTGTTCGGGCGCTGCTTTTATCAGTAAAGACAACACCTAAACTTACACTTAAAAGCAGTGACATTAGAAAATACCCCATCAAAAGAATCAGACATTTGCTTGCAAAATTTTAAAATATATTAAGTAAACACTAGAATATGTAATATATTTCAAAATTCAGATGTGACAAATATGCAACACAAATCAAAAAGTTTTATTGAAACATCAGGGATGACCAGCTTGAAATGCTCGTGTTTCATGGGGCTGCATGAACGTTGCAACTGATCATCTCGAAACTATCGCTCCATGCACCTTAAAGCACCGCCACTGTGACTAATCATTAAAATGCGTTAATCAGATCAGCATGAACGGTTTCTTTTTCACGGGGTTGCCTGAAAGACGAAATTGAGAATTTTTAATGAAAAGCAGCACCCAAACAAAGACCTGAACCCTGAGATTAAAAGTCTGATGTTTCACCGACTGAACTATCTGGGCTCACGCTCTTTTCACAACACAGCGACATCCAGTGGCTGATATTGAACATTACATCGTTCACATTCTGCATTTCATTCTGCTGTCATCCCGTCTGGCGGGGACCGACAACAATGGCTTTGGTCTTCCCTATATTTAATTGGAGAAAATGTCTCCTCATCCAGTACTGGACTAGCAGTCTGACAATTTAGAAACCGTGGAGGGTGTTGAGAGAGGTGGTGGTGAGGTGGAGCTGGGTGTTATCAGCATACATGTGGAGACTGACACTGTGTTTTCAGATGATGTTGCTGAGGGCTGGCATGTGGATGAGAAATAAGAAGGGGCCAAGGATAGATCCTTGTGGGACACCAGAGGTGTTGATGCAGGAGCCGAAAGAAAAGCAATTGCAGATGATTCTCTGTTTAATTTTGAATTAATCCAATAATAGCGCATCACACTTTTATTCTGAGGGCTCAGGTCTTTGTTCAGGGATTCGGCATTGATAATGCTGTTGAATATCAAGAGGTGGTGGTTAGAGGCTCTTTTGTTGGAGATAGTCATTGCCGGGCACTTGTGTGGCGCAAATGTTACTTGTCACTTATCAGCCCCAGCCTTAATGTCGTCCAAGTCTTGCTGCATGTGGGCACGGGCTGCTTCATTATCTGAGGAGTTGTGAATGGAACTGAACACTGTGCAGTCATCAGCGAACATCCCCAGTTCCGACCTTATGTTGGAGGGAAGATGGTTGAGCCTAGGACACTGCCCGGAGGAACTCCTGCAGCGATGTCCTGTGGCTCAGGTGATTGGCCTCCAACAACCACAACCATCTTCCATTGTGCTGGGTGTGACTCCAACCAGTGGAGAGTTTTCCCTCCGATTCCCATTGACTTCAATTTTACTCGGGCTCCTTGATGCCACACACCTGGTCAAATGCTGCCTTGATGTCAAGGGCAGTCACTCTCACCTCACCTCTGGAATTCAGCTCCTTTGTCCATGGTTGGACCAAGGCTGTAATGAGGTCTGGAGCCGGGTGGTCCTGGCGGAACCCAAACTGAGCATCAGTGAGCAGGTTATTGGTGAGTAAGTGCCACTTGATAGCACTGTCGATGACAACTTCCATCATTTTGCTGATGACTGAGAGTAGACTGCTGGGGCAGTAATTGGCTGGATTGGATTTCTCCTGCTTTTTGTGGACAGGACATACCTGGGCAGCTTTCTGCTTTGTCGGGTAGATGCCAGTGTTGCAGCTGTACTGAAACAGCTTGGCTAGAGGTGCGCCTAGTTCTGGAGCACAAGACATCAGCAGAACAGCCGGGATGTTGTTAGAGTCCATAGCCTTTGTTGTATCCAGTGCGCTCAGCCCTTTCTTGATATCACGTGGAGTGAATCAAATTGGCTGAAGACTGGCTTCTGTGATGGTAGGGACCTCAGGAGGTGGCCGAGATGAATCATTTCACTCGGCACTTCTGGTTGAAGATAGTTGCAAATGCTTCAACCTTATCTTTTGCACAGCGTGCTGGCCTCCACCATCATTGATGATGGGAATGTTCATGGAGTCTCCTCCTCCCGTTAGTTATTTAAAGATCTACCACCATTGATGACTGGATGGTCACAGGACTGCAGTTCTTTGATCTGGTCGGTTGGTTGTGGGATCGCTTAGCACAGGGCTGTTTTGATGATTTGTATGCATGGTCCCCCGTCCGTGTTTATTCTTGCTCACCCAGTAACCAGTGCATGTATTTGAAAGGATTTTTTGATGGGTCTGCTACTTACAGGTTATGCACATCTTCGCACTGAATCTAAAGTTGCAGTTAACTGACGATTGTCAGTGTCTACTTTCACTCCCGTAGCCCCATAGGCAGAGAGTGGGCGTGTGATAGAAATGCGCTGTACAGATGGGATTATGCAGAAGGAAATGCAGAATGTGAAAAGACTTGCCAAAATCCATATACACTACATCAAACGCACTACCCCTATCGAACCTCCTTGTTGCCTCCTCAAAAAATTCAATCAAATTTAATCAGACACGATCTTCCCTTGGCAAATCAATGCTGACTGTCGCTGATTACTCCTTGTCTTTCTACATGACGATTTATCCTGGCCTTCAGAATTTTTTCCAATAATTTTCACAGCACCGGGATTAGCCTGACTGGTCTGTAGTTACTCGGCCTATCCCTTTTTCCTTTTTTAAACAACGGCAACACATTAGCAGTCCTCCAAGATGTGGATTGTATTTAAGTAGCAGACACATTCAGAAATTCTTTCAAATGTGTGTGCTGGAACTGGGGGAGTAAGACTAAACACGGACGGTAGAAAATGTAAACAAAGCTTCAAAAGCAGCCCTGTGTAAAAATGAGAAAATAGGATAAGAGCATAGGAAATTGGAGTCGGCCATACGGCCCCTCGAGCCTCCTCCGCCATTTAACAAGATCATGGCTGATCATTGACCTCAGCTCCACCTTCCCGCTTGATCCCCATATCCCTTGATACCATTCGAGTCAAAAAAATACCAACAACGACAACTTGAATTTATATAGCGCCTTTAATGTAGTAAAACGTTCCAAGGTGCTTCACAGGAGAATTAAAGGACAAGAAACTTGACACCGAGCCACATGAGGAGAAATTAGGGCAGGGGACCAAAAGCTGGCCAAAAAGGTAGGTTTTAAGGAGCGCCTTAAAGAGGAAAACAGAGGTAGAGAGGCGGAGAGGTTTAGGCAGGGAATTACAGAGCGATAGGGAGCTAATAGCAATTTGCCTGTGGGAGGCTGGACAGCTCAGTCGCTAAAGTATCGGACTTTTAATCTGAACGTCCGTGAATCAAGTCTCTATCTGGGTGCAGTTTTAAAACCAAAATTCTCAACTCCTTGTTTCATGAAACACAAGTCATTCATGCTGATCTCATCAATATATTTTAAAGATTCGGCACAATCGCAGTGCTTATAGGTTCATTGATTGGTATTTTTGAGATCATCAATTCTTAACTTCATGGAGTCCCATGAAACGAGCATTTCAAGCTGTTATTTCCTGCTGTCTCAATAAAACTCATTAGTATTTGTTGAATGTTTGTCACAACCCTTGTTTTTTCAAATATAATTCTAATATTTTCTAAATATACTTTAAAGCTTTGCAAGCAAATCTGTTTTTCTGACATAGTATTTTATAAAGTCTCTGCTTTCAAGTGTAAATTTTGTGTTGTCTTCATTGACACCTGAATTATGAAATATATTACATTTTCCATTAATAATTTATATAAGTATTTATTAATATATTTTAAAACTTTGCAACCGAACGTCTGATTCTTTAAATAGGTTATTTTCTAATATCACCGGCTTCAAGTGTAAATTTACTTGTTGTCTTCACTGATAAAAGCAACGCTCGAATAGGGCCTTGAATCCTGGACACTCACATTAAAAGTCTGATGTTTTATTGACTGAACTATCCGGGGTCATACAGCAAGTATCTTATGCAGATCTTTGCCCTGCCGCTAAAGTAGCAGTTAGCTCGCGATTTTTACTTTCACTCACGCAGCCTCACAAAACACAAAACATAAAAGAGCGTGGTGGCGGTAAGGGTATTTGTGAAGTGTGGGTGTGTGAGCGAAATGCGCTGCGCAGCCGGGATCAGTGCAGGAGGATGTCAACGATGTAATGTTGCATCTCGGCCAGTGAAAGTCGCTGTGTTAGCTTACATGCATGAGCCCGGATAGCTCAGTCGGTAGAGCATCAGACTTTTAATCTGAGGGTCCAGGGTTCAAGTCCCTGTTCGGGCGCTGCTTTTATCAGTAAAGACAACACCTAAACTTACACTTAAAAGCAGTGACATTAGAAAATACCCCATCAAAAGAATCAGACATTTGCTTGCAAAATTTTAAAATATATTAAGTAAACACTAGAATATGTAATATATTTCAAAATTCAGATGTGACAAATATGCAACACAAATCAAAAAGTTTTATTGAAACATCAGGGATGACCAGCTTGAAATGCTCGTGTTTCATGGGGCTGCATGAACGTTGCAACTGATCATCTCGAAACTATCGCTCCATGCACCTTAAAGCACCGCCACTGTGACTAATCATTTAAATGCGTTAATCAGATCAGCATGAACGGTTTCTTTTTCACGGGGTTGCCTGAAAGACGAAATTGAGAATTTTTAATGAAAAGCAGCACCCAAACAAAGACCTGAACCCTGAGATTAAAAGTCTGATGTTTCACCGACTGAACTATCTGGGCTCACGCTCTTTTCACAACACAGCGACATCCAGTGGCTGATATTGAACATTACATCGTTCACATTCTGCATTTCATTCTGCTGTCATCCCGTCTGGCGGGGACCGACAACAATGGCTTTGGTCTTCCCTATATTTAATTGGAGAAAATGTCTCCTCATCCAGTACTGGACTAGCAGTCTGACAATTTAGAAACCGTGGAGGGTGTTGAGAGAGGTGGTGGTGAGGTGGAGCTGGGTGTTATCAGCATACATGTGGAGACTGACACTGTGTTTTCAGATGATGTTGCTGAGGGCTGGCATGTGGATGAGAAATAAGAAGGGGCCAAGGATAGATCCTTGTGGGACACCAGAGGTGTTGATGCAGGAGCCGAAAGAAAAGCAATTGCAGATGATTCTCTGTTTAATTTTGAATTAATCCAATAATAGCGCATCACACTTTTATTCTGAGGGCTCAGGTCTTTGTTCAGGGATTCGGCATTGATAATGCTGTTGAATATGAAGAGGTGGTGGTTAGAGGCTCTTTTGTTGGAGATAGTCATTGCCGGGCACTTGTGTGGCGCATATATTACTTGTCACTTATCAGCCCCAGCCTGAATGTCGTCCAAGACTTGCTGCATGTGGGCACGGGCTGCTTCATTATCTGAGGAGTTGTGAATGGAACTGAACACTGTGCAGTCATCAGCGAACATCCCCAGTTCTGACCTTATGTTGGAGGGAAGATGGTTGGGCCTAGGACACTGCCCGGAGGAACTCCTGCAGCGATGTCCTGTGGCTCAGATGATTGGCCTCCAACAACCACAACCATCTTCCATTGTGCTGGGTGTGACTCCAACCAGTGGAGAGTTTTCCCTCCGATTCCCATTGACTTCAATTTTACTCGGGCTCCTTGATGCCACACACCTGGTCAAATGCTGCCTTGATGTCAAGGGCAGTCACTCTCACCTCACCTCTGGAATTCAGCTCCTTTGTCCATGGTTGGACCAAGGCTGTAATGAGGTCTGGAGCCGAGTGGTCCTGGCGGAACCCAAACTGAGCATCAGTGAGCAGGTTATTGGTGAGTAAGTGCCACTTGATAGCACTGTCGATGACAACTTCCATCATTTTGCTGATGACTGAGAGTAGACTGCTGGGGCAGTAATTGGCTGGATTGGATTTCTCCTGCTTTTTGTGGACAGGACATACCTGGGCAGCTTTCTGCATTGTCGGGTAGATGCCAGTGTTGTAGCTGTACTGAAACAGCTTGGCTAGAGGTGCGCCTAGTTCTGGAGCACAAGACATCAGCAGAACAGCCGGGATGTTGTTAGAGTCCATAGCCTTTGTTGTATCCAGTGCGCTCAGCCCTTTCTTGATATCACGTGGAGTGAATCAAATTGGCTGAAGACTGGCTTCTGTGATGGTAGGGACCTCAGGAGGTGGCCGAGATGAACCATTTCACTCGGCACTTCTGGTTGACGATAGTTGCAAATGCTTCAACCTTATCTTTTGCACAGCGTGCTGGCCTCCACCATCATTGATGATGGGAATGTTCATGGAGTCTCCTCCTCCCGTTAGTTATTTAAAGATCTACCACCATTGATGACTGGATGGTCACAGGACTGCAGTGCTTTGATCTGATCGGTTGGTTGTGGGATCGCTTAGCACAGGGCTGTTTTGATGATTTGTATGCATGGTCCCCCGTCCGTGTTTATTCTTGCTCACCCAGTAACCAGTGCATGTATTTGAAAGGATTTTTTGATGGGTCTGCTACTTACAGGTTATGCACATCTTCGCACTGAATCTAAAGTTGCAGTTAACTGACGATTGTCAGTGTCTACTTTCACTCCCGTAGCCCCATAGGCAGAGAGTGGGCGTGTGATAGAAATGCGCTGTACAGATGGGATTATGCAGAAGGAAATGCAGAATGTGAAAAGACTTGCCAAAATCCATATACACTACATCAAACGCACTACCCCTATCGAACCTCCTTGTTGCCTCCTCAAAAAATTCAATCAAAGTTAATCAGACACGATCTTCCCTTGGCAAATCAATGCTGACTGTTGCTGATTACTCCTTGTCTTTCTACATGACGATTTATCCTGGCCTTCAGAATTTTTTCCAATAATTTTCACAGCACCAGGATTAGCCTGACTGGTCTGTAATTACTCGGTCTATCCCTTTTTCCTTTTTTAAACAACGGAAACACATTAGCAGTCCTCCAAGATGTGGATTGTATTTAAGTAGCAGACACATTCAGAAATTCTTTCAAATGTGTGTGCTGGAACTGGGGGAGTAAGACTAAACACGGACGGTAGAAAATGTAAACAAAGCTTCAAAAGCAACCCTGTGTAAAAATGAGAAAATAGGATAAGAGCATAGGAAATTGGAGTCGGCCATACGGCCCCTCGAGCCTGCTCCGCCATTTAACAAGATCATGGCTGATCATTGACCTCAGCTCCACCTTCCCGCTTGATCCCCATATCCCTTGATACCATTCGAGTCAAAAAAATACCAACAACGACAACTTGAATTTATATAGCGCCTTTAATGTAGTAAAACGTTCCAAGGTGCTTCACAGGAGAATTAAAGGACAAGAAACTTGACACCGAGCCACATGAGGAGAAATTAGGGCAGGGGACCAAAAGCTGGCCAAAAAGGTAGGTTTTAAGGAGCGCCTTAAAGAGGAAAACAGAGGTAGAGAGGCGGAGAGGTTTAGGCAGGGAATTACAGAGCGATAGGGAGCTAATAGCAATTTGCCTGTGGGAGGCTGGACAGCTCAGTCGCTAAAGTATCGGACTTTTAATCTGAACGTCCGTGAATCAAGTCTCTATCTGGGTGCAGTTTTAAAACCAAAATTCTCAACTCCTTGTTTCATGAAACACAAGTCATTCATGCTGATCTCATCAATATATTTTAAAGATTCGGCACAATCGCAGTGCTTATAGGTTCATTGATTGGTATTTTTGAGATCATCAATTCTTAACTTCATGGAGTCCCATGAAACGAGCATTTCAAGCTGTTATTTCCTGCTGTCTCAATAAAACTCATTAGTATTTGTTGAATGTTTGTCACAACCCTTGTTTTTTCAAATATAATTCTAATATTTTCTAAATATACTTTAAAGCTTTGCAAGCAAATCTGTTTTTCTGACATAGTATTTTATAAAGTCTCTGCTTTCAAGTGTAAATTTTGTGTTGTCTTCATTGACACCTGAATTATGAAATATATTACATTTTCCATTAATAATTTATATAAGTATTTATTAATATATTTTAAAACTTTGCAACCAAACGTCTGATTCTTTAAATAGGGTATTTTCTAATATCACCGGCTTCAAGTGTAAATTTACTTGTTGTCTTCACTGATAAAAGCAACGCTCGAATAGGGCCTTGAATCCTGGACACTCACATTAAAAGTCTGATGTTTTATTGACTGAACTATCCGGGGTCATACAGCAAGTATCTTATGCAGATCTTTGCCCTGCCGCTAAAGTAGCAGTTAGCTCGCGATTTTTACTTTCACTCACGCAGCCTCACAAAACACAAAACATAAAAGAGCGTGGTGGCGGTAAGGGTATTTGTGAAGTGTGGGTGTGTGAGCGAAATGCGCTGCGCAGCCGGGATCAGTGCAGGAGGATGTCAACGATGTAATGTTGCATCTCGGCCAGTGAAAGTCGCTGTGTTAGCTTACATGTACGAGCCCGGATAGCTCAGTCGGTAGAGCATCAGACTTTTAATCTGAGGGTCCAGGGTTCAAGTCCCTGTTCGGGCGCTGCTTTTATCAGTAAAGACAACACCTAAACTTACACTTAAAAGCAGTGACATTAGAAAATACCCCATCAAAAGAATCAGACATTTGCTTGCAAAATTTTAAAATATATTAAGTAAACACTAGAATATGTAATATATTTCAAAATTCAGATGTGACAAATATGCAACACAAATCAAAAAGTTTTATTGAAACATCAGGGATGACCAGCTTGAAATGCTCGTGTTTCATGGGGCTGCATGAACGTTGCAACTGATCATCTCGAAACTATCGCTCCATGCACCTTAAAGCACCGCCACTGTGACTAATCATTAAAATGCGTTAATCAGATCAGCATGAACGGTTTCTTTTTCACGGGGTTGCCTGAAAGACGAAATTGAGAATTTTTAATGAAAAGCAGCACCCAAACAAAGACCTGAACCCTGAGATTAAAAGTCTGATGTTTCACCGACTGAACTATCTGGGCTCACGCTCTTTTCACAACACAGCGACATCCAGTGGCTGATATTGAACATTACATCGTTCACATTCTGCATTTCATTCTGCTGTCATCCCGTCTGGCGGGGACCGACAACAATGGCTTTGGTCTTCCCTATATTTAATTGGAGAAAATGTCTCCTCATCCAGTACTGGACTAGCAGTCTGACAATTTAGAAACCGTGGAGGGTGTTGAGAGAGGTGGTGGTGAGGTGGAGCTGGGTGTTATCAGCATACATGTGGAGACTGACACTGTGTTTTCAGATGATGTTGCTGAGGGCTGGCATGTGGATGAGAAATAAGAAGGGGCCAAGGATAGATCCTTGTGGGACACCAGAGGTGTTGATGCAGGAGCCGAAAGAAAAGCAATTGCAGATGATTCTCTGTTTAATTTTGAATTAATCCAATAATAGCGCATCACACTTTTATTCTGAGGGCTCAGGTCTTTGTTCAGGGATTCGGCATTGATAATGCTGTTGAATATCAAGAGGTGGTGGTTAGAGGCTCTTTTGTTGGAGATAGTCATTGCCGGGCACTTGTGTGGCGCAAATGTTACTTGTCACTTATCAGCCCCAGCCTTAATGTCGTCCAAGTCTTGCTGCATGTGGGCACGGGCTGCTTCATTATCTGAGGAGTTGTGAATGGAACTGAACACTGTGCAGTCATCAGCGAACATCCCCAGTTCCGACCTTATGTTGGAGGGAAGATGGTTGAGCCTAGGACACTGCCCGGAGGAACTCCTGCAGCGATGTCCTGTGGCTCAGGTGATTGGCCTCCAACAACCACAACCATCTTCCATTGTGCTGGGTGTGACTCCAACCAGTGGAGAGTTTTCCCTCCGATTCCCATTGACTTCAATTTTACTCGGGCTCCTTGATGCCACACACCTGGTCAAATGCTGCCTTGATGTCAAGGGCAGTCACTCTCACCTCACCTCTGGAATTCAGCTCCTTTGTCCATGGTTGGACCAAGGCTGTAATGAGGTCTGGAGCCGGGTGGTCCTGGCGGAACCCAAACTGAGCATCAGTGAGCAGGTTATTGGTGAGTAAGTGCCACTTGATAGCACTGTCGATGACAACTTCCATCATTTTGCTGATGACTGAGAGTAGACTGCTGGGGCAGTAATTGGCTGGATTGGATTTCTCCTGCTTTTTGTGGACAGGACATACCTGGGCAGCTTTCTGCTTTGTCGGGTAGATGCCAGTGTTGCAGCTGTACTGAAACAGCTTGGCTAGAGGTGCGCCTAGTTCTGGAGCACAAGACATCAGCAGAACAGCCGGGATGTTGTTAGAGTCCATAGCCTTTGTTGTATCCAGTGCGCTCAGCCCTTTCTTGATATCACGTGGAGTGAATCAAATTGGCTGAAGACTGGCTTCTGTGATGGTAGGAACCTCAGGAGGTGGCCGAGATGAATCATTTCACTCGGCACTTCTGGTTGAAGATAGTTGCAAATGCTTCAACCTTATCTTTTGCACAGCGTGCTGGCCTCCACCATCATTGATGATGGGAATGTTCATGGAGTCTCCTCCTCCCGTTAGTTATTTAAAGATCTACCACCATTGATGACTGGATGGTCACAGGACTGCAGTTCTTTGATCTGATCGGTTGGTTGTGGGATCGCTTAGCACAGGGCTGTTTTGATGATTTGTATGCATGGTCCCCCGTCCGTGTTTATTCTTGCTCACCCAGTAACCAGTGCATGTATTTGAAAGGATTTTTTGATGGGTCTGCTACTTACAGGTTATGCACATCTTCGCACTGAATCTAAAGTTGCAGTTAACTGACGATTGTCAGTGTCTACTTTCACTCCCGTAGCCCCATAGGCAGAGAGTGGGCGTGTGATAGAAATGCGCTGTACAGATGGGATTATGCAGAAGGAAATGCAGAATGTGAAAAGACTTGCCAAAATCCATATACACTACATCAAACGCACTACCCCTATCGAACCTCCTTGTTGCCTCCTCAAAAAATTCAATCAAATTTAATCAGACACGATCTTCCCTTGGCAAATCAATGCTGACTGTCGCTGATTACTCCTTGTCTTTCTACATGACGATTTATCCTGGCCTTCAGAATTTTTTCCAATAATTTTCACAGCACCGGGATTAGCCTGACTGGTCTGTAGTTACTCGGCCTATCCCTTTTTCCTTTTTTAAACAACGGCAACACATTAGCAGTCCTCCAAGATGTGGATTGTATTTAAGTAGCAGACACATTCAGAAATTCTTTCAAATGTGTGTGCTGGAACTGGGGGAGTAAGACTAAACACGGACGGTAGAAAATGTAAACAAAGCTTCAAAAGCAGCCCTGTGTAAAAATGAGAAAATAGGATAAGAGCATAGGAAATTGGAGTCGGCCATACGGCCCCTCGAGCCTCCTCCGCCATTTAACAAGATCATGGCTGATCATTGACCTCAGCTCCACCTTCCCGCTTGATCCCCATATCCCTTGATACCATTCGAGTCAAAAAAATACCAACAACGACAACTTGAATTTATATAGCGCCTTTAATGTAGTAAAACGTTCCAAGGTGCTTCACAGGAGAATTAAAGGACAAGAAACTTGACACCGAGCCACATGAGGAGAAATTAGGGCAGGGGACCAAAAGCTGGCCAAAAAGGTAGGTTTTAAGGAGCGCCTTAAAGAGGAAAACAGAGGTAGAGAGGCGGAGAGGTTTAGGCAGGGAATTACAGAGCGATAGGGAGCTAATAGCAATTTGCCTGTGGGAGGCTGGACAGCTCAGTCGCTAAAGTATCGGACTTTTAATCTGAACGTCCGTGAATCAAGTCTCTATCTGGGTGCAGTTTTAAAACCAAAATTCTCAACTCCTTGTTTCATGAAACACAAGTCATTCATGCTGATCTCATCAATATATTTTAAAGATTCGGCACAATCGCAGTGCTTATAGGTTCATTGATTGGTATTTTTGAGATCATCAATTCTTAACTTCATGGAGTCCCATGAAACGAGCATTTCAAGCTGTTATTTCCTGCTGTCTCAATAAAACTCATTAGTATTTGTTGAATGTTTGTCACAACCCTTGTTTTTTCAAATATAATTCTAATATTTTCTAAATATACTTTAAAGCTTTGCAAGCAAATCTGTTTTTCTGACATAGTATTTTATAAAGTCTCTGCTTTCAAGTGTAAATTTTGTGTTGTCTTCATTGACACCTGAATTATGAAATATATTACATTTTCCATTAATAATTTATATAAGTATTTATTAATATATTTTAAAACTTTGCAACCGAACGTCTGATTCTTTAAATAGGTTATTTTCTAATATCACCGGCTTCAAGTGTAAATTTACTTGTTGTCTTCACTGATAAAAGCAACGCTCGAATAGGGCCTTGAATCCTGGACACTCACATTAAAAGTCTGATGTTTTATTGACTGAACTATCCGGGGTCATACAGCAAGTATCTTATGCAGATCTTTGCCCTGCCGCTAAAGTAGCAGTTAGCTCGCGATTTTTACTTTCACTCACGCAGCCTCACAAAACACAAAACATAAAAGAGCGTGGTGGCGGTAAGGGTATTTGTGAAGTGTGGGTGTGTGAGCGAAATGCGCTGCGCAGCCGGGATCAGTACAGGAGGATGTCAACGATGTAATGTTGCATCTCGGCCAGTGAATGTCGCTGTGTTAGCTTACATGCATGAGCCCGGATAGCTCAGTCGGTAAAGCATCAGTCTTTTAATCTGAGGGTCCAGGGTTCAAGTCCCTGTTCGGGCGCTGCTTTTATCAGTAAAGACAACACCTAAACTTACACTTAAAAGCAGTGACATTAGAAAATACCCCATCAAAAGAATCAGACATTTGCTTGCAAAATTTTAAAATATATTAAGTAAACACTAGAATATGTAATATATTTCAAAATTCAGATGTGACAAATATGCAACACAAATCAAAACGTTTTATTGAAACATCAGGGATGACCAGCTTGAAATGCTCGTGTTTCATGGGGCTGCATGAACGTTGCAACTGATCATCTCGAAACTATCGCTCCATGTACCTTAAAGCACCGCCACTGTGACTAATCATTAAAATGCGTTAATCAGATCAGCATGAACGGTTTCTTTTTCACGGGGTTGTCTGAAAGACGAAATTGAGAATTTTTAATGAAAAGCAGCACCCAAACAAAGACCTGAACCCTGAGATTAAAAGTCTGATGTTTCACCGACTGAACTATCTGGGCTCACGCTCTTTTCACAACACAGCGACATCCAGTGGCTGATATTGAACATTACATCGTTCACATTCTGTATTTCATTCTGCTGTCATCCCGTCAGGCAGGGACCGACAACAATGGCTTTGGTTTTCCCTATATTTAATTGGAGAAAATGCCTGCTCATCTACTACTGGACTAGCAGTCTGACAATTTAGAAACGGTGGCGGGGGTTGAGAGAGGTGGTGGTGAGGTGGAGCTGGGTGTTATCAGCATACATGTGGAGACTGACACTGTGTTTTCAGATGATGTTGCTGAGGGCTGGCATGTAGATGAGAAATAAGCAGGGGCCAAGGATACCAGAGGTGATGATGCGGGAGCCGAATGAAAAGCCATTGCAGGTGAGTCTCTGTTTAATGTTGAATAAATCCAATAATAGCGCATCAGACTTTTATTCTGAGGGTCCAGGGTTCAGGTCTTTGTTGAGGAATTCGGCAATGGAAATGCTGTTGAATATCAAGAGGTGGTGCTGAGAGGCTCTCTTGTTGGAGATAGTCATTGCCTGGCACTTGTGTGGCGCGAATGATACTTGCTATTTATCAGCCCCAGCCTGAATGTCGGAAATGTCTTGCTGCATGTGGGCACGGGCTGCTTCATTATCTGAGGAACTGTGAATGGAACTGAACACTGTGCAATCATCAGCGAACATCCCCACTTCTGACCTTATGTTGAAGGGAAGGTCATTGATGAAGCTGCTGAAGATGGCTGGGCCGAGGACACTGCCCTGAGGAACTCCTGCAGCGATGTACCACAACCATCTTCCTTTGTGCTAGGTACTGGAGAGTTTTCCACTGAACAATATTGACTTCAATTTTACTCGGGCTCCTTAATGCCACACTTGGGCAAATGCTGCCTTGATGTCAAGGACAGTCACTCTCAGCTCACCTCTGGAATTCAGCTCTTCTGTCCATGATTGGACCAAGGCTGTAATGAGGTCTGGAGCCGAGTGGCCATTGGCGAACCCAAACTGAGCCTCAATGAGCAGGTTATTGGTGAGTAAGTGCCGCTTCATCGTGCTGTCGACGACAGGTTCCATTACTTTGTTGATGATTGGCTGGATTGGATATGTCCTGATTTTGTGGACAGGACATACCTGCACAGCTTTTCGCATTGTCGGGTAGATGCCAGTGTTGTAGCTGTACTGGAACAGCTTGGCTAGAGGCAGAGCTGGTTCTGGAGCACAAGACTGCAGCACGACAGCCGGGATGTTGTCGAGGCCCATAGCCTTTGCTGTATCGAGTGCGCTCAGCCCTTTCTTGATATCACGTGGAGTCAATTGAACTGGCTGAAGACTGGCTTCTGTGATGGTTGGGGCCTCAGGAGGAGGCCGAGATGAATCATTGCACTCGGCACTTCTGGCTGGAGATAGTTGCAAACACTTCAACCGTATCTTTTGCACAGCGTGCTGGCCTCCACCATCATTGATGATGGGAATGTTCATGGCGTCTCCTCCTCCCGTTAGTTATTTAATGATCCACCACCATTGACGACTTGATGTGACAGGACTGCAGAGCTTTGATCTGATCCATTGGTTGTGGGATCGCTTAGCACAGCGCTGTTTTGATGATGTTTATGCATGGTCCCCCGTCCGTGTTTATTCTTGCACACCAGTTCCCAGTGCATGTATTTGAAAGGATTTTTTGATGGGTCTGCTACTTACAGGTTATGCACAGCTTTGCACTGAACCTAAAGTTGCAGTTAACTGAGGATTGTCACTGTCTACATTCACTCCCGTAGCCCCATAGGCAGAGAGAGAGGGTGTGTGAGAGAAAAGCGCTGCACAGGTGGGATTACTGCAGAAGGAAATGCAGAATGTAAAAAGACTTGCCAAAATCCATATACACTACATCAAACGCACAATTCTTATCGACCCTCCTTGTTGCCTCCTCAAAAAATTCAATCAAAGTTAATCAGACACGATCTTCCCTTGACAAATCCATGCTGACTGTCACTGATTAACCCATGTCTTTCTAAATGACGAATTACCCGGGCCCTCAGAATTTTTTCCAATCATTTTCACACCACCAGGGTTAGGCTGACTGGCCTGTAATTACTCGGTCTGTCCCTTTTCCCCTTTTTAAACAATGGTACTACATTACTAGTCTGCCAAGATGTGCAATGTATGTAAATAGCAGACACATTCGGAAATCCTTTCAAATGTGTGGGCTGGAACTGGGGGAGTAAGACTAAACACAGACATTGAAAATGCAAACAAAGCTTCAAAAGCAACCCTGTCTAAAAATGGGAAAAGAGCATAGGAACATAGGAAATTGGAGTAGGTGTAGGCCATACGAGCCTGCTCCGCCATTCAATAAGATCATGGCTGATCATCGAACTCAACTCCACCTTCCCGCTTGATGCCCATATCCCTTGTTTCCCTTTGAGTCAAAAAACTACCAACAACGACAACTTGAATTTATATAGCCCCTTTAATGTAGTAAAACGTTCCAAGGCGCTTCACAGGAGAATTAAAAGACAATAAAATTCATACTGAGCCACATAAGCAGAAATGAAGGCAGGGGACCAAAAGCTTGGCCAGAAAGGTAGGTTTTAAGGAGCGCCTTAAAGAGGAAGAGAGAGGTAGCGAGGCGGAGAGGTTTAGGCAGGGAATTACAGGGCGATAGGGACCTAATAGCAATTTGCCTGTGGGAGGCTGGATAGCTCAATCGCTAAAGTATCAGACTTTTAATCTGAAAGTCTGTGAGTCAAGTTTCTATCTGGGTGCAGTTTTAAAACCAAAATTTTCAACTCCTTGTTTCATGAAACACAAGTCATTCATGCTGATCTCATCGATATATTTTAAAGATTTGGCACGATCGCAGTGCTTAAAGGTTCATTGAGTGGTATTTTTGAAATCATCAATTCTTACCTTCATGCAGTCCCATGAAACGAGCGTTTCAAGCTGTTATTTCCTGCTCTCTCATTAAAACTCATTAATATTTGTTGAATGTTTGTCACAACACTTGTTTTTTCAAATATAATTCTAATATTTACTAAATATACTTTAAAGCTTTGCAACCAAACGTCTGATTCTTTAAATAGGGTATTTTCTAATATCACCGGTTTCAAGTGTAAATTTACTTGTTGTCTTCACTGATAAAAGCAACGCCCGAATAGGGCCCTGAATCCTGGACACTCACATTAAAAGTCTGATGTTTTATTGACTGAGCTATCTGGGGTCATACAGCAAACATCTTATGCACCTCTTTGCCCTGCCGTTAGAGTAGCAGTTAGCTCGTGATTTTTACTTTCACTCACGCAGCCTCACAAAACACAAAACATAAAAGAGCGTGGTGGCGGTAAGGGTATTTGTAAAGTGTGGGTGTGTGAGAGAAATGCGCTGTACAGCCGGGATAAGGACAGAAGGATGGGAACGTTGTAATGGTGCATCTCGGGCAGTGAATGGCGCTGTGTTAGCTTACATCCACGAGCCTGGATAGCTCAGTTGGAAAAGCATCCGACTTTTAATTTGAGGGTCTAGGGTTCAAGTTCCTGTTCGGGCGCTGCTTTTATCAGTGAAAACAACACCTAATTTACACTTAAAAGCAGTGACATTAGAAAATACCCCATCAAAAGAATCAGACATTTGCTTGCAAAGTTTTAAAAAATATTAAGCAAACACTAGAATATGTAATATATTTCAAATTCAGGTGTTGTGACAAATATGCAACACAAATGTTCTGTTGAAACAACAGGGAAGAGCAGCTTGAAATGCTCCTGTTTCATGGGGCTGCATGAACGTTGCAACTGATCATCTCGAAACTATCGCTCCATGTACCTTAAATGACTAATCATTAAAATGCGTTAATGAGATCAGCATGAACGGTTTCTTTTTCACGGGGTTGCCTGAAAGATGGAATTGAGAATTTTGATTTAAAAGCAGCGCCCAAACAAAGACCTGAAGCCTGGACCCTCAGATTAAAAGTCTGATGTTTTACCGACTGAACTATCTGGGCTCACGCACATTTCACAACACAGCGACATCCAGTGGCGGATGTTGAACATTACATCGTTCACATTCTGCATTTCATTCTGCTGTCATCCCGTCCGGCGGGGACCGACAACAATGGCTTTGGTCTTCCCTATATTTAATTGGAGAAAATGTCTGCTCATCCAGTACTGGACTAGCAGTCTGACAATTTAGAAACCGTGGAGGGGGTTGAGAGAGGTGGTGGTGAGGTGGAGATGGGTGTTATCAGCATATATGTGGAGACTGACACTGTGTTTTCAGATGATGTTGCTGAGGGCTGGCATGTGGATGAGGCATAAGAAAGGGCCAAGGATAGATCCTGGCGGGACAGCAGAGGTGATGATGCGGAGCAGAAAGAGAAGCCATTGCAGATGATACTCTGTTTAATGTTGAATTAATCCAATAATAGCGCCTCAGATTTTATTCTGAGGGTCCAGGTCTTTGTTGAGGGATTCGGCAATGCTAATGCTGTTGAATATCAAGAGGTGGTGGCTAGAGGCTCTCTTGTTGGAGATAGTCATTGCCTGGCACTTGTGTGGCGTGAATGTTACTTGCTAATTATCAGCCCCAACCTGAATGTCGGCTAAGTCTTGCTGCATGTGGGCGTGGGCTGCTTCATTATCTGAGGAATTGCGAATGGAACTGAACACTGTGCAATCATCAGCGAACATCCCCAGTTCTGACCTTATGATGGACGGAAGGTCATTGATGAAGCAGCTGAAGGTGGTTGGGCCGAGGACACTGCCCTGAGGAACTCCTGCAGCGATGTACTGGGGCTGAGATTATTGGCCTCCAGCAACCACAACCATCTTCCTTTGTGCTTGGTATGACTCCAGCCAGTGGAGAGTTTTCCTCTGATCAATATTGACTTCAATTTTTCTTGGGCTCCTAGATGCCACACTTGGTCAAATGCTGCCTTGAGGTCAAGGGCAGTCACTCTCACCTCACCTCTGGAATTCAGCTATTTTGTCCATGAATGGACCAAGGCTGTAATGAGGTCTGGAGCCGCGTGGCCGTTAGGGAACCCAAACTGAGCATCAGTGAGCAAGTTATTGGTGAGTAAGTGCCGCTTTATAGCACTTTCGATGACACCTTCTATCGTTTTGCTGATGATTGAGAATAGACTGAATGGGGCGGTAATTGGCTGGATTGGATTTCTCCTGCTTTTTGTGGACACGACATACCTGGGCAGCTTTCCACATTGTCGGGTAGATGCCAGTGTTGTAGATGTACTGGAACAGCTTGGCGACAAGCGCAGCTAGTTCTGGAGCACAAGACTTCAGCACAACAGCCGGGATTTTGTCGGGGCCCATAGCCTTTGCTGTATCTAGTGCGCTCAGCCCTTTCTTGATATCAAGTGGAGTCAATCGAACTGGCTGAAGACTGGCTTCTTTGATGTTTGGGGCCTCAGGAGGATGCCGAGATGAATCATTTTACTCGCCACTTCTGGCTGAAGATAGTTGCAAACGCTTCAACCTTATCTTTTGACCAGCATGGGAATGTGCGTGGTGTCTCCTCCTCCCGTTAGTTATTTAATGATCCAGCACCATTGATGACTGGATGTGACAGGACTGCAGTGCTTTGATCTGATCTGTTGGTTGTGGGATCGCTTATCAAAGTCTTTTTTTAAGCTTTGTATGCATGGACCCCCATCCGTGTTTATTCTTGCTCACCCGGTTCCTAGTGAATGCATTTGAAAGGATTTTGTGATGGGTCTGCTACTTACAGGTTACACCTTTGCACTGAACCTAAAGTTGCAGTTAACTGACGATTGTCAATGTCTACTTTCACTCACACAGCCTCATAGGCAGAGAGAGTGGGTGTATGAGAGAAATGCGCTCTCCAGATGGGATTACTGCAGAAGGAAATGCAGAATGTGAACAATGTAATGTTGCATGTTAGCCACGAGAGGTCGCTGCGCAATATTCAACATATGATCCCGCATTGCTCAGTCGGTTAAACATCAGACTTTTAATCTGAATGTCCAAGGTTCAAGTCCCTGTTAAATAGTTGCTTTTAAATTAAAAGTTCTCAATTCTATCTCTCGTGCAACCCTGTAACACTTGAGCCTATCCTGCTGCTGCAATAAAACTCATTAATATCTGTTCAATGTTTGCCGCAACACAGACTTTTCAAATATAATTTATTTTAGAATATTATTTTTATATGTTTTAAAACTTTGCAAGTAAACTGATTTTTGATACGGTATTTTCCAATGGCACGGCTTTCAAGTGTAAACTGGGTCTTGTTTTCATTGATAAACGCAACACCCTGGACACTCAGATTAAAGTCTGAAGCTCTATTTTTGGATTTATTCAACATTTAACAGGTTTCCAACATTGTAATCATCCGTTTTTCTGATACAACCGTTCCTTTACTAGATTTCAGCTGCAAATTTTAATGTCCTCATGAAAGACAGAAACAAATTCTTTCATACTGTGCAACCTTTCCTTTACCATTTATTACCTTTAGATTTTAAAGTTTGCTATGTCGCCCATGACATATATTAATCTATTGAACTTCAAAAGCTGGTCAAGAATGCCTTCCTTAAATTCTATTCCGAATAAGAAATGCACAAAACCTCTTCATAGAAACTTACAGCACAGAAGGAGGCCAATCGGCCCATTGTGCCTGTGCTGGCTCCTAGACAGAGCAGTTGTGTTTAGTCCCACCTCACCGCTTTTTGCCCATAACCCTATAAGTTCCTCATTCTCAAGTGTCTGTCCAACTCCCTTTTAAACTTGTGTATAGAATCAGCTTCCACCACCTTTTAAGTCGTTCACATTCTGTATTTCCTTCTGCAGTGATCCCGTCTGTACAGTGCATTTCTCTCACACCCCCACTCTCACTGCCTCCCACAGGCTTCACTTCTCAAATACCCCCCACCCCGCAAACCCCCGCTATGCACTTTAATTTTTGTTTTTTATGGGGTTGCATGAGTGAAAGTAAAATTGATCTTGAGCTAACTGCAACTGTAGAGCCAGGAGCAAAGATTGTAGTGTAGATGTAGTGTCCAGGGTTCAAGTCCCTGTTCCGGCGTTCCTTCTAACAATGAAAACAAAACCCAGTTTACACTTGAAAGCTGTGCCATTGGAACATACCCTATCAAAACAATCAGGTTTCATTGCAAAGTTTCAAAACATATAAAGATAAACGTATAAAAAATTATATTAGTAAAATCTGTGTTGTGGCAAACGTTGAGCAGATAGTAATGAGTTTTATTGAGAATGCAGGAAAGCTCAGCTTGAAAGACTCAAGTTTGAGGGGGTTGCATGAGAGATAGAATTCAGAATTTTAATTTAAAAGCAACCCCGTGAAAAATGAACCGTTCATGCTGATCTCATTAACGCATTTTAATGATTAGTCACAGCGGCGGTGCTTTAAGGTACATGGAGCGGTAGTTTCCAGATGATCAATTCAAACGTTCATTTCAAGCTGCTCTGTTGTCTCAATAAAACTTTTTGATTTGTGTTGCATATTTGTCACAACACCTGAATGTTGAAATATATTACATATTCTAGCATTTACGTAATATATTTTAAAACTTTGCAAACAAATGTCTCATTCTTTTGATGGGCTATTTTCCAATGTCACTTCTTTTAAGTGTAAGTTTAAGTTTGGTTTTCATTGATAAAAGCAGCGCTCCAACAGGGACTTGAACCCTGGACCCTCAGATTAAAAGTCTGATGTTCTACCAACTGAGCTATCCGAGCTCAGAGACTCACTGCTGCGCAGCGCCCTACCGTAGCTAAGATGGAACATTACATCGTTTATATTCTGCATTTCTTTCTGCAGCACTCCCGTCTGCACAGCACATTTCTCTCACACACCCACTAAGACGCAGACCCATTCGGAAATCCTGTCAAATGCGTGTGCTGGGAACTGGGGCTGTAAGACTAAACACGGACGGTGGAAAATGCAGATAAGGCTTCAAATGCAACCCTGTGTAAAAATGTGAAAAGAGCATAAAAACATAAGAAATAGGAGCAGGAGTAGGCCATCCTTCTTAGACAGTACCTCGGAACCGAGGATGACTTGCTTCCACGTTAAAAAAGAGTTCTCTGCTGACTGATGAGTCCAATGCGGTACCTACAGTCTCTGTTACAGGTGGGGCAGACGGTGGTTGAAGGGGCGGGTGGGTGTGGTGCTTGGGTTGATGTGCGCTCCCTGCGTGCCTGCGCTTGGCTTCCGCTTGCTCCCAGTGAAGGGACTTGAGGTGTTCGGCGCCTTCCCGGATGCTTCTCCTCCACTTCGGGCGGCCTTGGGCCATGGTTTCCCAGGTGTCAGTGGGGATGTTACACTTTTTAAAGGAGGATTTGAGGGTGTCATTGAAGCGTTTCCTCTGCCCAACTGGGGCTCTCTTGCTGCGTCGGAGCTCCGAGTAGAGCACTTGCTTTGGGAGTCTGGTATCGGGCATGCAGATGATGTGACCCATCCATCGGAGCTGATCAAGCGGGGACAAAGCTTCGATGCTGGGGATGTTGGCCTGAGTGAGAACACTGACGTTGGTGCACCTTTCCTGCCAATGGATTTGCAGGATCTTGCGGAGGCAGCGTTGGTCGTACCTCTCCAGTGCTTTGAGGTGCCTGCTGTACATGGTCCATGTCTCTGAGGCATACAGCAGGGCAGTTATCACTGCTGCTCTGTAGACCATGAGCTTAGTGCAGGGTCCGACGTCCTGGTCTTCAAACACACTCTTCCTCAGGAGACCGAAGGCTGCACTGGCAAACTGAAGGCGGTGTTGGACTTCGGCATCATCGTCTGCCCTTGTTGACTGTAGGCTAGAGTCAGAGTCATAGAGTCATACATTTATACAGCACAGAGAGGCACTTTGGCCCATTATGTCCACGCCTGCCATCAAGCCCTATCTATTCCCTCCTCGCTATTTGCCACTCCACCAATTTTCGTGTCATCTGCGAACTTACTGATGATACCTCCTACCTTCATATCTAAATCATTAATGTACACTACAAACAGCAAAGGACCCAGCACCGAACCCTGCGGTACACCACTGGACACAGGCTTCCAGTCACAAAATCAACCTTCGACCATCACACTCTGCCTCCTGCCACTAAGTCAATTTTGGATCCAATGTGCCAAATTGCCCTGGATCCCATGGGCTCTTAACTTCTTGACCAGTCTCCCATGTGGGACTTTGTAATAAGCCTTACTGAAGTCAATGTAGACTACACCAACTGCACTACACTCATCCACACACCTACTCACCCCCTCGAAAAATTCAATCAAAGTGGTTAGACATGATCCCCCCCTGACAAAGCCATGCTGACTATCCTTGATTAATCCTTGCCTCTCCAAGTGGAGACGTATTTTGTCCCTCAAATTTTTTTCCAATAATTGCCCTACCACTGATATTAGGCTCACTGGCCTGTAAATCCCTGGTTTATCCCTACTGCCCTTCTTGAATATTGGTACTAAGATATCTGTCCTCCAGTCCTCTAGTACCTCCCCTGTGACCTGTGGTTCTGAAAATTTGTGTCAGAGCCCCTGCAATCTCATCCCTTGCCTCACACAGCAGCCTAGGATACATCTTGTCTGGGCCTGGGGATTTATCCAGTTTTAAGCCCACTACAACCACTCGTACATCCTCCCTCTCAATACTAACTTGTTCAAGTATATCACAATCCCCCTGCCAGATTTCTATGCCTACTAGTGTCCCGAGATTTGGGAAGTGGTCCACGTTGTCCAAGGCCTTCTCGTGGATTTTGATAATCGAGGGGGGTGCAGTACTGTGTGGTGGGGGCAGGTTGGTAGAGGACCTTTGTCTTATGGATGTTTAGAGTAAGGCCCATGCTCTCGTACGCTTCGGAGCAGGTGTTGACGATGGTTTGGATTTTGACCTCCGAGTGAGCAGAGATGCATTCGTCGTCTCCATATTGTAATTCAACGACAGAGGATGGGACAACCTTGGATCTAGACTGGAGGCGACAGAGGCTGAAAAGTTTCCCGTTTGTCCTGTAATTAGCTTCACTACAGCGGGGAGCTTACTGAGGGTGAGATGGAGGATTGCAGCAATGAAGATCGAGAAGAGTGTTGGTGCGGTGACATAGAAACATAGAGACATAGAAGACAGGAGCAGGAGTAGGCCATTCAGCCCCTCGAGCCTGCTCTGCCATTTAATAAGATCATGGCTGATCATCGACCTCAACTCCTCCTTCCCGCTTGATTCCCATATCCCTTGTTTCCCTTCGAGTCAAAAAACTACCAATAACGACAACTTGAATTTATATGGCGCCTTTAACGTAGTAAAACGTTCCAAGGCGCTTCACAGGCGTATTAAAAGACAAAAATTTGACACCGGGCCACATAAGGAGAAATTAGGGCAGGTGACTGAAAGCTTGGCCAAAAATGTAGGTTTTAAGGAGCATCTTAAAGAAGAAAAGAGAGGTAGAGATGCGGAGCGGTTTAGGCAGGGAATTACAGAGCGATAGGGACCTAATAGCAATTTGCATGTGGGAGGCTGGATAGCTCAGTCGCTAAAATATCAGACTTTTAATCTGAAGGTTTGTGAATCAAGTCTCTGTCTGGGTGCAGTTTTGAAACCAAAATACTCAACTCCTTGTTTCATGAAACACAAGTCATTCATGCTGATCTCATCAATATATTTTAAAGATTTGGCACAATCGCAGTGCTTAAAGGTTCATTGAGTGGTATTTTTGAAATCATCAATTCTTACCTTCATGCAGTCCCATGAAACGAGCATTTCAAGCTGTTATTTCCTGCTGTCTCGTTAAAACTCATTAATATTTGTTGAATGTTTGTCACAACACTTGCTTTTTTTCCAAATATAAATCTAATATTTTCTGAATATACTTTAAAGCATTGCAAGCAAATCTGTTTTTTCTGAGATAGTATTTTATAAAGTCAGTGCCTTCAAGTGTATATTTTGTGATGTCTTCATTGACACCTGAATTTTTTAATATATTACATTTTCTATTAATAATTTATATAAGTATTTACTTAATATATTTTAAAACTTTGCAACCAAACGTCTGATTCTTTAGATAGGGTATTTTCTATTATCCCCGATTTCATGTGTAAATGTAGGTGTTGTCTTCACTGATAAAAGCAACGCCCGAATAGGGACTTGAATCCTGGACACTCACTTTAAAAGTCTGATGTTTTATTGACTGAGCTATCCGGGGTCATACAGCAAATATCTTATGCACATCTTTGCCCTGCCGTTAAAGTATCAGTTAGCTCGCGATTTTTACTTTCACTCACGCAGCCTCACAAAACACAAAACATAAAAGAGAGTGGTGGCGGTAAGGGTATTTGTGAATTGTGGGTGTGTGAGAGAAATGCACTGTGCAGCCAGGACCAGTACAGAAGGATGTAATATTGAATCTCGGCCAGTGAATGTCGCTGTGTTAGATTGGACACCTGAGCCCGGATAGCTCAGTCGGTAGAGCATCAGACTTTTAATCTGAGGTTCCAGTGTTTAAGTCCCTGTTCGGGCGTTGCTTTTATCAGTGAAGGCAACACCTAAACTGACACTTAAAAGCAATGACTTTAGAAAATACCCTATCAAAAGAATGAGACATTTCCTTGCAAAGTTTTAAAATATATTAAGTAAAACTATAATATGTAATATATTTCAAAATTCAGATGTTGTGACAAATATGCAACACAAATGAATTTTTTTTATTGAGACAACAGGGAAGAGCAGCTTCAAATGCTTGTGTTTCTTGGGGCTGCATGAACGTTGCAACTGATCATCTCGAAACTATCGCTCAATGTACCTTAAAGCACCGCCACTGTGACTAATCATTAAAATGCGTTAATTAGATCAGAATGAACGGCTTCTTTTTCTCGGGGTTGCCTGGAAGATGGAATTCAGAATTTTGATTTAAAAGCAGCACCCAAACAATGACCCTGAACCCTGGACCCTCAGATTAAAAGTCTGAGCTATCTGGGCTCACACTCTTTTCACAACACAGCGACATCCAGTGGTTGATTGTGAAAATTACATCATTCACCACTTTGCAGAACACCTCCGTTCAGTCCGTAAAGATAACGCTGAGCTTCTGGTCACCTGTCATTTTAATTCACCGCCCCATTCCCACTCAGACCTCACCATACTCGGGCTCTTGCATTGTTCCACGGAAGCTCAGCGTAAGCTCGAGGAACAGCACCGCATCTTCCAATTAGGCACTTTACAGCCTTCCGGACTCAATATCGAGTTCAACAATTTCAGATCATAACCTCTGTTCTGGACTGATGGACTATTTTATGTGTGCAGATAGCACCCTCTGATGGTGGTTATTGTGTTAGCAGTGTGTTTGTATGAAGCAGAGGTCATTTGACCTTTGTTCCTTTCTTCCTGTGTGAGTTCATTTGACTTTTGTTCCTTTCTTCCTGTGAGGGGTCATTTGACCTTCGTACCTTTCTTCCTGTGTACCACAGGAAGTAGAATTCCAGGAAGAACCTGGCAGTAATGGAGGATTCCATAAGGGTTTTACAATCCAATGTAATCTGATTTCATATGTTAGGCCAAGCACAATATCTGTGAGTATCTTTGTTCCTTAGCATAATAGCAACGTTGTCAGAGTAATATTTTGATAACACTATGTTTATAAAAGGTTAATATTTGATAGTTATAGAAGTTAGTCCAAATGTTAGTTAGTTATACAATTAGTCTATTCTACTGTTGTAAATATGTTTATATCTTATGTAATATCGAATGTATAGTACTCAGTTATGTACAAAGCATACTTTGTCTTTGTTTACAGTTTCACAAATTTGTTCAAGTAAAGCTTCAAAACAGCAACCGGCTTCAGAAGAATTATTTTTGAATAAGTGTTTAACTTGCTGGATAACTAGATAGGAGCACGTCTAGCGTGGCCAGTACAGTGAAAAGATAGCAATACAGCTAGCTGTGAAGAGCGGAGCAGGAGGAACCCAGTGTAAGCCATCAATGGGGCGGAGGTGGAAAGGGTGGCCAGCATTAAGCTCCTCGGTGTCCACATCACGGAAGACCTCTCCTGGTCCCTCAACACCTCCTCTCTGGTGAAGAAGGCCCAGCAGCGCCTACATTTCTTGAGGAGGCTGAAGGGATGTAATCTGTCACCCCCGATCCTCTCTAACTTCTACCGCTGCACTATAGAGAGCATCTTGACAAACTGTATCACGGTATGGTATGGCAGCTGTAGCTCCCATGACCGGAAAGCCCTGCAGCGGGTAGTCAAAACTGCCCAACGCATTACCGGCACCTGGCTACCGACCATAGAACATATATATCAGCAACGCTGCCTACGGAGGGCACGGTCCATCATCAAAGACCCTACCCACCCCAGCCACAGTCTGTTCGCCCTCCTACCATCTGGAAGAGGCTACAGATGCATTCGCACCCGTACGACCAGATTTAGGAACAGCTTCTTTCCCAGGGCTGTCATCCTACTGAACTCTGTAGGGGTTTTTCCTCTCTCTTGCCCGTTCTGGCCTCCTGCCAGGCTTCGTGCAAGAATTACCCTTGAGTGGTTCGACCCACTCCCCCTACGGTTCTAGACCTTGGACTTAGAGGCAGAGAACAGTAGTGCAGAGAAAAGAACGCAATAGACCAGGCTGAATAGCACGAAATGGATGCTTTTATTTTTAAACAGTTTGAAGCATTACAAAATACATGTCATAGGCACAGATTAAAGTAACTACAATCATGCACAAATTTATGAACTTGACTCTATGGAAATGGGGAACACACGGCACATCGTAAAAGGGGAAACACATTACGATTTCCCTTAACTCCCTCCCCTATACCTAAACTAAGTTTCGACCTGGGGAACCTGGGATCATGCTCACCACTCTCGAAATCGCGAGAAAGGGGGTTCGCAGCCTTTTTGGCACCGCTTTCCGTCATCACGTGGATTTGGAAACTTCTGGCGCAGTCGATATTCTCTCTCTCTCGAAGCGGTGGGGTAGACACAGCCTCGATGAGCGCTCGTTAAGGTTGAGATCCACTAAGTCGATTTGGGTTCATGGAGCAGACCCAGATGCAGGCTATGCACATGGGAGAATCTTGTGGCCTAGATCGCCAGTCCTCCAGAGGGTTTCTTCTCCGTCGGCCTGGGTCGTCGATGATCTCCCGACCCCAGTACCTGGGCCACCCTTGTCGTCTTCTCGTCGTGGTCGAGCCTTGTTTGGCTGAACACCGGCCACGTTGTCCTTTTTCCGAAACCGTCCGTCTTTAAAAAGACGAAAACGTTTTCATCGATCTGCCGAAGTGGAAGAGGCGCCGATCCTGGCCCCGTCCGAAGAAGTTGAAGTCGTCCAAGAAGAAGAAGCAGCCGCTGTCCAGTCAAGTGAAGTTGTTCAAGTAACCCGAAGTCCGGAAGTTTCTTTAGATGGATTTTCAATCCATAGTTATACTCTTTTGGGACAGTCTTATCTCCCGCCAAATCATAGTCCTGTCTTTGTATTAATTTTGGCGGGCAGAAATCTCTGCAGGGGCGCTTTGTCTTGTAACGGAGCCGGTGATAACTTAAACTGGCCTTCCTGGCCGATAATGTCTGTTAATGTCCTTTGCATTGTCACCGCGGCTCGGTTCGCATATTGATCGGTCCGGACATTTTCCTTGATGGCTGCTAAATGGTTTTTCCTTTGTACGATAAATGGGTATAAGTGTTTTTACATTGTCCGCCCATATCTTGATGGGCCCCATCCTGTACTTATAATCCATTGAATATGTATGCTGTTGCTCTGAGTTTCGGTTCCCAGATACTGGCTTTCGTGGGCTCACTGTCTTCAATCCACAAGCCTGTCTGGCTTGCAGTAACAGAAATAAAATGGTTCATAAACTGATCACGGGGCCTGGCGGCCATTTTGTATGCCCTTTTTATCAAAGGTTTTTCTGTGCAAGCTTACTTTGGTCAATAAACAGTCTTATTTTATCCAGTTTTCTTGCGTGATTTTTGCTGAAAATTGCGAATCTTACAGGCCCCCCTGTGATACTGATAGCTTGCTTAAAGTATCAATAATCCTTGATGAGCAAATTTTCCCTGATTCCCCACATCCAAACATTCCTGGCACTTAACTATCTATGCCCCTCACGACACATGCAGTTCCCATTTCCGGAGAAAATGAAAATTACCTCATGCACATTTGGAATCATAGACAGCAAATCTTAAACTATAACACCTTCACCTGTCAGATGGGCAGGGGTTGATACCCTTTTGCGCCATCTGCATGCATCTTTTATTAATCCAAAAAAACTTAAGAACAACTAATAACATAACAATACTTATTTCCTTATAACCCAAAACAATCAAAAAAAAAAAAAATTTTAAATGGAGGGACGCTTAATCTTATACTAGCAGCTTAGAGTGGGGTATCTGCTTCCCCCATTCGCACATAGCGTTCTCTCCATTCTCCTGTGTTCTCGTGCCTCTGGAGGCGTTTGCCTCTTTTGCAATGCACGAAGAGCAAAAATATCACAATCAAAACCTGACATACTACTAGGATATGGGATGCTATTCTAATCCAGGCGGGGACCTCTATGTTGGTGAACAAGTCCCACCATGGTGGGATGGTTATGTCCAATATGTCTTTTCCTATCTCTAAAGTCTTCTGCTCCAGTGTGTAGAAATGTTTCTGCGAAATTATAACGGCTTTTAAAATCTTGGTGAGGTGTTCGGGAAGAGGGGGAATGACATAACCAAAATGCGCGACAAATCGTTGTAAGTCTGTGAAATTCTCTTTGATAGTGATGTGTACGGTGGAGGGCGCAGGAATGGGAACAATTCGTTGTTGTGCCACTTGAACCTCGGCCCTGGGTTTGAAACAGAAACTGCTATCACCGACCGAACACCACTCGTGTTGTCCATATCGGTACTGAGGCGCTGCAGTGGTGACGCAGTATGTCCCACCCCCGATATATGCTACCTGTGGGGGCAGATGGTCCTCTGCCATTGCCTCCATGGTGCAATTCACCGGCTTCGCGCTAGCGGTTCTGAACCCGCACTGTGGTTTCAAAAAGGCATTCAAGTGCTGGGGACACAGGATGATGTGTGCTCCCCGGCTCCGACATCCCGAGAGGTCGGTGCCTGTCATCGTACGCTCCCATCTGATGACGTAAGGCGGGACCACTGCGTAACGAATGTGTGCGCCCCCCCGAATGACTCCAATGTTCTCTACTCTGTATACCGGGGCGGGCTTTGCTGCGGGACCCAACACCGGCATTCTTACTACTATTCCCATAATAGTGTGATTCGAATGTCCGCAGTCCACTGGAACTGGGTATGCTTCTGCGGCTAGCCTGAGCTGGCACGGGCTTAATGCATTCTCAAAAGGGTGGAGCGCTTGCAAGTGCTTGTTGCTGATCCAGGACGGGACCAAACCCTGTTTTAAATCCTCAAGATTACTGCGGCCCTCGCCCAGTAACCACGCCCCGTACAGCACACAGGCCTCGTTTTGCGCAGCTTGATCGGACGCATTCCGATCCTCCTTAATGAGTGCATTTACCGTTCTCGCGTGTTTCTCCAGCTCAGCAATTATGTCCTTAAAGTGTAGTGTCATGGCCTGGTCCTCATGCAACTCAGAACCCACGACCTTGTTTCCGTCTGTCAATATGTTCCTTAACTGGGCTTTTAAACCGTTGATCTGTGTCTGCAGCTCCACATTATCTAGAGCGTTGACAACAGATGTCCCGGTATTAAAAGCAGTGAATATGTCATTTACAGTACCCCTTCTTTGCCTCCCGACTCGATCCAAAACTTCTGGCGGTGTGGTGTATAATTTGTCTCTGTCGATGTCGGCAAAGTCAAATTCGTAAAATTGTCTAAACATACGGGTTAACAGGACCTGGTATAATTGTTCCGTTTCTTTGGGACACCACTCCGGCAATCTTACCTCAGTGAGATTTAAAATCACTGAGGCCACCACGTAGTGTACCCCTTGGTACAGCACCTGACCGGTGGGTACCAATACTAAACCGTTCCCGGGTCCCTTGGTGATGGTTGGGCACCCTCCTTTCTGGGCTAGTGCTACCGGAAGCGTGGGCAGGGGCTTGCGTGGGCGGGTGATGAGTTCAGTGGCGTTCACCGGAATAGGGGAGTATGGGGCTCCGCACGCTCGAGTGCTAACATCCCATCTCATCCCCTTCCCTTCATCCTGCCACTGCCTCTGGAAGAAGATGGACACGCCCTTGGGGCAGACGTGTCTCGAACCCCACATACAGACATATATTCCCTCATTCGGTTCCCACCATTTGTCCCAACACACACGTAATTGTCTGTGAGTTCCCGTAATAGTCCGATGGGTATTATTACCCAGTCGCTCCCACTCGACCGTAGAGTTTCTCATGTCCTTTCCCAGCTTTCGTAGCCACCACCATCGCCTTGGTGGTACGTTCCCATTGCACACCAGACAAATCCTCTTTCCCACGGTGACGCTGACTCTGGGCGCTAGGATCCTCACTCGAGGGCACGTTAATGAAGTCATTTGGTAGGCAAAACCGAAATTGCTGGAATATTCCGTAGAATTCGTTCCCAGCCAACCTGGCCATCTCCCTTGGTGGAAGTAGGTGGCGGTTTCCTCTACCTTTCGCTCCCCCGTCCCATCCGTTGCGATGGGGGCCGTGTCCCCGGAGCACCCGAAAATGATGACGTCCTTGGTGCGGCCTCGGTAGGCCCACCCGCACCCGATCGCCATGAACGCGACGACAATCCTTTCCATCATATCCCAGGTTTCTGTAACCAACAAAATGATGTAGCCGGGCTCCCGATAGGTGCTGGCCTAAATTAATTGGACGCGCGGGTTCCTGGACCCCGCTCCCTAACAAACACACATACCGGGCAGACCTCAAAATTGTACTCTTAACACCATATACTTTACATTCCTTAAACTATGACCATAATTACCTATCTTAACTTATGTACAGCACCGCCCTCCGTGGGGCGGCTTTCCGAATCCCTGTGAGGTCTGACGTGTGCCACACCCTGCGGTGGGGCTGCATTGATCTTTGGCTTCGATCCCCCGCAGCCTCTCGCTGCTGAACGGGGATCATGTCTTCCTGGGGCTGCTTTAAACCGTGGTTGGGGAGGATGGGGAGAATCTGGCCAAAATTTTCTGGGCTGGGGCGCTCGAGCCGACCTACGAGGGGCTGCTTTGGGTTGGGCTCCCGGGGCCGATGGACCTGGGGTCGTGACTGTTACCGTTACAGCCTGTGGTTCCTCCACAGCTGCCGGCTCCAGCTCCCCTCCCTCAGGCTCCGCCCCCCCGGGGTCGGGATCTGTGGCTTCCGACTCCACCTCACCTGTCCCTACAGGTAACGAGTCTCCACCCCCACTCCCTACCTCCCCCAAGCTTGAGTCGAGGGCGGGACTGCCGTCCTCTGATTCTTCCTCCTCCGTGATTGGGTCTAAAGCGAGGTTGAGCTGTTCGGGCTCTCCCCTGCCTAAATCCCATTCAAAAGATGAGACCTCCCACTCCAATGGGATGGCCTCTCCCTTCACGCAGGCTACTGCTCCAGCCTGTGTGGTCTGTGACTCTGTTACAGGCTGAGGATCTTTGTTCTCAGACCTGGTCCCCTTTGGTGGCCCTTGTGTACCCGGTTTAAACAGTTTACACTGGTTGATGTGAAACCATTTGGTACGTCGGGGCGTCTTCACTGCATAAACCATGGGGCTGGCTTTGTCTACAATGCTGTATGGCCCCATGTACAGTGGTTCAAAACTCCCTACCCTGGCGTAGTTTCGGACCATGACCTGGTCCCCGACTACCCACTCTTGTTGTTTCCGAGGTTCCAACAACAGTTTATTTCCCTGGTGCTGTCTTCCCATGTTCCCAGCCGCCTGCCCATAAATCTGTCTCAGGTGCTCCAAGAGGGTTTGGGCGAATTTGTCCCGTTTCACCTCTCGGAGCTGGCCCTCAGTGAGCACCGGGGCTAGCACATGGGTGGGTGTTCGCATGATCCTTCCAGTCATTAACTCGTGCGGGGAATACCCCGTGCTTTTGGACTGGCTGGCTCGGATCCCCATGAGGACTAAAGGCAGGACCTCCGCCCATTTCTGGGGCGAGCCCATTGTCTCTTTCCTCAGCTTTTCCTTGAGGGTCCGATTCATACGCTCAACAATCCCGGATGACTGGGGATTGTATGCTACGTGCCACTTTCCCTCAATGCCCAAGAGCATGAGGGCGTTCTGCATTACTTGACCGGTGAACTGACTCCCTTGGTCGGACTCTACAAAACGGGGGAGTCCCCACCGTGAGAACACTTCCCGAATCAAGATCTTAGCAGTACCCAGTGCCATAGCTGTTCTGCACGGGAAGGCTTCTACCCATTTGGTGAACACATCTACCAGGACAAGGCAGTACTTATAGCCTCCCTGGGCGGCAGGCAGGGGCCCTATGTAGTCGACCTGAATCGACTGCCATGGTCCCTCTACCCTCCTGATGTGCCCCATGGGCACCTTCCTTTTGTGGGGGTCTGGGTTGTTAGCAGCACACACAAGACAGCTTGCGCAGAACTCGCGGACATCGTCCCGAAGTCCCGGCCACCATCCCGCCTGCTCCACCCGTTGCCAGGTGACCTCAGGTCCGGGGTGTCCCGCTCCTGGACCCTCGTGGGCCAATTGCAGGAATTCCCTTCGGTGCTGCTGCGGCACAACCCACTGCTCCTCTCGGAACAGCATACCTTCTTTGACTGTGAGGGCTGCCGTACTGTACGGACCTTCTACCTGTTTGCCCTCTGTGATGGCTTTTAGGACTGTTTTTAGGGCGGGATCCAGGGTTTGGACGGTCTTTAGGTCTGGGGGCGGTGTCACCCCTGTGTTCCCGGGAATTCCCTCCCTGCCTTGGATCGCCGCCACGGGTCTGGGTTCGTATGGGTCCCAGAGAATGCCGTTGCGGGCACCCTCCCTGGCTAGCGCATCCGCTTGCTGGTTGCCCTGACTGTGGGGTTCTGTAGTGGAGTAAGCCTTCATCTTATGCATGAACACCTCTCCTTTCTCCCCCACAGCTGCTAGGATCTTCTCCAGCAAGGGCTTAACTGTTAAAGGCCGCCCGTCCGCGGAGGTGTACCCACGTCGGGACCAGATGGCGAGGTACTCTGTACACGAATTGCACGTGAACATGCTGTCTGAGCAAATCGTGTATGGGGTTGGGAAAATCTCGGGGTGGGTAACCACGTACGCCACCGCGGACAGTTCAGCCTGCTGCGCGCTCATAGTGCTGGGGAGCTTAATTGCCAGGGCAATGTTTGCCGCAGGGTCATAAACTCCACACCCTGTGAGTCGCTTGCCGTCAGCTACAGTGCTAGAACCATCTACGTAGATCTCGCGGCCCGTGGGATGTATCCCGGCCCGTAAACCTATGTTAACTTCCCATACCCCTTCCACGGAACATTGATGGGCTGTCCCGGGATATGCCATATTGGCTGTGAGCCTTGGCGTGCAGAGGCCTTTAACTTTGAGATCCATCTGGGAAAGGAGGAGGGTCCAGCGCACAATCCGAGCGCTGCTTACGGTCCCATCCTTAATCCTCCCGTCCAGAAGCATCTTTGTGGGGGTGTGATGGGTGAGGAGCGTAATGGGAGAGGTCCCTGTGAAGATCACTGATCTGTTCACAGCCCATTGCGTGGCCAGGAGATGCCGTTCGCAATTGGAGAAACTCCTCTCCACATCCGTGAGCACCCTGGAGGAATAAACTACTGGTCTTAGCTTGCCGTGCCGCTCTTGGAGCAGCACTGCGCTCAGGCTGTCCCCACTAGCGGCTACCTCCAGCAAGAACTCCTCTCCCCCATCTATGGCCCCTAGGGCTGGCGCGGTCTGCAGATCTCTTTTCAACTTCTCGAATGCTGCCTGGCACCCCTTGTCCCAAGACCACTCGACTCCCTTGTGTAAGAGTCGAAGTAGCGGGGCCGCTGTGGCAGCATAGTCCTCGATGAAATCTCTGCAGTACCCGGTCAATCCCAAAAAGGACCTTACACCCGTTACTGTGTTGGGAATCGGCAGATCTTGTATAGATTCCCGTCTGGCCTTATCTATGGCTCTTTCCCCAGCGCGGATGGCCAGACCCAGGAATTTAACTTCCTGCTGGCCGATCTGGGCTTTCTTTGGGTTTACTTTGAAACCCTTCCTTTCTAACAGTTCCAACAATTCGGCTAACAGTGGGCCGTGCTGCTCCCTTGTATCTGTGAACAGGAGTAAGTCGTCCACATACTGCACTATCTGGTTGGGCTGGCTGAACTCTTTCAAACTCCCCGCCATGCACTGATGGAAAATGCTGGGGCTGTTGTGAAAGCCCTGTGGTAAGCAGTTCCAAGTGTACTGTTGCCCTTTGAAAGTAAAGGCAAACTTGTACTGGTCCTCCCGCCGCAGCGGAATGGACCAAAAACTGTTCGAGATGTCCAGCACCGTGAATGTGGTCGCCGATGCTGGAATACTCCCTATTAAGTCTGCAACTGCTGCTACCGTGGGCGCGCAGGCTGGGATATTACTATTGAGGACTCTATAGTCCACCGTGGCTCTCCACGAATTGTCCGGTTTCTTTACCGGCCATAATGGGGAGTTCACGTGGGTGGCTATCGTCCTCAACACGCCCTGCTGTACCAATGAAGATATTGCTGTCTCCATGTCGGGTTCTGCCTCCTTGGGGAAATTATACTGCTTTTGGGGTCGGATCATGGGGTCCCCGTCTACGCTGACTTCGAACCCAGTGACTCTCCCGCAGTCGTGCTTGTGGGTGGCGAACGCGGTCAGATTTTCTGACACACGCGCCTGCAAGTCCGTTGGGACGTTTGTTATCATGAGCTCGAGATCGTAACCTCCTGACGGCTTCATAGTGCACAGGGCCCCCTTTTCTTCCTTCCCCGGGATTACGACTACCTTACCTAAACCGCCCTCGGCTCCCCAGAGACAGTGATTTCTCAGGTCCACGAGGATCCCGTGTTCCACCAAGAAATCAGCCCCGAGGATGCCTTTCCCCCCCCCTCTTTCCACTTCAATAGGATGCACGTCCATGTGGTGTGGAGCGCTCCCAACTGAATGGAGAGCGGGAGGGAGTGCGCGCCAGCCTGTGCTCTACCTGTGAAACCCGCTACTAAATATGGAGCCTGGGCGGACAGAGGTGAGGCAAAAGGTTTGTCCGTGTGGATCACGGTACACGAAGCTCCCGTATCCAACAGGTAACTACCCCTTTGTTTCTCCACCTCCATCTCCACCACAGGTCTTCTCCAAGCGTCATAGCGGAGCGGACACAAGTAGATGGGCTGCGCGGGCGTCAGTCATTTAGGTGTTTCGGCTGGGGTCTCGGGGGCGATAGGGCTGTTAGCAACCGCTACCTTCCCCTGCCAGGTCATCAGAGACCGCATAGTCTCCAAGACTGACTCGATCGCAGCGAGGTCCACAACCGCACCACCCCCTTTATTCGGGGCAGAGGCTACGGTTGGGTTCTGGACTGGTGTTGGGGCAGCGGCCTGCACTTGTGGTTGTGCTGGCGTTGGGTAAACTCTCGGGCCGTTGGCGACTCGGGCTTGGGCTTGATCTTGGGCTGCGGCGAACGCTCTCTCCCTCTTATCCTTCCAAGGATTCCTACAGTCCTTGCGCCAATGACCCTCCTTCCCACACCCGTAACAACTGCTATTTGCTTGGGGATGGCGATTTCCCTCCTGACGCCATTCCTTTTTAGCAGAGGCTGCGGGTCTCACCTCATGCACCTTTCCTTTCACAACAGGCGTTTTCTTGCCCTTGTTGTTTCTATAACTGATCGTGAGCTGATCTAGTACTACTTCCTCCGTGGAGCGGGCGTTAGTGGGGTCAAACCATGCTTTGGCCTGTTCCTTCACTACTGGCAGGCAACCTGCTACCAGGCACCGAAGCCAGTGAGCCCTTTGTTCGCCATCCAGCCCGGCCCGGGCCGGCCCGCCCGGGCAGCTGCGCCGATACACTGGCCACAACCTGTCGGCGAAAACCCGTGGGGGTTCTCCCTCTAGCTGCACTGTCTTTTCTAAACGGAGGAACGGAGTTCCGTCCCCCTCTCCCATGATCTCCAGAATCTCATCCCGTAGCAACTCATAGTCCCTGTGCCCTCTCTTGCTCTCGTCAGGGAGACACTGGAGGAGCGAACTGTCCAGGGAGAACAGCAGCATTTTAGACTGCTCAACCCCGTCGCAGTCATTGACTGCTGCGGTCTGCTCCACGTCCCTGAAATGCACGGAGGGATCTCCTGACTCGGAGAGTTTTGGGATGTGACTTATCATCTCTCTTAGCTGTCGTGCGCTATGAGGCATTATGATCTGACTCTCAAGGGGTCCGTCATCGCCATTTTCTTCATTTGGACCGATCCTCCGGTGTCTCGTTGGACACACTGGCGCCGGCCCCGACTCTACTGTCTGGGGTTGCTCTACCTCAGGGCTCTCTTCCTCTACCGTCTCCGTCTCCTGTCCCGGAGTCCAAGACTCCTCATAGGCAGGAGGCGCAGAAGGTTCGGGGGTTGGGACCCCAACTGCCTCTTGTGGAATCGGTCTTTTGGATTCCTTGGCTAGCAACAGCTGACTCGCTGGTGGATTTATGAGACACACCAACCCGTTTGCCTTCGCTAGGGCCTTTCTCAGGTCCTCTAGCTCCCGGCGGCAAGTGCTGTGGTCGGTGTTCTCAGATCTATCCTCCATGGCCATCTTATATGCTGCCCTGGCTCCCAGGAGCTTTTCCTCTTGGGCATCTACTTGTTTGGCTAGACGGGAACACCTCTCTCTCATTCTACCTTCACTGGCCTTGGCCTCAACGACCTGACATTTTAAATATTCTACCCGGGTTTCGTGGCAGCGAATTACAGAGCGGCGTTCCTGGTTCAGCGCGTCAAGCGATTCAATCAGTTTTTGACCTCCCGCAACCTTTTCCTCTACGCCTTTAAGCAAGCCGTTGATCTGGACTGTCTGTGCTGCAACTACCTGGTCCAAAAGCTGGACTTGCTTCTTGTAGCACATCAGCCAGACCGCCTTTTCTACAGATTTCTTATGCTCTCTACCCGCTGTCCACTTGATGGCTGCGTCTAGTGGGCGCCTATCCCTTAGTAGATCAGATATCCATTGTTTTGTGAGGTTGACTTTTCCGAAAACATAATCTGCTATTCTTTCATCCATCACATTTCGTTTATTCAGATCTTGATCTAACACACTACTTTCCTGCTGCCAAGGTCCTGCCGCGGTCGCCATTTCTGTAGGGGGTTTTTCCTCTCTCTTGCCCGTTCTGGCCTCCTGCCAGGCTTCGTGCAAGAATTACCCTTGAGTGGTTCGACCCACTCCCCCTACGCTTCTAGACCTTGGACTTAGATGCAGAGAACAGTAGTGCAGAGAAAAGAACTCAATAGACCAGGCTGAATAGCACGAAATGGATGCTTTTATTTTTAAACAGTTTGAAGCATTACAAAATACATGTCATAGGCACAGATTCAAGTAACTACAATCATGCACAAATTTATGAACTTGACTCTATGGAAATGGGGAACACACGGCACATCGTAAAAGGGGAAACACATTACGATTTCCCTTAACTCCCTCCCCTATACCTAAACTAAGTTTCGACCTGGGGAACCTGGGATCATGTTCACCACTCTCGAAATCGCGAGAAAGGGGGTTCGCAGCCTTTTTGGCACCGCTTTCCGTCGTCACGTGGATTTGGAAACTTCTGGCGCAGTCGATATTCTCTCTCTCTCGAAGCGGTGGGGTAGACACAGCCTCGATGAGCGCTCGTTAAGGTTGAGATCCACTAAGTCGATTTGGGTTCATGGAGCAGACCCAGATGCAGGCTATGCACATGGGAGAATCTTGTGGCCTAGATCGCCAGTCCTCCAGAGGGTTTCTTCTCCGTCGGCCTGGGTCGTCGATGATCTCCCGACCCCAGTACCTGGGCCACCCTTGTCGTCTTCTCGTCGTGGTCGAGCCTTGTTTGGCTGAACACCGGCCACGTTGTCCTTTTTCCGAAACCGTCCATCTTTAAAAAGACGAAAATGTTTTCATCAATCTGCCGAAGTGGAAGAGGCGCCGATCCTGGCCCCGTCCGAAGAAGTTGAAGTCGTCCAAGAAGAAGAAGCAGCCGCTGTCCAGTCAAGTGAAGTTGTTCAAGTAACCCGAAGTCCGGAAGTTTCTTTAGATGGACTTTCAATCCATAGTTATAGTCTTTTGGGACAGTCTTATCTCCCGCCAAATCATAGTCCTGTCTTTGTATTAATTTTGGCGGGCAGAAATCTCTGCAGGGGCGCTTTGTCTTGTAACGGAGCCGGTGATAACTTAAACTGGCCTTCCTGGCCGATAATGTCTGTTAATGTCCTTTGCATTGTCACCGCGGCTCGGTTCGCATATTGATCGGTCCGGACATTTTCCTTGATGGCTGCTAAACGGTTTTTCCTTTGTACGATAAATGGGTATAAGTGTTTTTACATTGTCCGCCCATATCTTGATGGGCCCCATCCTGTACTTATAATCCATTGAATATGTATGCTGTTGCTCTGAGTTTCGGTTCCCAGATACTGGCTTTCGTGGGCTCACTGTCTTCAATCCACAAGCCTGTCTGGCTTGCAGTAACAGAAATAAAATGGTTCATAAACTGATCACGGGGCCTGGCGGCCATTTTGTATGCCCTTTTTATCAAAGGTTTTTCTGTGCAAGCTTACTTTGGTCAATAAACAGTCTTATTTTATCCAGTTTTCTTGCGTGATTTTTGCTGAAAATTGCGAATCTTACAACTCCACAATTAAACACTAAAGCCTGCACATCTGCTGATGCACTTTATTATGGTCATATTTATGCTAATATATATGTACAAATGTATGTTGAAATGTTTAAGTGTCCTAATCCAAATTGTACACTCTCGGGAGCCGCAAGCCTACATTTCGTTGTACTGCACTTGTGCACTAACAATGACAATAAAAGTTGATTTGATTTGATTTGATTGATTGAACCTCGTAGAGCACATCTGCCTCACATCAACATGTCAGAAGATAATAACGAAAATGCTTTGCAGCTGGTAGAAGACCTTAAACAGGCAGACGAAACTGTAGAAGGTGACAATCGGTCTATAAGCTCTGGTTACATCAGATCACAAGCTGGTACACAGTCATCAGGTGGTTCTAGAATAAGCGTGACTATCGCCAGAGCACGGGCTAAGCGAGTGGCAGCTCAAGTCAGAGCTGCGCATGCGAACAGTGAAATAGAAATAAAAGTAAGACAGGCCCGTCTCCAAGCTGAACCCCAAGCAGAACAGGCCCGATTCCAAGCAGAACAGACCCGACTCCAAGCGGAACAGTCCCATCACCGAGTGGAACGCCGGGCTGAACAGGCCCGTCTCCAAGCCACATTAGACACTCTGCAGCAACAAAAAGAGATAGATGCTGCAATAGCCGAGGCACAAGTATTCGAGGCAATTTTGGAGGGGGCTGTTCCCGAGACAGCTTACAAACCTTTAACTCCCGTTCCATGGCAGAGTCCACGACAGTGCACCATATATTACGTGAGCAACCATGCCGACATACAGTTTACAGGAGAAAGGGGTGGTGGCCCGCACATCTCTACAGACACAAGCACTTCGTATAACATGCCACAATTTGCCAACCAAGGTCAAAGCAGACGGCATGCCTCAAGCCGCAGAGTCTCCCCCAGCAGAACGGAAGACACGGTGCAGAGGAATAGGATGCTGAATAGAGAAAGTCAGCAGCAAATCCCCTCTCGGTTCCTTGAGACCCCCAACAGAGCCCCTAGCCAAGGCAACCCTGGCACAGGTCCCAGCACCTACGACCTCGCCAAATACCTTGCACACACCCAGCTGGTGACTTCGGGGTTAATCAAGTTTGATGACAGGCCGGAGAATTATCGGGCTTGGAAGTCCTGCTTCCACGATGCCATATCGGGCTTAGACCTGTTGGCAGGAGAAGAGCTCGGCCTCCTTATCAAATGGCTCGGCCCAGAGTCCGCCGGACAGGCCTGCAGGATAAAAGCGGCCAATGTGGGACAGCTGCCAGAGGGGTTGAAGAAAGCTTGGGTGAGGCTGGAAGAAAGCTACGGCTCGCCCGAAGCCATTGAAAGGGCTCTCTTTCACAGGTTGGAGAACTTTCCGAGGTTGACGAGTAAGGAACCCCAGAAGCTCCGCGACCTTGGAGATCTGCTGTCGGAACTCGAAGCCGCAAAGCAGGACACTTCCAGAGGGTTAAGTCCCATCATTGAGAAGCTTCCATTTAACCTGCAGGAGAAGTGGATAACGTTTGGATCAAAGTTCAAGCTAAAGCACAACGTGGTGTTCCCACCATTCTCTGCGTTCGTTGAATTCATCCGTAAAGAAGCCAAAGCCAGGAATGACCCCAGCTTCAACTTCTTCTCCTCCCACCCAGCACTTGCCAGAAGAGACAAGTTCGACAGACATGGAAAGACACCAATATCTGTCCACAACATGCAAGTGTCCTCAACTGAGCACACAAAGATTCAGAAGAAACCTGAGGATATGAGCAAACAATGCCCTATCCACAAAAAGCCCCATCCTTTAAAGAAGTGCAAAGGCTTCAGAGAGATGTCCCTGGAAGATCGGAAACAAGATCTTAAAGAGAACTCTACATGTGTCAAGTGCTGCTCGTCCACGAGCCATCTCGCCAAGAACTGCAAGGTAGATGCACAATGCACAGAGGGCGAAAGTGATCGGCACGTTTCAGCACTACACCCAGGCCCAGCTCCTTGGAAGTCAGAGATGCCTCCTCCCGCTTCAGAGCACGGCGGGGAGAGAGAGGGAGCTGCTGGTCCAGAGATTACATCCAGGTGCACCGAGGTGTGTGGAGAAGGAGTGAGCACAAGAGCATGCTCCAAGATATGCCTCGTTAATGTGTACCCTGTAGGATGTCGCCAGGAATCTGAAAAGATGAAAGCACACTTCCTAGAATTTGTCAAGAAAATGCTTTTCGACGATCATGCAGAGATAGCTCCTCCACTCCAGGAAGGCCAAGAGTGTTGGTACCTCCCTTCCTTCGGAGTCTATCACCCCAAAAAGCCGGAACAGATCCGCGTGGTGTTTGACTCCAGTGCACCATATCAGGGAGTCTCTCTCAACGACGTACTCCTCACAGGGCCCGATCTTAGCAACAGCCTCCTGGGAGTGCTCATGAGAATCAGGAAGGAGCCCGTCGCCATCACTGCCAATATCCAGCACATGTTTCATTGCTTCGTGGTGAGAGAAGACCACAGAGACTTCCTCCGCTTCCTGTGGTATCGGGACAATGACCCCAATAGAGACATTGTGGACTACAGAATGCGTGTCCATGTCTTTGGGAATAGCCCATCCCCTGCTGTCGCCATATACGGACTAAGGAGGGCTGCCAAGGAAGAAGAAGACGACTTTGGCAGTGATGTGAGAGGGTTCACTGAACGAGAGTTCTATGTCGACGACGCACTGAAGTCATTCCCGACCGAAGCAGAGGCCATCAGTACCCTTGGACGAGCTCAGGAACTACTTCCACTATCCAACCTCAGGCTGCACAAGATAGCCTCTAACAGACCAGCAGTGATGGAGGCATTCCCCCCTGAAGATCGTGCTAAGGACGTCAAGGACCTAGACCTCTTCACTGATGACCTCCCCCTACAGCGTAGCCTAGGGGTGTCGTGGAACATAGCAACAGACACGTTCATGTTCCAAATCCTAGAAGCCAAGAAACCCTTCACACGTAGAGGAGTGCTCTCTACAGTCAACAGCCTATACGACCCACTCGGCTTCTTAGCCCCTGTCACCATACAAGGCAGGCTGCTCCTCAGGGAACTCTCCACATGCACTGAAGAGTGGGATTCACCTCTCCCTGAAGAGATGGAAGCAGAGTGGGACAGACGGACAGACTCACTCCAAGACTTACAGGAGATCTGAATACCTCGCTGCTATTCGTCTTTCTCTCCCTTAAATGCCCAATTCAAAGAGCTTTGTGTCTTTGCAGACGCATCCGCTAAGGCCGTTGCAAGTGTGGCTTATCTGAAGGTCACCATTCAAGAAGGACAAAGCAAAATCGGCTTCGTCTTTGATAGAGGCAAGAGGCGCCCCAGCCAGACCTCACCATACCCAGATTGGAACTGTGCGTAGCAGAACGCAACCTACCCCCCCCCCCCGCCACAGCAGTCTAATGAAGCTGCATCCTATCATCGACACTGACGGACCATCTCTGAGGTGGTTCTTCTTTTGTCACCAGAGGACTCCAGTGACAAGTAGAGTTCGGACTATGTGGAGTCGTTAACAACTCCAGACAGGGAGTGTTCTGGACCGATGGACTATTTTATGTGTTCAGATAGCACCCTCTGTTGGTGGTTATTGTGTTAGCAGTGTGTTTGTATGAAGCAGAGGTCATTTGACCTTTGTTCCTTTCTTCCTATGTGAGGTCATTTGACCTTTGTTCCTTTCTTCCTGTGAGAGGTTGTGGTAAACCACTTTTGTCATTCACTATCGTTACACTATAGTTATCACTGTTATATCGTTATCACTGTTGTATCACTATATGAGGTCGCCTCTTGTCACGCTGTTATACCTGGGCTGAACACTGCTGACTCCGCCCATGGCTCCACCTACCTGCCCAGGTATAAAGGTGGTCGACTGGCTGGTATTCCTTCTTGTTGGATCCGATCACCCACGAGGGTGGGCTCTGTTATATAGCCAATAAAAACCTATAGTTACTTTCTTAACTCGTCGCTTTTCATTGGATGAATTGATAGGTATATCAATTTTATTGGCTAAATTTTAAAATGTCGACACTTGAGCAGTCAAATGACCAGCCAAGCGACCAGCCAGATGCCCAGCTACAACAGCCACAGCAGCCGGCCTGGCTGCGAGCCCTCAGACCACCGTACCTGGACCTAAACCCACAGGCAGCAAACTCAGCCCTCGACTTCGAACACTGGCTGAGCTGCTTCGAAGCCTACCTGGGAGAATCCGGCGTGCCTCAGAAATCCATGCTAAGAGTTCTGAACGCCCAAGTGAGCCCTAAAGTATTCACACTCATCCGGGACCTTAAAACATACGAGGACGCCATCAACCGGCTGAAAAGACAGTACCAAACCCCGGTAAATTCCATGTATGCCAGACACCTCCTAAGATCCCGCCTGCAACAGCCAGGAGAGCCCGTGGAGGAATTTTTACGGGTGCTACAAGCACTCGGCAGAGACTGTAACTTTAAAGCGGTAACGGCCGCAGAAAATACTGAAGACAATGTCCGCGATGCCTTCGTGAAAGGCCTGCGGTCCGACTACTCACGGCAAAGACTACTGGAAGCAAGGGACCTCGACCTGGACAAAGCTGCAGCCCTCGCTCTCTCTCTAGAAGTGGCCCATCGGGACCTCGAGGCATACTCAAGGTACTGTAACTCGCGACCCTGGGACTTGGGACCGACCCCGACCGCGATACCCCCCGCAGCAACCCCCCTGGGATGTACCTCAGCGTCGGCGTCCCAGACCCGATCGAGACCGCCACCCCCGGTACCGGCCCCGACATCGGACCCCCGCGATCGGGCCGCTGGCTGCTTCTTCTGCGGCCAGGCGAAACACCCGAGGTCACGCTGCCCAGCCAGGAACTCTACCTGCTCAAACTGCATGAAGAAAGGCCACTTCGCTAAGGCCTGCAGAGGTGGATCATCAGAGGCCAGCAGTGCCTCATGCGAGCTGTGGGGGCGGCCATCTTCCTTCAAGGCAACAGAGGCCAGCATCCCCACATGTGAGTCATGGGGCGGCCATCTTTGATACAGGCAACCGACACCAGCAGTGCCTCATGTGAGTTACGGGGGCAGCCATCTGCTCCGCCATTTTGTCCAACCTCGTGGGAGACGCCATTTTACCCACCACGCTCGACCGCCACCGTGCCTCTAGACCCGACTACTGCCTCACCCGCAGACTACAGCGACTCGCTCAGCTATACACTAGCCTCCGTCTCACTGGACCAAGCCCGCCCGCATCACCTGTCCAAGTCAATGATGGACATCAGAGTAAATGGCCACGCCATGACCTGCCTGTTTGACAGTGGAAGCACGGAGAGTTTCATCCACCCAGACATGGTGAGCCACAACTCCCTCCCTGTCCTGCCAACGCGCAACCGGATCTCGATGGCATCGAGATCCCACGCCACAGACATCAGCGGCTACTGTGTTGTGACCCTATCGGTTAAGGGTACGGAGTATAAAAATTTTAAACTCCTCATCCTCCCCCAGCTATGCGCCGCCGTCCTACTAGGGCTAGACTTCCAATCCCACCTCCAAAGCGTCACGCTAGCATACGGCGGACCCCTCCCCCCACTCACAGCCGACAACCAACAGATTTTAAATCGCCCACCGCGTAACACCTGCGGCCTATCCACCCTCAAAGTCCCGCCACCTTCCCTGTTCGCTAACCTCACCCCCGACTGCAAACCCGTGGCGACCAAGAGCAGGCGGTACAGCGCCGGGGACAGAGCTTTCATTAGCTCTGAGGTGCAGCGTCTCCTGAAGGAGGGCATCATCGAAGGGAGCACCAGCCCCTGGCATGCCCAGGTCGTGGTAGTTAAGACGTCCGATCGCAGCCCTGCCTTCGATCTAGTTCCTTTTCTCTCCAGTTTTGAAGAAGGGTCAAACCCGAAACGTCAACTCAAATTTCTCTCCACGGATGTTGCCTGACTTGCTGAGTTTTTCCAGCATTTTCTGTTGTTATTTCGGATTTCCAACATCTGCAGTATTTTGCTATCGTACCAATAAGAACTGCCTGGTCATCGACTACAGACAGACCATAAACAGGTACACCCAGCTGGACGCATACCCCCTTCCCCGCATATCTGATATGGTCAATCAGATCGCACAATACCAAGTATTCTCTACCATCGACCTTAAGTCAGCCTACCACCAACTCCCTATCCGCCCTGAGGACCGCCACTATACCGCCTTCGAGGCGAATGGCCGCCTCTACCACTTCCTTAGGGTTCCCTTCAGCGTCACCAACGGGGTTTCGGTCTTCCAAAGGGAGATGGACCGGATGGTTGACCAGAACGGGCTGCACACCACGTTCCCCTACCTAGATAACGTCACCATCTGCGGCCACGACCGGCAGGACCATGATGTTAATCTGGAGAGATTCCTCCGTACGGCCCAACGGCTGAACCTCACCTACAATAAGGATAAATGTGTGTTTAACACCTCGCGCCTTGCCACCCTCGGCTGTGTAGTAGAGAACGGAGTCGTCGGCCCCGACCCCGAAAGAATGCATCCCCTCATGGAGCTACCCCTCCCCCACTGTCCAAAGGCTCTGAAGAGAACCCTGGGGCTCTTCGCCTACTATGCCCAATGGGTGCCCAATTATGCAGACAAAGCCAGACCCCTCATGAAGTCCACATCCTTCCCCCTTACAGAGGAAGCGTGGGCAGCCTTCTCCCTCATTAAGGGAGACATCGCCAAGGCCACAATGCACGCAGTGGACGAGTCCATCCCCTTCCAAGTGGAGAGCGATGCATCCGACTTCGCCCTAGCCGCTACCCTTAACCAGGAGGGGAGACCAGTGGCCTTCTTCTCAAGGACCCTACAGGGCCCTGAGATCCGACACTCGTCGGTCGAGAAGGAGACCCAAGCAATTATGGAGGCGGTACGATGCTGGAGGCATTACCTGGCAGGCAAACGATTTACCCTCCTCACCGACCAGCGTTCGGTCGCTTTTATTTTTAATAACAAGCTGAGGGGCAAAATCAAGAATGACAAGATATTGAGGTGGAGAATCGAACTATCCACCTATGATTATGATATCTTGTACCGGCCAGGTAAGCTGAACGATCCCCCTGATGCTCTGTCACGAATTACATGCGCCAGCGCGCAAAGTGATAGACTTCAGACCCTCCACAACGACCTCTGCCACCCCGGGGTCACCAGACTTTACCACTTCATTAAGGCCCGCAATCTGCCATACTCCATCGAGGAGGTCAGGACCATGACAAGGAACTGCCAGACCTGTGCCGAGTGCAAACCGCACTTCTTTAGGCCGGACAGAGCAAGCCTGATCAAGGCCACCCGCCCCTTCGAGCGCCTGAGCATCGACTTGAAGGGGCCCCTCCCGTCCTCTGACCGTAATGTGTACTTCCTCAACATCGTTGATGAGTACTCCCGTTTCCCCTTTGCCTTCCCCTGCCCAGACATGACCAGTACCACGGTCATTAAATGCCTGAACGACCTCTTCGCCTTGTTCGGGTTCCCAAACTACATACATAGTGACCGGGGCTCCTCCTTCATGAGCGAGGAACTCCGTCAGTTCCTACTAGCGAGAGGTATTGCTGCAAGCAGGACCACCAGCTACAACCCCCGAGGGAACGGCCAGGTGGAAAGAGAGAACGCGACGGTATGGAAGGCCGCCCTCTTAGCCTTAAAGTCTAAGGGCCTCCCAACCTCCCGCTGGCAGGAAGTCCTCCCAGCAGCGCTGCATTCCATCCGGTCACTACTCTGCACTGCCATTAACGCCACCCCCCATGAACGAATGTTTGTTTTCCCCAGGAAGTCGACTACGGGAACCACACTACCAACCTGGCTGACCTCCCCGGGGCCCGTCCTGCTGCGAAAGCACGTGAGGGCCCATAAAACGGACCCCCTGGTCAAGAAGGTGAACCTCCTGCACGCCAACCCCCAGTACGCCTATGTGGCTTACCCAGATGGGCGGGAGGACACAGTCTCCTTATGGGACCTCGCACCCTCGGGCATTCCAGAGACACCACCTTTACCCCCCCCCACCCCCCCCAATTCCAGCTCAGGTAGATGGCACGCCGGAACCCCACGAGCCTTCGCCGACCACGCAGACACCAGCATCAACACCGGAGAATGCAACACCGCCGCTGCGGCGATCAGAAAGGCTTACGAGGCCTCCGGACAGACTGACTTACCAGAACTGGTAGTACACTTCACCCCGCCAGACTCAAATCTAAACAAGGGGTGAATGTGGTAAACCACTTTTGTCGTTCACTATCGTTACACTATAGTTATCACTGTTATATCGTTATCACTGTTCACACTGTTGTATCACTATATGAGGTCGCCTCTTGTCACGCTGTTATACCTGGGCTGAACACTGCTGACTCCGCCCATGGCTCCACCTACCTGCCCAGGTATAAATGTGGTTGACTGGCTGGTATTCCTCCTTGTTGGATCCGATCACCCACGAGGGTGGGCTCTGTTATTTAGCCAATAAAAACCTATAGTTACTTTCTTAACTCGTCGCTTTTCATTGGATGAATTGATAGGTATATCAGAGGTCATTTGACCTTCGTACTTTTCTTCCTGTGTAACACAGGAAGTAAAATTCCAGGAAGAACTTGGCAGTAATGGAGGATTCCATAAGGGTTTTACAATCCAATGTAATCTGATTTCATATGTTAGGCCAAGCGCAATATCTGTGAGTATCTTTGTTCCTTAGCATAATAGCAACATTGTCAGAGTAATATTTTGATAACACTATGTTTATAAAAGGTTAATATTTGATAGTTATAGAAGTTAGTCCAAATGTTAGTTAGTTATACAATTAGTCTATTCTACTGTTGTAAATATGTTTATATCTTATGTAATATCGAATGTATAGAACTCAGTTATGTACAAAGCATACTTTGTCTTTGTTTACAGTTTCACAAATTTGTTCAAGTAAAGCTTCAAAACAGCAACTGGCTGCAGAAGAATTATTTTTGAATAAGTGTTTAACTTGCTGGATAACTAGATAGGAGCACGTCTAGCGCGGCCAGTACAACCTCGGCCCCCATTACATTTTTACTTATTTTTTATCCACACCTATGTTTTGGCCCTTTCCCCCCCTTTTTTTTCTCTCCCACATGGCAGCTGCCTCTCATTCTGCCAGCGCATTTCACACATAATCTAGAGCCGTCTTTTGTCTCCACCAGTCCTATCACCATCTTCTCTCGTTTTGAATACCTCTTAAAGTCTCTTCACTTCTCTATTGTTCTCCCCCAGCCTGGCCTCTCAATCTATTTCATTTCCTCTGCATTGCCACTCTTGACAAAGTGTTTGCTCCGAAACATTAACTCTATTTTCTCTCCACAGATGTTGCCTGGCCTGCTGAGTTTTTCCAGCATATTCTGTTGTTATTACATCGCTCACATTCTGCATTTCATTCTGTAGTCATCCTGTCAGTCGGGGACCGACAACAACGGCTTTGATCTTTCCCTACATTTATTTGGAGAAAATGTCTGCTCATGCAGTACTGGACTAGCAGTCTGACAATTTAGAAACCGTGGAGGCGATCGAGAGAGGTGGTGGTGAGGTGGAGCTGGGTGTCATCAGCATACATGTGGAGAGTGACGCTGTGTTTTCAGATGATGTTGCTGAGGGCTGGCATGTGGATGAGAAATAAGAAGGGGCCAAGGATAGATCCTTGTGGGACACCAGAGGTGATGATGTGGGAGCCTAAAGAGAAGCAATTTCAGATGATTCTCTGTTAAATGTTGAATTAACCCAATAATAGCGCCTCAGACTTTTATTTGCAGGGTCCAGGTCTTTGTTGAGGGATTCGGCAATGGTAATGCTGTTGAATAACAAGAAGTGGTGGTTAGAGGCTCTCTTGTTGGAGATAGTCATTGCCTGGCTCTTGTGTGGCGCGAATGTTACTTGCCACTTATCAGCCCCACCCTGAATGTCATCCAAGTCTTGCTGCATGTGGGCACGGGCTGCTTCATTATCTGAGGAGTTGTGAATGGAACTGAACACTGTGCAGTTATCAGCGCTCATCCCCAGTTCTGATCTTATGTTGGATGGAAGGTGACTGATGAAGCACCTGAAGATGGTTGGACCCAGGACACTGCCCTAAGGAACACCTGCAGCGATGTCCTGTGGCTCAGATGATTGGCTTCCAACAACCACAACCATCTTCCTTTGTGCTGGGTGTGACTCCAACCAGTGGAGAGTTTACCCCCTGATTTCCATTGACTTCAATTTTACTCAGGCTCCTTGATGCCACACACGGTCAAATGCTGCCTTGATGTCAAGGGCAGTCACTCTCACCTCACCTCTGGAAGTCAGCTCCTTTGTCCATGTTTGGACCAAGGCTGTAATGAGGTCTGGAGCCAAGTGGTCCTGGCGGAACCCAAACTGAGTATCAGTGAGCAGGTTATTCGTGAGTAAGTGCCACTAGATAGCACTGTCGATTACACCTTCCATCATTTTGCTGATGATTGAGAGTAGACTGATGGGGCAGTAATTGGCTGGATTGGATTTCTCCTGCTTTTTGTGGACAGGACATACCTGGGCAGCTTTCCGCACTGTCGGGTAGATGCCAGTGTTGTAGCTAGTTCTGGAGCTCAAGACTTCAGCACGACAGCCGGGATGTTGTCAGAGTCCATAGCCTTTGTTGTATCCAGTGCGCTCAGCCCTTTCTTGATATCATGTGGAGTGAATCAAATTGGCTGAAGACTGGCTTCTGTGATGGTAGGGACCTCAGGTGCTGGCCGAGGTGAATCATTTCAATCGGCACGGTTGGTTGAAGATAGTTGCAAATGCCTCAACCTTATCTTTTGCACAGCGTGCTGCCCTCCGCCATCATTGATGATGGGAATGTTCATGGAGTCTCCTCCTCCCATTAGTTATTTAAAGATCCACCACCATTGATGACTGGATGTGACAGGACTGCAGAGCTTTGATCTGATCTGTTGGTTGTGGGATCGCTTAGCACAGGGCTGTTTTGATGATTTGTATGCATGGTCCCCCGTCCATGATTATTCTTGCTCACCCGCTTCCCAGTGCATGCATTTGAAAGGATTTTGTGATGGATCTGCTACTTACAGGTTATATCTTTGCACTGAGCCTAAAGTTGCATTTAACTGGCGATTGTCAATGTTTACTTTCACTCACACAGACCCATAGGCAGAGAGAGTGGGTTTGTGAGAGAAATGCGCTGCGCAGATGGGATTACTGCAGAAGGAAATGCAGAATGTGAACAGTGTAATGTTTCACGTTAGCCACGAGAGGGCGCTGTGCAATATTCACCATATGATCCCGCATAGCTCAGTCGGTTAAACATCAGACTTTTAATCTGAAAGTCCAAGGTTCAAGTCCCTGTTAAATTGCTGCTTTTAAATTAAAAGTTCTCAATTCTATCTCTCGTGCAACCCTGTAACACTTGAGTCTTTCCTGTTGCCGCCATAAAACTCATTAATATCTGATCAACGTTTGCCACAACACAGATTTTTCAAATATGATTTATTTTATACTATTAATTTTATATGTTTTAAAACTTTGCAAGTAAACTGATTTTTGATAAGGTATTTTCCAATGGCACTATTTTTGGATTTATTCAACATTAAACAGTTTACCAGCATTGTGATCATTCATTTGTACCATAAACCATTCCTTAAATAGAATTTAACTACAAATGTTAAAGTCCGGATCTGAAGTCCTGGACTTCAAACACTCACTTCCTCATGCGACCGAATGCTTCACCGGTACACTGAAGGCAGTGTTGGAAATCGGCTTCATTCTCTGCCCTTGTTGACAGTAGGCTAGGGTCAGAGTCATAGAGTCAAAGATTTATACAACACAGAGAGGATCTTCAGCCCATCATGTCCGCGCTGGCCATCAAACCCTATCTATTCCCTCCTCGCTATTTGCCACTCCACCAATTTTCGTGTCATCTGCGAACTTACTGATCATACCTCCTACATTCATATCTAAATCAATAATGTACACTACAAACAACAAAGGACCCAGCACCAAACCCTGCGGTACACCACTGGACACAGGCTTGCAGTCACAAAAACAAACTTCAAACATCACACTCTGCCTCCTGTCACTAAGCCAATTTTGGATCCAATGTGCCAAATTGCCCTGGATCCCATGGGCTCTTAACTTTTTGACCAGACTCCCATGTGGGACATTGTCAAAAGCCTTACTGAAGTCCATGTAGACAACATCAACTGCACTACCCTCATCCACACACCTAGTCACCCCCTCGAAAAATTCAATCAAAGTGGTTAGACATGATCTCCCCCTGACAAAGCCATGCTGACTATCCTTGATTTATCCTTGCCTCTCCAAGTGGAGACTTATTCTGTCCCTCAGAATTATTTCCAATAATTTCCCTAACACTGGTGGTAGGCTCACTGGCCTGTAATTCGCTGGTTTATCCCTACTACACTTCTTGAATATTGGTACTATGTTAGCTGTCCTCCAGTCCTCTAGTACCTCCCCTGTGGCCGGAGAGGTTCTGAAAATTTGTGTCAGAGCCCCTGCAATCTCCTCCCTTGCCTCACACAGCAGCCTGGGATGCATCTCGTCTGGGCCTGGGGGTTTATCCACTTTTAAGCCCGCTAAAACCGCTAGTACATCCTCCCTCTCAATACTAACTTGTTCAAGTATATCACAATCCCCCTGCCAGATTTCTATGCCTACTAGTGTCCCGAGGTGTGGGAAGTGGTCCACGTTGTCCAAGACCTTGTCGTGGATTTTGATAATCGGGGGGGAGCACTACTGTGTGGTGGGGGCAGGTTGGTAGAGGACCTTTGTCTTACAGATGTTTAGTGTAAGGCTCATGCTTTCATATGCTTCGGTGAAGGTGTTGACGATGGTTTGGATTTTGACCTCCGAGTGAGCAGAGATGCAATCGTCATCTCCATATTGTAATTCGATGACAGAGGATGGGACCATCTTGGATCTAGGCTGGAGGCAAAAAAGGCTGAACAGTTTCCCGTTTGTTCTGCAAATTAGCTTCACTACAGCGGGGAGCTTACTGAGAGTGAGATGGAGCATTGCAGCAAGGAAGATCGAGAAGAGTGTTGGTGCGATGACATAGAAACATAGCAACATAGAAGATAGGAGCAGGAGTAGGCCATTCGGCCCCTCGAGCCTGCTCCGCCATTTAATAAGAAATTAGGGCAGGTGACTAAAAGCTTGGCCAAAAACGTAGGTTTTAAGGAGCGTCTTAAAGAAGAAAAGAGAGGTAGAGAGGCGGAGAAGTGTAGGCAGTGAATTACAGAGCGATAGGGACCTAATAGCAATTTGCATGTGGGAGGCATGATAGCTCAGTCGGTAAAGTATCAGACTTTTAATCTCAAGGTCCGTGAATCAAGTCTCTGCTTGGGTGCAGTTTTAAAACCAAAATTCTCAACGCCTTGTTTCATGAAACACAAGTCATTCATGCTGATCTCATCAATATATTTTAAATATTTGGCACAATCGCAATGCTTAAAGGTTCGTTGAGTGGTATTTTTCAGAGTTTCAATTCTTACCTTCATGCAGTCCCATGAAACGAGCATTTCAAACTGTTATTTCCTGCTGTCTCATTAAAACTCATTTATATTTGTTGAATGTTTGTTACAACACTTGTTTTTTTCAAATATAATTCTAATATTTTCTAAATATACTTTAAAGCTTTGCAAGCCAATCTGTTTTTTCTGACATAGTATTTTATAAAGTCACTGCTATCAAGTGTAAATTTTGTGTTGTCTTCATTGACACCTGAATTTTGAAATATATTACATTTTCTATTAATAATTTATATAAGCATTTACGTAATATATTTTAAAACTTTGCAAACAAACGTCTGATTCTTTAGCTAGGGTATTTTCTAATATCACCGGTTTCAAGTGTAAATTTACTTGTTGTCTTCACTGATAAAAGCAACGCCCGAATAGGGCCTTGAATCCTGGACACTCACATTAAAAGTCTGATGTTTTATTGACTGAGCTATCCGGGGTCATACAGCAAATATCTTATGCAGATCTATGCCCTGCCGTTAAAGTAGCAGTTAGCTCGCGATTTTTACTTTCACTCACGCAGCCTCACAAAACACAAAACATAAAAGAGCGTGGTGGCGGAAAGGTTATTTGCGAAGTGTGGGCATGAGAGAAATGCGCTGTACAGCCGGGATCCACATTAAAAATGAGTTATCAGGTGACTGATGAGTCCAATGCAGGACCTACAGTGTCTGTCACAGGTTGGGCAGGCAGTGGTTGAAGGGGCGGGTGGGTGGGGTGCTTGGGTTGACTTGTGCTCCTTGCGCTGCTTGCGCTTGGCTTCCGCTTGTTACTGGCGAAGAGACTCGAGGGGTTCCGCACCTTCCCAGATGCTTCTTCCCCGCTTTGTGCGGTCTTGGGCCAGGGTTTGTCAGGTGTCAGTGGGGCTGTTGCACTTTTTCAAGGAGGCATTGAGGGTGTCCTTGAAGTGTTTCCTCTGCCCGCCTGGGGCTCTCTTGCTGTATTGGAGCTCAGAGTAGAGTGCTTGCTTTGGGAGTCTCGTATCAGGCATACAGATGATGTGACCCATCCATCGGAACTGATCGAGAGTGGTCAAAGCTTCGATGCTGGGGATGTTGGCCTGAGCGAAAACTCTGATGTTGGTGCACATTTCCAGCCAATGGATTTGCAGGATCTTGCGGAGGCAGTGTTGCTGGTACCTCTCCAGTGCTTTGAGGTGCCTGCTGTACATGGTCCATGTCTCTGAGCCATACAGCAGGGCAGGTGTCACTGCTGCTCTGTAGACCATGAGCTTAGTGCCGGGTCTGATGTCCTGGTCTTCAAACACTCTCTTCCTCAGGCGACCGAAGGCTGCACTGGCACAGTGAAGGCAGTGTTGGACTTCGGCATCATTGTCTGCCCTTGTTGACAGTAGGCTAGAGTCAGAGTAATGAGAGGAACTTTGGCCCATTATGACCACGCCGGCCATCAAGCCCTATCTATTCCATTCTCGCTATTTGCCACTCCACCAATTTTCGTGTCATCTGCGAACTTACTGATCATACCTCCTACATTCATAGCTAAATCATTAATGTACGCTACAAACAGCAAAGGACCTAGCACCAAACCCTGCGGAACACCACTGGACACAGACTTCCAGGCACAAAAACAACCTTCGACCATCAACCTCTGCTAAACCAATGTTGGATCCAATGTGCCAAATTGCCCCAAATCCTATGGGCTCTTAACCTCTTGACCAGTCTCCCATGAGGAGCTTTGTCAAAAGCCTTATGAAGTCCATGTAGACTACATCAACTGCACTACCCTTATCCACACACATAGTCACCCCCTCGAAAAATTCAATCAAATTTGTTAGACATCATCTCCCACTGTCAAGACCATGCCGACTATCCTTGATTAATCCTTGCCTCTCCAAGTGGAGAATAATTCTGTCCCTCAGAATTTTTTCCAATAAATTCCCTACCACTGATGTTAGGCTCACTGGCCTATAATTACCTTGTTTATCCCTACTACCCTTCTTGAATACTGGTACTACGTTAGCTGTCCTCCAGTCCTCTGGTACCTCACCATATGGCCAGAGAGGTTCTGAAAATTTGTGTCAGAGCCCCTGCAATCTCCTCCCTTGCCTCACCCAGCTGCCTGGGATACATCTCGTCTGGGCCTGGGGATTTATCTACTTTTAAGCCCACTAAAACTGCAAGTACCTCCTCCCTCTCAATACGAACTTGTTCAAGTATATCACATTCCCCCTGCCAGATTTCTATGCCTACTAGTGTCCCGAGGTGTGGGAAGTGGTCCACGTTGTCCAAGGCCTTGTCATGGATTTTGATAATCGGGGCAGTACCGTGTGGTGGGGGCAGGTTGGTAGAGGACCTTTGTCTTACAGATGTTTAGTGTAAGGCCCATGCTCTCGTTCGCTTTGGTTAAGGTGTTGACGATGGTTTGGATTTTGACCTCCGAGTGAGCACAGATGCAATCTTCGTCTCCATATTGTAATTCGACGACAGAGGATGGGATGCCCTTGGATCTGGACTGGAGGCGACGGAGGCTGAACACTTTCCCGTTTGTTCTGTAAATTAGCTTCACTCCAGCGGGGAGCTTACTGAGGGTGAGATGGAGAATTGCAGCAAGGAAGATCGAGAAGAGCGTTGGTGCGATGACATAGAAACATAGAAACATAGAAACATAGAAGATAGGAGTAGGAGTAGGAGTAGGCCATTCGGCCCTTCGAGCCTGCTCTGCCATGTAATAAGATCATGGCTGATCATCGACATCAACTCCAACTTCCCGCTTGATCCACATATCAATTGTTTCCCTTCGAGTCAAAAAAACTCGCAGTTAACCGGCGATTGTCAATGTTTACTTTCACTCACAGAGCCTCATAGGCAGAGAGAGTGGGTATGTGAGAAATGCGCTGCACAGATGGGATTACTGCAGAAGGAAATGCAGAATGTGAACAGTGTAATGTTTCACGTTAGCCACGAGAGGGCGCTGTGCAATATTCACCATATGATCCCGCATAGCTCAGTCGGTTAAACATCAGACTTTTAATCTGAACGTCCAAGGTTCAAGTCCCTGTTAAATTGCTGCTTTTAAATTAAAAGTTCTCAATTCTATCTCTCGTGCAACCCTGTAACACTTGAGCCTTTCCTGCTGCCGCAATAAAACTCATTAATATCTGATCAATGTTTGCCACAACACAGATTTTTCAAATATAATTTATTTTATAATATTTTTATGTTTTAAAACTTTGCAAGTAAACTGATTTTGATAAGGTATTTTCCAATGTCATGGCTTTCCAGTGTAAACTGGGTCTTCTTTTCATTAATAAAAGCAACACCCTGGACACTCAGATTAAAGTCTGAAGCTCTATTTTTGGATTTATTTAACATTAAACAGGTTTCCAACATTGTAATCATTCATTTGTACGATAAACCATTCCTTTACTAGATTTCAGCTACAAATGTTAAAGTACTCATGAAAGACAGAAACAAATTGGTATTATTCTTTCATACTGTGCAATCTTTCCTTTACCATTTATTACCTTTAGAAATTAAAGTTTGCTATGTCGCCCATGACATATATTAATCTATTGAACTTCAAAAACTGGTCAAGAATGCCATCCTTAAATTCTATTCCGAATAAGAAATGCACAAAACCTCTTCATAGAAACTTACAGCACAGAAGGAGGTCAATCGGCCCATTGTGCCTGAGCTGGCTCCTAGACAGAGCAGTCGTGTTTAGTCCCACCTCACCGCTTTTTGTCCATAAACATATAAATTCCTCATTCTCAAGTGTCTGTCCAACTCCTTTTTAAACTTATGTATATAATCAGCTTCCACCACATTTAAAGTCGTTCACATTCTGTATTTCCCTCTGCAGTGATCCCATCAGTACAGCGCATTTCTCTCACACCCCCACTCTCACTGCCTCCCACAGGCTTCACTTCTCAAATACCCCCCAACCCTCAAACCCCCGCTATGCTCTTTAATTTTTGTTTTTTATGTGGCTGCGTGAGTGAAAGTAAAAATTGATCTTGAGCTAACTGCAACTGTAGAACCAGAGCAAAGATGTAGTGTAGATGTAGTGTCCAGGGTTCAAGGCCCTGTTTGGGCATTGCTTTTATCAATGAAAACAAATCCCAGTTTACACTTGAAAGCCATGCCATTGGAATATACCCTATCAAAGATCAAAGAAGGCCATGTACAGCGGTTGGTGCTGTTCCCTGCATTTCTCTTGCAATTGATGTGCGGTGAAGACCATGTCGATTGGGCCCCTTAGTGGCGGAATCTGGGAGGAGCTCTTTGGCCACTGCGAGAAGGCAATTGAGGAGGATTCTTGCGATGACTTTCCCTGTGGCAGACAGCAGGGAAACTCCTCTGTAATTACCGCAATTCAACTTGTCACTTTTCTTGAAGGTGCAGCTTTCAGTCGCCTGAGGAAGTGAATGTTTGAAGAACAGGACCTTAAACCCGTCACTAAGCTCATGATCTACAGAGCAGTAGTGATACCCGCCCTACTGTATGCCTCAGAGACATGGACCATGTACAGCAGGCAGCTCAAACCACTGGAGAGGTACCACCAACGCTGCGCCTGTAAGATCCTGCAAATCCATTGGCAGGATAGGCGCACCAACGCCAGTGTTCTTGCTCAGGCCAACATCCACAGCATGGAAGCATTGACCACGCACAATCAGCTCCGATGGACGGGTCACATCGTCCGCATGCCCGATACGAGACTCCCAAAATAAGCGTTCTGCTCGGAGCTCCAGCACGGCAAGAGAGCCCCAGGTGGGCAGAGGAAACGCTTCAACGACACCCTCAAAGCCTCCTTGAAAAAGTGTAACATCCCGACTGACACCTGGGAAGCCCTGGCACAAGACCGCACAAAATGTAGGAGAAGCATCCGAGAAGGCGCCAAACACCTCGAGTCTCTTCGCTGGGAGCAAATGGAAGCCAAGCGCAAGGAGCGCACGGCAACCCAAGCACTCCCCACCCTCCCCCCGCCCCTTCAACCACTGTCTGCCCCACCTGTGACAGAGACTGTAGATCCCATATTGGACTCATCAGTCACCTGCAAACTCATTTTTAATGTGGAAGCAAGTCATCCTCGGTTCCAAGGGACTGCTTAAGAGAGAGAGAGACCCTATCAAAAAAATCAGGTTTCCTTGCAAAGTTTTAAAACATATAAAGATAAACATATAAAAAATGAGAAAACAAATTATATTTGTAAAATCTGTGTTGTCGCAAACGTTGAGGAGATAGTAATGAGCTTTATTGAGACTGCAGGAAAGACTGAAATTTGACGGGGTTGCGTGGGAGATAGAATTGAGAATTTTATTTTAAAAGCAGCATTCGAACACGGACTTGAACCCTACACCCGCAGATTAAAAGTCTGATGCTCTACCGACTGAGCTATCCAGGCTCACGAGCTCAAATTGCACACCGACCTTCCGTGGCTAAGATGGAACATTACATCATTTATATTCTGCATTTCTTTCTGCAGCAATACCGTCTGCACAGCACATTTCTCTCACACGCCCACTAAGTCACAGACCCATTCGGAAATTATTTCAAATGTGTGTGCTGGGAACATAGAAACATAGAAGATAGGAGCAGGAGTAGGCCATTCGGCCCGTCGAGCCTGCTCCGCCATTCAATGAGATCATGGCTGATCATCCAAATTCAGTACCCTGTCCCTGCCTTCTCCCCATATCCCTTGATCCCTTTAGCCTTAAGAAATATATCCAACTCTTTCTTGAATATATTTAATGAACTGGCCTCCACCGCCCTCTGTGGCAGAGAATTCCACAGGTTCACCACGCTCTGGGTGAAGAAATTCCTCCTCATTTCAGTCCTAAATGGCTTACCCCTTATCCTTAGACTATGACCCCTGGTTCTGGACTCCCCGGCCATCAGAAACATCCTTCCTGCATCTAGTCTGTCCAGGCCTGTCAGAATTTTATAGGTTTCGATGAGATTCCCTCTCAATCTTCTAAACTCCAGTGAGTATAAGCCCAATCGACACAATCTCTCCTCATACGTCATTCCTGCCATCACATGTATCAGCCTGGTGAATCTTCGCTGCACTCCTTCCATGGCAAGAACGTCCTTCCTCAGGTAAGGCGACCAAAACTGCACACAATACTCAAGGTGTGGTCTAACCAAGGCCCTGTACAACTGTAGCAAGACATCCTTCTTCCTGTACTCGAACCCTCTTGCTACGAAGGCCAACATACCACTTGCCTTCTTAACCACCTGGGGCTGTAAGACTAAACACGGACGGTGGAAAATGCAAATAAGGCTTCAAATGCAACCCTCTGTAAAAATGTGGAAAGAGCATAAGAACATAAGAAAAAGGAGCAGGAGTAGGCCATCCTTCTTAGGCAATCCCTCAGAACCGAGGATGACTTGCTTCCACGTTAAAAATGACTCCGCAAGATCTCAGGTGACTGATGAGTCCAACGCGGGACCTACAGTCTCTGTCACAGGTGGAGCAGACGGTGGTTGAAGGGGCGGGTGGGTGGGGTGCTTGGGTTGACTTGTGCTCCTTGCACTGCTGAGGAAATCTACACAATATAAGGGGTTAATTTCGGGTGCTTGCTGGGTAAAAGTTTTCAGACTTGACATAGGTCAAGAGTCGATGTGTAACTAGAGCTATTGCACGTACCTGGATTACAACCAAGAACAGATGTCTGCCCACCTAATGAGAATGTAGAAGTGAAACAATGGGTTCCGTTTGAAGTATCCAGTGACCTAATAACTTGTTAGACCTAGTCTCCAGATACATGATTAAGATTAAAGAGGACCTCTGGTTACACGATTCATATCCTGTTATATCTTAACCGTTGACTTATGTGTCCAGGATCCTTCTGTCAATATGTCATAAGACCTAATGATTAATCTAAAATGTATCCTGATTGAGGAACAAAGGAATGTCAATTAAACTTGTTTCTTACACTGTATAAATATGGAACGCTTACACTGTATCATTGGAATAGTAGCCTCACCCTTTGAGTGGAGGTACTGATTCCCCTTGCAAGTGAAATAAAAGGCCTGTCCGTCTGACGAATCCAAGAGTGTATTGAGTCATTACCCAGAGCTAAATAAAAGGCACTTCGACACTGCTTGCGCTTGGCTTCCGCTTGTTACTGGCGAAGAGACTCGAGGGGTTCGGCACCTTCCCAGATGCTTCTCCCCCGCTTTGTGCGGTCTTGGGCCAGGGATTGCCAGGTGTCAGTGGGGATGTTGCACTTTTTCAAGGAGGCCTTGAGGGTGTCCTTGAAGCGTTTCCTCTGCCCACCTGGGGCTCTCTTGCCATGTCGGAGCTCAGAGTAGAGTGCTTCCTTTGGGAGTCTCGTATCAAGCATGCAGATGATGTGACCCATCCATCGGAACTGATCGAGTGTGGTCAAAGCTTCGATGCTGGGGATGTTGGCCTGAGTGAGAACACTGATGTTGGTGCGCATTTCCTGCCAATGGATTTGCAGGATCTTGCGGAGGCAGCGTTGGTGGTACCTCTCCAGTGCTTTGAGGTGCCTGCTGTACATGGTCCATGTCTCTGAGGCATACAGCAGGGCAGGTATCACTGCTGCTCTGTAGACCATGAGCTTAGTGCAGGGTCCGAAGTCCTGGTCTTCAAACACTCTCTTCCTCAGGCGACCGAAGGCGGCACTGGCAAACTGAAGGCAGTGTTGGACTTCGGCATCATTGTCTGCCCTTGTTGACAGTAGGCTAGAGTCAGCATCATAGAGTCATACATTTATAAAGCACAGAGGGGCCCTTCAGCCCATCATGTCTGTGAAGGCCATCAAGCCCTATCTATTCCCTCCTCGCTATTTGCCACTCCACCAATTTTCGTGTCACCTGCGAACTTACTGATCATATCTCCTACATTCATTTCTAAATCATTAATGTACACTGCAAACAGCAAAGGACCCAGCACCGAACCCTGCGGTACACCACTGGACACAGGCTTCCAGTCACAAAAACAAACTTTGACCATCACCCTCTGCCTCCTGCCACTAAACCAACTTTGGATCCAATGTGCCAAATTTCCCTGGATCCCATGGGCTCTTACCTTCTTGACCAGTCTCCCATGTTGGACTTTCTAATAAGCCTTACTGAAGTCCATGTAGACTACATCAACTGCACTACCCTCATCCACACACCTAGTCACCCCCTCGAAAAATTCAATCAAAGTGGTTAGACATGATCTCCCCCTGACAAAGCCATGCTGACTATCCTTGATTAATCCTTGCCTCTCCAAGTGGAGACTTATTCTGTCCCTCAGAATTTTTTCCAATAATTTCCCTACCACTGATGTTAGGCTCACTGGCCTGTAATTCCCTGGTTAATCCCTACTACCCTTCTTGAATATTGGTGCTACGTTAGATGTCCTCCAGTCCTCTAGTACCTCCTCTGTGGCCAGAGAGGATCTGAAAATTTGTGTCAGAGCCCCTGCAATCTCCTCCCTTGCCTCACATAGCAGCCTGGGATACATCTCATCTGGGCCTGGGGATTTATCCACTTTTAAGCCCGCTAAAACCGCTAGTACATCCTCCCTCTCAATACTAACTTGTTCAAGTATATCACAATCCCCCTGCCAGATTTCTATGCCTATTGGTTCCCGAAGTGTGGGAAGTGGTCCACGTTGTCCAAGGCCTTGTCGTGGATTTTGATAATCGAGGGGGGGCAGTACTGTGTGGTGGGGGCAGGTTGGTAGAGGACCTTTGTCTTATGGATGTTTAGAGTAAGGCCCATGCTCTCGTACGCTTCGGTGAAGGTGTTGACGATGGTTTGGATTTTGACCTCCGAGTCAGCAGAGATTCAATCGTCGTCTCCATATTGTAATTCGACGACAGAGGATGGGACAACCTTGGATCTAGACTGGAGGCGACGGAGGCTGAACAGTTTCCCGTTTGTTCTGTAAATTAGCATCACTACAGCAGGGAGCTTACTGAGGGTGAGATGGAGCATCGCAGCAAGGAAGATCGAGAAGAGTGTTGGTGCGATGACATAGAAACATAGAAGATAGGAGCAGGAGTAGGCCATTCGGCCCCTCGAGCGTGCTCTGCCATTTAATAAGATCATGGCTGATCATCGACCTCAATGCTTGATCCCCATATCCCTTGTTTCCCTTCGAGTCAAAAAACTAACAATAATGACAACTTGAATTTATATGGCGCCTTTAACGTAAGCGCACAGTGACTAGAATTATACCGGCACTAAAAGGGTTACATTGTGAAGGCAGGCTGTATAGACTGGGCTTGTATTCCTTTGAGTATATAAAATGAAGGCGTGATCTAATTGACCTAATTAAGATGATGAAATGAGTTGATATTGCAGATAGAGAGAAACAATTTGCTCTCGTGGGGGAATGCAGAACAAGGGGGCTTAACCTTAAAATCAGAGTTCGGCCATTCCGGGCTGATGTCAATAACCACTCCTTCATACACTTGGAAGTGGAAATCTGGAACACTCTGCCACAAGAACCTGGTGAGGCTGCGGCTTAATTGAACATTTCAAAACTGAAATTGGCAGATTTTTGTCGCAAGGGTACTAAGGGTTAGGGAACTAAGACGGGTACATGGAGATAAGATGCAGATCAATCATGATAGGACTGAATGGTGGAACAGACTTGAGGGGCTGGCTGGCCTACTCCTGCTCCTATAATCCTAGAAAAAGATGAGGCAGTGAGATTAAGGAGGAGGGAGTCAGATTGGGGAGAAGTGAAGAGATTGAGGAGTAGCGCTCAGATGGAAGAGGAGAGATCAGATTCAGGAGAAAGCGTCACTTCAGTTCGGAGCAGACTCGGGGCAGTTTGATGGCTGTTAGTGTGTTTGAGATAGAATTTGCTAAGAGAAGAGCTGTCGAGCTGAAGCAATGGGGTGACGGTGCAATTACTCAGGGGGCAGCTGTGGGCAGGAAGCGAAGAGAATGTAATTCCCTACAACAGCCACTCAGTGTCGCTGTTTCCCTGGCAGTTTAGCGCCCGGATAGCTCAGTCGGTAGAGCATCAGCCTTTGTGTTCTGGGGTTCAAGTCCCTATTCACTCTCTGCTTTAATGGATACCGCAATTTAAAGCATCGATGTTAGATTATAACTCTATCACAAAATCGTTTTGAATTGAAAAGTATTCATGCATTTTATTGAGACAGCAGGATAGATCAGCGTGAATTGTTCGTGTTTTATGGTTCTCTACGAAAGTAAGATTTGAATGAAAGAAAGATAAGATCATGGCTGATCTGTATCCGAACTCCAGGCCCCGCCTTGGCTCCATATCCTTTTATATCCGTGTCTAGCAAAACACAATCGATCTCCGATTTAAAATGATTAATTGAACAGTTTGCCGTGGGAGAGAATTCCACACTTCTACCACCCTTTGCATAAAGCAGTGCTTCCTAACTTCTCTCCTGAATATCCTGGCTTTGTCTATCTGGTGCTGACACTTACCCTTACTCCGATGTGCAGCAGTGCTCAGACAGAGAGAGACAATGGAAATCTGAGAACAATTTTAAAGTGTAAGATGGAATTGCATTTATACTGCGCCTATCCCGCCCACAGGACGTCGCAAAGCGTTTTACAGCCAATTGAATACTTTCTCAAGGACACCGGGGAGAGCTCCCCTGCTCTTCCCATTAGATGAGTAACTTTACAGCGTCAGCCTTGTCTCAGTTGGTTGGCGCACTCACATCTGAAATCGCGAATTAGTCTCTGGTTCAAGTCTCACTCCAGGGATTTAAGCGCTCAATCTTGGCTGACAATCCAGTGCAGTACCAAGAGAGCGCTGCACTGTCGGCAATTCCGTCTTTTGGACGAGACGTTAAACCGCGTCAGCCCTCTCAGGTGGACATAAGCAATTTCACGTCCACTCTTGGAGAGAAGATTGGAAGAGTTCTTCCCAGTGTCCTGGCCCAATATTTGCCCCACTGATCATTATTTCATTGGTGTTTGTGGGATCTTGCTGTTCGAACATTGGCGGCGGTGTTTCATACATTACAACAGTTCAAATGTACTTCATTCGTTTTAAGGCACTTTGGGACGTCCTGAGGTTGTAAAAGGTGCTTTATCAATGCAAATGCGTTCTTTCTTCGAAAAGTGACATGGGAACTCCCACATCCACCCGAGAGGGCAGAAATTAATGGAAGGAAAAATCGGCAGGGTTGAATAACGGGGCAGTCGTTTCGCTATCGCCCATTTCACACTATCGCACGAAGTCAACATTACTGGATTATCACTGCATTTAGTTTGGAACCAATCGCTGGGCTGCGAAATGCACCGGTGTGAATGCTGGGCTCACTGACTAGACTCGCATGACAATAGTGTCTTGGTAACACGCTAGAGAGTTCCAAGCACCCGCGCTCTGTGAACTAAGATGGCACACAGTGAGGGGGAAGGAGAGAACAAATCAGACCACTTTTCCATATATTCGCAGAATGCTTCATTTATTTTAATGCAAAGTCAATCATCGTACAGTATATCAGGACATGGAATGTCAGGAGACTATTGCCCAGTTGCTCAATCAAGATCTGCTAAAGGAGTTACTTCTAGTTATGTTTTTTAAGCTTTGCAGCATCGTAAAGCACCTGAAACACGTATTAAAAACGCATTGCCCGCAATGTACAGAATTAGGACATATGATCATGATTCAGTGCCAATAAATGCGAGGCATAGAGCTGGATGCCTCCAGGTCCTCCGTGCCCAATGAATGCCCGACAGGGCACAATGCGATAAGTGCTGTGGATAACTTCCAGCACCGCAGATCAAAGCACCTGCATTCCCAAGGTCAGGGATGGGTGGTTTATACAATAGGAGGAAGAAATGTTCATCTATTGCAGTTATTCGAAATCCAAGCACTAGCCCCGAAATCAAATAGTTATAGGCGTGAGGGGGAATGATTTATTTTTCATTAGATACTTCACCTGATCAGCAATATTTCGAAGATAAGGAGATAGCAGAAATTTGAGAGCTGAGAGTGAATTCCTGTTGCAGTTTGGCAATGCTCTATCTGTGGGCCGAGGGTGTGAACTCATCAGCTACTGGACATTCCTCGCAGTCTGTCTCTCTGTAGTCTTCCCTCTAGCAATTCTTCTGCCCATCTTTCTCTCTCTCCTGTCTACCTTACTGTATCCTTAATCCGCTCATTCCTCTGCCTTTTCTCTGTATCAGCAACTATCTGTGCTCACTTAAACAGGGGAAGGTATTCACACACACAGGGACAGGGTCTGACATACACAGAGACAGATAGGGACAGGTGCTGACATACACAGGGACAGGTACTGACATACACAGGGACAGTTAGGGAGAGGTACTGACAGACACAGAGACAGGTAGGTACAGGTACTGACATGCAGAGGGACAGTTAGGGACAGATACTGACGTACACTGGGACAGCTAGATACAAGTACTGATATCAGCAGCGACAGGTAGGTACAGGTACAGAAATAGATAAGGACAGGTAAGGTCAGGTACTTAAATAGACAGAGACATGTGGGGACAGGTATTTATATACGCAGACACAGGTACTCACACGCAGGGACAGTTATGGACAAGTATTGGCAAATACATGGAAACGGTCCTGACATATATGGGGACAGCTATGGAAAGGTACTGACACACACACAGAAAGCTACTGACAGACACGGGGACAGGTGTAGAAGTTACAGACATGCAGGTCAGGACGGACAGGGACTGACATACACATTTAGGGACAGATTCTGACATGCACAGGGACAATTATCATGCATGTCCCAACAATTATCAAGCGTGTCCTATCAATTATCAAGAGTGTATTATCAATAATCATGCCTGTCCTATCAATTATCAAGAGCGTAGTATCAATTATGAAGCGTGTATTACCAATTATCAAGCATGTCCTATCAATTATCAAGCATGTATTATCAATTATCAAGCGTGTATTATCAATTATCAAGCGTGTATTAGCAATTATCAAGCATGTCCTATCAATTATCAAGCATGTATTATCAATTATCAAGCATGTATTATCAATTATCAAGCGTGTATTATCAATTATCAAACATGGATTAGCAATTATCAAGCATGTCCTATCAATTATCAAGCATGTATTATCAATTATCAAGCGTGTCCAATCAATTATCAAGCGTGTATTATCAATTATCAAGCATGTATTACCAATTATCAAGCATGTCCTATCAATTATCAAGCATGTATTATCAATTATCAAGCGTGTATTATCAATTATCAAGCGTGTCCTATCAATTATCAAGCGTGTATTATCAATTATCAAGCGTGTATTATCAATTATCAAGCGTGTATTATCAATTATCAAGCGTGTCCTATCAAATATCAAGCATGTATCATCAATTATCAAGCGTGTCCAATCAATTATCAAGCGTGTCCTATCAATTATCAAGCGTGTATTATCAATTATCAAGCTGTCCAATCAATTATCAAGCGTGTATTATCAATTATCAAGTGTGTATTATCAATTATCAAGCGTATATTATCAATTATCAAGCGTGTATTAGCAATTATCAAGCTGTCCAATCAATTATCAAGCGTGCATTATCAATCATCAAGCGTGTTATATCAATTATCAAGCGTGTCCTATCAATTATGAAGCGTGTATTATCAATTATCAAGCATGTTCTATTTTCAATTGTCAAACGTGTATTATCAATTACAAGCGGCCATTGCGGGTTATCAATTATCAAGCGTGTCCTATCAATTATCAAGCGTATATTATCAAATAGCAAACGTGTATTATCAATTATCAAGCGTATCTTATCTTATAGCAAACGTTGTATTATCAATTGTCAAGCGTGTATTATGAATTATCAAGCGTGTGTTGTCAATTATCAAGCGTGTATTATCAATTACAAGCGGCCATTGTGGGTTAGCGAAGAGATATCGGTGTTGTTAAGCTGAAGAAGCTCCCAGCTCTTAATACAGTGGCAAAATTTGGGGCACGTTCCCTTTCGCCTTTTGACTTCCAGTGCACCGTTGCGGATTTTTTTCACGGTCACTGGGATGCCCTTGCACCCATTTGATGCCAGAGTAATTTGGCGCCAGCTCCACTTATTCCCCTTTACCCACAATGGCGTGCTTTTGACCGTAAAAACTTCAATGGGCGGAATGAGGACCTCATTTTCATGTGGCAAGGACGAGAATGCCCTGATTGGAACCCCCAACTTGGACTCTATTTCAAACAGCGTGTTTTCCGCTGTATTGTGGTTCATGAATGTTTTCGCTACGTACAGATCCAAAGAAGACGACGCGAATTGTCCCAGTCTGACATTACCTCCCTTCCTGGCACTGAATAGATTCTTGACTCCCCTATAGGTCTTATGCCTATTCCTCTTTAACTTATCCAGGGCGACGGAGAGCAGGTAATGGAAGCTTTTGAAGTGGAAATCCTTCAGATAGATGGCGTCACTTGCGCCGTACTCCCTGACTGCGGCATTAAACTCACTGTGCAATTGCGAATGTTGAGTGTAAGCGTGAATTGCCATCAGGTGCTCCCTTCTCAAACCGCGCGGAGTTTTATATTTTGGCCCAAAAGCTTTGCTTGCATTATTCCACACCTCAAGGAAGTCTTTTTTCTCAGCCCATTCCGTGCTGATGTAAGCAATCGCCGCCTTGTCGGCTGCCCGGGTCTTAGTGAAGATGTAAGCGGCTGAGTTCATCGCCATGTCCAGTTCGATGGTTTGTTCTCCAGCTTTAAAAGCTAGGGTGCCCCGATCTGTGAAACAAAGCGGGCTGTTCTGACAACTCATAATGGAGGAAATAATGGAACATAACATAGACAAAGTTCCAGTAACTGTTTTTTATTTATTTGTTCATGGGATGTGGGCGTCGCTGGCAATGCCAGCATTTATTGCCCATCCCTAGTTGCCCTTGAGCCGCCTTTCTGAACCGCTGCAGTCTTTGTGAAGGTGTTCCCACAGTGCTGACTTTGTCGTAGAGGTTTGTTACAACTGAATGAGTTTCTACGCCATTTCAGAGGGCAGCTAAGAGTCAACTACATTGCTGTGGGTCTGGAGTCACATATAGGCCAGACTGGGAAAGGGCAACAGATTTTCTTCCCTAACGGACATGGTTTCATGGTCACACAATTTGTCACCATTACTGAGACCAGCGTTCGTTTTTTTTATTTCAAATTTATTTTTGTTAATTTTATTTCCACAGCTGCATGATGCGATTTGAATTCACGTCTCTGGATCATTAGCCCAGGCCTCTAGATTACTAGTCCAGTAACATAATCACTGTGCTACCATACCAGCGCTTTTCAGCCTAGGATATGTTAAAATATGTTGGGAAATTGCAGATGTTCCAGTCGTAAATTTCAAAAGGCCTATAGCTTCAGGAATTGTACATTTGGATTGGAAATTTATAAATGTCTCTCCATCATTTAAGAAGGGAGTGGGGAGAGATAACAGGAAACAGCAGACTGTCAGTTTGACCTCAACTTGGTATCTATCGTGAGAGACAGAGTGACGGAGCTCTTGCACAGCTCTGAGCTGGTCAAAGAGAGTCAGCGTGGAATTGTGAAGGGTGGGTCATGTCTAAATAATGTAGTTCATTTTTCTGAGGATGTGACTAACTCGGCCTACAGGGGATAGTCTATGGTTGTTGTCTACATGGCCTTGCTGAAGGCATCTGAGAAGTTCCTGCACAAAAAGATTATTAGCAAAAACTAAAGGTCATGGAAAAGGAACTAAAATCTGTTTAGGCCCCAGCTGGAGTATTGCGTTTGATTTTGGGTACCAAACTTTAGGAAGGATGCCAAGACATTGGCGAGGGAGCAGAAGATATTTGCTAGAAATTATTTTTCGCTTATGGGAAGGTACTCCCACAGTGCTGTTAGTTCTGGGATTTTGACCGAGCGACAATGAAGGATCGGTGATATACTTCCAAGTCAGGATAGTGTGTGACTTGGAGGGGAACTTGGAGGTGGTGGTGTTCCCATGCACCTGCTGCCCCTGTCCTTCTAGGTGGAAGAGGTCGCGGGTTTGGGAGGTGCTGCCGAAGAAGCCTTGGCGAGTTTCTGCAGTGCATCTTGCAGATGGGACACACTGCAGCTACGGTATGCCGGTGGTAGAGACAGTGAATGTTTAAGGTGGTGGATGGGGTGCCGATCAAGCAGGCTGCTTTGTCCTGGATGGTGTCGAGCTTCTTGAGTGTTGTTGGAGCTGCACTCATCCAGGCAAGTGGAGAGTGTTCCATCACACTCCTTACTTGTACCTTGTAGATGGTGGAAAGGTTTTGGGGAGTCAGGAGGTGAGACACTCGCTGCAGAATAGCCAGCCTCTGACTTGCACTTTTGCCACAGTATTTATGTGGCTGGTCCAGTTAAGTTTCTAGTCAATGGTGACCCCCCAGGATGCTGATGGTGGGGAATTCGGCGATAGTAATGCCGTTGAATATCAAGGGCAGGTGGTTAGACTCTCGCTTGTTGGAGATAGCCATTGCTTGGCACGAATGTTGCCTGCCACTTATCAGTCCAAGCCTGAACGTGGTCCAGGCCTTGTTGCATGCGGGCATGGACTGCTTCATTATCCGAGGAGTTGTGAATGGCGCTGAACACTGTGCAGTCATCAGCGAACATCCCCAATTCTTACCTTATGTTGGAGGGAAAGTCTTTGATGAAGCAGCTGAAGATGATTGGGATGAGGGATTTCAATTATGTTTAGAGATTGGAGAAACTTGGATTGTTCTCATTCAAGCAGAGAAGGTTAAGGGGAGATTTGATAGAGGTGTTCAAAATCATGAAGGGCTTTGATGGAGTAAATAAGGAGAAACTGTTTCCAGTGGCAGAAGGGCCAGTAACCAGAGGAGACAGCTTTAAGGTGATTGGCAAAAGGACCAGAGGTGACATGAGGAAACACTTATTTTGCGCAGGGAGTTATTGGGATCTGGAACGCATTGACTGCAAGGGTGGCGAAAGAAAATTCAATCTTATCTTTCAAAAGAGAATTGGATATATATTTGAAAAGGGAATAAATTCACTGGGCTATGGGGAATGAGCAGAGGAGTGGGAGTAATTGGATGGTTCTAATAAAGAGCCGGCAGAGACAAAATGCACTGAATGATCTTCTTCTGTGCTGTATCATTCTATGATTCTATGAACTTTGAAACGTGTGCTGGTAATTGGTTGTCAGGAAGGAGACCCAGAATATGGATAAAGGAAATGCACTGTGGTTGGTGGGATGTGATAATGGTATTCCCCAGGGATCTGTACTGGAACATCAACTTTCTAAAGTAAACGTTGGTCCCTTAGAGAATGAGACTGGGGAATTAATAATTGGATCAGTCTTCACGGTAGAAGACACTAAAAAAACAATAATAACAGATAATCAAGGGGCGATAGGGAGGGAGGAACTTAAAACCATCTCTATCACTAGAGAAAAAGTACTGGCAAACTAATGGGGCTAAAGGCTGACAAGTCCCCTGGACCTGACGCCTGCATCCTAGGGTCGTACAAGAAGTGGCTGCAGAGATAATGGATGCGTTGTTTGTAATCTACCAAAGTTCCCTGGATTCTGGAGAGGTCCAAGCGGATTGGAAAACTGCAAATGTAACCCCACTGTTCAAGAAAGGAGGGAGACAGAAAGCAGGAGACAGAAAGCCTAACATCTGTCATTGAGAAAATGCTGGAATCCATTATTAAGGAGGTAATAGCAGGACATTTAGAAAATCATAAGACAATCAAACCGAGTCAACATGGTTTTATGAAAGGGGAATCGTGATTAACAAATTTGCTAGAGTTCTTTGAGGGTGTAACAAACAGGGCGGATAAAGGGGAACCAGTAGATGTAGTGTATTTGGATTTCCAGAAGGCATTCGATAAGGTGCCACATAAAAGGTTACTGCACAAAATCAGAGCACACAAGCTTGAGGGTAATATATTGGCATGGATAAGGGATTGGCTAACTAACAGAAAAAGAGAGTCAGGATAAATGGGTCATTTTCCGGTTGGCAATCAGTAACTAGTGGGTGCCACATGGATCAGTGCTGGGGCCTCAACTATTTACAATGGATGAAAGGACCGAGTGTACTGTAGCCAAATTTGCTGATGATACAAAGAAAGGTGGGTTAGCAAGTTGTGAGGAGGACACAGAGTCTGCAAAGGGAAATAGATAGGTTAAGTGAGTGGGCAAAAATTTGGCAGATGGAGTATAATATGGGAAAATGTGAGGTTATCCACTTTGGAAGGAAGAATAAAAAGCAAATAATTATTTAAATGGAGTGGGACTACAAAATGCTGCGGTACAAAGGGATCTGGGGTCCTAGTACATGAAACACAAAAAGTTAGCATGCAGGTACAGCAAGTAATTAGGAAGGTTAATGGAATGTTAGCCTTTATTGCAAGGGGTATGGAGTCTAAAAGTAGGGCGCTGGTGAGACCGCACCTGGAGTACTGCGTACAGTTTTTGCCTCCATATTTAAGGAAGGATATATTTGCATTGGAGGCAGTGCAGAGAAGGTTCACTAGTTTGATTTCTGGGATGAAGGGGTTGACATATGACAAAAGGTTGAACAAGTTGGGCCTATACTCATTGGAGTTTAGAAGAATGAGAGGTGATTTTTATGTAGGATAAAATGTACCTGTAGGATTAAGTAAGCATTATTAAGATTCTATAACCATTATTATATAACTATAATATGTGACATAGCGTTTTAAAAACCTAAAAAGCCTGTATAAAATGGCGAATGGCTGAGAGCAGAGCAGGATGGGATTATGCCAACCTGACTAAAAACCTCTGTTTAAAATTACTGAAGTAATGGAATGTGGCGCTGAATAAACACAGAGACTGTCAGGGAAATGGAGTTCAGTAATATTATGGAAAATACATAAGAGATAGAGGAGAGAGATAGGAGTTGGAGCCTTCATTTTAGGAACTGCAGCATAGACAAACTGTTTAGAAAACACCTCAAGGGTGTTCTGTAAAGTGAAGTTCTTAGATGAGGGTATTTTGTTATGCACAGAAAGAGGCCTAGTGGAATTAACGAGGTCATAAGATGATTGGCAAGGAGAGGAGGGACATTGACTAGGTGTCAGAGAAGCTAATTACTGCCACGTAGGCAAAACGGGAGAAACAGGGTATAAAAATGCAGATAGTGAACACCGAGAGCAGCGTGAAGCCAGAGGAGGAAGAAGAAGCTTCAGTCAACAGAACACAGCAAGAGAATAAAGAGACAGCATCACAGTCACTCGGAAGGAACGCCAGGGTTTGATGAAGAGACTATGACTATCTTCTTGTTAAGAATTACTTCTTTGTACTGAATGTTTAATGCTTAATAAACCAGTTTAACTTATGCACAATATACCTGTACCCAGAGTGGTTTGTGTAGTCATGGACAAATTATTCTAAAGAGCCTTTAAAAGCTAGATATTGAGACATATAAGATCCTGAGGGAGATTGACAGGGTGAGAGGATGTTTCAGCTAGTGGAGGTATTTAGAACTAGGAGGCATAGTTTCAGAATAAGGGATCGCCCATTTAAGATGTAGATGAGGAGGAATTTCTTCTCAGAGGGTCGTGAATCTTTGGAATTCTCTACCCCAGAGAGCTGTGGAGGCGGAGTCATTGAATATATTCAAGGCGGAGATTGACAGACATTTGAACTACAAAGGAGTCAAGGGGTATGGGGAGAGAGCGGGAAAGTGGTGTTGAGGCCAAGATTGGCTCAGCCATGATCTTATTGAATGGCGGAGCAGGCTCGAGGGCCGATTGGCCGACTCCTGCTCCTGTTTCTTATGTTTCTTCCTTTCTTACCACATATATTAATGACGCGGATGAAGCAATCGAGAGTTGTGCTGCTTATCCAAGTTTGATGCTGACACCAAGTTAGGAGGGACAGTAAGTAGTGCAAATGGGAGCAGAAAGTCACAGAGAAGTAGTCAGATGAAATGAGAGGGGGAAGACTGTGGGAGATGGAGTTTAACCTGCGGTAGAGTGGTCATTAACATTGGAGCTGAGACATAAATGGAATATTTTCTTAATGCCATGAGATTGGAAGCTGGAGTTGTGGAGGAGCAAAGAGATTGGGTGCCCAGGTATACAGTTCACAAAGTGCTAGTGCAAAGATACAGAAAGGGATCAAACAGGCTGTTGGAAAGTTGGCCTGGCTAACGTTATAGCTCAGCGTTTCTGAGGAAATATCGGGCAGAAACTGTTGATGCAAAGCATAGCAGAGATCTGCAATTGGCTCTGAAAAGGCTGTGGATTCTCGGGATCAAGACTGAGATGAACAGATTTTTCTCACGTGAGAGGATCAAAGGAGTATGGAGACAAAGTGGGTAAAGGGAGGATCGCGTCATCAAGTGCAAATTGAATGGCAGAACAGGCTGAGGGACTGAATGGCCTCCTCCTCTTCCTAAGTAAGAGGCTCCAATGTCTGAATGCCCTCCACCTGTTCCTATGTAGCAGGGTTGAGGGGCTAACTGACCTCCGCCTGTTCCTATGCAGCAGGGTTGAGGCACTGAATGACTTCCTCCTGTTACTGTGTTGCAAGATTGAGGAGCTGGGTGACCGCCTCCTGTTTCTGTGTAGCGGGGTTGACGGTCTGAATGACCTCCTCCTGTTACCCTGTAGCAGGGTTGAGGGTCTGAATGACCTCCTCCTGTTACTGTGTAGCGGGGTTGAGGGGCTGAATTGCCTCCTCCTGTTACTGTGTAGTGGTGTTGAGGGTCTGAATGACCTCCTGTTACCCTGTAGCTGGGTGGATGGGCTGAATTTCCTCCTCCTGTTACTGTACAGCAGGATTGCGGAACTGAATGGCCACATTCTGTTCCTATGTAGCAAGGTTGAGGGGCTGAATGGCCTCCTTCTGTTACTGTGTAACTGGGTTGAGGGGCTGAATGGCCTCCTTCTGTTCCTATGTAGCAGGGTTGAGGGGCTGAATGGCCTCCTTCTGTTACTGTGTAACTGGGTTGAGGGGCTGAATGGCCTCCTTCTGTTCCTATGTAGCAGGGTTGAGGGGCTGAATGGCCTCCTTCTGTTACTGTGTAACTGGGTTGAGGGGCTGAATGGCCTCCTTCTGTTCCTATGCAGCAGGGTTGGGGGGCTGAATGGCCTCCTTCTGTTACTGTGTAATTGGGTTGAGGGGTTGAATGGCCTCCTTCTGTTCCTATGTAGCAGGGTTGAGGGGCTGAATGGCCTCCTTCTGTTACTGTGTAACTGGGTTGAGGGGCTGAATGGCATCATTCTGTTCCTATGTAGCAAGGTTGAGGGGCTGAATGGCCTCCTTCTGTTAATATGAAGTTGGTTTGAGGGGCTAAATGGCCTTCTCCAGTTCCTATGTAGCAGGATCGAGGGGCTGAATGGCCTCCTCCTGTTAATACGAAGCTGGGTTGAGTGTCTGAATGACTTTGTCCTCTTAATGTCTGGCAGGGTTGAGGGGCTGAATGACCTCCTCCTGTTACTGTGTAGCTGGGTTGAGGGTCTGAATGTCATCTGTTCCTATGTAGCAGGGTTGAGGGGCTAAATTATCTCCTTTTGTTCCTATTTAGCAGGATTGAGGGGCTGAGTGGCCTCCTCCTGTTCCTATGTAGCAGGATTGAGGGGCTGAATGACCCATCCTGTTACTGTGCAGCTGGGTTGCCGTACTGAATAGCCATCTTCAGTTCCTATGCAGCAGGGTTGAGGGGCTGAATGGCCTCCTTCTGTTACGGTGTAACTGGGTTGAGGGGCTGAATGGCCTCCTCCTGTTAATATGAAGCTCGTTTGAGGGGCTGAATGATCTCCTCTTGTTCGTATGTAGCAGGATCGAGGGGCTGAATGGCCTCCTCCTGTTAATATGAAGCTGTGTTGAGTGTCTGAATAACTTCCTTCTCTTACTGTGTAGCAGGGTTGAGGCATTGAATGACCTCCTCCTGTTCCTGTGTAACAGTGTTGCGGGGCTGAATGGCCTCCTTATGTTACTATGCAGCACGGTTGAGGGGCTGAATGACCTCCTCCTGTTCCTGTGTAACAGTGTTGCAGGGCTGAATGGCCTCCATATGTTACTATGTAGCTGTGTTGAGGGGCTGAATGACCTCCTCCTGTTACTGTGTAGTTGGGTTGAGGGGCTGAATGACTTCCTCCTGTTCCTGTGTAGTCGGATTGAGGTGCTGAATGGCCTCCTCCTTTTAATGTGTAGCTGGGTTGAGGGTCTGAATGACCTCCTCCTTTTACTGCGTAGCTGGGTTGAGGGGCTGATTGACCTCCTCCTGTTCCTATGTAGTAGAGTTGAGGGAGTGAATGGCCTCCACCTCTTACTGTGTGGCTGGGTTGAGGGCTGAATGGCCTCCACCTGTTCCTGTGTAGCTGGGTTGAGGGCTGAATGGCCTCCACCTCTTACTGTGTAGCTGGGTTGAGGGATAGAATGACCTCCTCCTGTTCCTGTGTAGCTTGGTTGAGGGACTGAATGGCCTCCATCTCTTTCTATGTAACTGGGTCAAGGGGCTGAATGGCCAACTCCTGTTCCTATGTTCCCACTCCAAATCCTTCTGCAGCTGGAGACGTGAATTAAATTTGGAAATTTGGGTACATTACGAGTGAACTTTCCTTTTAAACCAAAATGCAGACTGAAAATACTTACTGTCCAAACACAAAGAGACAAGCACGATGTACACCACAAGCTGCATTGTTTCCTTATTCTGGTATCTCCAGGTGAGATCACTCAGACCAATTGGTTTCACTTTGGGTTTCAGTTCTGTTGTTTTTCACTGTGGGATCATTCGGTCGTCGCAGCACAGGAGTCCCGGTGATCAAAGTGGCTCAACGATCCTGAAACAATATAAACAGGAAAATGACACATGCCCAGGGCTTGAGGTAGAATCACAGAATGATTCAGCACAGAAGGAGGCTATTCACTCCCATCGTGCCCAAGCCAGCATTTTAAAATCAGTCCAATAGTTCCACTTCCCCAAAGCCTTGCAAAATTTTCCTTTTCATGTATTTATCCACTTCCCTTTTTTAAGATTATTGAATCTGCTTCCACCGCCATTCAGGCCGTGCATTCCAGATCTCAACAACTCGCTGTGTAAAGACATTTTTCCTCATGTACTGCCTGATTCTTTTGCCAATTAACTTAAATCTGTGTCCTCTGGTTACCGACCCTTCTGCCACTGGAAACAATTGCTCCACATTTACTCCATCCGGCATTTCAAGTTTCTGGACACCTCTATCAAATCTCCATTAACCTTCTCCACTCTAAGGAGAACAATCGCAGTTTCTCTATTTTCTGCATATAACTGAAGTCCCTCATCCCTGGTACCATTCTAGTAAATCTCTTCTGCGCCCTCTCCAAGGCCTTGACATCCTTCCTAAAACGTGGAGCCCAGATTTCGACACAATACTCCAGCTGGGGCCCAACAAGTGTTTTTGTAAAATGTCAGCATAGCCTCCTTGCTTTTGTTCTACTATATCTTTATTTTTAAATGCCTTTGTAACAGCTTTATTAACTTGTCCTGCCACCTTCAAATACTTGTGTACACCCCCCCTCGCCCCTCCCCCCCAGGTCTCACTGTTCCTGCACCCCCTTTAAAATTGTACCCTTTAGTTTATATTGTCTCTCGTAATTCTTCCTACCAAAATATATCACTTCACAATTCTCTGTGTTAAATTGCATTGGCAACATGTCTGTCCATTTCGCCAGCCTGTCTATGACTTCCTGAAAATTGTTACGATTCTCCTCACTCTTTACTACATCTTCGAGTTTTGTGTCATCTGCAAACTAGAAATGATCGCCTGTATACCCAAGTCCGTGTCATTAATGTATATCAAAATGTGAATACGATCAGTGGTCATTCACGGAAAGCATCTCCGCATTGCGAAGTTGTTGCTAAGAATAATCGGCTGGAATACAATTGACTGACACAAATCATAATTGAAGCACTCTGTCAGTTTCGACAGACAACCTTTCATTCAGCCACAGCAGGGAGCCCAGAATTATGTGTTGCCTGGCAGATGCCAAGGTTAGGGCTGGGCTGGGAGGGGGGCTCATGGAATGGGTGGACGATTTGGAAAGGAAGGGTGATGGGCCAGGAGCCCTGGTCTCTGTTGTCACCAAGCAGAAACTCTACTGCCCGGCCACCCATTTCCCACCCTGCATAGACTTCAGGTCATCCAAAACTTGGCTGCCCCATGTCCTAACTCGCACCAAGTCCCCTTCACCCATCACCCCTGTGCTCGCTGACCTACATTGGATCCCAGTTAAGCAACACCTCCGTTTTAAATTTCTCATCCTTGTTTTCAAATTCCTCCATGGCCTCGCCACTCCCTGTCTCTATAATCACCTCCAGCCCAACAACCCTCCGAGATCTCTGTGCTCCTCCAATTCTGGTCTCTTGCGCTTCCACGATTTTAATTGCACCATCATTGGTGGCCGTGCCTTCAGCTACCTAAGCCCTAAGCTCTGGACTTCCCTCCCTAAACTTCGCCTCTCTCCCTTCCTTTAAGACGCTCCTTAAAACCTACCTCTTTGACCAGGCTTTGGGCCAGCTGTCCTAATATCTCCTTTTGTGGCTCGGTGTCAATTTTTGGGGCTGATTACGCTCTGGTGAAGTGCCTCAGGACGTTTTACTATGTTAAAGGTGCTATATAAATGCAAGGTGTTGTTGATGTAGTACCACATATAAGGAACAGATTTGGGCGACGGAATGGCCTACTCCTGTTCCTATGTAACAGACTCAAGAAGCAGAATAGCCTCCTCCTGTGTCTATGTAACAGGCTCGAGAGGCTAAATGGCCTTCTCCTGTTGCTATGTGATAGCGTCAAGGAGCAGAATGTGATATATATGTTACTATTTAACAGGCTTAAGTCTCAGAATGGCCTCCTCCTGTTCCTGTGTAACAGGCTCGAGGGGCTGAATGGCCTATTCATGTTCCTATTTAACAGGCTTGATGGGCTGAATGACATATTCCTGTTCCAATTTAACAGGCTCGAGGGGCTGAATGGCCGCTTCCTGGTCCTGTCTACAAGTCTCGAAGGGCTGACTCGCCTACCCCTGTAAATAAACAAAAGGCACGTGGGGCTAAATAGTCTCCTCCTGCTCCCATATCACAGTCTTTAGGGAGGGAATGGGTTCTTCACCTTCCTATGTAGCAGACAGAGGGGCACAATGGTATACACCTGTTTCTATGTAACAGTTTCCAGGGGCTGAATAGCCTCCTGTGGTTGGTCAGTAACAAGCTCAACGGACTGAATGGCCTCCTCCTGTTCCTATGGACTGAGGGTGTGTTGCACTGTCGGGGGGGCAGTAATGGAGGGATTGCTGCACTGTCGGAGTGGCAGTACTGAGGGAGCGCTGCACTGTTGGAGGGGCAGTATTGAGGGAGCACCGCACAGTTGGAGGGTCAATACTGAGGGAGCGCTGCACTGTCGGAGGGGCAGTACTGAGGGAGCGTGGCATTGTCGGAGGATCAGAATGGAGGGAGGGCTGCACTGTCGGAGGGGCAGTACTGAGAGAGTGCTGCACAGTCGGAGGGGCGGTACTGTGGGAGCACCGTACTGTTGGAGGGGCAGTACTGAGGGGGTGCTGCACTGTCGTAGGGCAGTACTGAGGGAGTGCTGCACTGTCGGACGGGCAGTACTGAGGCAGTGCTGCACTGTCGGAGGGGCAGTACTGAGAGAGCACTGCACTGTCAGAGGGACAGTACTGAGGGAATGCTACACTGTCGGAGGGACATTACTGAGGGAGCACCATACTGTTGGAGGAGCAGTGATGGAGGGAGTGCTGCATTGTCGGAGGGGCAGTACAGAGGGAGCGCTGCACTGTCTCACTGGCAAAACTGAGGGAGAGCTGCACTGTCGGAGGGGCAGTATTGAGGGAGCGCTGCACCCTCATAGAGGCAGCATTGAGGGAGCGCTGCACTGTCAGTGGGGCAGTACTGAGGGAGTGTTGGACTGTCGGAGGGGCAGTACTGAGGGAGTGCTGGACTGTTGGAGAGGCAGTATTGAGGGAGGACATCCCTATCGGAGGGGCAGTACTGAGGGAGTGCTGCAGTGTCGGATTGGCAGTACTGAGGGAGTGCTGCACTTTCGGAGGGGCAGTACTGAGGGAGTGCTGCACTTTCGGAGGGGCAGTACTGAGGGAGTGCTGCACAGTAGGAGGGGCGGTACTGAGGGAGTACCGTAGTGTTGGATGGGCAGTACTGAGCGGGTGTTGGACTGTGGAAGCGGTGGCACTGAGGGAGTGCTACACTGTCGGAGGGCTGTACTGAGGCAGCGCTGCACTGTTGAATGGCCTGTACTGAGGAAGCGCTGCACTGTCGGAGGGGCAGTGCTGAGGGAACGCTGTACAGTCGGAGGGTCAGTACTGAGGGAGTACTGCACTGTCGCAGAGGCATTACTGAGGGAGCGCAGCGATGCCGGAGGGACAGTACTGAGGGAGTGCTTAACTGTTGAAGGAATGGTACTGAGGAAGCACCGTACATTTGGAGCAGTGATAGTGAGGGGATGCTACTCTCACGTACGGGCAGTACGGATGGGTGCTGCACTGTGGAAGCTGTGGTACTGAGGGAGTACTACACTGTCGGAGGGGCAGTACTGAGGGAGCGCTGCACTGTCAGGGGGGCAGTACTGAGGGAGTGCTGCACTTTCGGAGGGGCAGTACTGAGGGTGTGCTGCACTGTTGGAGGGGCACTACATATGGAGTGCTGCACTTTCGGAGGGGCATGTACTGAGGGAAAGCTGCACAATCGGACGGGAAGTACAAAGGGAGAGCTGAATTTTCGGAGGGCCAGCACTAAGAGAGTGCTGCACTGTCGGAGAGGCAGTACTGAGGGAGGCCTGCACTGTCGGAGGGGCAGTTCAAAGGGAGCACTGCACTGTGGGAGAGGCACTACTGAGGGAGTGCTGCACTGTCGAAGGTGCGGTATGAGGGAGTGCTACACAGTCAGAGGGGCGGCACTGAGGGTGCACCGTACTGTTGGAGGAGCAGCACTAAGGAAGTGCTGCACACTCATAGCGGCAGTACTAATGGGTGCTGCAGTGTGGAATTGGTGGTACTGAGGGAGTGCTAGACTGTCGGAGGGGCAGTACTGTGGGAGCACTGCACTGTCGGAGGGGCAGTACTGTGGGAGCACTGCACTGTCAGAGGGGCAGTCCTGAGGAAGCGCTGCTCTGCCAGATGGACAGTGGTGAGGGAGTGCTGCACTGTCTAAGGTGCCGTCTTTTGGATGAGACCTTAAACCATGGCCCCCAGTGCAGCGCTCCCCCTGTACTGCCCCTCTGACTGTGCAGCCCTCCCTCTGTACCACCCTTCTGACAGACTGACGCCCTCTCTCAGGTGGACACAAAAGAACCCATGGCCACTGTTTTAAAGAAGACCAGGGGAATTATCTCTGGTGTCCCGGGCCCTATATTTATCCCTCAAACAACATCCCTAAAGAAACCAATAATCTGGCCATTATCTCATTGCCTTTTGTGGGATCGTGCTATGCGCAAATTGGCAGCCGCGTTTCCTACATTAGAACATTGGCGACACTTGAGTAGTACTTCATTGGCTGCAAAGCACATTAGGATGCGCTGTGGTTGTGAAGGCTGCTCTATAAATGCAAGTCCCTTCATCCTGTTGACAGTAAAGACAGAATGGGAGCTGTGCTTCAGATCTGAAGTTATTAACGTTGAAGGCTGTGAAGTGCCCAATTACAAACGAGGTGCTGTCCCCAATGACATGTTTCGAAGCAGCGCATTTGATTTCTCACTTGCAAGTTAATCTTGGGAATTTTTTTCAACCAGCGTGTACCAGCTCTATTCCCCTTTGCTCTATTAATGTACTTGTCTGTTGGTGGGTGTTGGTTTCATGTTTAACAGATGTTTCTCGGAAGGATGCTCATTTTCCCCGTGTGGTTCATCAGAAATGACTCAGACGGTTCACAGGCAAGCAGTCGCAGCTTTGCTGGTCAGTTGTGGTTAAATGTGTTCAGCATGTGAAGGCCAGCGACCCACGTCGCAGCTCCTACTTCCTGAGCTGAATGCACACAAAGAAATACTTACCGGGTGTCTGTTGACTGTGATGAGCTTTGCAAAGAGTTCACTGTTTTCTAAAATAGGGAAAATATATAAAAGATTATTTATTGGAACATCAAACCGTGGGATATCAAAAGTTTTGTTTTTTTGCCATAAAACTTGGGGTCACATCCAGTCCAGCCAGTGGAGTGAAAGCTCCTCTCTCTCTCTGATGGGGGAGTGGGTCACATCCTGTCGTGTTACACTCTCGAATCAGCATTGCAATATAACCCATGCACAGCAGGATAATATCTGCTCTCTGAGTAGCGAAAGAATGGGGCAAATTAAGCATAAATTACATTACTTCTTTCTACCACTCTCTCTCTCCCTCTCTCTCTTTCCCTTCATCTCTCATTCCCCCTCGCTATCTCCGTTTATCTCTCCCCCTCTCCCCCTTTGTTTCCTTCACTCTCTGTAGTACTCTTTCTGTCTCTCTCCCTCTCTTTCTCTACCACTCTCTCTCCCTCGCTCTGTTTCCTCCCAATCTCTCTTTTGCTGTATTTTTCTCTCTTTCTCTTTCCCTACCTCTATCTTTCTCTCGCTCCCTCATTCACTCTTTCTCTCTCCCCCACTCTTTATCTCCTCCATCTCTTTTACTATCACTCTCCCTCCCTCTTCCACACACACACACAGGAACAGACACACACGCAGACACACACGCAGACACACACGCAGACACACACGCAGACACACACGCAGACACAGACACACGCAGACACAGACACATGCAGACACAGACACACGCAGACACAGACACACGCAGACACAGACACACGCAGACACACAGACACACGCAGACACACAGACACAGACACACAGACACAGACACACAGACACAGACAGACACAGACACACAGACACAACAAAACAGGCCCACACACACACACACAGACACACACTCATAGACGCACACACACAGGCATGACACACACACAGACCCACACACAGGCACACACAGACACAAAGGCAGACACACACACACAGACTCGCACAAAGACACATGCACACACAGGCACACACACACATATACACACACAGACACATGCACAGACACACACAGACACAGACACACAGTCACATACACACAGACACAGACATACACGCACAGACACAGACACAGACACACACACACAGACAGGCACACACACAGACACACACACACAGGCATACACAGAGACATACACACAGACACACACGCACACACATACACACAGACACACACACAGACACAGACAAAGACACACACACAGGCACAGGCAGACACACACACAGAAACACGCACAAAGACAAATGCACACACATATACACACACAGATACATGCACAGACACACACAGGCATACACACACAGACACAGACACTCACACAAAGACACACAGATACAGACACCCACACAGTCACATATGCACAGGCACACAGATACAGGCACACACACACAGACACACACACACACGCACAGGCACACACGCACAGGCACACACGCACAGGCACACACGCACAGGCACACACACACAGGCACACTCACAGGCACACTCACAGGCACACTCACAGGCACACTCACAGACACACTCACAGACACACTCAGACACACATCCAGACACAGACACACACACAGGCACACACAGACACAAACACAGTCACACAGAAAAACACACACAGGTGCACAAACACACAGACACCCAGACACACACACAGACACACACACAGACACAGATACACGCACAGACACACACGCAGACACACACAGATACACACACAAAGACATAGGCATACACAGACACACGCACACATATACACACACAGACATACACACAAAGACACACGCACTCACAGACACATGCACACACATACACGAAACTCAAACACAAAGAAACACACGCTCAGTTACACAAACTCACACACACACACAGATACACACACACACAAACATTCACACACACAAACATGCACACACACACACACATGCAGACACAGGCACAGGCACAGGCACACACAGACAGGCACACATACCTGGGGGTCCTGGTGCACGAAACTCAAAAGGTTAGTATGCAGGTGCAGCAAGTGATTAAGAAGGCCAATGGAATGTTGGCTTTCATTGCTAGGGGGATAGAATATAAAAATAGGGAGGTATTGCTTCAGTTGTACAAGGTATTGGTGAGACCGCACCTGGAATACTGCGTACAGTTTTGGTGTCCATACTTAAGAAAGGACATACTTGCTCTCGAGTCAGTGCAAAGAAGGTTCACTCGGTTAATCTCGGGGATGAGGGGATGGACATATGAGGAGAGGTTGAGTAGATTGGGACTCTACTCATTGGAGTTCAGAAGAATGAGAGGCGATCTTATTGAAACATATAAGATTGTGAAGGGGTTGGATCGGGTGGATGCGGGGAGGATGTTCCCGATGATGGGTGAAACTAGAACTAGGGGGCATAGTCTTAGAATAAGGGGCTGCTCTTTCAAAACTGAGATGAGGAGAAACTACTTCACTCAGAGGGTGGTAGGTCCATGAAATATGCTGCCCCAAAAAGCTGTAGAAGCTACATCATTACATAAATTTAAAACAGAAATAGACAGTTTCCTAGAAGTAAAGGGAATTAAGGGTTACGGGGAGCGGGCAGGAATTTGGACATGAGTCTAGGTTCGGATCGGACATGGCCCTGTGGGTAGTGGAGCGGGCCCAGGGGCCATGTAGCCTGATCCTGCTCCTATTTCGTGTGTCTAATTCTGTTAGATTCAGGAGATGGTTCTGTGATAATGGATTGGCGGTTAGGATCAGATCAGCCATGATCTTATTGAATGGCGGAGCAGGCTCGAGGGGCCGATTGGCCTACTCCTGCTCCTATTTCTTATGTTATGTTCTTATGTACACAGACACACATATTACATAGGCTGAATGGCGCAGAAACAGGCCATTCGGCCCAACCAGTCCATGTTCCACTCCAGCCTCCTCCTGTCTTTCCTCATCTAACTCTATCAGCATAACCCTCTATTTCCTTCTCCCTCATATGCTTGTCCAGCCTCCCCTTAAATGCATCTATACTATTCGCTTCAACCACTCCCTGTGGTAGCGAGTTCCACATAACCACACTCTGAGTAAAGAAGCTCTCAATTCCCTATTTGATTTCTTGGTGATTATCTTATATTGATGGCCTCTAGTTTTGCTCTTCCCCACAAGTGGAAACATTCTCTCTGTATCCACTCTATCAAAACCTTTCATAATTTTAAAGCCCTCTATTAGGCTACCCCTCAGCCTTCTCTTTTCAAGAGAAAAGAGACCCAGCCTGTTCATTCTTTCCTGAGAGGTTTACCCTCGCATTTCTGGTATCATGCTTGTAAATCTTCTCTGCACCCTCTCCAGTGGCTCTATATCCTTTTTAGAATATGGCGACCAGAACTGCACACAGTACTCCAAGTGTGGTCTAACCAAGGTTCGATACAAGCTTAGCATAATTCCCTACTTTTCAATTCTATCCCTCTAGAAATAAACACTAGTGCTTGGTTTGCATTTTTTATGGCCTTGTTAACCCGTGTCACAACTTTCAGTGATTTGTGTATTTTTACTCTGAGATCCCTTTGCTCTACTACCCCACTTAGATTCTGATTTTCCAAGTAGTACATGACCCCCCTATTTTTCTTACCAAAATGTAACACCTCACATTTATCCATGTTGAATTTAATTTGCCAATTATTTGCCCAATCTACAAGTTTATTAACATCTTCTAATTTTTTGCAATCCTCCTCAGTATTGACTATCCCCCCCAAAAAAATTGGTGTCATCTGCAAATTTAGAAATTGTGCTTTTGGTTCCAAAGTCTAAATCGTTAATATAAATTGTGAACAACAGTGATCCCAGCCCTGATCCTTGTGGAACACCACTTCCCACCTTCTGCCACAGTGAATCCTTTTACCCCCAACTCTCTGCTTTCTGTCTTGAAGCGAGCTAGTTATCCATTCTGCTACTTGTCCCCTGATTCCGCATGCTCTGGCCTTGTTCATCAGTCTATTATGGGGTAGTTTATCGTAGTCCTTTTGAAAATCTAGAAAAATTGCATCTACTACATTACCCTTGTTTAACCTCTATTACCTCTTCCAAAAATTCAATGACGTTGGTCAAGCAATACTTTTGAAATCCACGCTGACTATTCATTATTATATTTTTAGTTTCTAGGTATTCTTCTATTTTCTCCATTAGTAGGGATTCCATTATTTTTCCTATCACCAATTTTAAGCTGACTGGCCTATAATTCCCTGGAAATGCTCTATCTCCCCCCTTAAATATAAGTATTATGTTAGCTATCTGCCAGTCCTCTGGCACTACACATTGTTCTAAGGAATTATTAAATATATGTAGTAATGCCTCTGCTATCTCTTTCCTAGATGTAATCTGTCTGGACCAGGGGATTTATACTCTTTCAGTTTGATTAGTTTATTTAATATTTCTCCTCCTTTTATTTTAAATGTAGTTCTCTCATTTCTAATCTCATTATCCAATGTCATGTCCACCTGTTCTGTCTCCCTGGCAAATACTGAAGGAAAGTAATTTTTTAATATTTCTGCAATCTCTCTATCGCTGCCTGTGATATTATCCTCTCCATCCCTTAGTGGCCACATTCCCATCACGACAGTCCTTTCTTTATTGATGTGCCTGTAAAATATTTTACTATTTTATTTTATGTTCCATGATCATTTAATTTCATAGTTCCTTTTTGCCTTTCTAATTGTTTTTTTTACTTCTCTCTTAATCTCTTCGTATTCTCCCTCGTGATGCTCTCCCCTGCTGTCCATGTACCCCGTCCATGCATGCCTCTTTCCTTACCCTCAATTTTTCCCTTATGACTTTATTCATCCATGGTGTCTCATTAGTGTTTAGCTTGTTATTGTTTTTTAGCAGAACATCGTGTTAAATATTTCCCACTGCTGTTCTACAGCATTGTTTGCCAATATTGTTTTCCATATTATTTTCCCAAGTTCTATTCTCAGCCCCGCAAAATTGGCTTTTCCCCAATCTATTACCTGGTCTTTGTCATACTTATGTTACAGCACAGAAGGAGGCCATTTGGCTCATCGTACCTGTGCCAGCTCTCTGGCAAAGCTATCCAATGTGTCTCATTTCTTTGCCCTTTCCTTGTACTTCTGCATTTTCCCCTTCAAGTATTTATCCAATTCCCTTTTGAAATTTATTACTGAATCTGCTTCCACCATGCTTTCAGGCAGTGCATTCCAGATCACAACAACTCGCTACTTCTGGTTCTTATGGCATTTATCTTAAATCTGTGTCCTCTGGTTACCAACCTTCCTGCCAATGGAAACATGTTCTCTCTATCTACGCTATCAAACCCCCCTCCTAAATTTGCACACCTCTATTAAATCTCCCCTTAACCTTCGCTGGTCTGCGATTCAGAAAATTGTGTTGAATGTTCTCATGTTTCTCCTGGTGCTTAGTCATCTCCAATGACCTCATTATGCTATTCCATCACTGAGCAAAAGGTCATAGAAACATAGACTGATACAGCGCAGAAGGGGGCCATTCAGCCCATCGTTCCTGTGCTATGTGACTGGATGTAAATTTCACATCAAGCAGTCAATTTCCCCGCCCCTTACAATTCGGTGAGCAAACTGATTCTGATTTCCACTATTTCTTCCTGATGAAATCCAGCCAAATGGAGAATTCCTCCCGCATCAACAATTGAGGTGGAACCAACTTGCTTTTGATTTTCCTGGTTTATCCCTGTTCCCTTCCAGTTCCCTTTGGCTCAGCTTTCCTATATTACTGTCTCAGCCGCTTTGTGGATCTTTGAATGTAAGCATTGCCTCCTGCTGGTTTGTCCACTGTAAAATGCCGATTTTTAAAAATTAAATATGTCATTTCACACTGAATACTTATTGTCCCCCACCACTCACTGTTCCAGTCCCATTCGGCCAGTTCTCCAAACCCAGGATCAGCACCTTCCTGGAAACTGAGGCAATATATTTATTTAATGTCAGTGACCATTGTTTCAGTACACGTGACCTGGCAGCCCGTGATTTTCTGTCCTTTTAACTCATACACAGAAAACCCATGGCATACGGCCCTTCAATTTCCCGATCAGCGCATTGTGTCAATGTATCACCTCACGGGAACAATCTGATCAGAGAATCGGGCATTCAATGTCAATATAATGCCCGCGATCTCTACGATAAAACATTCCACCTTCATCTCTGAATTGCCTCACCCTTATCTTATACAATATTAGAATCAGGCCGCACAGAAGGAGACCATTCGGCCCATCGTGCCTGTGCCGGCTCTTTGAAAGAGCTGTCTAGTGAATCCCACTCCTCCGCTGCTCTTTCCACATAGCCCTGAATTTCCCCCCTTTGAAGTTTATATCTAATTCCCTATTGAAGGTTATTATTGAATCTTATTCCACCGCCCTTTCAGCCAGTGCATTCCAGTTCACAACAACTCGCTGCTTAAAAAGAATTCTCCTCCTCTCCCCCCTCATTCTTTTGCCATTTACCTGAAATCTCTGTCCTCTGGTTACCGACCCTCCTGCCACTGGAAACATGTTCTCTCTATCTACGCTATCAAACTTTCATAATTTTGAACACCTGTATTAAATCTCCCCTTAATCTTCTCTGCTCTAAGGAGAACAATCCCAGCTTCTCCAGTCTCTCCACGTAACTGAAGTCCCTTATTCCAGGTACCATTCTAGTCAATCTTCTCTGCACCCTCTCCAAGAGCTTGACATCCTTCCTAAAGTCTGGTGCCCAGAATTGGACACAATACTCCAGCTGAGGCCGAACCAGTGATTTTTACAGATTTACCATAACTTCCTTGTTTTTGTACTCTATGCCTCTATGTATAAAGCCACGAATTCCGTAAGCTTTTTTTTAAACAGCTTTAGGAACTTCAAAGATGTGTGTATGTGAACCCCGGGTCTCTCTGTTCCTGCACCCCCTTTAACATTGTGCAATTTATATTGCCTCTCCTCATTCTTCATTCCAAAATGCTTCATTTAACACTTTTCTGTGTAAAATTCCACCTGCCATTTGTCTGCCCATTTCACCAGTCTGTGTCCTCCTGACGTCTGTTACTACCCTTCACACTGTTTACCACATTTCCCAGTTTCGTTTCACCTGAAAACTCTGAAATGATGCCCTGTACACCCAGGTCCAGGTCATTAATATATATAATTATCGAGATTCTCCTCTTATCAGTAATGTGCCTATAAAATGCCCTTTCTGATTGTCCTATATGTCTTGTTTGGTTCTCTATTAGTCTATCGTAGCTTTCCTGTATTCTATGTTTATTGTCGGTCCTCTGTGCAAAATAATTGTTTTTAAGGTATTAAAATTGAGTTAGTCGCCCTCTGCATCGACTGAACCCGAATTGGACACTTCTCCCCTATTTAGGACTGGGTATCGCATTAACTTTCATCAACTTTTCAGCATAATCAAAAATCAGATGAAGGATCTAAGTCTAAATGTAAACTTACCCCATTGAGACAATGCAGCAAATCTCCAGAACACTCTTAACCTTCAAATAGTGAAGTGATTTATTGTCATCTCAGTCTTGCACTATGAGATTAATATTATTATATTTTCTCAGTATTAAAGCACCATCCCAGGTTTCCTGACAGCACGTCTCTCGTTGTCCTCTGGTCAGTCGCCAGATGATAATATTTAATCAGCAAAAATGTTGGGGGGTTTTGCTGCTTGACTCAGTGTGCAGTTCAGACGTGAAAATGACCCTCAAAACCCCACCGGATATGCTTGCTGTGTGCGAACAAAAGCTTATCAGATTTTGGTGATTGTGGTAAATGGGCTGTACAGAGAGTGCTCTATAAATTAGCAACATAAATATTTGTTTTTTATTCGTATAAGCAACCAATCTCGAAAGTGGCAAAGTATTTTTTTAATTATGGGATCTGGGCATAATCCTGCTCAGACAAAAGGGGTGAAGATTGACTGACTCTCTGATCAGGGACTCTTGAGGGGAATGAGTCAGGCACTGTCTTTCCAACACTTGATATGGTTCACCTGACAGAGTGCAATAGCCCTCCACTCCCCGAAGGGACAATTATTCTGAAGGGGGTCCAATATTGCCATTTGATCTCCGTGATGTGGGTTCAACTCCACCCTAAACGGGAGATAAAGTGTTCCTTTGCCTGGTGGGGACCATGTAGTAAAGTTCCTCAGCTGCTAACCTTTTACAATCAACTGGATTGAAACCCAGCCCAGATATGGGGATTGAATGGACCAATTTCTGATTGGGGGCTTGGGGGAGCAACAGGCCACACACCATCCCGTCACTGGGGTGCCACGGGGTCAGCTCTGAAATGGCGAGGACCCACAGTCACACAAATAGACTCAGTGAGTTTACCACACACTCTTTTGTCACGACGAGGTGGGAGATAGGGAGATAGAGAGATAAAGGGAGATAGAGAGATAGAGAAAGATAGGGCGATAGAGAGATAGAGGGAGAGCGAGAGATAGAGGGAGATAGGGAGATAGATGGAGAGAGGGAGAGAGGGATAGATGCATAGATGGATAGATAGAGAGAGAGACAGATAGAGAGAAAGGTCAAAAAAAATAAAAATATGAAGAAAAAAGACAAACGAAATATAGTATGAATGAAAGCAAGAATGAAAAAGAATTATAAAAAGATAGTTAAAAAGTAAGGAAGATAAAGGGAAAGACAGCAAGAAAGGTACAAAGAAAGTAAGAAAGAAAGATAAAAGGAAAGATAAAGATCGAAAGAGAGAAAGAAAGAGAATTATACAGAAATAAAAATATTGAAAGAAATATAGAACGATAGAAAGAAAACCTGAAAGGCAGATAGGAAGATAAAGGGAAAGAAAGCAAGATAGAAAGAATGACAGAAAGAAAGAAGGAAATAAAGGAAAGAAGGAAAAAGCAAGGAATGAAAGAAAGAATGATAGAAAGAAAGAAGGAAAGGAAAGAAAGGAAAAAAGAACGATAGAAGGAAAGAAAGAGAGGAAGCAGGAAAGAAAGAAGGAAATAAGGAAAGGGAAGAAAGAAAGTACAAAGACAGAAAGAAAGAACTTTTATCTGTTAAGCGCCGTTGTTTAGAATCGCTTCACAGCCACTGAATCACTTCTCTTTCTGACGTTCAGTTTCTGTTCCTGTGTAGGAGAGTCGCAGCCAATTAACACAAAGCAAGGTTCCACAATCAGCCAATGGCATGGCTTTCGAATTTATTTGTTTTAATGCAAATTATAACAGAGAAAATATGGACAAATCACCTGGAGAGTTTCCTGGTCTTCTTTGAAGGAATTCCAGGGTATCTGCTCCACTCACCCGGATAAGGTCCAGCTTTAACAACTCACTCTGGCTGCTGCATCCCCGACAGTGCTGCACCCCCTCAGTGCAGTTTTGAAGTATGAACGAGATGGTGTCGCCCAAAGTAAGTGAAATTCTGTCCATTTCTGCAATGGGTGAGCCAGGCGGGCAAGTGGAAAATGTACCCCAGGATTACACTGGAGAGAGTCAAATAGTAAACTCGGGAGATTTGGTGCAAAGCTGGACTTCTGCACTGCATCAGTCGGGGCACAGACACATATGGTGTGTTTTACATAACAGTGTAACCTATACAGTGAAACAAAGACAAATATAGGGAACATTTTCATACATTATGTTCGTTGCAGGAATTCCCAATTATTGCATTTAATTTTAAGAGAGCAACAGAGAGAGGGAGACAGAGAGAGAGAGAGAGAGTGAGCATGACAGAGAGAGCGACAGGCAGAGAGAGACAGACAGAAAGAGACAGGCAGAGACAAATAGAGTGACAGAGAGTGAGAGCAGCAGATGGAGTGCGAGGGACAGACCCAGAGAGAGTGACTGACTGACAGACAGACACGCACAGGGAGAGTGGTAGACAGAGAGAGAACACAAGAGACAGAGCGACAGAGAGAGTGAAAGAGACAGCGAGAGCAAGAAAGAGATTGACAATCACAGAGAGAGAGTTACAGACAAAGAGAGAGAGAAACAGGGAGAGAGAGACAGGGAGACAGAGAGAGTGAAACAGACAGCGAGAGTGACAGTGACAATCACACAGACAGACAGACAGAGAGACAGAGAGACAGGCAGACAGAGAAAGAGCAGCAGACAGGAAGAGAGAGCATGAGCAACAGACAAGGAGATAAAGTGAGAGAGCGATAGACTGAGAGATTGAAAAGGACAGTGAGAGCAACAGAGAGAGAGTAACACAGATAGAGAGAGAGAGAGAGCGACAGACAGAGAGTGAAACAGAGAGTGAGAGTGACAGAGTGAGTGACACAGATAGAGAGAGACAGAGAGAGAGAGAAAGAGAGACTAACAGACAGAGAGAGAGAGTGACAGACAGTGAGAGAGAGGCAGGGGGAGAGAGAGACAGACAGGGGCAGAGACAGACACACACAGAGATGGACAGAATGTGTGTGTGTGTGTGTGTGTGTGTGTGTGTGTGTGTCCTGGGCCTGAGAGGGAGAGGCAGACAGAGAGAGAGGGGGACAGAGAGAGACAGAGAGTGTGTGTCCTGGCCCAGAGAGAGAGAGACAGAAATAGACACAAAGAGAGAGACAGAGGGCTGGGCCAGGGAGAAAGAGACAGTGTGTGCATCGTGGGCCAGAGAGAGAGAGACAGAGAGAGAATCCTGCGCCAGACAGTGAGTGTGCATACTGGGCCAGAGAGAGAGTGTGTGTCCTGGGGACAACAGAGAGAGAGAGAAATATATTTACAGACTGAGGTTGAAACACGGAGAACAGCTGGGGAATCCTAATTAGTCACAGAGAGATAAACAGCGACAGAGTGAAATAGAGGGAGAGACCCACACACATAGCAATAGAGAGAGGGACAGAGAGAAACAGAGGGAGAGAGACACCCACACACATAGACATAGAGAGAGGGACAGAGTGAACCAGAGGGAGAGAGAGACCCACACATATAGACACAGAGAGAGAGGGACAGAGAGAAACAGAGGGAGAGAGAGACCCACACACATAGACACAGAGAGAGGGACAGAGAGAAACAGAGGGAGAGAGAGACTCACACACATAGTCGTAGAGAGAGGGACAGAGAGAAACAGAGGGAGAGAGAGACACACACATATAGACATAGAGAGAGGGACAGAGTGAAACAGAGGGAGAGACACACACATGGACATTGAGAGAGGGAGAGAGAGACCCACACATGTAGAAATAGAGAGAGAGACAGATTGAAAATGAGGGGGAGAGAGAGAGAGGGACAGGCACATATAGAAATAGAGAAACAGAGCACAGAGAGAACAACACACTTAGGCAAGAGAGAGATAAAGAGAGACCTACACACATAGACATGGAGAGCGGGACAGAGAGAAACAGAGGGAGAGAGAGACCCACACACATAGAAATAGAGAGAGGGACAGAGAGATACAGAGGGAGAGAGAGACCCGCACACATAGACACACAGAGAGGGACAGAGTGAAACAGTTGGAGAGAGAGACTCACAGACATAGTCATTGTGATAAAAATGATAACTTCCGGGAAGTTATGTCATCACTTCCTGTGAACTATGAACTATGAACTATGAACTGTGTACATACCTCACTTCCTGTCATATGTCACTTCCTGTTGGACTGGTATAAATACTGGTCTGTTCAGTATTGTAAGAGGCTTCTACCAGAGGCATGGTAAAGACCTCTCTTGTGTTTATAGTGTGTTTATAAGTTACTTAAAGCTTACTTTAAAGTTACTTGATGGTAAGTCTCCTTTTTCTTACATCAATTTAAGTAACTTAATATTTACACTGACAAATACTAGACCTTCAGACAAACTCGGAAGTTAAGGATCCAGGGAACCACCCATCATGGAGAAAATCCTTAGACCTATTCATCTGGACTTGGACCCGAATACACCAGCAGCTGGCAGGGTATGGAAGCATTGGTATCGTACTTTTGAGAATTTTCTGGATGAATGTAAAGCGGATGCTCCTGCTAAATTGAAGATACTTGTCAATTATGTGACCCCAAAAGTGTTCGAATATGTTGATGACTGGGATAATTAGGAAGAGGTGATTCGGGCACTTAAGAAACTGTATGCGAAGACCCCAAATGAGGTCTATGCTAGACATCTACTGGCCACAGCCCGACAAGGGCCAGGGGAATCAATTGACGAATTCCTGCAAGAACTTCGCAGGCTCAGCGTAGATTGTAACTTTCAGGCAGCCTCAGCTGAGCTGTACCGCCAAGAAATGATTCGTGATGCTTTCATCTGCGGGATTGCCTCTCCATTTATACACCAGCGTCTACTAGAAAGTAAAACACTTGAGCTACAAAAAGCTTTTGACCTAGCTTGTTCACTGGATTTGGCAAAGAGAAATGCAGACCTCTATCAGCTGCCCAGATCTCGATCTGCTGCTGTAGCTGCAACCAGACAATTCAAGCGGTCTCAGGTGAACCCTATCATGGGGGAATCTAATTCTGATAATTCTGATGAAGAAGAGGAGGACGACCCCACTTTAGCAGCCTCTTGGCAATCTAGGAAGGAATGCTTCTTTGATGGAGATGCTTTTTACCCTAGGAAAACCTGCCCTGCTCGCAATGCAATCTGCAGTTATTGCGGGAAAAAAGGACACTTTGCTAAAGTTTGCCTATCAAGGGCCTCTACGAGGGCCAATCCAGCTAAGGCCTACCGAACTGCCCCAATTAGGGCCTATCAAGATGCTCCAGCTAGGACCTATCAAGCTTCCTCTCGAGCTCTCTCCCGAAGAAGCACACCGAGAGTTTTAGCCACTCTCTGTGCAACGACACCAATTACAGCTGCTTGCCCACAGAACCTGTCTCATGCAGCCACAAAAATTTCAATTAAAGGGCATACCTTAGATGCCTTAATTGACTCAGGAAGTACTGATAGTTTCATTAAGGAACAGATTGTTGTGAAATTGAAACTACATGTCTTCCCATCGGACCAGGCAATTGCGATGGCCCAGTCATCACTTAATACCAGAATCTCCGGCTTTTGTGTTGTTGATATGACACTTCATGGTCGTATGTATCCCTCCACCCGACTTTCGGTGCTCAAGGACTTATGTAGTGATCTCCTCTTAGGGCTGGACTTCCAAAAACAGCATAAGAAACTCACCATTGAGTTTGGTGGATCCAAACCCGGACTTACTATTTCTAATATACCGTCTAAATTACCATTTTGTGCATTATCAGCAGCTTCACTTGATGAACCCTCATTATTTGCCAGTATTCCGCCTCAATGCCACCGATAATAATGAAATCGCGGTGCTTTAATCAGGAAGGCCAATCTTTTATTGCGGCTGAAATCTCTCGACTTCTAGCAGAGGATATCATTGAACCATGTTCGTCGCCCTGGCGGGCTCAAGTCGTCATTGTCAAGAACCCTCTAAAACCTCACAAACAGCGACTATGCATCGATTATTCGCAAACCATCAATCAATATACCGACTTGGACGCCTACCCATTGCCACGCATTGATGATATGGTTAATAAACTGGCCGAATACAAAGTGTTCTCAACTTACGATTTAAAAAGTGCCTATCATCAGTTACCCTTGAAGGTCTCAGATAAGCAGTACACAGCCTTTGAGGCTAATGGACGGCTGTACCAATTTCGTCGCCTCCCATTCGGGGTTACTAATGGAGTGGCTGTCTTTCAACGGGCAATGGATGGCCTGGTTAAGCAGGAAAACCTAAGGGACACTTTTCCCTATCTTGATAACATTACCATTGCAGGTCACGATCAACAGGAACACGACTCCAACCTCCAAAAATTTCGGGATGCCCTCCATCGCCGTAATTTGACCCTGAATGAATCCAAATCTGTTGAGTCGCAACCGACCATCAACATCCTTGGCTACTGCATAGGCAATGGTATCATTAAGCCAGACCCAGAAAGACTTCGCCCGCTCCAAGAGCTCCCGTCACCTAAGAATCCGGCTTCTTTACGTCGGGGTCTCGGTCTGTTTGCATACTACGCTAAATGGATTCCTCATTTTTCGGACAAAATCCAACCCTTGCTGCATGCTAGATCATTTCCACTGGGAACAGCGGCTGTTGCAGCCTTTAACCTTCTCAAAAAACAGTTGGAGAAAGCGGCTCTTCACTCCATTGATGAGAATCTCCCTTTCGTGGTTGAATGTGATGCCTCGGAGGTGGCGATCTCGGCTACTCTGAATCAGGAAGGTCGTCCTGTAGCATTTATGTCCAGGACCTTACAAGGTGCCGAGCTACATTATCCTCCGGTTGAGAAAGAAGCCATAGCCATCATAGAGGCAGTACGGAAGTGGAACCATTTTCTAGCTCGCCAGCACTTTACATTGATCACGGACCAACGATCAGTCGCCTTCATGCTCGATAATCGAAAACGAACCAAAATTAAGAATAATAAAATACAACTTTGGAGGATGGAACTGGCCTCTTTTGGTTATACCATTCTCTATCGGCCTGGCAAGGAGAATGTGGCCCCGGACACCTTCACACGGGCATTCTGCTCCACTATGTCATCCTCCACTCTCATGGATGTCCACAATGGTTTGTGTCATCCTGGCGTTACGCGCATGCTACATTTCGTACGATCACGGAATCTCCCTTTTTCCACTGGAGATGTAAAGAAAATATGCTCAGAATGCCGGCTTTGTGTGGAATTAAAACCTCAGTTCTTCCGCCCCTCAGATGGTATACTCATACATGCAACCCAACCGATGCAACGACTTAGCATCGATTTTAAGGGCCCAGTGCCCTCTTCAACTCGGAACACATATTTGCTCACCATGATCGACGAATATTCACGTTTTCCGTTTGCCTTCCCCTGCTCCAATATGCTGGCGTCCACAGTAATCTGCTGCCTTGAGCAGGTATTTTCTCTCTGTGGCATGCCGGCTTATATTCACTCAGATCGGGGTCCATCCTTTATGTCAAGGGAACTCAAGGACTACCTCTCAGAACGGGGAATTGCTACTAGCAAAACAACACCATACCATCCCATCGGAAATGTGCAGGTAGAGAGGTATAACGGTATCATCTGGAATTCCGTACGTCTCGCTTTAAGATCTCGGGGCCTACCAGACCAGCAATGGGAAACAGTGCTTCCGGATGCATTGCACTCTATACGGTCCCTGCTTTCTACAGCCACAAATACTACACCTCATGAGCGGTTCTTTGGATTCCAGCGTCGCTCATCTCATGGGACATCACTCCCGTCATGGCTAACTACTCCTGGACCTGTATTACTCCGAAGATACGTTCGGACGTCTAAAAATGACCCTCTTGTAGACGAGGTCGAACTAACCGATGCCAACCCCACCTATGCAAACATACGATATTCCGACGGCCGAGAATCTACCGTATCATTACGGGATCTGGCTCCCTGCCCACCAGGACCTAGTGGGACATCGGGTGATGGCATTTCACCAGGAAACTCTTGGGACCTATCGGGTACCCCTCTCCAGGATCCTGATCGGACACCAAATAGCTTGGTGCCGGTAGAACCCCGTGCTCAAGGTTGCGACCCTCCCAGTACCGCGCATGAAAGTACTGATCCGCCACAGACCAGCTCTGCACCTCCCTCTGAACAGAGGCAGTCCAACTTTGAACCTATTGGGGCTCGTACTCAAAGCCATGGTCTCCCCGACCCTTCACAGGGCAATCCAGGCCACACAGACTCTGACCAATGGCCAACCGCATGTAAGCGGACCAGTGACCCTCTACGACGGGAATCCAAACGGGTGCGACTCTTCCTTGTTCGGCGGCTGCGGACCAAAAGGTAGACCACAGCCTCCTAATCCTGCAGGAGGGAAGAATGTGATAAAAATGATAACTTCCGGGAAGTTATGTCATCGCTTCCTGTGAACTATGAACTATGAACTGTGTACATACCTCACTTCCTGTCATATGTCACTTCCTGTTGGACTGGCATAAATACTGGTCTGTTCAGTATTGTAAGAGGCTTCTACCAGAGGCATGGTAAAGACCTCTCTTGTGTATATAGTGTGTTTATAAGTTACTTAAAGCTTACTTTAAAGTTACTTGATGGTAAGTCTCCTTTTTCTTACATCAGTCATAGAGAGAGGGACAGAGAGAAACAGAGGGAGAGAGAGACCCGCACACATAGACACAGAGAGAGGGACAGAGTGAAACAGAGGGAGAGAGAGAGACCCACGTACATAGACACACAGAGAGGGACAGAGTGAAACAGTTGGAGAGAGAGACTCACAGACATAGTCATAGAGAGAGGGACAGAGAGAAACAGAGGGAGAGAGAGACCCACACACGTAGACAGAGAGAGAGGGACAGAGAGAAACAGAGGGAGAGAGAGACTCGAACACCTAGATATAGAGAGAGGGACAGGGAGAAACAGAGGGAGAGAGACCCACACACCTAGAAATAGAGAGAGGGACAGAGAGAAATACAGGGAGAGACACACACACGTTGGAATAGAGAGAGGGACAGAGTGAAACAGAGGGAGAGAGAGAGAGAGAGAGACAGGCATACATAGAAATAGAGAAACAGAGCACAGAGAGAACAACACACTTAGGCAAGAGAGAGATCCAGAGAGACACACACACATAGACATAGAGAGTGGACCAGAGAAAAACAGAGGGATGGAGAGACCCACACACGTAGAAATAGAGAAAGAGACTGATTGAAACAGAGTGAGAAGGAGACCCACACACGTAGGCATAAAGAGAGGGACAGATTGAAACAGAGGGAGAGACCCACACACATAGCAATAGAGAGAGGGACAGAGAGAAACAGAGGGAGAGAGAGACCCACATACATAGGCACAGAGAGAGGGACAGAGTGAAGCAGATGGAGAGAGAGACTCACACACAGTCATAGAGAGAGGGACAGAGCGTAACAGAGGGAGGGAGAGACCAACACACATAGACATAGAGGGACAGAGAGAAACAGAGGGGGAGAGAGACCCACACACATAGACACAGAGAGAGACAGCGAGAACCAGAGGGGGGCAGAGACCCACACACATAGACACAGAGAGAGGGACAGAGAGAAACAGAGGGAGAGAGAGACCCACACACATAGACATAGAGAGATGGACAGAGTGATGCAGAGGGGGAGAGAGACCCACACACATAGATAGAGAGAGAGACAGAGAGAAAAAGAGTGAGAGAGAGACATGTACACTTAGAAATAGAGAGAGGAAGAGAGCGAAACAGAGGGAGAGAGAGACCCACACACATAGACAGAGAGAGAGGGACAGAGAGAAACAGCGGGAGAGAGAGACACACACACAGATATAGAGAAAGGGACAGAGAGAAACAGAGGGAGAGAGAGGGTCAAAAATGTTTGACACCTACAGAATGTTGGAAACCTGTACTTTTTGTTATGTAAGCTTTGGCAACATGGTTCCCTGTAAACTTTCATGCCAATAAAGCATTTGAATTGAATTGAATTGAATTGAGAGAGGGACAGAGTGAGACAGAGAGAGAGAGAGACCCACACATAGATATAGAGAGAGGGACAGAGAAAAACAGAGCGAGAGAGAGACATGCACTCTTAGAAATAGAGAGAGGGCAGAGTGAAACAGAGCGAGAGAGAGTCACAACCACATAGACAAAAAGAGAGGGACAGAGCGAAATAGAGGGAGAGAGAGACCCACATACATAGACACCGAGGGAGGGATAGAGTGAAACAGAGGCGGAGAGAGACACACACACGTAGAAATTGAGAGAGAGACAGATTTAAAATGAGGGGGAGAGAGAGAGAGACCCATACACAGAAATAGAGAAACAGGGCACAGAGAGAACAACATACTTAGGCAAGAGAGAGATACAGAGAGACCCACACACATAGACATAGAGAGCGAGACAGAGAGAAACAGAGGGATGGAAAGACCCACACATGTTGACATGAAGAGAGGGACAGAGAGAAACAGAGGGAGAGAGAGACCCACACACATGGAGAGACAGAGAGATACAGAGGGAGAGAGAGACCCACACACATTGAAATGAAGAGAAACAGAGGGGGAGGGAGACACACACATAAACAGAGACAAAAAGAGAGGGACAAGGGAAACAGAGGGACAGAGAGTCCCACACACACAGACATCCAGAGAGGGACAGGGTGAACCAGAGGGAGAGAGAGACCGACACACATAGACATAGAGAGAGGGACAGAGAGACACAGAGGGAGGGAAACAGAGAGAACAACACACTGACGATGCCACCTTACATACCATGCTTCTGATATGTCTTCCTTTTTCCTCAACCGAAGGGTCCCCTCCACTGTGGTTGACATGGCCCATGACCGTGTCCATTCTATCTCCCGCACTTCTGCCCTCACCCCTGCTCCTCCCTTCTGCAACCACGATAAAGTCCCCGTTTCCTCACCTTTCACCCCACCAGCCTGCACATTCAACGGATGATCCTACGCCATTTCTGCCACCTCCAGCATGATCCCATCATCAACACATCTTCCCCTCACCTCCCCTTTCAGCATTCTGAAGGGACCGCTCCATCCGCGACGCCCTGGTCCACTCCTCTATCACCCCTAATAACCCTTCCCTTTCGCCTGACACCTTCCCGTGCAAGCACAGGAGATGCAACACATGCCCTTATACCTCCCGCCTTCCCACTGTCCAGGGCCCCAAACACCCCTTCCATGTGAAACAGCGATTTAATTGTTCATCTTGCAATTTAGTATACTGTATTCGCTGCTCAGAATGCAGTCTCCTCCACATTGGGGAGACCAAATGCAGATTGGGTGACTGCTTTGTGGAACACCTCCATTCAGTTCGTAAGGGGGTCACTGAGCTTCCGGTCGCCTGTCACTTTAATTCTCCGCTCCACTCCCTCTCAGACCTCACCATCCTCGGCCTCTTGCATTGTTCCATGGAAGCTCAACGTAAGCTCGAGTTAAGGTGGAGGTGCGGCCTGCCGCTTTTTCAGCAGCCGCCTGCCCGCACCTCCGTCCCCGGCCTCCTACACCAACCCCCCCGCAGCATTGCCGGCTGTTTCCTGAGAGCCCGGCACTTCTCCTTGGTGCCGGGCTCATTTGCCGGCACTCGCGAGCGGGGATCGCGCTGTTGCAGGCACCTCCCCCTTAACAGTGGGAGGAAGGCCTGCAGTACCGCAGCCTGCCATGCCGAAGCGGGTGGTGCTGCGGCACTTTGCGCGCCGATATTCAGTTTCAGCGCCCCAAGTGGGGCGCCGAAACCCTTGTTTAGCGGCCGGCTTCCACTTGAGGCGCTGAAACTGAATATCCTGATGACGCAAGTGGCTCCGCGCGCAGCGGTAATTCCGGCGCCCAGGCGAGCTGGGTGCCCCAAACTGAATTTCTAGGCCTATGTACCTTAAAGCACCGCCACTGTGACTAATCCTTTATAAATGTTAATGAGATCAGCATGAATGGTTTGTATTTCAGGGGGTTGCCTGAAAGATGGAATTGAGAATTTTGATTTAAAAGCAGCACCCAAACAAAAACCTGAACCCTGGACCTTAAGACTAAAAGTCTGGGCCTAGAAATTCAGTGGGCTGCGCCACCCATTAGCACCCAAAGAGGGCACTTAGTGGGTTTAACGCCACTGGCCACGCCTCCCGCTAAATTTAGCGGGACGCTAATGGCGGCGCTTGCCGTTAGCGCTGCGTAGCTACCGATGATGTCATCGGTGTGCGCAGTGCCCTGCTACCACCCCGATCGCGAAATTTGGTAGAGCCCCCTGCTTTAACACCGGTCGTAATTTGCAACCAGTTCAGGGGGGCCTACCTGCGGCGGTAGAGGCGCTGAGGTGCGTGGCGGCCATTTTTTTTTGCTGGCCGTCCCCCGCGTTTTGCCGGCTGTGTCCCAAGAGCCTGGCACTCCTCCTCGGCAGCAGTCCCCTCCCCTTTAAGAAGGGGAGGAAGGCCTGCAGTACTGCGATTGTCAGTTGCAGCGTCCCAAGAGGGACGCGGGGCGCCTCGAGTAGCACTGCGCTTCCGTCTGGGGCACTGAAACTGAATTTCTGGCGGGCGGTCGCGACGCCCTCCAGGGCAGAACTTCTGGTGCCCTAACGAGGCTGGCATCCCAAATGGGGCGCCAGTGAATTTCTAGGCCTTGATGTTTTACCGACAGAGCTATCTGGGCTCACACTCTTTTCACAACACAGCGACATCAAGTGGCTGATATTGAACATTACATTGTTCACATTCTGCATTTCATTCTGTAGTCAGGAGGGGACCAACAACAATGACTTTGGTCTTCCCTATATTTAATTGGAGAAAATGTCTGATCATCCAGCACTGGACTAGCAGTCTGACAATTTAGAAACCGTGGAGGGGATCGCGAGAGGTGGTGGTGAGGTGGAGCTGGGTGTTATCAGCATACATGTGGAGCCTGACACTGTGTTTTTGGATGATGTCGTCAAGGGGCAACATGTAGATGACAATTAAGAGGGGGCTGAGTATAGATCCTTGGGGGACATCAGAGGTGATGATGCGGGAGCAGGAAGAGAAGCCATTGCAAATGATTCTCTGTTTTATGTCGAATAAATCCAATAATAGCACCTCAGACTTTTATTCTGGGGGACAAGGGTTCAAGACTCTGGTCAAGTGTTGCTTTTCTCAATGAACTCAACACCCAATTTACACTTGAAAGCAGTGCCATTAGAAAATACCCTGTCAAAAAGCTCAGGCGTGATTGCAAAGTTATAAAATGTATTAAGCAAATATTTCAAAATAATTATATTTCAAAAATCAGGTGTTGTGGCAATCATGTAACACATATTAATGAGTTTTATTGAGACAGCAAGCAAGATCTGCTTGGAATACTCGTGCTCATTTTCTTTATTCGTTCCTGGGATGTGGGCATCGCTGGCAATGCCAGCATTTATTGCCCATCGCTAATTGCCCTTGAGAAGCTGGTGGTGGTGAGCCGCCTTCTTGAACCACTGCAGTCCATGTGGTGAAGGTACTCCCGCAGTGCTGTTTGGGAGGGAGATCCTGGACTTTGAACCAGCGACGATGATGGCAATATTGTTCCAAGTCGGGATGGTGTGTGTCATGGAGGGGAACGTGCAGGTGGTGGTATTCTCATGCTCCTGCTGCCTTTGTCTTTCTAGTTGGTTGAGGTCATGGGTTTGGTAGGTGCTGTCGAAGAAGCAATGGTGATTTGCTACATTGCATCTTTTAGATGGCACAAACTGCAGCCATGGTGCGCCAGTGGTGGAGGGAGTGAATATTTAAAGTGCTGGATGGAGTGACAATCAAGCTGACAGCTTTATCCTGGATGGTGTCGAGCTTCTTCAGTGTTGTTGGAGCTGCAGTCATCCAGGCAAGTGGAGAGTATTACATCACACTCATTATTTGTGCCTTGTAGATGGTGGAAAGGATTTGGGGAATCCGGAGTTGAAACACTCGCCGCAGAATATCCAAACTCTGACCTGCTCTTGTTGCCACAGTATTTATGTGGCTGGTCCAGTTAAGTTTCTGGTCAATGGTGACCCCAGAGTCTTGACGTTGAGGGATTCAACAATGGTAACGCTGTTGAATATCAGGAGGTGATGTTTAGGCGCACTCTTGTTGGAGATAGCCATTGTCTGGCACTTGTGTGGCACGAATGTTACTTGCCACTTATCAACTCCAGCCTAAATGTCATCCAAGTCTTGCTGCATGCGGGCATAGACTGCTTCATTATCTGAGGAATTGCAAATGGAACTGAACACTGTGTAATCATCAGTGAACACCCCCACTTCTGACCTCATTATGGAGGGAAGGTCATTGATGAAGCAGCTGAAGATGGTTGGGCCGAGAACACTGCCCAAAGGAACTTGCGCAGCAATGTCCTGCGGCTGAGATGATTGTCCTCCAGCAACCACAGCCATCTTCCTTTGTGCTTGGTATGACTCCAGCCAATGGAGAGTTTTCCCCCTGATTCCCGTTGATTTCAATTTTACTACGCCTCCTTGATGCCACACTTGGTCAAATGCTGCCTTGATGTCAAGTGCAGTCACTCTCACCTCACCTCTGGAATTCAGCTCTCTTGTCCATGTTTGGACCAAGGTTGTAATTAGGTCTGGAGCCGAGTGGTCTTGGCGGAACCCAAACTGGGCATCAGTGAGCAGGTTATTGGCGAGTCAGTGCTGCCTGATAGCACTGTCGATGACACCTATCATCACTTTGCTGATGATTGAGATTAGACTGATGGGGCAGTAATTGGCTGGATTGGATTTGTCCTGCTTTTTGTGGACACGATATACCTAGGCAGCTTTCCACATTGTCAGGTAGATGCCAGTGTTGTAGCTGTACTGGATCAGAATGTCTAGAGGCGCGGCTAGTTCTGGAGCACAAGTCTTCAGCACAACAGTCGGGATTTTGTCGGGGCCCATAGCCTTTGCTGTATCCAGTGCGCTCAGCCCTTTCTTCATAGAATCATAGAATCATAGAAAGTTACAGCATGGAAGGAGACCAGTTCAGCCCATCGTGTCCGCGCCGGCCAACAAAGAGCTAGCCAGCCTAATCCCACTTCCCAGCTGTTGGTCCGTAGCCCTGCAACTTAGAGCAACCCAAGTGCACATCCAAATACTTTTTAAATGTGGTTAGGGTTCCTGCCTCTACCACCCTTTCAGTCAGTCATATTCAGAACCCCAGAACCCTCTGGGTGAAGAATTTCCCCTCAAATTTCCTCTAAACCTTCCACCAATTACTTTAAATCGGTGCCCCCTGGTTTTTGACCCTCCTGCTAAAGGAAATAGGTCCTTTCTATCGACTTTATCTAGGCCCCTCATAATTTTATACACCTCAATAAGGTTTTCCCTCAGCCTCCTCTGTTCCAAGGAAAACAGACCCAGCCTATCCAGTCTTTCCTCATAGCTAAGATTCTCTACTCCCGGCAACATCCTTGTAAATCTCCTCTCTACTCACTCTAGTGCAATCACATCTTTCCTGTAGTGTGGTGACCAGAACTGCACACAGTACTCTAGCTGAGGCCTAACTAGTGTTTTACACATTTGAAGCATAACCTCCCTGCTCTTGTATTCTGTGCCACGATGAATAAACGTAAGTATTCCATATGCCTTCTTAACCACCTTAACTACTTGGCTTGCTACCTTCAGGGATCTGTGGACATGCACTCCAAGGTCCCTTTTTTCCTTTACACTAATCAGTGTCCTACCATTTAATGTGTATTCCCTTTCCTTGTTAGCCCCCCCCCCCCACCCCCCGGAGTGCATTAACTCACACTTCTCCGGATTTAATTCCATTTGCCACTGTTCTGTCCACCTGACCAGGTCATTGATATCTTCCTACAATCTACATCTTCCTTCTTCAGGATCAACCACACAGCCTATTTTAGCATCATCTGCAAACTTCTGAAATCATACCCCCTATGTTCAAGTCAAGATCGTTGATATATACCACAAAAAGCAAGGGACCTTGTACTGAGCCCTGCGGAACCCCACTGGAAACATCCATCAAACATTACCCTCTGCTTCCCGTCTCCGGCCCAGTTTTGAATCCAACTTGACACTTTACCCTGGATCCCTTGGGCTTTTAAATTCGTGACCAGTCTGTCATGTGGAACCATATCAAAAGCCTTGATATCACGTGGATTGAATTGAATTGGCTGAAGACTGGCTTGATTGATGGTGTGAAACCTCAGGAAGAGGCCGAGATATATCTTTTCACTCGGCACTTCTGGTTGAAGATAGTTGCAAATGCTTCAGCCTTGTCTCGCGATAGCATGCTGGCCTCCACCATCAATGAGGAGAGGGATGTTCATGGAGTCTCCTTCCCCTAGTTCTTTAACGATCCACCACCATTGACAGCTGGATGGGGCAGGGCTGCGTTGCTTTGATCTGATCCGTTGATTTTGCGATTGCTTAGCACAGGGCTGTTTTGAAGCTTTGTTTGCATTGTCCCCACGTCCATTTTTATTCTTGCTCACCCAGTTCCCAGTGCATGCATTTGAAAGGATTTTTAATGTGTCTGCTACTTACAGGGCTGACAAATGGCAGGTAGCTTTCGCACCTCACAAGTGCCAGGCAATGAGTATCTCCAAAAAGCGAGAGTCTAACCACTGCCCCTTGAGATTCAATGGCATTATCATCGCCGAATGACCCCACCATCAACATCCTGGGGTCACCACTGACCAGAAACTTAACTGGACCAGCCACATAAATCCTATGGCAACAAGAGCAGGTCAGAGTCTAGGTGATCTGCGGCGAGTGTCTCAGCTCCTGACTCCCCAAAGCCTTTCCACCATCTACAAGGCAGAAGTAAGGAGCGTGATGGAATTCCCTCCACTTGCGTGGATGAGTGCAGCTCCAACAAAAACTCAAAAAGCTCGACACCATCCAGGAGAAAGCAGCCCGCTTGATTTGCACCCCATCCACCACCTTAAACATTCACTCCCTCCACCACCAGCATACCGTGGCTGCAGTGTGTACCATCTACAAGATGCAGTGCAGCAACTCGCCAAGGCTTCTTCGGCAGCACCCCCCAAACCCGCAACCTCTTCCACCTAGAAGGTCAAGGGCAGCAGGCGCATGGGAACACCACCACCTCCAAGTTCCCCTCCAAGTCACACACCACCCTGACTTGGAAAAATATCGCTGTCATCGTCGCTGGGTCAAAATCCTGGAACTCTCTCCCTAAACAGCACTGTGGGAGTACCTTCACCACACAGACTGCAGCGGTACAAGAAGATGGCTCACCACCACCTTCTCAAGGGCAACTAGGGATGGGCAATAACAACAGAAAACGTTGGAAAAACTCAGCAGGCCAGGCATCATCCGTGGAGAGAAGTTAAAGTCAACGTTTCAGGTCAAAACACTTTATCAAGACTAAAGAGGCACAGGGAATGAAATTGATTAAGAGGCCAGGCTGGGAGAGAACAAAATAGAAATGAAGAGACATTAAGAGGTATTCAAAACGAGACGAGATGGTGATAGGACTAGTGGAGACAAAAGACAGCTCTAGATTGGGAGAATGTGAGACAGCTGCCATGGGGGAGAGAGAAAAAAAAAGAGAAAGGGGGGGAAAGGCCAAAACAAAGGTGTGGATAAAAAATATAAGTAAAAATGAAATAGGGGCCGAGGTTATGATCTGAAATTGTTGAACTCGATATTGAGTCCGGAAGGCTGTAAAGTGCCTAATCGGAAGATGAGGTGCTGTTCCTCGAGTTTACGTTGAGCTTCCATGGAACAATGCAAGAGGCGGAGGACAGTAAGGTCCAAGTGGGAATGGGGTGGTGAATTAAAATGATAGGCGACCTTACAGACTGAAAGGAGGTGTTCCGCAAAGCTGTCACACAATCTGCGTTTGGTCTCCCCAATCTAGAGGAGACTGCATCGTGAGCAGCGAATACAGTATACTAGATTGCAAGAAGTACAAGTAAATCACTGTTTCATCTGGAAGGGGTGTTTGGGATCCTGGACAGTGGGAAGGGGGGGGAAAGGGCAGGTGTTACATCTCCTGCGCTTGCACGGGAAGGTGCCAAGCGAAGGGGAAGGGGTGCTGGGTGTGATAGAGGAGTGGACTAGTGTGTCTCAGAGGGAGCGGTCCCTATGGAATGCTGAAAGGGGAGGGGAGGGGAAGATGCGTTTGGTGTTGGGATCACTTTGGAGGTGGCGGAAATGGCGGAAAATGATCCGTTGAATGTGGAGGCTGGTGGGGTGAAAGGTGCCTTCGACTCTTCTGACGCTTCAACAAAAAACTTTTTTTCTTCCTTTCCGATGTCAAGGATCGCAAGCTTCATCAACTCTTGAACACCAATGCCCCTCCGGAACCTTCTTCCCCTTCACTTTCCTCTGACCCCCCTTCTCCCAATATCACCCCTTGCCGCATTTTCACTATCCTCTCTGACCTTCCCCTCTCTGACCCTGAACGATCAGTCCTCAGCAAAGGCCTGAGCTTCATCCCCTTACACCCCCACCTCAATGAATTTCGAGCTCGGCACGATGTTGAGCTATTTTTCTGCTGCCTTCATCTCCGTGCCCACTTCTCTGGCCAGGAGTCTTCCCCCCGCACGACTGACCCTTTCTCCCACTTTCAGAATTCCCGTTCTACCTGGAGCCCTCCCCTGGCTTCTTACCCTCTCTAGACCTTTCCATCGCTAACTGCCACCATGGCATCGGCCGTCTCCATTTCTCTGCTCCCCTCACTCACTCCAACCTACCTCCCTCTGAACTTGCAGCACTCCATTCTCTTAGATCCAACCCTGACATTGTCATTAAACCTGCTGACAAGGGTGGTGCTGTTGTTGTTTGGTGAACTGACCTCTACCTAGCGGAAGCTGAACGCCAACTCTCTGACACCTCCTCCTACCTCCACCTGGACCATGACCCCACTACCGAACATCAAACCACCGTTTCCAAGACTGTCACTGACCTCATCTCCTCTGGAGATCTTCCCCCCGTGGCCACCAACCTCATAGTTCCCCCACCCCACACAGCCCGCTTCTACCTCCTTCCCAAGACCCACAAACAGGACTGCCCTGGTAGACCCATCGTTTCAGCCTGTTCTTGCCCCATGGAACTTATTAAGGATAAGAAGTAAGCCATTTAGGACAGAGATGAGCAAGAATTTCTTCACCCAGAGAGTGGTGAAGCTGTGGAATTCTCTACCACAGAAGGCAGTTGAGGCCAAGTCTTTAAATATATTCAAGAAGAAGTTAGATATATTTCTTAGAACTAAAGGTATCAAGGGATATGGGGAGAAGGCAGGTACGGGCTACAGAGTTTGGCTGATCAGCCATGATCTCATCGAATGGCGGAGCAGGCTCGAGGGGCCGAATGGCCTACTCCTGCTCCTATCTTCTATGTTTCTATGATTGCTGAAAGGGAAGGGGAGGAGAAGATGCATTTGGTGGTGGGATCACTTTGGAGGTAGCGGAAATGCGGAGGATGATCCGTTGAATGTGGAGGCTGGTGGGGTGACAGGTGAGGACAAGGGTAACCCTATCGTGGTTCTCGGAGGGAGGGGCAGGTGTGAGGGCAGAAGTGCGGGAGATAGAATGGACACAGTCGAGGGCCATGTCAACCATGGTAGAGTGGAATCCTCTGTTGAGGAAAAAGGAAGACATGTCAGAAGCTCTGGTGTGGAAGATGGCATCGTCGGAGCAGATGCGGCGGAGATGAAGAAACTGGCAGAATGGAATAGAGTCCTTACAGGAGGCGGGGTGGGAGGAAGTGTAGTCCAGGTAGCTGTGGGAGTCGGTGGGCTTGTAGGGAATTTTGGTCAATAACCTATCCCCAGAGATGGAGACGGAGAAGTCGAGGAAGGGAAGGGAAGAGTCAGAGATGGACCATGTGAAGCTGAGTGAAGGGTGGAAATTGGAGGCAAAGTGAAAGAAATTGTCTTGTTCAGGGCGAGAGCAGGAAACGGCACTGATGCAGTCATCAACGTATCAGAAAAAGAGGCGAGGGAGAGGACCCGAGTAGGACTGGAACAAAGAGTGTTCCACATATCCCACGAAAAGGCAGGCATAGCTAGGACCCATGCGGGTATCCATAGCAACACCTTTGATTTGGAGGAAATGAGTGGAGTCAAAGGAGAAGTTGTTCAATGTGAGAACAAGTTCAGCCAGGCGGAGGAGGGTAGTGTTGGATGGGGAGTGGTTGGGCCTCTGTTCAAGGAAGAAGTGGAGCGCCCTCAGGCCATCCTGGTGGGGGATGGAGGTGCAGAGTGATTGTACATCCATGGTGAAAAGGAAGCGTTTGGGGCCAGGAAACTGGAAACTGCTAAAGTGGCAGAGGGCGTCATAATACCCAGTCGAAGATGGCCTGATCTCTGGTTGGTTCCTCGACATATTGTTCCAGAAAACCATCCCGTAAACATTCTAGGAATTCCTCTTCCACAGTATTTTTACTAATTTGGATAGCCCAATCTATATGTAAATTAAAGTCACCCATGATGACTGCTGTGCCCTTACTGCATGCTTCTCTAATTTCCCTTTTAATGCCATCCCCAACCACCGTATTACTGTTTGGAGGTCTATATACCACTCCCACTAACGTTTTCTGCCCCTTGATAGTTCTCAGTTCTACCCATACAGATTCCGCATCATCAGAGTTAATATCCTTCCTTTCAATTGTGCTAACCCCCTCTTTAACCAGCAATGCTACCACACCTCCCTTTCTTTTTTGCCTATCCTTCCTAAATATTGAATACCCCTGGATGTTGAGTTCCCAGCCTTGGCCACCCTGGAGCCATGTTTCTGTAATCGCAATCAAATCATATTCATTTACCTCTATTTGCGCAGCTAATTCATCCACCTTGTTCCGAATGCTCCTTGCATTAAGACACAAAGCCTTCAAGCTTGTATTTTAACGCTCTCAGACCTATATGAATTATTATTTACTGTGGCCATGTTTGATTTAAACCGTTGATTTCTCTGTCTGCCACTTTTGTTTTCCTCCTTCCTGTCTTTTGCTTTATTCCTTGTTTCCCTTTCCTCTGTCTCCCTGCTCAGGTTCCCAACCCCCTGCCATTTTAGTTTAAACCCTCCCAACAGCACTAGCAAACACTCCCCCCAGGACAACAGTCCCAGCCCTGCTCAGGTGCAAACCGTCCGGTTTCAACAGGTCCAACCTCCCCGAGAACCGGTTCCAATGTCCCAGGAATTTGAATCCCTCCTCCTTGCACCATTCCTCTAGCCACGTATTCATTTGAAATATCCTCCTATTTCTACTCTGACTAGCACGTGGCACTGGTAGCAATCCTGAGATTACTACCTTTGAGGTCCTATTTTTTAATTTACCTCCTAACTCCCTATATTCTGCTTTTAGGACCTCATCCCGTTTTTTACCTATATCGTTGGTGCCTATGTGCACCACGACAACTGGCTGATCGCCCTCCCCCTCCAAAATGTTCTGCAGCCGCTCCGAGATGTCCTTGACCCTTGCACCAGGGAGGCAACACACCATCCTGGAGTCTCGATTGCGGCCGCAAAAACGCCTATCTATTCCCCTTACAATTGAGTCCCCTATCACTATAGCTCTTCCACTCCTTTTCCTCCCAGCCTGTGCAGCAGAGCCACCCTTGGTGCCAGGAAGTTGGCTGCTGCTGCCTTCCCCTGATGAGTCATCCCCCCCAACAGTATTCAAAGTGGTATATCTGTTTGAGAGGGGGATGGCCACAGGGGATTCCTGCACTACCTGCCTATGCCTCTTACTCTGCCTGCTGGTCACCCATTCCCTTCCTGCCTGTACACCCTTTACCTGCAGTGTGACCAACTCGCTAAATGTGATATTCACGACATCCTCAGCATCGCGAATGCTCCAAAATGAATCCATCCACAGCTTCAGTGCCGCAATGCGGTCTGTCAGTAGCTGCAGCTGGACACACTTTCCGCACACATGGTCGTCAGGGACGCAGGAAGCGTCCCTGATTTCCCACATAGAGCAAGAGGAGCATATTACGGGGCTGGGCTGTCCTGCCATGACTTAACCTTTAATTAATTAATTAAAATTAAATGAATCCCACCAATTTCACTTCAATTAAATGATATACTCAAAGGCCCTTGCTTAATAGTAGTCCCAGGCAGTGATCCCGTCTGTGCAGCACCTTTCTCTCACACACCCACTCTCACTGCCTCCCCCAGGCTTCACTTCACAAATACACTTTCCCCACAAACCCCCGCCATGCTCTTTAATGTTTTGTTTTTTATACGGTTGTGTGGGTTAAAGTAAAAATTGATCTTGAGCTAACTGCAACTGTAGAGCCAGGGCAAAGATGTAGTGTAGATGTAGTGTCCAGGGTTCAATCCCTGATTGGGCGTTGCTTTTATCAGTGAAAACAAATCCCAGTTTACACTTGAAAGCCATGCCAAATTTTTAGAACCTCTCTGGCCACAGAGGAGATGCCAGAGGACTGGACGACAGCTATTCAAGAAAGCTAGTAGGGATAAACCAGGGAATTACAGGCCAGTGAGCCTAACATCAGTGGTAGGGAAATTATTAGAAAAAATTCTGAGGGACAGAATTAGTCTCCACTTGGCGAGTCAAGGATTAATCAAGTATAGTCAGCATAGCTTTGTCAGGGGGAGATCATGTCTAACCAATTTGATTGAATTTTTTGAGGGGATGACTAAGTGTGTGGATGAGGTTAGTGCAGTTGATGCAGTCTACATGGACTTCAGTAAGGATTTTGACAAAGTCCCGCATGGGAGACTGGTCAAGGAGAATCCAAAATTGGCTTAGTGGCAGGAGGCAGAGGGTGATGGCCAAAGGTTGTTTTTGTGACTGGAAGCCTGTGTCCAGTGGTGTACCACAGGGATCAGTGCTGGGTCACTTGCTGTCTGTACTGTACATTAATGATTAGATATTAATGTAGGAGGTATGATCAGTAAGTTCGCAGATGACACGGAAATTGGTGGAGTGGTAAATAGCGAGGAGGAAAGCCTCAGGCTACAGGACGATATAGACGGGTTGGTCAGATGGGCAGAAAAGTGTAATTTAACCCTGAAATGTGTGAGGTGATGCATTTTGGGAGGACTAACAAGGCAAGGGAATATATAATGAATGGTAGGACCCTCGGAAGGACAGAGAATCAGAGGGACCTTGGTGTGCATGTACATAGATCCCTGAAGGCAGCGGGACAGGTAGATAAGGTGGTTAAGAAAGCATACTCGCCTTCATTAGCCGAGGCATAGAATATAAGAGCAAGGAGGTTATGATGGCACTGCACAAAACGCTAGTTAGGCCACAGCTGGAATACTGTGTGCAGTTCTGGTCGCCACACTATAGGAAGGATGTGATCGCATTGGAGAGGGTGCAGAGGAGATTCACCAGGATGTTACCTGGGCTGAAGAGAGACTAGATAGGGTAGATAGAAACAAACTTTTCCCCTTCGTAGAGGGGTCAATAACCAGGGGGCATAGATTCAAGGTAAGGGGCACAAGGTTTAGAGGGGATTTGACGAAACACTTTTTCACCCAGAGGGTGGTAGAGGCTGGAAACCTCACAACATTCAAGAAGCATTTAGATGAGCACTTGAAACGCCATAGCATACAAGGCTACGGACCACGTGCTGAAAACTGGGATTAGAATAGACAGGGCTTGATGGCCAGCGTGGACACGGTGGGCCGAAGGGCCTCTTTCTGTGCTGTATAACTCTATGACTCTAAGTTTACAGCACAGAAGGAGGTCATTCAGCCCATCTTGTCCGTGCCAGCAAATAAATAGCGCTCCAACCTATTCCCACTTTCCAACAGTTGGTCTGTAGCCCTGTAGGTTATGGCACTTCAGATGCCTAATCAAGTACTTTTTTAATGTGATGATGGTTTCTACCTCTACCACCCTTTCATGCAGTGAGTTCCAAAAACCCCACCATCCTCTGGATGAAAAAAATCCTCCTCAAATCCCCTCTAAACCTCCTAACAATTACTTTAAACCTATACCCCCTGCTTATCAACCCCTCAGCTGAGCGAAATAGGTCCTTCCTGTCCATTCTATCTAGGCCCCTCAGAATTTTATACACCTCAATTAGGCCTCCTCTATTCCAAAGGAAACAACCCCAGCCTATCCAATCTTTCCTCCTAGCTAAAATTCCCCATCACCTTAATTAGTTCTCCCCTCAGCCTCCTTTACTCCAAAGAAAACAACCCCAGCCTATCCAATCTTTCCTCCTAGCTAAAAGTTCCCATCACAGGCAACATCCTCATAAAGCTCCTCTGCTTCCCCTCTAGTGCAATTGCAGCTTTTAAAGGCTCTTTATAATGTGTCCATGACTACACAACCCACTCTGGGTCCAGGCGTATTGTGTATATGTAAAACAGTCCATGACTACACAACCCACTCTGGGTCCAGGTATATTGTGTAGCAGTAAAACAGTCCGTGACTACACAAACCTCTCTGGATCCAGGTATATTGTGTATCAGTAAAACAGTCCGTGACTACACAAACCGCTCTGGGTCCAGGTATATTGTGTATCAGTAAAACAGTCCATGACTACACAACCCACTCTGGGTCCAGGAATATTGTGTATCAGTACAACAGTCCATGACTACACAACCCACTCCGGGTCCAGGTATATTGTGTATCAGTAAATCAGTCCGTGACTGCACAACCCACTCTGGGTCCAGCTATATTGTGTATCAGTAAAACAGTCCGTGACTGCACAACCCACTCTGGGTCCAGGTATATTGTGTATCAGTAAAACAGTCCGTGACTGCACAACCCACTCTGGGTCCAGGTATATTGTGTATCAGTAAAACAGTCCGTGACTACACACCCCACTCTGGGTCCAGGTATATTATGTATCAGCAAAACAGTCCGTGACTACACAACCCACTCTGGGTCCAGGTGTATTGTGTATCAGTAAAACAGTCCGTGACTACACAACCCACTCTGGGTCCAGGTATATTGTGTATAAATAAAACAGGTTTATTAAGCATTAAGCATCCAGTACAAAGAAATAATATTTAACAAGAAGATAGTTGTAGTCTCTTCATTGAACGCTGGCATTCCTTCTGAATGACTACGGCGCAGTCTCCTTAGTTGTTTTGCTGTGTTCTGTTGACTGAAGCTCACTTCTCTAGATTCTTGCTGTGTTCTGTTGACTGAAGCTTCTCAAACTCTGGTTATGTAGTGCGCTGCTTTCGGTGTTCAATACCTGAATCTTTATACCCTTTTTCCTCCCGTTTTGCCTACGTGGCAGTAATTAACTCTCTGACACCTGGTAAATGCCTTGCTTTCCTCGTTAGCCATGTTATGACCTTGTTGATCCCACTCGGTCTCTTTCCGTGCACAACAAAGTGCCCTTATCTTAGATGTTCACTTTTCACAGACCATTTCTTAAAATGTTTTCTAAACAATCTGTCCATCCTATAGCTGTACAAATGAAGGATGTCTCCAACTCCTATCTCTCTTTCTACTTCTTATCTCTTTAAACATAATATTACCGAATTCCTCATCTCCGCCAGTCTCCATGTTGATCCAGCACAACATTCTATTATTTCAGTAACCGAAAACAGAGGTTTCTAGTCAGATTGGCATAACTTCCCATCCTGCTTTTGGTCTCAGTTATTCGACATTTTATACAGGCTTCTAGGTTTTTAACATACATTTTCATGTATTATCGTTATACAAAAATAGTTATAGAATCTTAATAATGTTTACTAAATCATACAGACACACCCGGTCCAACACAATCACATCCTTCCTGTAATGTGATGACCAGCACTGCATGCAGTATTCTCGCTGCGGCATAACTAGTGTTTTATTCATTTCCAGAATAACTGCCCTGCTCTTACAAGGACATAAGAACATAAGAAATAAGAGCAGGAGTAGGCCATTCGGCCCTTCTAGCCTGCTCCGCCATCCAATGAGATCATGGCTGATCTTCTGCTTCAACTCCATTCACCGGCCCTATTGCCATATCCCTTGATGCTCTTACTAGTCAGAAATCTATCAACTTCTGTTTTGAATATACCCAATGAATGAGCCTCCTTATATTCTATGTCTCGGCCTGCTTCACCATCCTCCACCTGCTTCAGGATGACATGCAAGTCATGATCCTGACCAATGGATCCGCCAGAGACCCAATTCACATACGGACCAGGGAAAACAAGGCTATGGCATCGCACCAACGCTCTTCTCAATCTTCTTTGCTAAAATTCTCCATCTCACCCTCAGTAAGCTCCCTGCTGGAGTGGAGCTAATCTACAGAACAAACAGGAAACTGTTCAACCTCCGTCGTCTACAGTCCAGATCCAAGGTCGTCCCATCCTCTGTCGTCGAATTTCTGTATGGGAACACTCTGAGGTCGAACTCCAAACCATCATCAACACCTTCGCTGAAGCATAGGAGAGCATGGGCCTTACACTAAACATCCGTAAGCAAAGGTCCTCTACCAACTTGCCCCCGCCACAAAGTACTGCTCCCCGATTATCAAAACCCATGACGAGGCCTTGGACAACGTGGACCACTTCCCATACCTCGGGAGCCTACTGTCAACAAGGGCAGACATCGATGACAAAGTTAAACACCACCTTCAGTGTGCCAGTGCAGCCTTCGGTCACCTGAGGAAGAGAGTGTTTGAAGACCAGGGTCTCAAACACGGCACTAAGCTCATGGTCTACAGAGCAGTAGTGATACCCGCCCTGCTGTATGCCTCAGAGACATGGACCATATACAGCAGGCACCTCAAAGCACTGAAAAGCTATCACCAACGCTGCTTCCGCAAGATCCTGCAAATCCACTGGCAGGATAGGCGCACCAACGTCAGTGTTCTCACGCAGGCCAGCATCCCCAGCATCAAAGCTTTGACCATGCTCGATCAGCTCCAATGGACTGGCCACATCGTCTGCATGCACAATACGATATTCCCAAAGCAAGCGCTCTACTCCAAGCTCCGAAATGGCAAGAGAGCCCCAGGTGGGCAGAGGAAACGCTTCAAGGACACCCTCAAAGCCTCCTTGAAAAAGTGCAACATCCCCACCGACACCAGGGAATCGCTGGCCCAAGACCACACTAAGTGGAGGAGAAGCATCTGGGAAGGCATCAAACACCTCGAGTATCTTCACCAGGAGCAAGCGGCAGCCAAGCGCAAGCAGCAGAAGGAGCGCAAATCAACCCAAGCACCCACCTGTAAAGTAAGAAGCCATATAACCTGACATGAATCGGTCATTCATGAAAGAAAGACTTATGAAAAAATACTGAGCGGCCTACGGGTGGCGCTGTCCAGGGAGAGTATAAATACTCAGGCATGGGCCCAGCTTGCGCGGGGCATTCTTAACAGGAACTAATGAAGGACACAACTAGATCTCTATGTTGTAAAACAGTTGGTAAAAGCTTTGTTTAACGCTTAGACCAAGTGCCTAGTTGTTTTCTTATGTCATAAGCTATTTAGAAAAATACACTGGCCTAGTAATTCCGGTCCCAACGCGTGAGTACGGACGGGGTACTCACTCGTGGGCCCGTTGGAAGTGCCGGATTTCAGCATGCACAGCGCATGCGCGGGAAACCGGCATTTCCTCCAAGGGTTCAGAGGTCCAACGCATGCGCGCAGGACTCTGCGCGCACGCATTGAACTTCCTTCTTTTTGACAGGTTTGCCCGTGTGTAAGGGCACAACTTTTTAGAAATGTAAAAAGGAGACATAAGGACTTGATTCTTTAAGGTAAGTGGTCTATTATTTAAAATTATAACATTTTTTCCACAGCTTTATTGTTCTTAAGGACTTTACAGTAAGGTAAGTTTATTTTTAGACCCGATTTCTTAAAAAATTATTTTTTTCAAAAATTTTATTAATTGTTTAAAATAGCTTTTTAAAGTTATTTATAGTTCATTTAATTAGTGGGATGTTTTTAAAATTTTATTTAAATTTTAAGTCGTGTTTTGGGCGCCCGTAGTTTTCATGAGTTTGACAGTTCTTATTATCAAACTCATGAATGAAGTTTTCCCTCCCCTGATTGGCTGCCCAGTGCTCACCTGATCCCAGCCAGCACATTGAACTAACTATGCCACTGGATCAGGCAAGCACAGCGCGCTGACAGCTGAACCGGGCCAGTGACAGGAATTCCAAGCAGGCCCAGGCTTCAGCTGTCGGCGCGCCGGGTAAGTGCACATCGGGGGCTTGCATGCGTGGCAAGCCCCCGAACCTAATATCTGGGCCTCTATCTTATGAAACAATTCTGGCCTCATTAACAAATGACAAACTGGGTTTGGAAATTTAGAAACCAAACTATGAAATAGCTATGAAAAGGACACTAAAAATATCCCAACACTGGACAAACAGGGGGCAATGGGGGGGAGGAGCTAAAGACGATTAAAATCACTAAGGAGATGGTACTGAGTAAAATAATGGGACTTAAGGTGGATAAATCCCCCGGACCTGATGGCCTACATCCTAGGGTCTTGAGAGAAGTGCCGGTAGGGATTGTGGATGCATTGGTGATTATTTTCCAGAACTCCCTGGACTCAGGAAAGGTCCCGGCAGATTGGAAAACTGCTAATGTAACACCCTTATTTAGGAAGGGAAGTAGACAAAAAGCTGGAAACTATAGACCAGTTAGCCTAACATCTGTGGTTGGCAAAATGTTGGAGTCCATTATTAAGGAAACAGTAACAGAGCATTTCGATAAACATAATTTAATAGGACAGAGTCAGCATCGTTTTATGAAGGGGAAGTCATGTTTGACAAATTTGCTCGAATTCTTTGAGGATGTAACATACAGGGTGGATAAAGGGGAACCAGCGGATGTAGTATATTTGGACTTCCAAAAGGCATTTGACAAGGTTCCACACAAAAGAGTACGGATCAAGATAAGAAATCACGGGATTGAGGGTAATATACTGGCATGGGTGGAAGATTGGCTATCTAACAGAAAACAGAGAGTTGGGATAAATGGTTCATTCTCGGGTTGGCAATCAGTAACTAGTGGTGTTCCACAGGGGTCAGTGCTGGGACCCCAACTCTTTACTATCTATATTAACGATTTGGAGGAAGGGACCGAGTGCAACATATCCAAGTTTGCTGATGATACAAAGATGGGAGGGAAAGCAATGAGTGAGGAGGACATAAAAAACCTGCAAAAGGACATAGGCAGGCTAAGTGAGTGGGCAGAGATTTGGCAGATGCAATATAATGTTGGAAAGTGTGAGGTTATGCACTTTGGCAGAAAAAATCAAAGAGAAAGTTATTATCTAAATGGAGAGAAACTGCAAAGTGCTACAGTACAAAGGGATCTGGGGGTCCTGGTGCATGAAACACAAAAAGTTAGTATGCAAGTACAGCAGGTGATCAGGAAGGCCAATGGAATCTTGGCTTTTATTGCAAGGGGGATGGAGTATAAAAACAGGGAAGTCTTGCTGCAGTTATACAGGGTATTGGTGAGGCCACACCTGGAATACTGCGTGCAGTTTTGCTTTCCATATTTAAGAAAAGATATACTTGCTCTCGAGGCGGTTCAGAGAAGGTTCACTCGGCTGATTCCGGAGATGAGGGGGTTGACGTATGAGGAAAGGTTGAGTAGGTTGGGACTCTACTCATTGGAGTTCAGAAGAATGAGAGGTGATCTTATCGAAACATATAAGATTGTGAGGGGTCTTGATCGGGTGGATGCGGGGAGGATGTTTCCACTGATGGGTGAGACTAGAACTAGGGGGCATAATCTAAGAATAAGGGGCTGCCCTTTCAAAACTGAGATGAGGAGAAACTTCTTCACTCAGAGGGTAGTAAATCTATGGAATTTGCTACCCCAGAGAGCTGCGGAAGCTGCAACATTAAATAAATTTAAAATGGAGATAGACAGTTTCCTAGCAGATAAGGGAATTAGGGGTTACGGGGAGAGGGAAGGGAAGTGGACGTGAGTCTGGATTCGGATCAGCCATGATCCTATTGAATGGCGGAGCAGGCCCGAGGGGCCATATGGCCTACTCCTGCTCCTACTTCTTATGTTCTTATGTAATTCTGGCTGTTTTCAGATAAGAAAGTTGTAGACCCTGAATAAATAACCTTATTGAAACATAAACTGCTTGGCTCCGACAGGCTGACTTTTGGGAACAAAAACAATGGTTCACCCTGGATAAGGTGTTTTAATTTAAACTTCATAAAGATGGCACGTAAAATAAGGGACACCTGCCCTTCACACCGTTTTATATGGTAAACCCAGAACACCTAGAGATGTGACAAGATTCTAGAAGATTACATGCTGATGTGGCAGTAAGAATTGCAGAGGTCATCAGAAGGATGAATAGGGATAATTAACTTGTATCAGCAGAAAACCTTAAAGGAAATACAACAGGAAAAGAGTATAAATATTGAAGTTACAAATGGGATATCAGAGTCACTTTAATCGGGCTAAGCAATTCTCGACTACAGAGGCAGCTCTGTGGTCTCCAACTCTTTGGGCCTCAGGGGTCAAAGTTATTTGATATTGATAGATAACCTGTATAGAAAACTTTAAGAATTGTAATACTCTCATGAGTTTTGATTGTGACAGCAGGAAAGATCAGCTTGAAAGACTCAAGTTTGACGGGGTTGCATGAGAGATAGAATTCAGAATTGTAATTTAAAAGCAGCGCCCAAACAAGGACTTGAACCCTGGACCCTCAGATTAAAAGTTTGATGTTTTATTGACTGAGCTATCCAGGTTCATAAAGCTGCACAGCACCCTAACTCGGCACAGCAACCTGCCATGACTAACATGGAATATTACATTGTTCATATTCTGCATTTCCTTCTGCAGTAATCGCTTCTGCACAGCGCATTCACTAAGATCGTGGCTGATCATCGACCTCAACTCCACCTTCCCGCCTGATCCCCATATCCCTTGTTTCCCTTCGAGTCCAAAAAACGACCAATCTCAGCCATGAAGGTACTCAGCGACTGAGCATCCATAGCCCTCTGCGATGAATACCAAAGATTCACAGCTCATTGAGTGAAGAAAATTCTACTCATCTCAGTCTTAAATGGTCCACCTCCTTATTCTGAGTTCTAGACTCTCTAGCCAGGGGAAAAAGCCTCTCAGCGTCTACCCTGTCAACCCCCCTCAGAATCTTTTATCATTCAATGAGTTCACCTCGCACTCTTCTGAACTCCAGAGATTATGGGACCAATCTGCTCAATCTCTCCTCAAAGTACTAGCCCCTCATCACAGGAAACAATCTAGTCTACCAATATATGGATGACACAAGCTTATCGTTGACAGATAGGGACCTAATGTTACTTTTCCTGTGGAAGCCTGGAGAGCTCAGTCGGTAAAGTATCAGAATTTTAACCTGAGGGTCCATGGTTCACGTCATAGAATTATAGAAATTTACAGCACAGAAGGAGGCCATTCGACCCACCCTGTCCTTGCTGGCCGACAAAGAGCTATCCACCCTAATTCCACTTTCCAACACTTGGTCCATAGCCCTGTTGGTTACGGCACTTCAAGTGCATATCCAAGTACGTTTTAAATGTGATGAGGGTTTCTACCTCTACCACACTTTCAGGCAGTGAGTTCCAGGCAGCCACTACCCTCTGGGTGAAAAAATATCTCCTCAAATCACGACTAAGCCTCCTACCAGTTACTTTGAATCTGTGCCCCCTGGTTATCGACCCCTGTGCTGAGGGAAATCGATCCTTCCTATCTACTCTATCTAGGCCTCTCAGAACTTTATACATCTCAATTAGGTCTCCCCTCAGCCTCCTCTGTTCCAAAGAAAACAACACCAGCCGATCCAATCTTTCATCATAACTAAATTTCCCCAGTCCAGGTAACATCCTCGTCAATCTCCTCTGCACCCCCTCTATCGAAATCACATCCTTCCTGTAATGTGGTGACCAGAACTGCATGCAGTATTCTAGCTGCGGCCTAACTAGAGCTTTATACAGTTCAAGCATAACCACCCTGCTCTTATATTCTATGCCACGGCTCACAAAGGCAGCATCCCTTCTGCCTTCTTAACCACCTTATCTACCTGTTCTGCTACCTTCAGGGATCTGTGGACCTGCACTCCAAATTCCCTCTGATCTTCTGCACTTCTCAGTGTCCTGCCATTTATAGTTTACCCCCTTTCCTTGTTCGCCCTCCCCAAATGCATTACCTCACACTTCTACAGATTAACTTCCACTTGCCACTGTTCTGCCCACCTGACTAGTCCATTGATATATTCCTGCAGTCTGCAGCCTTCTTCTTCATTATCAACCTCACGACCAATTTTGGCATTATATGCAAACTGCTTAATCATACTTCCTACATTGAAGTCCATATCATTGACATACACCACAAAAAGCAGAGGAGCCAGTACTGAGCCCTGCGGATCCCCACTGAACACAGCTTTCCAGTCACAAAAACACTCTTCGATCATTAACCTTTGTTTCCTGCTACTGAGTCAATTTTGGATTAAACTTGACACTTTGCCTTGGATCCATTGGCTTTTACATTCGTGACCAAACTGCCATGCGGGATTATCAGAAGTCTTGCTAAAATCCATGCACACTACATCGAACGCACTACCCTTATCGACCCTCTTTGTTGACTCCTCAAAAAGTGCAATCAAGTTAGTCACCCGCGAACTTATCTTGACAAAACCATACTGATTGTTCCTGATTAATCCATGTTTTTCTAAATGAAGATTTATCCTGTCCCTCAGAAATTTACCAATAATTTTCCCACCAGCGAGGGTAGGCTGACTGGCCTGTAATTACTCGGTCTGTCCCTTTTTCCGTTTTTAAACAACGGTACCACGTTAGCAGTCCTCCAACATGTGCAATGTATGTGAGTAGCAGACACATTCGGAAATCCTTTCAAATGTGTGGGCTGGAACTGGGGGAGTAAGACTAAACACGGACGGTGGAAAATGCAAACAAAGCTTCAAAAGCAACCCTGTGCAAAAATAGGAAAAGAGCATAAGAACATAAGAAATAGGAGTAGGAGCAGGCCACGCGGCCCCTCGAGCCTGCTCCGCCATTCAATAAGATCATGGCTGATCTTTGACCTCAACTCCACCTGCCCACCTGATCCCCATATCCCTTGATTCCTTTTGAGTCCAAAAAACAAACAAGAACAGCTTGTATTTATATAGCGTCTTTAACGGAGTAAAACGTACCAAGGCGCTTCACAAGAGTATTAAAAGACAAACAAATTGACACCGAGCCACGTAAAGAGAAATGAGGGCAGGTCAAAGAAGTAGGTTGGATGGAGCGCCTTAAAGAAGAAAAGAGAGGTAGCAAGGCAGAGAGGTTTAGGTAGGGAATTTCAGAGCTTAGGAAATAGGCAACAGATCTCAGCCGTGAATATACTCAATGACTGAGCATCCATAGACCTCTTCAATAGTGAATTCCAATGATCCACAACCCTCTGAGTGAAAAAATTCCTCTTCCTCTCACTCTTAGGGGGGCGGGTCAGGAGAGGGGAAAGTTAGAAATCTAAAGAGAAAGGTCCAGGCAATAGAGCAGTTTACCGATTTGGGTAAAAATAAGTAGTGTGTCAGGAAGGGAAAGAGAGCTTAATGGTAACAGTGCAGCAGAGAATAAGGACAAAGCAGGGAAAGATGGCAAAAAAAATTAAAGGCTCTTTATCACAAAGTATTCGTAATAAGATAGATGAACAAGTGGCACAAATAGTAATAAATGGTTTGATCTAATAGCCATTACAGAGGTGTGGTAAACCACTGTTTGTATTCCTGTTTGTCCTGTTTGTATTCCACTGTGTACATGCCTGGACATGCCTCGGCTGACTCCTCCCACAGGTCCTAGTATAAAGGTGACTGCTCCCCAGCCCTTTGTATCCTGGGCCTGTCGACCACTCGAGGCAGACCTCCATTCTGTTGTTAATAAAAGCCTTTAGTTACTCTTCTAACTCTCGGTCTTTTATGAGTAATTGATAGCGCATCAATTTTATTAACAACATTTTTATAATGGAGAAGATCCTCACACCAGCATGCCTGGACTTAGATCATCGGGAGGCGGACTCATCCACCAAGTTTACTCACTGGCTTAAGTGTTTCGAAAAATTCCTGATCGCCTCCGAAGCAATCAAATCGGACGAGGACAAACTGGATGTCCTGACCTCCAAAGTGAACCACCGAGTGTACTCGGTCATCCAAGACGCGACCTCGTACGCGGACGCTATCAAGCTCCTCAAGGACCAGTACACGCGCCCAGTGAACGAAGTGTACGCCAGGCACCTTCTGGGGAGTCGTAAACAACAACCTGGGGAATCGACCGTGGAATTCCTTCAGGCACTGTCTGTGCTTGGCCGGGCCTGTGGTTGTAAGGATGTAAAGGCCGCCGTGTACACAGAGGAACTTATCCGGGACGCTTTTGTAGCGGGCCACAGGTTCAATTACACCCGACAGCGACTGTTGGAGCAGAGTAACCTCGACCTCAACAAGGCCTCTGAACTCGCACTATCGTTGGATGCAGCCTACCAGGGCATGGATGCCTACTCCTCTGCACCGTGGACGCCGCGGGGAATGACAGCCTGGGACACGGTAGGACCGCCTCATAGCGCCGTGCCACCCCAGCCACACCCCAACAACGGCCCAACTACCGCAGCAGTGTCCCAAGGCCAGACAGCAGTGCCCCAAGGCCAGAAATGCTACTTCTGTGGCCAGGCAAAACACCCCAGAGCGCGCTGTCCGGCGAAAAACGCGATCTGCTCGGGCTGCGGGAAGAAGGGACACTACGCTAGCGTCTGCAGGGCCAAAGCCACCCCGAACCCCAGCAGCGCCGCGTGTGGGCCATGCGGGCCGCCATTTTGGACCTCACCGGCCGTGTGCGAATCACCGGTACAGCAGCCATTTTGGACGCCTCCAGCCACATGGGGATCATGGACGCCGCCATCTTGGATGACAGCCGGGCCGCAGCAGGCCCCCGACACCGCCTCATCTGATACCCGCAGCGACACACCGACCCCTACGCTGGCATCCGTTACACTGGACCAAGCGAAACCGCACCAACTGGCCAGTTCCACAATGGACATTAAGGTAAATGGTCATGATACAATCTGCCTTTTTGACTCTGGGAGCACGGAGAGCTTCATCCACCCCGACACGGTGCGGCGTTGCTCTCTCCCAGTCCTGCCTGCGCAACAGCGGATTTCTATGGCCTCCGAGTCCCAGTCGGCGGACATCGGCGGCTACTGCGTGGTGACACTCGTAGTAGACGGGACCGTGTACGATCATTTTAAACTTCTGGTCCTGCCTGACCTCTGCGCTGCCGTCCTGCTGGGGTTAGATTTTCAGTGCCACCTTAAAAGCGTTACGATGGCGTACGGTCGACCCCTACCCCCACTCAGAGTCCGCAGCCAGCAGCTTCCAAATTGCCCGCCACGCACCAGGTGCAACCTCTCCACACTCAGAGTCACCCCCCCACCACTGTTTGCTAACCTCACCCCCGACTGTATGCCCATCGCCACAAAGAGCAGGCGATACAGTGCCGGGGACAGGGTTTTCATTAAAACCGAAGTGGAGCGGCTCCTGAAAGAAGGGATTATTGAGGGCAGCACCAGCCCCTGGCGAGCCCAGGTTGTGGTCGTTAAGACCAGCGAGAAGCAGCGCCTGGTCATCGACTACAGCCAGACAATAAATCGCTACACCCTGCTGGACGCCTACCCACTCCCCCGTATAGCTGATATGGTCAACCAGATCGCGCAGTACCGCGTCTTCTCGACCATTGACCTGAAATCAGCGTACCACCAGCTCCCCATCCGCCCTGAGGACCGCCAGTACACTGCCTTTGAGGCAAACGGCCGCCTCTATCACTTCCTTAGGGTTCCCTTTGGCGTCACCAACGGGGTCTCCATCTTCCAAAGGGAGATGGACCGGATGGTAGATCAAAATGCGTTGCAGGCCACTTTCCCATATCTGGACAATGTGATCATCTGCGGCCGTGACTTGCAGGACCATGACGCAAACCTCGAAAAATTCCTCCGCACCGCCCAACTCCTAAACCTGACATATAACAAGGAGAAGTGCATATTCCGCACAAACCGCCTCGCCATCCTTGGCTGTGTTGTGGAACACGGAGTCATCGGCCCCGACCCCGACCGGATGCGTCCCCTTATGGAACTTCCACTGCCCCACTGCCTCAAGGCCCTGAAGAGGTGCCTAGGGTTTTTCTCCTATTACGCCCAGTGGGTCCCCTACTATGCGGACAAGGCCCGTCCGCTGATCAAGTCCACCTCTTTTCCCTTGACGGCAGAGGCCCGCTTAGCCTTCCACCGTATCAAGGAGGACATTGCCAAAGCCACCATGCATGCAGTGGACGAATCCATCCCCTTCCAGGTGGAAAGCGACGCGTCCGACTTTGCCCTGGCCGCTACCCTCAATCAGGCGGGGAGACCCGTGGCCTTCTTTTCACGAACCCTCCAAGGCCCGGAGACCAGACACTCCGCTGTTGAGAAGGAGGCCCAGGCGATTGTGGAGGCTGTGCGTCATTGGAGGCACTACCTGGCCGGAAAACGATTTACCCTGCTCACTGACCAGCGTTCAGTTGCTTTTATGTTTAACAACAAGCAGAGGGGCAAAATCAAAAATGACAAGATCTTGAGGTGGAGAATCGAACTTTCCACCTACAACTACGAGATCTTGTACCGGCCCGGGAAGCTAAATGAACCCCCGGATGCGCTATCGCGTGGCACCTGCGCCAGCGAGCAGATCGATAGACTACGGGTCCTCCACAATGACCTCTGCCACCCGGGGGTCACCAGGTTCTTCCACCTCATCAAGGCCCGCAACCTGCCTTACTCTATTGAGGAGGTCAGGACCATGACCAGGAACTGCCAAGTCTGCGCTGAGTGCAAACCGCACTTTTATAGACCAGACAGGGCCCACCTGATAAAAGCCACTCGCCCCTTCGAGCGCCTGAGCGTTGATTTTAAAGGGCCTCTCCCCTCCTCCGACCGCAATGTGTACTTCCTCAATATTATTGATGAGTACTCCCGTTTCCCGTTCGCCTTCCCCTGCCCAGACATGACCAGTGCCACGGTCATTAAATGTCTGAACAACCTCTTCACCCTGTTCGGCTTCCCCAGCTATATCCATAGCGACCGGGGCTCATCGTTTATGAGCGACGAACTCCGTCAGTACCTGCTAACTAGGGGTATTGCCACAAGCAGGACCACCAGTTACAACCCCCGGGGGAACGGACAGGTGGAAAGAGAAAATGCGACAGTTTGGAAGGCCGTCCTGCTAGCCTTAAAGTCTAGGGGCCTTCCAACCTCCCGCTGGCAGGATGTGCTCCCCGATGCGCTCCACTCTATTCGGTCACTGCTCTGCACTGCCACTAACGCCACCCCTCATGAGAAAATGTTTGTCTTCCCAAGGAAGTCCACATCGGGGACATCGCTACCGCCATGGCTGACGTCCCCAGGGCCGGTCCTACTGAGAAGACACGTGAGGACCCATAAAACGGACCCCCTGGTCGAGAGGGTCGACCTCCTCCACGCCAACCCCCAGTATGCTTACATCGCATACCCGGACGGGCGGGAGGACACAGTCTCCATAAGAGACCTTGCACCCTCAGGGACCACAGTAACCCACTACCCACTACCACCCCCCCCCATGATCCGATATCCAGCCCCAGCAGACGGCAGGCCTGGGCCCCGCGACCCGCTCGACATCTACGAGGACGACACGCCTGTGCCACAGCCTACGCTGGACTCGACGCTGGAAGCTTCACTACCCCTGCCGTCGCCACGCCGATCACAGCGGCAGACAAGACCTCCGGAGAGACTCCAATACACTAACTTTTAATACACTTCACCCCGCCGGACTCAATTTTAAACAAGGGGTGAATGTGGTAAACCACTGTTTGTATTCCTGTTTGTCCTGTTTGTATTCCACTGTGTACATGCCTGGACATGCCTCGGCTGACTCCTCCCACAGGTCCTAGTATAAAGGTGACTGCTCCCCAGCCCTTTGTATCCTGGGCCTGTCGACCACTCGAGGCAGACCTCCATTCTGTTGTTAATAAAAGCCTTTAGTTACTCTTCTAACTCTCGGTCTTTTATGAGTAATTGATAGCGCATCAAGAGATATGGTTGCAAGGTGGCCAAGGTTGTAAACTAAATGTTCCAGGGTATTGACGTTTCGAACAGACAGGCAGAGTGGAAAAGGCCCTGCTAATAAAAGATGACATAAGGACAGTAGCGAGATAGGATCTCGGCTCAGAAAATCAGGAAATAGAAACATTATGGGTGGAGATAAGGAATAACAAGAGGCAGAACACACTGTTAGGAGTAGTATATAGGCCCCCTATCAGTAGCTGTATCGTTGGACAGAATATTAATCAGTAAATAGTAGGAGTTTGCAACAAAGGTAATGCAATAATCTTAGGGAAGTTTAATCTTCATATAGACTGGACAAATCAAATTGGCAATGGTAGTCTGGAGGAGGGGTTCATGGAATGCATTTGGGACAATTTCCTAGAACAATATGTCATGGAACCAACAAGGGAACAGGTTATATTAGATCTTGTATTGTGTAATGAGACAGGGTTAATTAACAATTTCATAGTAAAGGATCCTCTGGGGCAGAGTGATCATAATATACTAGAATTTCACGTTAATTTTGAGAGTGACATGCCTAAGTCCGAAACTAGAGTCGTAAACTTAAATAAAGCCAACTACATAGGTGTGAGGGGTGAGTTGGCTATGGTAGATTGGAAAAATATTTTAAAAGGTATGGCAGTATATAAGCAGTAGCTAGCATTTAAAAAGATATTTCATAATTCTCAACAAAAATACTTTCCATTGAGAAACAAAATTTCCACGGTAAAAGTGATCCAACCATAGCTGACTAAAGAAGTTAAGGATACCATTAGATTGAAAGAAAAAGCTTATAATGTTGCAAAGAAAAATAATAAGCCTGAGGATTGGGAGAGTTTTAGAAACGAGCAAAGGTTGACAAAAAAAATTTATAAAAAGGTTCACCACCCTCTGAGTGAAGAAATTACTCCCCATCTCAGTCCTAATTGTCCTACCCCGTATCCTGAGACTGTGACCCCTCGTTCTAGACACCCCAGCCTGGGGAAACAGGCTCCCTGCATTCAGTTTGTCTAGCCCTGTCAGAATTGTATATGTTTCCACGAGATCCCCTCTCATTCTTCTAAACTCTAGTGAATACAGGCCTAGTCGACCCAATCTCTCCTCATACGACAGTCCTGCATTCCCAGGACTCAGTCTGGTGAACCTTCGCTGCACTCCCTCTATGGCAAGTATATCCTTTCTTAGGTAAGGAGACCAAAACTGCACACAGTATTCCAGGTGTGGTCTCACAAAGGCCCTCTATAACTGTAGTAAGACATCCTTGCTCCTGTACTCAATTCCTCTTGCAATGAAGGCCAACATGACATGTGCCTTCCCAACTGCTTGCTCCACCTGCCTGTTTGCTTTCAGTGACTGGTGTACAAGGTCACCCAGTTCCCTTTGTACATCAGCATTTCCCAATCTATCACCATTTAAATAATACACTGCCTTTCTGTTTTTCCTACCGAAATGGATACCTTCACATTTATACACGTTATACTGCCTCTGCCATGTATTTGCCCACTCACTCCACTTGTCTAAGTCGCCTTGAAGCCTCTTTGCATTCTCCTCACAACTCACAATGCCACCTAGGTTTGTGTCATCAGAAAACTTGGAAATATTACATTTGGTTCCTTCATCCAAATCATTGATATATATTGTGAATAGCTGGGGCCCAAGCACTGATCCCTGCTGTACCCCACTAGTCTCTGCCTGCCACCATGAAAAGGATCCATTTATTCCTACTCTCTGTTTCCTGTCTGTTAACCAATTTTCAATCCATGCCAGTATATTACCCCCAATCCCATGTGCTTTAATTTTGCACACTAACCTCTTGTGTGGGACTTTATCAAAGGCCTTCTGAAAATCCAAATACACCACATCCACTGGTTCTCCATTGTCTATTCTACTGGTTACACCCTCAAAAATTTCCAGTCGGCTTGTCAAACACGATTTCCCTTTCATAAATCCATGTTAACTTTGTCTAATCCTGTTGATATTTTCGAAGTGTCTGGTTATCACATGCTTTATAATAGACTCTAGCATTTTCCCTACTACTGATGTTAGGCTATCAGGTCTGTATTTCCTTGTTTTCGCTCTCCCTCCTTTTTTAAATAGTGCGGTTACATTTGCCATCCTCCAATCTGCAGGAACTGTTCCATAATCTATAGAATTTTGGAAGATGACAACCAATGCTTGCACTATTTCCATAGCTACCTCTTTTAGTACTCTGGGAGCAGATTATCAGGGGATTTATCGGCTTTCATGCCCATTAATTTCTCCAGCACTATTTTTTTACTAATACTAATTTCCTTTAATTCCTCCTTCTCACTAGGCCATTGGTTCCCTAGCATTTCTGGGAAGTTATTTGGGTCCTCTTCTGCGAAGACAGAACCAAAGTACCTGTTTAATTGCCATGCCATATCCTTGTTCCCCATTATAAATTCTCCCGTTTTTGACTTTAAGGGACCTACATTTGTCTTCACAAATCTTTTTCTTTTTACGTACTTGCAGAAGTTTTTTACAATCCGCTTTTATGTTCTTGCAAGTTTACTCACATATTCTATTTTTCCCCTGTTAATCAATCTCTTTGTCCTTTTTTGCTGAATTCTAAACTGCTCCCAATCCTCAGGCTTGCTACTTTTTCTGGCAATTTTATATGACTCCTCTTTGGATCTAATACTATTCTTAAGCTATTTAGTTAGCCAAGGTTAGGCCAATTTTCCTTTTGTGTTTTTGCACCAGAGAGGAATGTATAACTGTTGCAATTCATGCATTCATTCCTTAATGTTAGCCATTGCCTATCTACCATCATGCCTTTTAATGAAGCTCCCCAAACTACCATAGCCAACTCACTCCTCATACCTTTGTAGTTTCCTTTGTTTAGATTTCGGACCCTAGTTTCAAATTGGACTTCTTCACTTTCCATCTTAGTGAAGAATTCTATCATGTTACGATCACTCTTCCCTAAAGGGCCCCGCACAACAAGATTATTAATTAACCCCTTCTCATTGCACAATACCCAATCTTGGATATTGATTCCCTAGTTGGCTCCTCAACGTACTGGTCTAAAAAAAAACTTGTACACACTCCAGGAATTCATCCTCCACAGTATTATTGCTAATTTAGTTTGGCCAGTCAATATGTAGATTAAAATCACCCATGATTACTGCAGTACCCTTGTTAAGTGCATCTTTAATTTCCTGTTTGATGCCATCCCCTACATTACCACTACCGTTTGGAGGCTTATAGACAACTCCCACCAATGTTTTCTGCCTCTTGGTGCTTCTTAGCTCCACCCAGCCTCCTAGTTCTAGACTCTCTAGCCAGGAGAAACAGCCTCTCAGCATCTACCCTGTCAACCTCCCTCAGAATCTTGTATGTTTCAATGAGATCACTTTTCATTCTTCTAAACTCTAGAGACTATTGGACCAAACCACTCAATCTCTCCTCAAATTACTAGCCTCTTATTCCAGGAATCAAGCGAGTCCACCAATATACGGATGACACAACCTTCTCATTGAGAGATAGGGACCTAATGCGACTTTGCATCTGGGCCCGGATGGCTCAGTCGGTAAAGTATCGGACTTGGATTAAGGGTCCAAGTCTCTGTCTGAGTGCAGCTTTTAAACCAAAATACTCAACGACTTTTAGGTTATTCGTGCTGATTTCACCAATATATTCTATAGATTTGTCACAATGCTTAAAGGTTCATTGAATGGTATTTTAGAGATCATCAATCCTTACCTTCATGCAGTCGCATGTAATGAGCATTTCAATGCTGTTATTTCCTGCTGCCTCATTGAAACTCATTAATATTTGTTGAATGTTTCTCACAACACCTGATTGTTCAAATATAATTCTAATATTTTCTTAATATAAGCAAACCTGATTCTTCTGATAGGCTATTTTCTAAAATCAGTGCTTTCAAGTGTAATTTATGTGTTGTCTTCATTGACTAAAGCAACGCCCGAACAGGGACTTGAACCCTAGACCCTCAGAGTAAAATAAATTCTGCACATCTTTGCCCTGACGTTAAAGTAGCAGTTAGCTCACGATTTTTAATTTCACATGCGCAGCCCCGCAAAACACAAAACATTACAGAGCGTGTAGATAGTGATGGTGGGCCAGGGTATTAGTGAAGTGTGGGTGTGAGATGGAAATGCACTGTACAGACGAGATCAGTGGAGAAGGATGTAATGTCCTATGACGGCCAGTGAAGGTCACTGTGTTAACATGCCTGGGCGAGTCCGGATAGCTCAGTCGGTAAAACATCAGACTTTTAATCTGAGGGTCCAGAGTTCAAATCCCTGTTCGGGCGCTGCTTTTATCAGTGAAGACAAAACTTAAATTTACACTTAAAAGCTGTGACTTTCGAAAATAACCTATCGTTTGCTTGCAAAGATTTAAAATATATTAAGTAAACACTAGAAAATGTTCACTAGAAAATGTCATATTTTTCAAAATTCAGGTGTTGTGACAAATATGCAACACATATTAAGAAGTTTCATTGAGACAACAGTGAAGAGCAGCTTGAAATGCTCGTGTTTCATGGAGCTGCATGAACGTAGGAATTGATCATCTCGAAACTACCGCTCAATGTACCTTAAAGCACCGCCACTGTGACAATTCTTTAACATATGTTAATGAAATCAGAATGAACAGTTTGTGTTTCAGGGGGTTGCCTGAAAGATGGAATTGAGAATTTTTATTGAAAAGCAGCACCCAAACAAAGACCTGAACCCTGGACCCTCACTGATAAATGCAACGCCCGAACAGGGACTTGAATCCTGGACACTCACATTAAAAGTCTGATGTTTTATCGACTGAGCTATCTGGGGTCATACAGCAAATATATTTGCCTTGCCTTTATAGTAGCAGTTAGCTCGCGATTTTTCCTTTAACTCACGCAGCCTCACACAACATTAAAGAGCGTGGTGGTGGTAAGGGTATTTGTGAACTGTGGGTGTGTGAGAGAAATGCACTTTACAGCCGGGATCAGTACAGAAGGATGTCAATGATGTAATGTTGAATTAAAAACAGAAAATGTTGGAAATACTCAGCAGGTCAGGCAGCATCTGTGAAGAGAGAAACAGAGATAATGTTTCATGTTGATGACCTTTCCCCAACATGGCAGCTGTTTTCTATTCTGCCAGCGCAATTTACACTTCATCTAGAGCCATCCTTTATTTCTTAACCTGACCCATTACCATCTCCTTTTGCCTTGAATGTCTCTCAATGTCTCTTAATCTCTCCTGCCTTCTATCCCATCATAGGCCTTCCCTTTTGTTCTTTTATCCCCTCCCCCATTTCCCAGCCACTACACTTGCTTAAAAATCTTTTCCTTTTCCTGCTTTTTTTCCAGTTCTGACGAAAGGTCATCGACCTGAAACGTTAACTCTGTTTCTCTCTTCACAGATGCTGCCTGACCTGCTGAGTATCTCCAGCATTTTCTGTTTTTATTTCAGATTTCCAGTATCTGCAGTATTTTCTTTTCGTATTAGTGTTTAATTCACTGCCACCTCTCTTCCAGGAATGCCCACCTTGAAGAAGTTCTGCTCTTCTCTCCGACGGGATTTTCATTTGTTTCTTTTACCTTGTTCATCTTCCTTGCTCTCTGTCTCCCTTCTCGTGTGTGATCAGGTATCTACCAAAACTCGCTTTCACAGCCACATATCTTTCCTCAGTCACTGTCTCCAGCTCTGACTTACTCCACGTGGATTCCAACTGAAATTCCATCCTTCGTGTTTTGGATTGACCCAGGACTACAGATATCTCCAAGATATTCATCGTTCTTCGAACTACCGCTCCTGTCGCATCCTGAGATCCACGCTCAACGCCATGCGGTGCCACATGCACACTCTCGCCCTCTCTCTTCAGCAGCACCGAATCACTCTATCTCAAAGCTGTCCAGGTCCGCAGTTCCATTTCATCCTTCGGCTCATCTGGCGCTTTAACAAAAAACGTTTTTCCTTCCTTTCAGGTGTCAAGGATCGGAAGCGTCACCAACTCTTGAGCACCAACGCCCCTCCAGAACCTTCTTCCCCTTCACTTTCCTCTGACCCCCCTTCTCCCAATCTCACCCCCTGCCGCGTCTTCACTATCCCCTCTGACCTTCCCCTCTCTGACCCCGAACCATCAGTCCTTAGCAAAGGCCTGAGCTTCATCCCCTTACACACCCACCTCAATGAATTTCGAGCTCGGCACGATGCTGAGCTCTTTTTCTGCTCCCTTCATCTCCATGCCCACGTCTTTGGCCAGGAGTCTTCCCCCCGCACGGCTGACTCTTTCTCCCGCTTTCAGAATTCTCGTTCTACCTGGACCTCTCCCTCTGGCTTCTTACCCTCTCTAGATCTGTTAATTGCAAACTGCTGGCATGACATCGGCTGTCTCCATTTCCCTGCTCCCCTCACTCACTCCAACCTACCTCCCTCTGAACTTGCAGCACTCCATCCTCTCAGATCCAACCCTGACATTGTCATTAAACCTGCTGACAAGGGTGGTGCTGTTGTTGTTTGGTGAACTGACCTCTACCTAGCGGAGGCTGAGCGCCAACTCTCTGACACCTTCTCCTACCTCCACCTGGACCATGACCACACTACCGAACATCAAACCACCGTTTCCAAGGCTGTTACTGACCTCATCTCCTCTGGAGATCTTCCCCCCACAGCCGCCAATACCATAGTTAGCCAACCCCACACAGCCCGCTTCTACCTAGTTCCCAAGATCCACAAACAGGACTGCCCTGGTAGACCCTTCGATTCAGCCTATTCTTGCCCCACGGATCTTTTGTCTTCCTATCTGGACTCTATTTTTTCTCCCCTTGACCAGTCTCTTCCCACCTACATCTGTGACTCTTCTGACACCCTCTGCCAATTTAACAGTTTCCAGTTTCCTGGCCCCAACCGCTTCCTTTTCACTATGGACGTACAATCCCTCTACACCTCCATCCCCCATCAGGATGGCCTGAGGGCGCTCCGCTTCTTCCTTGAACAGAGGCCCAACCAGTCCCCATCCACCACCACCCTCCTCCGCCTGGCTGAATTTGTTCTCACATTGAACAACTTCTCCTTTCACTCCACTCACTTCCTCCAAATCAAAGGTGTTGTTATGGGTACCCGCACGGGTCCTAGCTAAGCCTGCTGTTTCGTGGGATATGTGGAACACTCTTTGTTCCAGTCCTACTCAGGTCCCCTCCCTCACCTCTTATTCCGGTACATTGATGACTTTATCAGTGCCATTTCCTGCTCTCGCCCTGAACTAGATAATTTCATTCACTTTGCTTCCAATTTCCACGCTTCCCTCACCTTCACATGCTTCATCTCTGACTATTCCCTTCTCTTCCTTGACTTCTCCATCTCCATCTCTGAGGATAAGTTATTGATAAACATTTACTACAAGCCCACTGACTCCCACAGCTAACTGCACTACTTGATCCCACCCTGCCTCCTGTAAGGACTCTATTCCATTCTCCCAGTTCCTCCATCTCTGCCGCATCTGCTCCAACGATGCCACCTTCCATACCAGTGCTTCTGACATGTCTTCCTTTTTCCTCAACCGAGGATTCCCCTCTACCGTGGTTGACACGGCCCTCGACCGTGCCCCGTTCTATCTCCTTGCACTTCTGCCTTCACCTCTGCCCCTCCCTCCCAGAACCACGATAGAGCTCCCCCTGTCCTCACCTTTCAGCCCACCAGCCTCCACATTCAATGTATCATCCTCCGCCATTTCCGCACCTAGAGTGTGATCCCACCACCAAACACATCTTCCCCTCACCTCCCCTTTCAGCATTCCATAGGGACTGCTCTCTCCACGACACCCTAGTCCACTCCTGATGTTCCTGATGGCGGGGGGGTCCAGAACCAGGGGCCACAGTCTAAAGATAAGGGGTAAGCCATTTAGGACTGAGATGAGGAGGAATTTCTTCACCCAGAGACTGGTGAACCTGTGGAATTCTCTACCACAGAAGGCAGTTGAGGCCAATTCATTAAGTATATTCAAGAAGGAGTTGGATATATTTCTTAAGGCTAAAGGGATCAAGGGATATGGGGAGAAAGCAGGGACAGGGTACTGAGTTTGGATGATCAGCCATTATCTCATTGAATGGCGCAGCAGGCTCGAGGGGCCGAATGGCCTACTCCTGCTCCTATCTTCTATGTTTCTATGTTTCCTCTATTGCCCCCAACAGCCCTTCCCCTTCGCCCAGCACCTTCGCGTGCAAGCACAGGATATGCAACTAATGCCCTTATACCTCCCCACTTCCCACTGTCCAGGGCCCCAAACACCCCTTCCAGGTGAAACAGCGATTTACTTCTACTTCTTGCAATTTATTATACTGTATTCGCTGCTCACACTGTGGTTTCCGCTACATTGGGGAGACCAAACGCAGATTGGGTGACCGCTTTGTGGAACACCTCTGTTCAGTCCGTAAGGGTGACCCCGAGCTTCCGGTTGCCTGTCACTTTAATTCACCGGCCCATTCCCACTCAGGCCTCACCATACTCAGGCTCTAGCATTGTTCCATGGAAGCTCCACGTAGGCTCGAGGAACAGCACCTCATCTTTCGATTAGGCACTTTACAGCCTTCCGGACTCAATATCGAGTCCAACAATTTCAGATCATAACCTCGGCCCCTATCATATTTATATATTTTTTATCCACACTTTTGTTCTGTTCTTCTCTCCCACATGGCAGCTGTCTTCCATTCTGCCAGCGCAATTTACACTTCATCTAGAGCCATCCTTTGTTTCTTAACCTGTCCCATTACCATCTCCTTTTGCCTTGAATATCTCTTAATGTCTCTCAATGTCTCTTAACCTCTCCTGCCTTCTATCCTATCACAGACCTTCCCTTTTGTTCTTTCATCCCCTCCCCCATTTCCCAGCCACTACACTTGCTTAAAAATCTATTCCATTTCCTGCTTTTTTCCAGTTCTGATGAAAAGTCATCGACCTGAAACGTTAACTCTGTTTCTCTCTTCACAGATGCTCCCTGACCTGCTGAGTTTCTCCAGCATGTTCTGTTTTTATTTCAGATGTCCAGCATCTGCAGTATTTTCTTTTTGTATTAGTATGTAATGTTGAATGTCGGCGAGTGAATGTCACTGTGTGAATTTACAAACATGAGTCTGGATAGCTCAGTCGGTAGAGCATCAGACTTTTAATCTGAAGGTCTAGGGCTCAAGTCCCTGTTCGGGCGCTGCTTTATTGGTGAAGACAACACCTAATTTACGCTTAAAAAGAGTGACATTAAAAAATACCCTATCAAAAGAATCAGACATTTGCTTGCAAAGTTTTAAAATATATTAAGTAAATATAAATACTAGAATATGTAATATATTTCAAAATTCAGGTGTTGTGAGAAATATGCAACACAAATCAAAAAGTTGTATTGAAACATCAGGGATGACCAGCTTGCAATGCTCCTGTTCCATGGGGCTGCATGAACGTTGCAACTGATCATCTCGAAACTACCGCTCCATGTACCTTAAAGCACCACTGTGACTAATCATTAAAATGCGTTAATGAGATCAGCATGAACGGTTTCTTTTTCACGGGGTTGCCTGAAAGACGGAATTAAGAATTTTGATTTAAAAGCAGCGCCCAAACAAAGACCTGAAGCCTGGACCCTCAGATTTAAAAGTCTGATGTTTTACCGACTGAGCTGTCTGGGCTCACGCTCTTTTCACAACACAGCGACATCCAGTGGCTGATATTGAACATTACATCGTTCACATTCTGCATTTCATTCTGCTGTCACCCCGTCTGGCGGGGACCGACAACAATGGCTTTGGTCTTCCCTATATTTAATTGGAGAAAATGTCTCCTCATCCAGTACTTGACCAGCAGTCTGACAATTTAGAAACCGTGGAGGGGGCTGAGAGAGGTGCTGGTGAGGTGGAGCTGGGTGTTATCAGCATACATGTGGAGACTGACACTGTGTTTTCAAATGATGTTGCTGAAGGCTGGCACGTAGATGAGAAATAAGAAGGGGCCAAGGATAGATCCTTGGGGGACACCAGGGGTGATGATGCGGGAGCCTAAAGAAAAGCCATTGCAGATGATTCTCTGTTTAATGTTGATTAAATCCAATAATAGCGCATCAGACTTTTATTCTGAGGGTCCAGGGTTCAGGTCTTTGTTCAGGGATTCGGCAATGGAAATGCTGTTGAATATCAAGAGGTGGTGGTTAGAGGCTCTCTTGTTGGAGATAGTCATTGCCTGGCACTTGTGTGGTGCGAATGTTACTTGCTACTTATGAGCCCCAGCCTGAATGTCAGCCAAGTCTTGCTGCATGGGGGCACGGGCTGCTTCAATATCTGAGGAATTGCGAATGGAACTGAACACTGTGCAGTCATCAGTGAACATCCCCAGTTCTGACCTTATTTTGGAGGGAAGTTCATTGATGAAACAGCTGAAGATGGTTGGGCCAGGGACAGTGCCCTGAGGAACTCCTGCAGAGATGTCCTGTTGTTGAGATGATTGGCCTCCAGCAACCACAATCATCTTCCTTTGTGCTTGGTATGACTCCAGCCAGTGGAGAGTTTACATCTGATCATTATTGACTTCAATTTCACTTGGGCTCCTTGACGCCACACTTGGTCAAATGTTGCCTTGATGTCAAGGGCAGTCACTCTCACCTCACCTCTGGAATTCAGCTATTTTGTCCATGATTGGATCAAGGCTGTAATGAGGTCTGGAGCCGAGTGGCCATTGGGGAACCCAAACTGAGCATCAATGAGCAGGTTATTGGTGAGTAAGTGCCGCTTTATAGCACTGTCAACGACATCTTCCATCATTTTGCTGATGATTGAGAGTAGACTGATGGGGCGGTAATTGGCTAGATTGGATTTACCCTGATTTTGTGGACACGACATACCTGGGCAGCTTTCCGCATTGTCAGGTAGATGCCAGTGTTGTAGCTGTACTGGAACAGTTTGGCTAGAGTTGCGTCTAGTTCTGGAGCACAAGTCTTCAGCACAGCCACCGGGATTTTGTCGGGGCCCATAGCCTTTGCTGTATCCAGTGCGCTCAGCCCTTTCTTGATATCACGTGGAGTGAATCAAATTGGCTGAAGACTGGCTTCTTTGATGGTTGCGGCCTCAGGAGGAGGCCGAGAAGAATCATTTCACTCGCCACTTCTGGCTGAAGATAGTTGCAAACGCTTCAACCTTATCTTTTGCACACCGTGCTGGCCTCCGCCAACATTGATGATGGGAATGTTCATGGAGTCTCCTCCTCCCATTAGTTATTTAAAGATCCACCACCATTGACAACTGGATGTGACAGGACTGCAGTGCTTTGATCTGATCCGTTGGTTGTGGGATCGCTTAGCACAGTGCTGTTTTGATGATTTTTACGCATGGTCGCCCATCCATGTTTATTCTTGCTCACCCAGTTCCCAGTGCATGTATTTGAAAGGATTTTTTGATGGGTCTGCTACTTACAGGTTATGCACATCTTTGCACTGAACCTAAAGTTGCAGTTAACTGACGATTATCAGTGTCTACTTTCACTCCCGTAGCCCCATAGACAGAGAGAGTGGGTGTGTGAGAGAAATGCACTGTACAGATGAGATTACTGCAGAAGGAAATGCAGAATGTGAAAAGACTTGCCAAAATCCATATACACTACATCAAACACGCAAACCTTATCGACCCTCCTTGTTGCCTCCTCAAAAAATTCAATCAAAGTTAATCAGACGCGATCTTCCCTTGACAAATCCATGCTGACTGTCACTGATTAATCCATGTCTTTCTAAATTACAATTTACCCTGGCACTCAGAATTTTTTCCAATAATTTTCACACCACCAGGATTAGGCTGACTGGCCTGTAATTACTCGGTCTACCCCTTTTTACCCTTTATAAACAACGGTACCACATTAGCAGTCCTCGAAGATTTGCAATGTATGTAAGTAGCAGACACATTCGGAAATCCTTTCAAATGTGTGGGCTGGAACTGGGGGAGTAAGTCTAAACACGGACGGTGGAAAATACAAACAAAGCTTCAAAAGCAACCCCTGTGTAAAAATGGGAAAAGAGCATTGGAGTAGGAGTAGATCATACGACCCCGCGATCCTGCTCCGCCATTCAATAAGATCATGGCTGATCATCGACCACAACTTCACCTGCCCGCCTGATCCACATATCCCTTGTTTCCGTTCGAGTCAAAAAAACTGCCAACAACGACAACTTGTATTTATATAGCGCCTTTAATGCAGTAAAACGTTCCAAGGCACTTCACAGGAGTATTAAAAGAAAAAAAATTGACACCGAGCCACATAAGGAGAAATTAGAGCAGTTGACCAAAAGCTTGGCCAAAAAGGTACGTTTTATGGAGCACCTTAAAGAGGAAAAGAGAGGTAGAGAGGTTTAGGCAGAGAAATACAGAGCGATAGGGATCTAATAGCCATTTGCATGTGGGAGGCTGGACAGCTCAGGCGGTAAAGTATCGAACTTTTAATCTGAAGGTCTGTGAATCAAGTCTCTGTCTGGGTGCAGTTTTAAAACCAAAATTCTCAACTCCTTGTTTCATGAAACACAGGTCATTCATGCTGATCTCATCAATATATTTTAAAGATTTGTCACAATCGCAGTGCTTAAAGGTTCATTGAGTGGTATTTTTGAGATCATCAATTCTTATCTTCATGCAGTCCCATGAAACGAGCATTTCAAGCTGCTATTTCCTGCTGTCTCATTAAACCTCATTAATATTTGTTGAATGTTTGTCACAACACTTGTTTTTTCAAATATAATTCTAATATTTTCTAAATATAATTTGAAGCTTTGCAAGCAAATCTGTTTTTTCTGACATAGTATTTTATAAAGTCACTGCTTTCAAGTGTAAATTTTGTGTTGTCTTCATTGACACCTGAATTTTTAAATATATTACATTTTCTATTAATAATTTATAAGTATTCACTTCATTGATAAAAGCAATGCCCGAATAGTGACTTGAATCCTGGACACTCACATTATGATGTTTTATCGACTGAGAAATCCGGGGTCATACAGCAAATATCTTATGCACATCTTTGCCCTGCAGTTAGCTCACGATCTTTACTTTCACTCACGCAGCCTCACAAAACTCAAAACATTAAAGAGCGTGGTGGCGGTAAGGGTATTTGTGAAGTGTGGGTGTGTGAGAGAAATGCGCAGTACAACCGGGACCAGTACAGAAGGATGGCAACGATGTAATGTTGAATCTCGGCCCGTGAATGTCGCTGTGTTAACTTGCATCTTTGCACTGAACCTAAAGTTGTAGTTAACTGACGATTGGCAGTGTGTACTTTCACTCATGTAGCCCCATAGGCAGAGAGAGTGCATGTGTGAGAGAAATGCACTGTGCAGATGGGATTACTGCAGAAAGAAATGCAGAATGTGAAAAACTTGCCCAAATCCATATAAACTACATCAAACGCACAACCCTTATCGACCCTCCTTGTTGCCTCCTCAAAAAATTCAATCAAAGTTAATCAGACACGATCTTCCCTTGACAAATCCATGCTGACTGTCACTGATTAACCCATGTCTTTCTAAATGATGAATTACCCGGGCCCTCAGAATTTTTTCAAAAGCAACCCTGTGTAAAAATGGGAAAACAGCATAAGAACATAGGAAATTGGAGTAGGAGTAGGCCATATGGCCCCTCAAGCCTGATCCGCAATTCAATAAGATCATGGCTGATCATCGACCTCAACTCCTCCTTCTCGCTTGATCCACATATCCCTTGACTCCCTTCCAGTCAAAAAAATACCAACAACGACAACTTGTATTTATATAGCCCCTTAAACATAGTAAAACGTTCCAAGGTGCTTCACAGGAATATTAAAAGGCAACAAAATTGACACCAAGCCACATAAGGAGAAATTAGGGCAGGTGACAAAAAGCTTTGTCAAAAAGGCTGTGATTTCCAGCAAAAAAAAATGTCTTTTTTCTTTTTTTGTTTTTCATACAGACCCCAGCATCTGCAACATTTGACCCCTTGTGACCCCACCTCATTGTTCTTTGATGTAATGTTTTCCTGACTGACCTGTTTGGACACCATTCGCACCTTTGATTGCTGTGATTATTTCTATGCCGAGGTGTGATAAATGGCAGCTAGAAAGATTACCTGTAATCATCTGGAATTATTCTCTGACTATATAAGCTGTGTCTTTATGCATCGCTCCACTTCACCTGACGAAGGAGCAGCGCTCCGAAAGCTTGTGATTTCAAATAAAGCTGTTGGACTATAACCTGGTGTTGTGTGACTTCTTACATTTGTTCACCCCAGTCCAACACCGGCATCTCCACACCATGGCTACAATCGACACAACAAACTGCCGGCTCAAAGTGGAGAGGATCTCCAAGAAGATTGCGCATATCGACACAGGCATCAAGTTTCTACAGAGATGCAAGAAAGCAGACAAGATCCCGAATGGACTACAGATCACGAACCCACTCAAGTCAACCTACAACACAGACTACGCTGAGAGACTCTGCCGTCGTACCTCTCGCACACTCCTCAACCATCTCGTACACCAGCTCTACAGCAGACGCCGCAACCTCGAAGCCGAGATAGAGTCCATGTTCTCAGCTTGTGCTCAGGACACAGCAGACCAGCTGCGAGACACAACCAAACGGATGAGGCAACGGAACTACGCTGCCTACATGCACACCAAGAACAGGAAGCTTGAGAAACTCAGCATCACCACCAGCAGCAACCAAGCCTCCCCCGGTACAATGGTTGAAACCACAGGGAAGTCCATCATCAACTTGTCCGACCACACCCTTCAACCGGACGAAATTGAAGTTCTCAGCCGAGGGCTCAATTTCTGCCCCACCACCAAAATGGACCCCATCGGTCTCGCGGCAGACACAGAGGAATTCATCAGGAGAATGAGGCTCTGGGAATTCTTCCACAAATCCCAAGATGTCAGCAGCGAACCCAATGAGAAAATCAATGATCCGGAACAGCAGACAGAGGGATCCGCAGTGCAGCAACCGAAGAGGAAAGAGTCAAATTGGACTTCTCCGGAGGGTCGCTGCCCTAAGCTTGACATGTATGCTCAAGCTGTCAGGAGATGCATCAACGCCAGATTCATCAGCCGCACTCACAAGACAGTCCAGAATGTCACCCGAGCACAACGCAACGCCATTCATGCTCTCAAGACCAACCGCAACATCGTCATCAAACCAGCAGACAAAGGAGGAGCCATCGTCATACAGAACAGAACGGACTATTGCAAAGAAGCATACCGACAACTGGACAACCAGGAACACTACAGACAGCTACCCGCAGATCCGACCAAAGAACATACCCGCCGAATCAACAGACTGATCAAGACCTTCGATCCAGACCTTCAAAGCATCCTACGCGCTCTCATCCCACATACTCCGCACGTGGGAGACTTCTACTGCCTCCCAAAGATGCACAAAGCCAACACACCCAGATGTCCCATCGTATCAGGCAACGGAACCCCAAGTGAGAACCTCTCTGGATACGTCGAGGGCATCCTGAAACCCATCATACAGGGAACACCCAGCTTCTGTCACGACACTACAGACTTCTTATAGAAACTCAGCACCCACGGACCAGTTGAACCAGGAACACTCCTCGCCACGATGGATGTCTCGGCACACTACACCAGTATTCCCCACGATGACGGCATCGCTGCGACAGCCTCAGTACTCAACACCAACAACAGCCAATCTCCAGATGCCATCCTACAACTCATCAGCTTCATCCTTGACCACAATGTCTTCGACAACCAGTTCTTTACCCAAACACACGGAACAGCCATGGGGACCAAATTTGCACCCCAATACACCAACATCTTCATGCACAATTTCGAGCAAAACTTCTTCGCTGCACAGGACCTCCAACCAACGCTATACACCAGATACATCAACGACATTTTCTTCCTATGGACACACGGCGAAGAATCACTGATAAGACTACATGATAACATCAACAAGTTCCATCCCACCATCAAACACACCATGGACTACTCCTCAGAATCGGTTTCATTCTTGGACACACGAATCTCCATCAAAGACGGACACCTCAGCACTTCACTCTACCGCAAGCCCACGGACAACCTCACGATATTCCACTTCTCCAGCTTCCACCCTAACCACGTTAAAGAAGCCATCCCCTATGGACAAGCTCTGCGAATACACAGGATCTGCTCAGACAAGGAGGAACACGATGGACACCTACAGACGCTGAAAGATGCCCTCATAAGAACGGGATATGATGCTCGACTCATCGATCAACAGTTCTGATGGGCCACAGCAAAAAATCGCATAGACCTCCTCAGAAGACAAACACGGGACACAATCAACAGGGTACCTTTCGTCATCCAGTACTTCCCCGGCGCAGAGAAACTATGCCATGTTCTTCGCAGCCTTCAACATGTCATTGATGATGACAAACACCTCACTAAGGCCATCCCCATGCCTCCACTACTTGCCTTTAAACAGCTGCCTAACCTCAAACAGACCATCGTTCACAGCAAATTACCCAGCTTTCAGGAGAACAGCGACCACAACGCCACACAACTCTGCCACGGCAACCTCTGAAAGACATGCCAGATCATCAACACAGATACCATCATCACACGTGAGGACACCACCCACCAGGTACATGGTACATACTCATGTGGCTCAGCCAACGTTGTCTACCTCATACGTTGCAGGAAAGGATGCCCCGGAGCATGGTACATCGGCGAGGCCATGCAGACACTGCGACAACAGATGAACGGACACCGCGCAACAATCGCCAGGCAGGAGTGTTCCCTCCCAGTTGGGGAAGACTTCAGCAGTCAAGGACATTCAGCCTCCGATCTTTGGGTAAGCATTCTCCAAGGCGGCCTTCGAAACACATGACAACGCAAAATCGTCGAGCAGAAACTGATAGCCAAGTTCCGCACTCATGAGGACGGCCTCAACCGGGATCTTGGGTTCATGTCACACTACATGTAACCCCACCTGACGTAGGGTCATCCAGACTCGAGTCGTCGTTGGCTTGTTCCCTCTACACAGATGCAGCCGGACCTGCTGTGATTTCCAGCCAAAAATAAATGTCTTTTGTCTTTTTTTTTCATACAGACCCCAGTATCTGCAACATTTGACCCCTTGTGGCCCCACCTCATTGTCCTTTGATGTAATGTTTTCCTGACTGACCTGTTTGGACACCATTCATTGATTGCTGTGATTATATCTATGCCGAGGTGTGATAAATGGCAGTTAGAAAGATTACCTGTAATCATCTGGCATTATTCTCTGACTATATAAGCTGTGTCTTTATGCATCTCTCCACTTCACCTGACGAAGGAGCAGCGCTCCGAAAGCTTGTGATTTCAAATAAAGCTGTTGGACTATAACCTGGTGTTGTGTGACTTCTTACATTTGTTCATCCCAGTCCAACCCTGGCATCTCCACACCATGTTTCATGTTAGCCACGAGTGGTCGCTGCGCAATATTCAACATATGATGCCGCATAGCTCAGTCGGTTAAACATCAGACTTTTATTCTTCAAGTCCCTGTTAAATTGCTGCTTTTTAATTAAAAGTTCTCAATTCAACTCTCGTGCAACCCTGTAACACTTGAGTCTTTCCTGCTGTTGCAATAAAACTCATTAATATCTGATCAACATTTGCCACAACACAGATTTTTCAAATATAATTTATTTTATAGTATTATTTTTATGTTTTAAAACTTTGCAAGTAAACTGATATTTTGATAAGGTATTTTCCAATGGCATGGCTTTCCAGTGTAAACTGGGTCTTGTTTTCATTGATAAAAGCAACACCCTGGACACTCAGATTAAAGTCTGAAGCTCTATTTTTGGATTTATTCAACATTAAACAGGTTTCCAACATTGTAATCATTCATTTGTACGATACAACCATTCCTTTACTAGATTTCAGCTACAAATGTTAAAGTCATCGTGAAAGGCAGAAACAAATTGGTATTATTCTTTCATACTGTGCAATCGTTCCTTTACCATTTATTACCTTCAGAAATTAAAGTTTGCTATGTCGCCCATGACATATATTAATCTATTGAACTTCAAAAACTGGTCAAGAATGCCTTCCTTAAATTCTATTCCGAATAAGAAATGCACAAAACCTCTTCATAGAAACTTACAGCACAGAAGGAGGTCAATCGGCCCATTGTGCCTGAGCTGGCTCCTAGAAAGAGCAGTTGTGTTTAGTCCCACCTCACTGCTTTTTGTCCATAACCCTATAAATTCCTCATTCTCAAATGTCTGTCCAACTCCCTTTTAAACTTATTAAAGAATCAGCTTCCACCACCTTTTAAGTCGTTCACATTCTGTATTTCCTTCTGCAGTGATCGCGTCTGTACAGTGCATTTCTCTCACACCCCCACTCTCACTGCCTCCCACAGGCTTCACTTCTCAAATACCCGCCACCCCTCAAACCCCCGCTATGCTCTTTAATTTTTGTTTTTATGCGGCTGTGTGAGTGAAAGTAAAAATTGATCTTGAGCTAACTGCAACTGTAGAGCCAGGAGCAAAGATGTAGTGTAGATGTAGTGTCCAGGGTTCAAGTTCCTGTTCAGACGTTGCTTTTATCAATGAAAACAAAAACCAGTTTACACTTGAAAGCCGTGCCATTGGAACATACCCTATCAAAAAAATTAGGTTTCCTTGCAAAGTTTCAAAACATATGAAGATAAACATATAAAAAATTAGAAAACAACTTATATTTGTAAAATCTGTGTTGTGGCAGATGGTAATGAGTTTTATTGAGACTGCAGAAAAGATCAGCTTGAAAGAGTCAAGTTTGATGGGGTTGCGTGAGAGATAAAATTGAGAATTTTAATTTAAAAGCAGCGCCCGAACAAGGACTTGAACCCCAGACCCTCAGTTTAAAAGTCTGATGTTTTACCGACTGAGCTATCCGGGTTGAGAGGCTCAATCCTACGCAGCCAACTACCGTGGCTAAGATGAAACATTACATCGTTCATATTTCGCATTTCCTTCTGCAGTAATACCGTCTGCACAGCACATTTCTCTCACACACCCACTAAGGCGCAGACCCATTCGGAAATCATTTCAAATGCGTGTGCTGTGTACTGGGGCTGTAAGACTAAACATGGACGGTGGAAAATGAAAATAAGGCTTCAAATGCAACCCTGTGTAAAAATTTGAAAATAGCATAAGAACATAAGAAATAGGAGCAGGAGTAGGCCATCCTTCTTATGCAGTCCCTTGGAACCGAGGATGACTTGCTTCCACGTTAAAAATGAGTTCTCAGGTGACTGATGAGTCCAATGCGGGACCTACAGTCTCTGTCACAGGTGGGGCAGACGGTGGTTGAAGGGGCGGGTGGGTGGGGGTGCTTGGGTTGACGTGCGCTCCTTGCACTGCTTGCGCTTGACTTCCGCTTGCTCCCGGTGAAGAGACTCGAGGTATTCGCCGCCTTCCCGGATGCTTCTCCTCCACATCGGGCGGTCTTGGACCATGGATTCCCAGGTGTCAGTGGGGACATTGCACTTTTTCAAAGAGGCTATGAGGGCGTCCTTGAAGCATTTCCTTTGCCTACCTGGGGCTCTCTTGCCGTGTCGGAGCTCCGAGTAGAGCACTTGCTTTGGGAGTCTGGTATCGGGCATGCAGATGATGTGACCCGTCCATCGGAGCTGATCGAGCGTGGACAAAGCTTCGATGCTGGGGATGTTGGCCTGAGCGAGAACATTGATGTTGGTGCGCCTTTCCTGCCAATGGATTTGCAGGATCTTGTGGAGGCAGCGTTGGTGGTGCCTCTCCAGTGCTTTGAGGTGCCTGCTGTACATGGTCCATGTCTCTGAGGCATACAGCAGGGCGGGTATCACTGCTGCTCTGTAGACCATGAGCTTAGTGCCGGATTTGAGGTCCTGGTCTTCAAACACGCTCATCCTCAGGCGACCGAAGGCTGCACTGGCACACTGAAGGCAGTGTTGGACTTCGTCATCGATGTCTGCCCTTGTTGACAGTAGGCTAGAGTCAGAGTCATAGAGTCATACATTTATACAGCACAGACTGGACCTTCGGCCCATCATGCCCGCGCTGGCCATCAAGCCCTATCTATTCCTCCTCGCTATTTGCCACTCCACCAATTTTCGTGTCATCTGCGAACTTACTGATCATACCTCCTACATTCATATCTAAATCATTAATGTACACTGCAAACAGCAAAGGACCCAGTACCGAACCCTGCAGACCACCACTGGACACAGGCTTCCAGTCACAAAAACAACCTTTGACCATCACACTCTGCCTCCTGCCACTAAGCCAATTTTGGATCCAATGTGCCAAATTTCCCTGGATCCCATGGGCTCTTACCTTCTTGACCAGTCTCCCATGCTGGACTTTGTAATAAGCCTTACTGAAGTCCATGTAGACTACACCAAATGCACTACCATCATCCACACACCTAGTCACCCCCTCGAAAAATTCAATCAAAGTGGTTAGACATGATCTCCCCCTGACAAAGCCATGCTGACTATCCTTGATTAATCCTTGCCTCTCCAAGTGGAGACTTATTCTGTCCCTCAGAATTTTTTCCAATAATTTCCCTACCACTGATGTTAGGCTCACTGGCCTCTAATTTCCTGGTTTATCCCTACTACCCTTCTTGAATATTGATACTACGTTAGCTGTCCTCCAGTCCTCTAGTACCTCCCCTGTGGCCAGAGAGGTTCTGAAAATTTGTGTCAGAGCCACTGCAATCTCCTCCCTTGCCTCACACAGCAGCCTGGGATACATCTCGTCTGGGCCTGGGGATTTATCCACTTTTAAGCCTGGAAAAACCACTAGTACATCCTCCCTCTCAATAATAACTTGGTCATGTAGACCACAATCGCCCTGCCAGATTTCTATGCCTATTAGGGTCCCGAGGTGTGGAAAGTAGTCCACGTTGTCCAATGCCTTCTCGTGGATTTTGATAATCAGGGTGGGGGGCATTACTGTGTGGTTGGGGCAAGTTGGTAGAGCACCTTTGTCTCACAGATGTTTACTGTAAGGCCCATGCTCTCATGCGCTTCAGTGAAGGTGTTGACGATATTTGGATATTGATCTCTGAGTGAGCAGAGATGCAATCGTCATCTCCATATTGTAATTTGACAACAGAGGATGGGACCACCTTGGATCTAGACTGGAGGTGACAGAGGCTGAACAGTTTCCCGTTTGTTCTGTAAATTAGCTTCACTCCAGCGGGGAGCTTACTAAGAGTGAGATGGAGCATTGCAGCAAGGAAGATTGAGAAGAGCATTGGTGCGATGACATAGAAACATAGACACATAGAAGATAGGAGTAGGAGTAGGCCATTCGGCCCCTCGAGCCTGCTCCACCAATTACTAAGATCATGGCTGATCATCGACATCAACTCCACCTTCCCGCTTGATCCACATATCAATTGTTTCCCTTCGAGCCAAAAAACACTAGCAATAACAACAACTTGAATTTATATAGCGCCTTTAACATAGTAAAACGTCCCAAGGCGCTTCACGGGAGTATTAAAAGACAACAAAATTGACACCGAGCCACATAAGGAGAAATTAGGGCAGGTGACCAAAAGCTTGGCCAAGAAGGTAGGTCTTAAGGAGCGTCTTAAAGAAGAAAAGTGAGGTAGACAGGCGGAGAGGTTTAGGCAGGGAATTACAGAGCGATAGGGACCTAATAGCAATTTGCCTGTGGGAGGCTGGACAGCTCAGTCGCTAAAGTATCGGACTTTTAATCTGAAGGTCCGTGAATCAAGTCTCTGTCTGGGTGCAGTTTTAAAACCAAAATTCTCAACTCCTTGTTTCATGAAACACAAGTCATTCATGCTGATCTCATCAATATATTTTAAAGATTTGGCACAATCGCAGTGCTTAAAGGTTCATTGAGTGGTATTTTTGAGATCATCAATTCTTAACTTCATGGAGTCCCATGAAACGAGCATTTCAAGCTGTTATTTCCTGCTGTCTCGTTAAAACTCATTAATATTTGTTGAATGTTTGTCACAACACTTGTTTTTTTCAAATATAATTCTAATATTTTCTAAATATACTTTAAAGCTTTGCAAGCCAATCTGTTTTTTCTGACATAGTATTTTATAAAATCACTGCTTTCAAGTGTAAATTTTGTGTTGTCTTCATTGGCACTTGAATTTTTAAATATATAACATTTTCTATTAATAATTTATATAAGCATTTACTTAATATATTTTAAAACTTTGCAACCAAACGTCTGATTCTTTAGATAGGGTATTTTCTAATATCACCGGTTTCACGTGTAAATTTGGTGTTGTCTTCACTGATAAAAACAACGCCCGAATAGGGACTTGAATCCTGGGCACTTACATTAAAAGTCTGATGTTTTATCGACTGAACTATCCGGGGTCATACAGCACATATCTTATGCACATCTTTGCCCTGCCGTTATAGTAGCAGCTAGCTCACGATTTTTACTTTCACTCACGCAGCCTCACAAAACATAAAAGAGCGTGGTGCCGGTAAGGGTATTTGTGAACTGTGGGTGTGTGAGAGAAATGCGCTGTGCAGCCGGGATCAGTGCAGGAGGATGTCAACGATGTAATGTTGCATCTCGGCCAGTGAATGTCGCTGTGTTAGGTTAGATGTATGAGCCCGGATAGCTCAGTCGGTAGAGCATCAGACTTTTAATCTGAGGGTCCAGGGTTCAAGTCCCTGTTCGGGCGTTGCTTTTGTCAGCGAAGGCAGCACCTAAACTTACACTTAAAAGCAATGACATTAGAAAATACCCTATCAAAAGAATCAGACATTTGCTTGCAAAGTTTTAAAATATATTAAGTAAATACTATAATATGTAATTTATTTCAAAATTCAGATGTTGTGACAAATATGCAACGCAAATGAAAAAGTGTTACTGAGACAACAGGGAAGAGCAGCTTGAAATGCTCGTGTTTCATGGAACTGCATGAAAGTTGCAGCTGATCATCTCAAAACTATCGCTCCATGTACCTCAAAGCACCATGACTAATGACTAATCATTAAATTGCGTTAATGAGATCAGCATGAATGGCTTCTTTTTCACGAGGTTGCCTGAAAGATGGAATTCAGAATTTTGATTTAAAAGCAGCACATAAGCAATGACCTGAAGCCTGGACCCTCAGATTAAAAGTCTGATGTTATACCATGGTGTGGAGATGTCGGAGTTGGACTGGGGTGGACAAATGTAAGAAGTCACACAACACCAGGTTATAGTCCAACAGCTTTATTTGGAATAGCAGTGCTCCGAAAGCTTGTGATTTCAAATAAAGCTGTTGGACTATAACCTGGTGTTGTGTGATGTTATACCGACTGAGCTATCTGGGCTCACGCTCTTTTCACAACACAGTGACATCCAGTGGTTGATAGTGAACATTACATCGTTCTCCACATTGCGGAACACCCCTGTTCAGTCCGTAAGGTGACCCCGAGATTCCGGTCGCCTGTCATTTTAATTCACCGCACCATTCCCACTCAGACCTCACTGTACTCGGGCTCTTGCATTGTTCCACGGAAGCTCAGCGTAAGCTCGAGGAACAGCACCTCATCTTCTGATTTGGCAATTTACAGCCTTCCGGATTCAATATCGAGTTCAACAATTTCAGATCATAACCTCGGCCCCCATTACATTTTTATTTATTTTTTATCCACACCTTTGTTTTGGCCCTTTCCCAGACCCCTTTTTTTCTCTCCCACATGGCAGCTGCCTCTCATTCTACCAGTTCATTTCACACCTAAACTAGAGCCGTCTTTTGTCTCCACTAGTCCTATCACCATCTTGTCTCGATTTGAATACCTCTTAATGTCTCTTCACTTCTCTTTCCTTCTCTCCCAGCCTCGCCTTTTAATCTATTTCATTTCCTGTGCTTTTCCAGTCTTGACAAAGGCTTTGCCCCGAAACATTAACTCTATTTTCTCTCCACGGATGTTGCCTGGCCTGCTGAGCTTTTCCAGCATTTTCTGTTGTTATTACATTGTTCACATTCTGCATTTCATTCTGTATTCATCCCGTCAGGTGGGGACAGGCAACAATGGCTTTGGTCTTCCCTATATTTAATTGGAGAAAATGTCTCCTCATCCAGTAATGGACTAGCAGTCTGACAATTTAGAAATCGTGGAGCGTGTTGAGAGAGGTGCTGGTGAGGTAAAATAATGGGACTCAAGGTGGATAAATCACCTGGACCTGATGGCTTACATCCTAGGGTCTTGAGGGAAGTGACGGTAGGCATTGTGGATGCATTGGTAATAATTTTCCAAAACTCCCTGGACTCAGCAAAGGTCCCGGCAGACTGGAAAACTGCTAATGTAACATCCTTATTAAAAAGGGCAGTAGACAGAAGGCTGGAAACTATAGACCGGTTAGCCTAACATCTGTGGTAGGTAACATTTTGGAGTCCATTATTAAGGAGACAGTAACAGGACATTTGGATAATCATAATTTAATAGGACAAAGTCAGCATGGTTTTATGAAGGGGAAGTCATGTTTGACAAATTTGCAGGAGTTCTTTGAGGAAGTAACATATAGGGTGGATAAAGGGGAACCAGTGGACGTAGTGTATTTAGACTTCCAAAAGGCATTTGACAAGGTGCCACACAAAAGATTATTGCTTAAGATAAAAAATCACGGGATTGGGGGTAATATTCTGGCATGGATAGAGGATTGGCTATCTAACAGAAGGCAGAGAGTTGGGATAAATGGTTCATTCTCAGACTGGCAATCAGTAACTAGTGGTGTTCCGCAGGGGTCAGTGCTGGGTCCCCAACTCTTTACAATCTATATTAACGATTTGGAGGAGGGGACTGAGTGTAACATATCAAAGTTTGCAGATGATACTAAGATGGGAGGGAAAGTAGTGAGTGAGGAGGACATAAAAAACCTGCAAGGGGACATAGACAGGCTAAGTAAGTGGGCAGAGATTTGGCAGATGGAATACAATACTGGAAAGTGTGAGGTTATGCACTTTGGCAGGAAAAATCATAGAGCAAGTTATTATCTTAATGGCAAGAAACTGGAAAGTACTGATGTGCAAAGGGATCTGGGGGTCCTGGTGCACGAAACTCAAAAGGTTAGTATGCAGGTGCAGCAAGTGATTAAGAAGGCCAATGGAATGTTGGCTTTCATTGCTAGGGGGATAGAATATAAAAATAGGGAGGTATTGCTTCAGTTGTACAAGGTATTGGTGAGACCGCACCTGGAATACTGCATACAGTTTTGGTGTCCATACTTAAGAAAAGACATACTTGCTCTCGAGTCAGTACAAAGAAAGTTCACTCGGTTAATCCCGGGGATGAGGGGATGGACATATGAGGAGAGGTTGAGTAGATTGGGAATCTACTCATTGGAGTTCAGAAGAATGAGAGGCGATCTTATTGAAACATATAAGATTGTGAAGGGGTTGGATTGGGTGGATGCGGGGTGGTTGTTCCCGATGATGGGTGAAACTAGAACTAGTGGGCATAGTCTTAGAATAAGGGGCTGCTCTTTCAGAACTGAGATGAGGAGGAACTACTTCACTCAGAGGGTGGTAGGTCCATGGAATATGCTGCCCTAAAAAGCTGTAGAAGCTACATCATTACATAAATTTAAAACAGAAATAGACAGTTTCCTAGAAGTAAAGGGAATTAAGGGTTACGGGGAGCGGGCAGGAATTTGGACATGACTCTAGGTTCAGATCGGACATGGCCCTGTGGGTAGCGGAGCGGGCCCAGGGGCTGTGTAGCCTGATCCTGCTCCTATTTCATGTGTCTAATTCTGTTAGATTCAGGAGATGGTTCTGTGATAGTAGATTGGCGGTTAGGATCAGATCAGCCATGATCTTATTGAATGGTGGAGCAGGCTCGAGGGGCCGATTGGCCTACTCCTGCTCCTATTTCTTATGTTCTTATGAGGTGGAGCTGGGTGTTATCAGCATACATGTGGAGACTGACATTGGGCTTTCAGATGATGTTGCTGAGGGCTGGCATGTAGATGAGAAATAAGATGGGGCCAAGGGTAGGTCCTTGCAGGACACCAGAGGTGATGATGCGGGAGATGAAAGAGAAGCCATTGCAGATGATTCTCTGTTTAATGTTGATTAATTCCAATAATAGTGCATCAGACTTTTATTCTGAGGGTTCAGGTTTTTGTTGAGGGATTCGGCAATGGTAATGCTGTTGAATATCAAGAGGTGGTGGTTAGAGGCTCTCTTGTTGGAGATAGTCATTGCCTGGCACTTGTGTGGTGCGAATGTTACTTGCCACTTATCAGCCCCAGTCTGAATGTCAGCCAAGTCTTGCTGCATGTGGGCACAGAATGCTCCATTATCTGAGGAATTGTGAATGGAACTGAACACTGTACAATCATCAGTGAACATCCCCACTTCTGACATTATGTTGGAGGGAAGGTCATTGATGAAGCAGCTGAAGATGGCTGGGCTGAGGACACTGCCCTGAAGAACTCCTGCAGCGATGTCCTGGGGCTGCGATGATTGGCCTCCAACAACCACAACCATCTTCCTTTGTGCTAGGTATGACTCCAGCCAGTGGAGCGTTTTCCTCTGATCACTATTGACTTCAATTTTACTTGGGCTCCTTGATGCCACACACGGTCAAATCCTGCCTTGATGTCAAGGGCAGTCACTCATCAGAGAGTGCCGTTGAGAGTTTGGGTAAGTGAGAGAGTTCTTTAATGGTTATTTCTCTTTAAACCATTTGGAGTGGTGCAAATTGTTAGTGGCAATTGCCAGTAGTTTCTTGATAAGATTACTTAAGCAATTTAAGTAAAGGGGAAAAGTTAAATATTTGGGATTCTGTTGGTTTAAGATGAGTTAAAGAAGGTAACACTGCAGTAGGAGGTAATTGGCAGGCAGTGAAAACCAGTTCTCTAACCAATGACCAGGGGTGACTCAATTGGCTACAAGCAAACAGTATAAAAAGACCGGTGCTAGTGCGAGCAGCACGGAGTGCGAGTAGCAGAGAGTGCCATTGAGAGTTTGGGTAAGTGGGGTGTTAGGTGCTGTTTTTGTTTTGTTTCTGTCCTTGTTTTTCCTGCCAGTCTCTGGATTAGCAGGCATCATTGAGGCGGTGCAGCGAGGCGAGGCCCAGTCGAGGCAGCTGGAAGCAGCAGCAGGTGTTGAGTCGAGCCGGAGCAGCGAGGTGAGGCAGCCTAAATAGGCTCCACAGGCAACATTCCAAGGGGAGGTCAGAATTCAAAAGTGACATCACAGCCAAGCTGGTAGGTGATTGGCTGGTTGGTGAGTACTTTTCCTTCCCTTTTAACCCTTTATAAGTTGGTAAGTTCAATTAAATAGAGGTGTGATATTCATCATCTAGAATCAGGGCAGAGGGTATTTAAAAATAATAATAATAAATTTAATTAAATACATAGAATGGGAGAGCAGGTGATGTGTTACTGCTGCAATATGTGGGAGCTGGTGGACACCATTGATGTTCACAGTGATCACATTTGCAGTAAGTGTTGGCTGCTCGAGGAACTCCGGCTCCGTGTTGATGAGCGGGAGTCCGAGCTTCAAACACTATGACACATCAGGGAGGGGTAGAGTTATCTGGACTCTGTGTTCCAGGAAGTAGTCACACCAATTAGATTAACGAATTCAGATGTATTCCGTGGTCAGGGACAGGAAGGTGTGACAATGATTGAGGCAGCTATGGGGATTCAGGAGGTTGTGTTGGAGGAGCCACAGCCCTTGCTCTTGTCCAACAGGTTCGAGGCTCTTACTCCCTGTGAGGGCGGGAACAGGGACTGCAGGGAGGATGAGCAACCTGGCCACAGCACCGTGGAACGAGGGGCCATTCAAGTGGGGGGAGTAAAAAGAAATGTTGTAGTGGTACGGGATAGTATCATTAGGGGGATAGATAGGGTTCTTTGCAGCCGAGAGCGAGAGTCCCGAAGGCTGTGTTGCCTGCCCGGTGCCAGGGTTAAGGACATCTCCTCTGGGCTGGAGAGAAATTTGGAGTGGGAGGGGTAGGATCCAGTTGTCGTGGTCCATGTTGGTACCAACGACATAGATAGGACAAGGAAAGAGGTTCTGCTGAGGGAGTATGAGCAGCTAGGGGCTAAATTAAAAAGCAGAACCACAAGGGTAATAATCTCTGGGTTACTACCTGAGCCACGAGCAAATTTGGCTAGGGTAAATAAAATCAGAGAGTTAAATGCGTGGCTCAAAGACTGGTGTGGGAGAAATGGGTTTTGCTTCTTGGGACACTGGCACCAGTAATGGGATGGGAGAGAGCTGTTCCGTTGGGATGGACTTCACTTGACCAGTGCTGGGACTAGAGTCCTGGTGAATCAAATAACTAGGGCTGTAGAGAGGGCTTTAAACTAATTAGTGGGGGGGAGGTTTCAAGAGAGCGAAAAATAAAAATGTCAGCGGAGAAGGAAATAGAGCAAGGTAGCAGTGGGGGAATTAAAAACCAAAGTGTGTCAGGAAGGGACAGAATGTATAAAGATAAAGTTAGAGTATTAAAAGGGGTAAAAGCAGGAATAAATTGTCACAAAACATATTTAAAAGTTCTTTATCTGAATGCACGCAGCATTCGTAACAAAATAGATGAGTTGACAGTACAAATAACTACACATGAGTATGATCTGGGGGCCATTGCAGAAACATGGCTGCAAGGTGACCATGACTGGGAACTAAACATCCAGGGGTATTTGACAATTAGGAAGGATAGACAGGAAGGAAAGGGAGGTGGGGTGGCTATGTTAATAAAGGATGGAATCACTGCAATAGTGAGAAATGATATTGGGTCAAAGGATCAGGATAGTGAAACAGTTTGGGTGGAGATAAGGAATAATAAGGGGAAAAAGTCACTCGTGGGCGCAGTCTATAGGCCTCCTAACAGTTGCAACTCTGTTGGTCAGAGTATAAATCAGGACATTGTTGGGGCTTGTAATAAGGGAACAGCTATAATCATGGGGGATTTTAACTTTCATATTGACTGGACAAATCAAATTGCACAGGGCAGCCTTGAGGAAGAGTTCATAGAGTGCATTAGGGACGGGTTCCTTGAGCAGTATGTAACTGAACCAACCAGGGGGCAGGCAATCTTAGATCTGGCCCTGTGTAATGAGACAGGATTAATAAAAAATGTCCTAGTAAAGGATCCCCTTGGAACGAGTGACCATAACATGGTTGAATTCCAAATTCAGTTGGAGGGTGAGAGAGTTGGATCTCAAACCAGCGTACTAAGCTTAAATAAAGGAGACTATGAAGGTATGAGAGCAGAATTGACTAAAGTGGACTGGGAAAATAGATTAAAGTGTAAGATGATACATAAGCAGTGGTGTACATTCAAGGGGATATTTCACAACTTTCAAGAAAAATATGTTCCAGTGAGGAAAAAGGGGCGTAAAAGAAAAGACAGCCATCCGTGGCTAAGTAAAGTAATAAAGGATAGTATCCGACTGAAAACAAGGGCATATAAAGTAGCCAAATCTAGTGGGAGGATAGAAGATTGGGAAGCATTTAAAAGCCAGCAAAGAATAACTAAAAGATTAATTAAGAAAGGGAAGATAGATTATGAAGGTAAACTAGCAAAAAATATAAAAACAGATAGCAAGAGTTTCTACAGTTATATAAAAAGAAAAAGGGTGGCTAAAGTGAACGTTGGTCCCTTAGAGGACGAGACCGGGAAATTAGTAGTGGGGAACATGGACATGGCAGAGACGCTGAACAGATATTTTGTATCAAAATAACGACAGAAAATGCTGGAAATACTCAGCAGGCCAGGCAGCATCCGTGGAGAGAGACACAGAGTTAACGTTTCAGGTCTGGGACCCTTCATCAGAACTGGAAAAAGCGTGAGATGTAACAGGTATTAAGCAGGTGCAGAGACTGGGGGTGCGGTTAGGAGGAGAGGAAGGAATAGAAAGAATATTCTGTGCTTTTGTAAGAGGCAGGAAAGATAAAATGTTGCAAATGGGAATGGCAAAAATCATACTGCATGAAAAATGGGGGCAGGGATCATTGTCTGAAATTCCAGCTTTTTCCAGTTCTGATGAAGGGTCCCAGACCTGAAACGTTAACTCTGTTTCTCTCTCCACGGATGCTGCCTGGCCTGCTGAGTATTTCCAGCATTTTCTGTCGTTATTTCAGATTTCCAGCATCCGCAGTATTTTGCTATTATGCTAAGATATTTTGTATCAGTCTTTGCAGTAGAGGACACTAAAAATATCCCAACACTGGACAAACAGGGGCTATAGGGGTGGGGGAGGAGCTAAACACGATTAAAATCACTAAGGAGGTGGTACTTGGTAAGATAATGGGACTAAAGGCGGATAAATCCCCCGGACCTGATGGCTTACATCCTAGGGTCTTGAGAGAAGTAGCGGTAGGGATTGCGGAAGAATTGGTGGTAATTTTCCAAAACTCCCTGGATTCAGGAAAGGTCCCAGCAGATTGGAAAACTGCTAATGTAACGCCCTTATTTAAAAAGGGAGGCAGACAAAAGGCTGGAAACTATAGACCAGTTAGCCTAACATCTGTGGTTGGTAAAATGTTGGAGTCCATTATTAAGGAAGCAGTAACAGGACATTTGGATAAGCATCATTTAATCGGACAGAGTCAGCATGGTTTTACAAAGGGGAAGTCGTGTTTAACAAATTTGCTCGAATTCTTTGAGGACGTAACAAACAGGGTGGATAAAGGGGAACCAGTGGATGTGGTGTATTTGGACTTCCAAAAGGCATTTGACAAGGTGCCACACAAAAGATTACTGCACAAGATAAAAAATCATGGGATTGGGGGCAATGTATTGGCATGGGTGGAGGATTGGCTATCTAACAGAAAACAGAGTTGGGATAAATGGTTCATTCTCTGGTTGGCAATCAGCAACTAATGGTGTTCCGCAGGGGTCGGTGCTGGGACCCCAACTCTTTACAATCTATATTAACGATTTGGAGGAAGGGACCGAGTGCAATGTATCCAAGTTTGCCGATGATACAAAGATGGGAGGGAAAGCAGTGAGTGAGGAGGACATAAAAAACCGGCAAAAGGACATAGACAGGCTGGGTAAGTGGGCAAAAATTTGGCAGATGGAATATAATGTTGGAAAGTGTGAGGTTATGCACTTTGAAAAAAAAAATCAAAGAGCAAGTTATTATCTAAATGGAGAGAAACTGCAAAGTGTTACATTACAAAGGGATCTGGGGTCTTGGTGCATGAAACACAGAAAGTTAGTATGCAGGTACAGCAGGTGATCAGGAAGGCCAATGGAATCTTGGCTTTTATTGCAAGGGGGATGGAGTATAAAAGCAGGGAAGTCTTGCTGCATTTATACAGGGTACTGGTGAGGCCACACCTGGAAAACTGCATACAGTTTTGGTTTCCATATTTAAGAAAAGATATACTTGCTCTCGAGGCAGTTAAGAGAAGGTTCACTCGGTTGATTCCGGAGATGAGGGGGTTGACTTATGAGGAATGGTTGAGTAGGTTGGGCCTCTACTCATTGGAATTCAGAAGAATGAGAGGCGATCTTATCGAAACATATAAGATTGTGAGGGGGCTTGATCAGGTGGATACGGCGAGGATGTTTCCACTGATGGGTGAGACTAGAACTAGGGGGCATAACCTTAGAATAAGGGGCTACCCTTTCAAAACTGAGATGAGGAGAAACTTCTTCACTCAGAGGGTAGTAAATCTATGGAATTTACTACCTCAGAGAGTTGTGGAAGCTGCGACATTAAATAAATTTAAAACGGAGATAGACAGTTTCCTAGCTGATAAGGGGATAAGGGGTTACGGGGAGAGGGCAGGGAAGTGTACGTGAGTCTAAGTTCGGATCAGCCATGATCCTATTGAATGGTGGAGCAAGCCCGAGGGGCCGTATGGCCTACTCCTGCTCCTACTTCTTATGTTCTTATGTTCTCTCACCTCACCTCTGGAATTCAGCTCTTTTGTCCATGATTGGGCCAAGGCTGTAATGAGTTCTGGAGCCGAGTGGCTATGGCGGAACCCAAACTGAGCATCAGTGAGCAGGATCTTGTTGAGTAAGTGTCACTTGATAGCACTGTCCATGACACCTTCCATCATTTTGTTGATGATTGAGAGTAGACTGATGGGGATGTAATTGGTTGGATTGGACTTGTCCTGCTTTTTGTGGACATGACATACCTGGGCAGCTTTCCATATTGTCGGTAGATGCCAGTGTTGTAGCTGTACTGGAACAGCTTTTCTAGAGCTGCGGCTAGTTCTGGAGCACAAGTCTTCAGCACAGCAGCTGGGATGTTGTCCGATCCCATAGCCTTTGCTGTATCCAGTGCGCTCAGCCCTTTCTTGATATCACGTGGAGTGAATCAAATTGGCTGAAGACTGGCTTCTGTGATGGTAGGGACCTCAGGAGGTGGCCGAGGTGAATCATTTCACTCGGCACTTCTGGTTGAAGATAGTTGCAAATGCTTCAACCTTATCTTTTGCACAGCGTGCTGGCCTCCGCCATCATTGATGATGGGAATGTTCATGGAGTCTCCTCCTCCCGTTAGTTATTTAAAGATCCACCACCGTTGATGACTGGATGTGACAGGACTGCAGAGCTTTGATCTGATCCATTGGTTCTGGGATCGCTTAGCACAGGGCTTTTTTTGAAGCTTTGTATGCATGGACCCCCATCCGTGTTTATTCTTGCTCACCCGGTGCATGTGTTTGAAAGGATTTTGTGATGGGTCTGCTACTTACAGGTTACATCTTTGCACTGAACCTAAAGTTGCAGTTAACTGACGATTGTCAATGTTTACTTTCACTCACACAGCCCCATAGGCAGAGAGAGTGGGTGTGTGAGAGAAATGCGCTCTACAGATGGGATTACTGCAGAAGGAAATGCAGAATGTGAACTATGTAATGTTTCATGTTAGCCACGAGAGGTCGCTGCGCAATATTCAACATATGATCCCGCTTAGCTCAGTCGGTTTAACATCAGACTTTTAATCTGAAAGTCCAAGGTTCAAGTCCCTGTTAAATTGCTGCTTTTAAATTAAAAGTTCTCAATTCTATCTCTCGTGCAACCCTGTAAAACTTGAGTCTTTCCTGCTGCCGCAATAAAACACATTAATATCTGCTCAATGTTTGCCACAACACAGATTTTTCAAATCTAATTTATTTTATAATACTATTTTTATATGTTTTAAAACTTTGCAACTAAACTGATTTTTGATAAGGTATTTTCCAATGTCATGGCTTTCCAGTGTAAACTGGGTCTTGCTTTCATTAATAAAAGCAACACCCTGGACACTCAGATTAAAGTCTGAAGCACTGTTTTTGGATTTATTCAACATTAAACAGGTTTACAACATTGTGATCATTCATTTGAACGATACAACCATTCCTTTACTAGATTTTAGCTACAAATTTTAAATTCATCATAAAAGACAGAAACCAAATTGGTATTATTCTTTCATACTGTGCAATCTTTCCTTTACCATTTATTACCTTCAGAAATTAAAGTTTGCTATGTCGCCCATGACATATTTATCTATTGAACTTCAAAAGCTAGTCAAGAATGCCTTCCTTAAATTCTATTCCGAATAAGAAATGCACAAAACCTCTTCATACAAACTTACAGCACAGAAGGAGGTCAATCGGCCCATTGTGCCTGAGCTGGCTCCAAGAAAGAGCAGTCGTGTTTAGTCCCACCTCACCGCTTTTTGCCCATAACCCAGTAAGTTCCTCATTCTCAAGTGTCTGTCCAACTCCCTTTTATAGAATCAGCTTCCACCACCTTGTGATGAAATATTTCCATTCATCACTGCCTGTGACTGAGATCGGTTTCAGTGTCATTTCCCTTCCCCCAGACCTCATTGTATTATGTACTGGAATGTGCTGTATTGTATACTGGAATGTGCTGGAATGTGCTGTGTGTAGGGCTCCGCCCATACCTGGCCCCGTTTGTAAGCTAGCTTCAGTCTCGCCAAAATCTCCAGAAGGATGACATCTCTCTCGCTTACGTGTTTCATTCTAAGTTAATAAAAGCCTTGTTTTGTTCTGCTACCTTCGAGTCTCGGAATTATTGAGGCACATCAATTTTATTAACTTATTTTTCAACACTATGGATCAACTCCTGAAACCCGAACGTTTGGATTTGGATCAACATGCTCCGGACGCATCAGCACGCTTCGGACACTGGTTTGAGTGTAAGGAATTCTTCCTGGACAATTCCGCAGCCGTCAAAGACGCTACAGACGCTGCAAGGATGAGACTCGGAATTCTGAGGAATTGGGTAAGCCACCGGGTTTACCCCCTCATCCAAGGCGCCGAGACGTACCTGGCCGCCTGCGACATCTTAAAGGCGCATTACCAGCAGCCTACGAATGAGGTGTATGCTAGGCACCTGCTCGCCACCCGCGCACAGCGACCTGGGGAATCGGTGGAGGAGTTCCTAAGCACCCTGAAAATGCTTGGCAAAGACTGCAAGTGCCGAGATGTAAAAGCCGCGGTGTACACTGACGAGCTTGTTCGCGATGCCTTCATCACAGGCCTCAGCTCCACTTACATCCGGCAAAGACTGCTGGAAAAAACGGGGTTGGACCTGAAACAGGCTGCGGACACCGCGCGATCCCTGGATGTGGCCCAGAGAAACTCGGACGCCTACTCTTCAGCCCGCGCCGTCCACGCCGCCACGTGTGCACCGAGGGCGCCGCCATCTTGGAAGGCATCTTCCCCGCCCGACAGCCCGACACCGGCTGGGCCCCGCTCTCCCCCCAGAAGCCCTACGACAGCCGCGACGCGTCAGGGACCCAACTGCTACTTCTGCGGGCAGCCAAAGCACACCAGAAACCTGTGCCCGGTGAAAGGCACCACCTGCTTTAAGTGCGGTAAGAAGGGGCACTTCGGGAAGGTGTGCAGAGGGAACCCCGCCGGAAAACCCGCCACCGCCGCGTGTGCGCCGTGGGAGTGGCCATCTTGGACGCCATCTTGCCCGACCTCGTGGGGTCCGCCATCTTGTGAGCAGACAGCGTGGACGCCATCTTTTATCAATCAGGGCCCTACAGTGGCATCGGTCACAGTGGACCAGACCAGGCCGCACCCGCTATCCAGATCAATGGTGGACATCGAGGTAAACGGGTGCCGGGTTAAATGCTTAATTGACAGTGGAAGCACGGAGAGCTTTATCCACCCAGAACTGGCACAACAACTCTCCCTAAAGGTGGTCCCTACTCAGGGTACCATCTCTATGGTTGACAAAACCCAGACATCGACCATTCTGGGTTACTGCACGGTACAATTGTGCGTTAACGGAACTGTATATGATAATTTTAAAGTATTAATCATGAAGAACCTATGTGCGAGCATAATCTTGGGCCTGGATTTCCAGTGCAACCACCAAAGCATCACGCTCAAGTACGGTGGGTCCCAGCCGCCCCTCACAGTGTGCGGTCTGGCTACCCTGAAGGTAAAGCCGCCTTCGCTATTCGCGAACCTTACCCCTAACTGCCGGCCAATAGCGACCAAAAGCAGGAGGTACAGCTGGGAGGACAGGTGGTTTATCGCGACCGAGGTAGACAGGCTCCTGAAAGAGCGCATTATTGAACGCAGCAACAGCCCGTGGCGCGCCCAAGTGGTAGTGGTAAGGGGTAGCGAGAAGAAACGGATGGTGATCGACTATAGTCAAACGATCAACAGGTACACCCTACTAGACGCCTACCCGCTACCCCGCATATCAGAAATGGTGAACCAAATCGCCCAATACCGGGTGTTCTCCACCATCGACCTCAAGTCAGCGTACCACCAGCTCCCTATCAGACCAGAGGACCGCCCGTACACCGCCTTCGAGGCGAACGGACGCCTCTACCAATTCCTCAGAGTCCCCTTTGGGGTGACGAATGGGGCCTCGGTCTTCCAGAGGGAGATGGACCGCATGGTCGATGACCATCACTTGCAGGCAACCTTCCCCTACCTCGACAATGTCACCATCTGCGGTCACAACCAGCAGGATCACGACTCGAACCTCGAGAGGTTCCTGAAAACCGCACAAAAACTCAACCTCACCTACAACGAGGACAAGTGCGTTTACAACACCACGCGCCTCTGCATACTAGGCAGCGTGGTGGAGAATGGGGAAATCGGACCAGACGCCGACCGATTGCGCCCCCTACGGGAGCTGCCCCTGCCCAACACTCCCAAAGCCCTGAAAAGATGCCTGGGGTTATTTTCTTATTATTCCCAATGGGTCCCCAACTACTCCGACAAAGCCCGCCCCCTCTTGAAAGCATCCTCTTTCCCGCTCTCTGCTGAGGCCCACGCCGCCTTCAAAAGCATTAAGCAGGATATTGAGCGGGCCACGCTACAGGCAGTGGACGAGAACACTCCATTTCAAGTGGAAAGTGATGCATCTGACTTCGCCTTGGCGGCCACCCTCAACCAGGCGGGGCGGCCCGTAGCTTTCTTCTCGAGGACCCTCCAAGGGCCCGAGATCAGACACTCATCCGTGGAAAAGGAGGCCCAAGCCATCGTGGAGGCAGTGCGCCACTGGCGCCACTACCTTGCCGGCAAACGCTTCACCCTACTTACCGACCAACGGTCGGTAGCGTTTATGTTCAATAATAAACAGAGGGGGAAGATTAAAAATGATAAGATTCTTAGGTGGCGGATCGAGCTCTCCACCTTCGAGTACGACATCATTTACCGGCCAGGGGCCCTTAACGAATCCCCTGACGCCCTCTCACGAGGGATGTGTGCCAGCGCCACCGGGGATCAGCTACAGACCCTCCACAATGACATCTGCCACCCAGGGGTCACGCGGCTGTTCCACTTCATAAAGTCCCGTAACTTACCCTACTCGATTGAGGAAGTTCGGTCCCTGACCAGGAACTGCCGCACTTGCGCTGAGTGCAAGCCTCGGTTCTACCGCCCAGATAGAGCCCACTTAATCAAAGCTACACGGCCCTTTGAGCGGCTCAGCTTAGATTTCAAGGGCCCCCTCCCGTCCGTCGACCGCAATGTTTACTTCCTGAACATTGTGGACGAATACTCCCGGTTCCCATTCGCCTTCCCCTGCCCAGACATGACCAGCGCCACGGTCATTAAATGCCTCAACAGCCTGTTCTGCCTGTTCGGTATGCCGAGCTACATCCATACGGATAGGGGGGCATCCTTCATGAGTGAAGAGCTACGCCAGTACATGCTGTCCAGGGGGATCGCCACGAGCCGTACCACCAGCTACAACCCCCGGGGTAACGGCCAAGTGGAGCGAGAGAACGGGACAGTATGGAAAGCAGTCACTCTAGCTCTAAGGACCAAGGGCCTCCCTATCTCCCGCTGGCAGGAAGTCCTCTCAGATGTGCTCCATTCGATACGGTCGCTATTGTGTACGGCCACTAATACCACGCCTCATGAACGAATGTTTGTCTTTCCCCGGAAATCCACCTCAGGCGTATCCATGCCGTCATGGCTCTCCACCCCAGGTCCGGTACTCGTGCGAAGGCATGTGAGGGGCCACAAGACGGACCCTGTCATGGAGCCAGTACACCTACTCCACGCCAACCCCCAATACGCATATGTCCGGCACGCCGATGGAAGGGAGGACACCGTGTCCATAAAAGACGTCGCCCCAGCCGGCATCGACAACAACCACGGCAATAGCGGCAACGACGATCACAGCAACTCTTACCCACCCACTACTCTTTCATCACCCCCGGAAGAACACCGACCAACGGCACCCCCACCAACTACCCCTTCAACAACCCTGGCGGCACCCCCGGCAGAGACCCAGGAGGCTACCGGGGACACCCAGCCGACACCCGCGGCACCGCAACAGCCACGTCGGTCGCAGAGGACTATCAAACCCCCGAACAGACTAAATCTATAGAAGGGGTGAATGTGATGAAATATTTCCATTCATCACCGCCTGTGACTGAGATCGGTTTCAGTGTCATTTCCCTTCCCCCAGACCTCATTGTATTGTGTACTGGAATGTGCTGTATTGTATACTGGAATGTGCTGGAATGTGCTGTGTGTAGGGCTCCGCCCATACCTGGCCCCGTTTGTAAGCTAGCTTCAGTCTAGCCAAAATCTCCAGAAGGACGACATCTCTCTCGCTTACGTGTTTCGTTCTAAGTTAATAAAAGCCTTGTTTTGTTCTGCTACCTTCGAGTCTCGGAATTATTGAGGCACATCACACCTTTTAAGTCGTTCACATTCTGTATTTCCCTCTGCAGTGATCCCGTCTGTACAGCGCATTTCTCTCACACCCCCCACTCTCACTGCCTCCCACAGGCTTCACTTCTCAAATACCCCCGACACCGCAAACCCCCGGTATGCTCTTTAATTTTTGTTTTTTATGCGGCTGCGTGAGTGAAAGTAAAAATTGATCTTGAGCTAACTGCAACTGTAGAGCCAATGCAAAGATGTAGTGTAGATGTAGTGTCCAGGGTTCAAGTCCCTGTTCGGGCATTGCTTTTATCAGTGAAAACAAATCCCAGTTTACACTTGAAAGCCATGCCATTGGAATATACCCTATCAAAGATCAAAGAAGGCCATGTACAGCGGTTGCTGCTGTTCCCTGCATTTCTCTTGCAATTGACGTGCGGTGAAGATCATGTCGATTGTGCCCCTTAGTGGGCGGATTCTGGGAGGAGCTCTTTGGCCACTGGGAGAAGGCGATTGAGGAGGATTCTTGCGATGACTTTCCCTGTGGCAGACAGCAGGGAAACTCCTCTGTAATTACCGCAATCGGACTTGTCACCTTTCTTGAAGGTGCAGCCTTCGGTCACCTGAGGAAGAGAGCGTTTGAAGACCAGGACCTTAAACCCGGCACTAAGCTCATGGTCTACAGAGCAGTAGTGATACCCATCCTGCTGTATGCCTCAGAGACATGGACCATGTATAGCAGGCACCTCAAACCACTGGAGAGGTACCACCAACGCTGCCTCTGCAAGATCCTGCAAATCCATTGGCAGGATAGGCGCACCAACGTCAGTGTTCTTGCTCAGGCCAACATCCATAGCATGGAAGCTTTGACCACGCACAATCAGTTCCGATGGACGGGTCACATCATCCGCATGCCCGATACGAGACTCCCAAAATAAGCGTTCTTCTCGGAGCTCCGGCACAGCAAGAGAGCCCCAGGTGGGCAGAGGAAATGCTTCAATGACACCCTCAAGGCCTCCTTGAAAAAGTGTAGCATCCCGACCAACACCTGGGAATCCCTGGCCCAAGACTGCACAAAGTGGAGGAGAAGCATCCGGGAAGGCGCTGAACACTTTGAGTCTCTTTGCCGGGACCAAGCGGAAGCCAAGCGCAGACAGCGCAAGGGGTACACGTCAACCCAAGCACCCCACCCACCCGCCCCTTCAACCACCATCTGCCCCACCTGTGACAGAGACTGTAGGTCCCACATTGGACTCATCAGTCACCTGCGAACTCATTTTTAATGTGGAAGCAAGTCATCCTCGGTTCCGAGGGACTGCCTAAGAGAGAGAGAGACCCTATCAAAAAAATCAGGTTTCCTTGCAATGTTTTAAAACATATAAAGATAAACATATAAAAAATTAGAAAACAAATTATATTTGTAAAATCTGTGTTGTGGCAAACGTTGAGGAGATAGTAATGAGCTTTATTGAGACTGCAGGAAAGACTGAAATTTGACGGGGTTGCGTGGGAGATAGAATTGAGAATTTTATTTTAAAAGCAGCATTCGACTTGAACCCTAGACCCGCAGATTAAAAGTCTGATGCTCTACCGACTGAGCTATCCGGGCTCACGGGCTCAAATTGCACACCGACCTTCCGTGGCTAAGATGGAACATTACATCATTTATATTCTGCATTTCTTTCTGCAGTAATACCGTCTGCACAGCACATTTCTCTCACACGCCCACTAAGTTGCAGACCCATTCGGAAATTATTTCAGATGCGTGTGCTGGGAACATAGAAACATAGAAGATAGGAGCAGGAGTAGGCCATTCGGCCCGTCAAGCCTGCTCCGCCATTCAATGAGATCATGGCTGATCATCCAAATTCAGTACCCTGTCCCTGCCTTCTCCCCATATCCCTTGATCCCTTTAGCCTTAAGAAATATATCCAACTCTTTCTTGAATATATTTAATGAACTGGCCTCCACCGCCCTCTGTGGCAGAGAATTCCACAGGTTCACCACACTCTGGGTGAAGAAATTCCTCCTCATTTCAGTCCTAAATGGCTTACTCCTTATCCTTAGACTATGACCCCTGGTTCTGGACTCCCCGGCCATCAGAAACATCCTTCCTGCATCTAGTCTGTCCAGGCCTGTCAGAATTTTATAGGTTTCGATGAGATCCCCTCAATCTTCTAAACTCCAGTGAGTATAAGCCCAATCGACACAATCTCTCCTCATACGTCATTCCTGCCATCACAGGTATCAGCCTGGTGAATCTTCGCTGCACACCTTCCATGGCAAGAACGTCCTTCCTCAGGTAAGGCGACCAAAACTGCACACAATACTCAAGGTGTGGTCTAACCAAGGCCCTGTACAACTGTAGCAAGACATCCTTCTTCCTGTACTCGAACCCTCTTGCTACGAAGGCCAACATACCACTTCCCTTCTTAACCCCCTGGGCTGTGAGACTAAACACGGACGGTGGAAAATGCAAATAAGGCTTCAAATGCAACCCTCTGTAAAAATGTGGAAAGAGCATAAGAACATAAGAAATAGGAGCAGGAGTAGGCCATCCTTCTTAGGCAATCCCTCAGAACCGAGGATGACTTGCTTCCACGTTAAAAATGACTCCGCAAGATCTCAGGTGACTGATGAGTCCAATGCGGGACCTACAGTCTCTGTCACAGGTGGAGCAGACGGTGGTTGAAGGGGCGGGTGGGTGGGGTGCTTGGGTTGACTTGTGCTCCTTGCACTGCTGAGGAAATCTACACAATATAAGGGGTTAATTTCGGGTGCTTGCTGGGTAAAAGTTTCCTGACTTGACATAGGTCAAGAGTCGATGTGTAACTAGAGCTATTGCACGTACCTGGATTACAACCAAGAACAGATGTCTGCCCACCTAATGAGAATGTAGAAGTGAAACAATGGGTTCCGTTTGAAGTACCCAGTGACCTAATAACTTGTTAGACCTAGTCTCCAGATACATGATTAAGATTAAAGAGGACCTCTGGTTACACGATTCATATCCTGTTATATCTTAACCGTTGACTTATGTGTCCAGGATCCTTCTGTCAATATGTCATAAGACCTAATGATTAATCTAAAATGTATCCTGATTGAGGAACAAAGGAATGTCAATTAAACTTGTTTCTTACACTGTATAAATATGGAACGCTTACGCTGTATCATTGGAATAGTAGCCTCACCCTTTGAGTGGAGGTACTGATTCCCCTTGCAAGTGAAATAAAAGGCCTGTCCGTCTGACGAATCCAAGAGTGTATTGAGTCATTACCCAGAGCTAAATAAAAGGCACTTCGACACTGCTTGCGCTTGGCTTCCGCTTGTTACTGGCGAAGAGACTCGAGGGGTTCGGCACCTTCCCAGATGCTTCTCCCCCGCTTTGTGCGGTCTTGGGCCAGGGATTGCCAGGTGTCAGTGGGGATGTTGCACTTTTTCAAGGAGGTTTTGAGGGTGTCCTTAAAGCGTTTCCTCTGCCCGCCTGGGGCTCTCTTGCCGTATCGGAGCTCCGAGTAGAGCGCTTGTTTTGGGAATCTTGTATCGGGCAGGCGGATGATGTGACCCATCCATCGGAGCTGATCGAGCGTGGTCAAAGCTTCGATGCTGGGGATGTTGGTCTGAGAGAGAACACTGACGTTGGTGCTCCTTTCCTGCCAATGGATATGCAGGACCTTGCAGAGCCAGCATTGGCGGTACCTCTCCAGTGCTTTGAGATGGCTGCTGTACATGGTCCATGTCTCTGAGGCATACAGCAGGGCGAGCATCACTGCTGCTCTGTAGACCATGAGCTTGGTGCCGGGTTTGAGGTCCTGGTCTTCAAACACTTTCTTCATCAGGTGACCGAAGGCTGCACTGGCACACTGAAGGCGGTGTTGGACTTCGTCGTCGACGTCTGCCCTTGTTGACTGTAGGCTAGAGTCAGCGTCATAGAGTCATAGATTTATACAGGACAGAAAGAGGCCCTTCGGCCCGTCATGTCCACGTTGGCCATCAAGCCCTATCTATTCCCTCCTTGCTATTCGCCACTCCACCAATTTTCGTGTCATTTGCGAACTTACTGATCATACCTCCTACATTCATATCTAAATCATTAATTTACACTACAAACAGCAAAGGACCCAGCACCGAACCCTGCAGTACACCACTGGACACAGGCTTCCAGTCACAAAAACAACCTTCAACCATCACCCTCTGCTTCCTGCCACTAAGCCAACTTTGGATCCAATGTGCCAAATTGCCCTGGATCCCATGGGCTCTTACCTTCTTGACCAGTCTCCCATGCGGGACTTTGTCAAAAGCCTTACTGAAGTCCATGTAGACTACATCAACTGCACTACCCTCATCCACACACGTAGTCACACCCTCGAAAAAGTCAATCAAATTAGTTAGACATGATCTCCCCCTGACAAAGCTATGCTGACTATGCTTGATTAATCCTTGCCTCTCCAATTGGAGACTAATTCTGTCCCTCAGAATTTTTTCCAATAATTTCCCTGCCACTGATGTTAGGCTCACTGGCCTGTAATTCCCTGGTTTATCACTACTACCCTAACAATGTTAGCTGTCCTCCAGTCCTCTGGTACCTCCCCTGTGGCCAGAGAGATTCTGAAAATTTGTGTCAGAGCCCCTGCAATCTCCTCCCTTGCCTCACACAGCAGCCTGGGATACATCTCGTCTGGGCCTGGGGATTTATCCACTTTTAAACCCGCTAAAACCGCTAGTACCTGCTCCCTCTTAATACTAACTTGTTCAAGTATATCACAAACCCCCGGCCAGATTTCTATGCCTACTAGGTTCCCAAGGTGTGGGAAGTGGTCCACGTTGTCCAAGACCTTGTCGTGCATTTTGATAATCGGGGGGCAGTACTGTGTGGTGGGGGCAGGTTGGTAGAAGACCTTTGTCTTACGGATGTTCAGTGTAAGGCCTATGCTCTCGTACGTTTCAGTGAAGGTGTTGACGATGTTTTGGATTTTGACCTCCGAGTGAGCGCAAACGCAATCATTGTCTCCATATTGTAATTTGACCACAGAGGATGGGACGACCTTGGATCTAGACTGGAGGCGACGGAGGTTGAAAAGTTTCCCGTTTGTTCTGTAAATTAGCTTCACTCCAGCGGGGAGCTCACTGAGGGTGAGATGGAGCATTGCAGCAAGGAAGATCGAGGAGAGCGTTGGTGCAATGACATAGAAACATAGAAACATAGAAGATGGGAGCAGGAGTAGGCCATTCGGCCCCTCGAGCCTGCATCGCCATTTAATGAGATCATGGCTGATCATCCAAATTCAGTACCCTGTCCCTGCTTTCTCCCCATATCCCTTGATCCCTTTAGCCTTAAGAAATATATCTAACTCCTTCTTGAATATATTTAATGAATTGGCCTCAACTGCCTTTTGTGGCAGAGAATGTAATGATCAGTAACCTGTCATTCTGGAATGGTACATGTAATGTATATACCTTTAACTGGGGAACTGTAGGAGTCTACATACTCCTAGCAAAAAATACTGAACTCGGAGAGGTTCAACAGAAAAGGTTTAATTGTTGAGGCTGCATGCTGAACACAAAAAGGAGCCAGAGACTACACAAAGTACGACTGCCTTTCATCAGTGCACAGCTTCGACTGCTCCTCCCCCGCTCTGGGCTCAACTATGTTACAGATCGAGTTTCTTAAAGGTGTGAACCTTCTTAAAGGCATGACGCCTGATTTATAGTCTACGGACCAGAAAGCGGATTGTGTCCATTCTGTGATCGGTACGCCACACAGCTCCCCACAGAATCTGCTAGTAGGGAGTGTACGAACTGGTGTGGTGGCTTGATGGCACGGCCAGAACGGCTCTTGGCGGTTGGTGTCGGGAGCAGGGCGGTCGGACGCGTCGGGCTCTTAGGCGGTCTGCCCCGCGGTGGGGGTTGGCCCACTTGAACGGGTTCATCGGGCTCCAGGTGCGCCAGCTTGAGCCGGTCAACCGACACCTTGTCAGTTCTGCCGCCCACTTCGAGGAGGAAGAACTTGTTCCCCGTCTGGAGTACCTTGTAGGGTCCGTCGTATGGGGGCCATAGAGGTCCTCGGTGGGCGTCATGGTGCACGAAAACAAATTTGGCCATGTGCAGGCTAGGTGGTACGCGGGTTGCTGGTTCGCCGTGCCGGCCGGTGGGTACCGAAGCGAACTGTTGTGCTCGGTTGGCGAAAGCGCGGCGTTGCTGGTCAGCCAACCAGGGGGTCGTGGCGGTGGGCAGGAACTCTCTGGGTACGCGCAGCGGCTGGCCGTACACGAGTTCCGCTGCCGAGGCTTGCCGGTCTTCCTTGACCGTGGAGCATAGGCCGAGTAGCACCCACGGGAGGCGGTCGATCCAAGCTTCGTCCTCGAGGCTGGCGCGGAGGGACGCCTTCATGGACCTGTGGAATCACTCGCACAGTCCGTTGGCTTGGGGGTGGTAAGCCATGGTGCGGTGAACGGCCACCCCGAGGTTTCAGGCGATGGCGGCCCACAGATCAGTGGTGAACTGCGGGCCTCTGTCCGATGTCATGTCGGAGGGGACGCCAAACCGAGCGACCCAGGTACCGATGAACGCCCTCGCGATGTCGGCGGTGGTGGTGGACGTCAGTGGAATGGCCTCGGGCCAGCGGGTGGTACGGTCCACGATTGTCAGCAGGTGCGTGTGACCTTGTGATGGTGGCAGCGGGCCGACGAGGTCGATGTGGACGTGGTCGAACCTTCTTTCTGGCACGGTGAACTCCTCGAGTGGGGCTTTGACGTGCTGGTGGATTTTGGCATGCTGGCAAGCTTTGCAGGATCTGGCCCAGACGCGTGCATCTTTGCGCAGGCCGCGCCAGACAAATTGGTTGGCCACCAGTCTAATGGACGCGCGGGTGCCGGGGTGTGAGAGGCCGTGGACGATGTCGAACACCCGTTTTCGCCAGGACGCCGGGACTACGGAGCGGGGTTGCGCCAAGGAGGTGTCGCATTTGACTGTGACAGCGGACGGGCCACAAGTGACGTTGGTCAGTCGCAGCCCTGGGAGGGTTGTGGGCGCGGAGAGCAGATCGGGGTCGGTGCGTTGCTCCGCTGCCAGTTGAGCATAGTCCACTGCCAGGTGGGCGCCGTGGGCGGCGGGGCGGGATAGGCAGTCGGCCACCATGTTGTCTCGACCGGAGACGTGCCGGATGTCCGTGGTGAATTCGGACACCGCGGCGAGCTGGCGTTGTTGCCTGGCTGACCACGGGTCCGCAGATTTCAGCATCGCGAATGTCAGGGGTTTGTGGTCGACAAACGCAGTGAAGGGGCGGCCCTCCAGAAGAAATCTAAAATGGCAGACTGCCAGGTACAGTGCGAGGAGCTCGCAGTCAAAGGCACTGTATTTGGCCTCCGGGGGGCGCAATTGGCGGCTGAAAAAGGCCAGCGGTTGCCAGGCCCCGTCGACCCACTGTTCGTACACGGCACCGACCGCGTGGTCGGAGGCGTCCGTGGTGAGGGCCACCCTGGCGTTGGGCTGTGGGTGAGCGAGCATGGTGGCGTCGGTGAGCGCCTTTTTGTTCGAGTCGAAAGCGGTCAACATGTCCGCCGACCACTCGATCGCCATTCTGTCTTTCTTACCCCGGAGGGCTTCGTATAGGGGCCGCATGAGGGAGGCCGCTCCGGAAATGAAGCGGTTGTAAAAGTTGATCATCCCCAAGAACTCCTGGAGGCCTTTGATGGTGGTAGGCCGGGGGAACTGCTGGACGGCTTGCAACTTGGCGGGCAGGAGAATGGCTCCGTCCTGCATGATGTGGTGGCCGAGGAATTCGATCCTGCTGAGGCCGAATTGGCACTTGGCTGGGCTGATGATGAGCCCGTGCTCACTGAGCCACTGGAACAGGGTGCGGAGGTGCTCGATGTGTTCCTGCTTGGAGGAACTAGCTACCAGGATGTCATCCAGGTAGACAAAGAGGAACTTCAGGTCCCAGAGGACCGAGTCCATGAGCCGCTGGATGGCCTGGGCCGCGTTTTTGAGGCCGAAGGGCATTCGGAGGAACTCAAATAACCCAAAAGGGGTGATTATGGCTGTCTTGGGAACGTCCGTGGGGTGGACTGACACCTGATGGTAACCGCACACCAGGTCGACTTTGGAGAAGACTGAGCGGCCGGCCAGTCTAGCCGAGAAGTCTTGAATGTGTGGTATGGGGTACCGATCCGGCGTGGTGGCGTCGTTTAGGCGCTGGTAGTCCCCGCAGGGGCGCCATCCCCCGTCGGGTTTGGTGATGATGTGGAGTGGGGAGGCCCAGGGGCTGTTGGAGCGGCGGGTGATGCCGAGCTGTTCCATTGTGGCGAACTCGGCCCGCGCGATCTCCAGCTTGGCCGGGTCCAGCCTGCGGGCGTGGGCATACACTGGTGGGCCTGTGGTGGGGATGAAGTGTTCTACCCCGTGCTTAGCAACCTTCGCGGAGAAGGTCGGGTTGGTGAGGGCTGGGAACTCAGCCAGGAGTGCTGAGTAGTCGTCCGTTGAGCGGGCGCGGCACTGCCACGCCATTTCGGCGGGTTGCGGGGGGGCCATGGCGCCCGGGACAGGTGACATGGTGCTCATGTCCACGAGGCGGCGCCGAGGCCTGTCGACCAACAGGCCGTGGGTGCACAGGAAATCCGCACCGAGGAGCGGGGAGAGCAGCTTGGTGGTGATAAACTCCCAGTGGTAGCGGCGGCCTGCGAGGTTGATGGTGACGGTGCGGGTGCCATACATCCGGATGTCGGTGCCGTTGGTGGCAGCCAGCGCAGGGCCGCGGCCGCCTCGCTGGATCTCGAGGGCGGACGCGGGGATGATGCTGCGCTGCGCGCCCGTGTGGCATAGGAAATGGCGTCCGGAGGCGCTGTCCGTAATGTACAGCAGCGCGCCTACTTGCCCCACGGCCATCGTGTAGGCCGGTGTGGGGGCGGTTGGAAACATGCAGGGGTGGCTGCAGCGGCATGCTCATGCGCCGAACCGGGTATGGAAGTAGCAGTAGCCCTGGGTCGGAGGGCTTGGGGGACGTGGGGGGCCTCGTGGCCGAGCTGTGTGGCTGCGCGATAGAGGGTGGAGCGCGCGCCGACGCTGCGGAGGCCAGGTCAGGGATGACGGCGTGGTTGGAGCTGGCGGACAGGAGCTTATCGGCTTCGTCGGCCAGGGCCTCGAGGTCCGTGAGGCTGGACGCCATGATCGCCGGGCGGATGCTGGGAGGTAGCTGGCGGATAAAGAGCGTGCGGAAGAGGGAGCCGGACGGTTTCTCGTCGGTCAGAGCATGCATGTGTGAGAGCAAGTCTGACGGCGTGGAGTCACTGAGGCCCGGGAGGTCGAGGAGGTGGCAGTTGCGCACGAATTGGGAGGCTGTGAATTTTTTAATGAGCGTGGCCTTGAGATGTGCATACTTGCCTTCCTCCGGAGGGTTTTGTAGTGTTGTCCAGACTTTCGTGATTGTGGAGCTGCCCAGGGAGGCAAGGAGGTAGTCGTACATCATTGCGTCGACGGTGATGCCGCGGAGTCGGAATTGCGATTCGGCTTGAAGGAACCAGGCGGTGGCCAGGTTCTCCCAGAACTCCGGCAGCTTCACAGAAACTGCGTTTGTGTCAGCCATGGTTACGCTTAGGAGTCGTCCTGAGCATCGGGGTCACCAATGTAGGAGTCTACGTACTCCTAGCAAAAAATACTGAACTCGGAGAGGTTCAACAGAAAAGGTTTAATTGTTGAGGCTGCATACTGAACAAAAAATGGAGTCAGAGACTACACAAAGTACAACTCTCTTTCATCAGTGCACAGCTTCGACTGCTCCTCCCCCGCTCTGGGCTTAACTATGTTGCAGATCGAGTTTCTTAAAGGTGTGAACCTTCTTAAAGGCATGACGCCTGATTTATAGTCTATGGACCGGAAAGCGGATTGTGTCCGTTCTGTGATCGGTACGCCACAACGGTAAGGAAACACCAAAACTAGACCTGTATGTATTACAAGATGGAGGACCACCATTACTGGGACGTGAATGGATCCGGAAAATACAACTGGATTGGCATTCCATACAGGCACTGACTGTGGCTGACAAAAAGGATGACGACGTCTCACCTGGGTGACTGTCAAAGATCCTAACTGATGCGAAAGAAGTGTTCCAGCAAGGACTCGGAACACTAAAAGGCATGACAGCGACGATTAAAATTGAAGAAAACGCAAGCCCCAAATTTTTTAAGGCCAGACCTTATGCGATCCGCCCAGCCGTCGAAGCAGAGCTGGAGAGTCTGGAACGTTCAGGTGTACTGTCCAAGGTAGACTGGAGCGAGTGGGCTACACCCATTGTCCCTGTGATGAAAAAGTCATTGAGCAGCACGCCTGGGGAACCAAGGAAGGTTCACATCTGTGGGGACTTTAAGGTAACAGTGAACCCGGTCCTTCACACTGTACAATATCCACTTCCGCGGATTGAAGATATTTTCGCCTCGCTATCTGGAGGGAAACGCTTCACTAAGATTGATCTGGCCCAGGCGTATCTGCAAATGGAGGTAGAAGAAGCATCAACAAAATACCTCACAATCAACACCCATAAAGGTCTCTACCAATACAACCGGCTGGTATTCGGGGTAGCATCAGCTCCGGCTATTTGGCAGAGGGCAATGGAACAAGTCCTGCAAGGGATCCCAGGGACCCAGTGTTATTTGGATGACATCCTGGTCATGGGCGAAAATGATAGTGATCACCTTGCCAACCTGGAGCAGGTGCTCACTAGATTGCAGGAATATGGGCTCTGAGCTAACCGTCCCAAATGCGAGTTTTTTAGAAAACAGATCTCGTATTGTGGCCACGTTATCGATAAAGAGGGGTTACATAAGTCCCCAGATAAGATTGAGGCAGTAGTCAAGGCTCCAGCACCGGAAAATGTGTCACAACTGAGGTCGTTCCTCAGGCTGGTAAACTACTACCATAAGTTCTTGCCAAATTTGTCTACAATACTACACCCACTGAACACCCTACTGCAAACTGGGGTGCCATGGAAGTGGAGTGACGAATGTAGACGAGCTTTCCAGAAGAGCAAAACACTAATCACATCGAAAGAGGTATTGTCCCATTACAACCCGGCATTACCAATTCGGTTGGCATGTGATACGTCACCCTACGGCATTGGAGCGGTGCTGTCGCACAAATTCTCGGACGGCTCAGAGAGGCCAATAGCCTTTGCTTCACGATCACTAAACTCAGCCGAGCGTAACTACGCCCAGATTGACAGGGAGACCCTCAGCCTAGTGTGGGGAGTGAAAAAGTTCAATCACTATCTACACGGGCAGAAATTCACCTTGCTGACTGATCACCAGCCTCTTTTCTCCATTATTAATCCGAAGAAGGGCGTTCCGGTGATGACTGCGCAACGACTACAAAGATGGTTACTTTTTCTAGGGGCGCACCACTATGAGATTGAATATAAGGGCACGAAACAGCATGGAAATGCTGATCGGCTATCATGCCTGCCACTGCCTACTGCGGAGGAAGCACCAGCAGTGGATCCTGTCGAAATATTCCATTCGACTACAGTTGAATACCTACCGGTAACTAACGCTTGTATCGAAAAGGAAACCCGAAATGACCCGACACTGTCTCAGGTATATGATTTGACGGTGAAGGGATGGCCAGCACATGGCGACTCACTGTTGACAGCATTCTCGACAAGGAGAGAACAGCTGTCAGTGTGCCGGGGGACCTTGATGTGTGGATCCCGAGTGGTAATTCCACTCAAGTTAAGGGATAGAGTGCTCATTGAGCTTCATGAGGGTCATCTGGGAGGGGTAAAAATGAAAAGCCTAGCCAGGGCTTATGTGTGGTGGCCGGGAATCGATAAACAAATCGAGGACCTGACCAAGAGCTGCTCAGGATGCCAGAGAGTCCAAAATGCACCACCACAGGCCCCTCTACACCCATGGGAGTGGCCCTCAGCTCCATGGCAATGGGTGCATATTGATTTTGCTGGTCCATTCATGGACTAAATGTTTTTAATAGCCGTGGATGCGCACTCGAAATGGCCTGAGGTCATCAAAATGTCCTCCACCACCACGGAGAAAACTATTGCAGTCCTATGGACCATTTTTGCCAGGAATGGCTTGCCAGAACAGATTTGCTCCGACAACGGACCACAATTTGTGTCCGAAGAGTTCCGGAGGTTCTTGAAAAAGAATGGGGTAAGGCATTACACATCCGCCCCGTATCATCCAGCCACAAATGGATTGGCTGAGAGGTTCGTACAAACCTTTAAGAAGGCAATAAAGGCTATGTACAATGACAACATTCTGCTGCAGCACAAGGTGGACAATTTCCTGTTCGCCTACCGGAATGCGACACATGCAGTCACCAACCAGGCCCCAGCCATGATGTTCTTTAACCGAAGGTTAAGATCTCGCCTGGATTTGCTCAGACCAAACGTACGAAGAGATGTTGAGAGTAAGCAATTCCAGCACATCCATGAGAAGCCAACAAGGAGCTTCAATGCAGGGCAACCAGTCTTGGCCCGCGACTACCGAACAGAAAAATGGCAGCCAGGAACGATATGCACACGGCAGGGCCCACTAATGTACACAGTGGACGTTAGGGAGAGCATCGTGAGATGCCATGCTGACCAGATCCTAGAGTCACAGGAACAAGTCAACCCCATGCCTCGCCCATACATACCTGGTGATGAACCCGACGTACAGGTCACATCTACCCCAGAAACAGTAGCATCGGAAGCTGATGAACCAACCGACGACAGGGGGGCAAAATCGCCTCCGCACCAAGAGCAAGACACTTGGGAAAGGCGCTATCCAGAAAGGATCAGGAAGCCTCCCCAAAGACTGAATATATAAATAGACTATTTTCAGCTGATGTTGCATGTTAAAAGTGTTAATTGTAATTAGTTTGATATTTAATTGTTAAATGAGTGTTATGGTACTGTTAATCTAAAAGGGGAGGAATTGTAATGTATATACCTTTAAGTGGGGAACTATCTTTTACAGCTCATGTACACTGCAGTACCGGCAGTGACCACACCTGTATGTAGCCCTGAGTAGTAATCTGTACAGATCAGTTCCACTGTGAGCCACGTTGTGTAAACACCTGTTGTACCACTCTCCGCAGTCTGTGTCTTATTATACATGGACACTACAGTACACTAGGTGGTGCTGTATGTATATAAGAGTGGGCTACCCACGATGCACCAGGCTACCCACAAGGCAGCAGTCAAGATGGATGCCTCTACAGATACTGTACCTAGTCCACATGTGCTCAATAAAGTGTCTAGCAAAAGCTAGCTGTTCTGAATAAAAACGACTAGTTATTAATGAACATAACAGAGAATTCCACAGGTTCACCACTCTCTGGGTGAAGAAATTCCTCCTCATCTCTGTACAAAATGGCCGACCCCTTATCTTAGACTGTGACCCCTGGTTCTGGACTTCCCCGCCATTGGGAACACCCTTCCTGCATCTAGTCTGTCCAGTCCTGTTAGAATTTTATAGGTTTCAATGAGATCCCCTCTCATTCTTCTAAACTCCAGCGAATATAAGCCCAATCGACCCAATCTCTCCTCATACATCATTCCTGCCATCCCAGGTATCAGCCTGGTGAATCTTCGCTGCACTCCCTCCATGGCAAGAACATCCTTCCTCAGATAAGGCGACCAAAACTGCACACAATACTCAAGGTGTGGTCTCACCAAGGCCCTGTACAACTGCAGCAAGACATCCTTGCTCCTGTACATGAATTCTCTCACTATGAAGGCCAACATACCATTTACCTTCTTAACTGCCTGCTGCACCTGCATGCTTACCTTCAGCGACTGGTGCACAAGGACACCCAGGTCTCATTGCACTTCCCCTTCTCCCAATCTATTGCCTTTCAGATAATAATCTGCCTTCCTGTTTTTGCCACCAAAGTGGATAACCTCACAGTTATCCACATTATACTGCATCTGCCAAATCACCCAACCTGTCCAAATCATACTGGAGTTTCTCGGCATCCTCCTCACAGCACACACGCCCACCAGCTTTGTGTCATCTGCAAACTTGGAGATATTACACCTAGTTCCCTCATCTAGATCATCATTAATATATATTGTGAATAGCTGGGGTCCTAGCACCGATCCCTGCGGTACCCCACAGAATCACCGCCTGCCACTCAGAGAAAGACCCGTTTATTCCAACACTTTGCTTCCTGTCTGCCAACCAGTTCTCTATCCAAGTCAGTACTTGACCCCCAATCCCTTGTGTTTTAACTTTACACGCTAATCTCTTATGCGGGACCTTATCGAAAGCCTTGTTTGACCCCGGTCCGTACATGAATTGGGTCTGTGGTGGAAATGGTGCTTTCCACCATATGGCCCCTCAAGCCTGCCATTCAATAGGATCGTGGCTGATCATCGACCTCAACTCCACCTTCCCGCCTGATCCCCATATCCCTTGTTTCCCTTCGAGTCCAAATAGCTACCTATCTCAGCCTTGAAAGAACTCAATGACTGAGCATCCATAGCCCTCTGCGATAGTGAATTCCAAATCTACACAGCTCACTGAGTGAAGAAATTTCTCCTCATCTCAGTCTTAAATGGCCGACCCCTTTATCCCAAGTTCTAGACTCTCTAGCCAGGGGAAACAGCCTCTCAGCATCTACCCTGACAACCCCCTCTCAGAATCTTGTATGTTTCAATGAGATCACCTCTCATTCTTCTAAACTCCAGAGACTATAGGACCAATCTACTCAATCTCTCCTCAAAGTACTCGCTGACGTAATAAAACTCACTACGCACTTGGTTTGAGTATAAAGCAAGGCTTTAATCAACTTTTTTCAAGAACATGGAGGTCTAGTTGTACTTCACTAGTTCCTGTCTTACAAAATGTCCTTGGGCAAGCTGGCCCCACGCCCGAGTATTTATACTCCTTGGACGGCGCCACCAGCTGGCCGTCCAGCATTATTTCATGAGTAGTTCTTTACGATGATGAGATTTATAACACTAGCCTCTCATCACAGGAAACAATCTAGTCCACCAATATATGGATGACACAACCTTATCATTGCGAGATAGGGACCTAATGTTACTTTTCATGTGGGAGCCTGGAGAGCTCAGTCGGTAAAGTATCAGACTTTTAACCTGAGGGTCCACGGTTCAAGTAATCGAATTATAGAAGTTTACAGCACAGAAGGAGGCCATTCGGCCCATCTTGTCCATGCCGGTTGACAAAGAGCGATCCAGCCTAATCCCACTTTCCAACACTTAGTCTGTAGCCCTGTAGGTTATGGCACTTCAAGTGCATATCCAAGTACTTTTTAAATGCAATGAGGGTTTCTACCTCTACCACACTTTCAGGCAGGGAGTTCCAAACCCCCACCACCCTCTGGGTGAAAGAAATTCTCCTCAAATCCCCTCTAAACCTGTAATTACTGTAAATCTTTGCCCCCTGGTTATCGACCCCTCTGCTAAGGGAAATAGGTTCTTCCTATCCACTCTATCTAGGCCCCTCAGAATTTTATACACCTCAATTAGGTCTCCCCTCAGCCTCCTCTGTTCCAAAGAAAACAACTCCAGTCGATCTAATCTTTCCTCATAGCTAAAATTCCCCAGTCCAGGCAACATCCTCGTAAATCTCCTCTGCACCCTCTCTAGTACAATCACATCCTTCCTGTAATGTGGTGACCAGAGCTGTACACAGTATTTCATCTGCGACCTAACTAGTGTTTTATTCAGTTCAAGCATAACCTCCCAACTCAGCCAATAAAGGCAAGTATCCCGTGTGCCTTCTTAACCACCTTATCTACCTGTCCTGCTACCTTCAGGGACCAAATTCGCACCCCAATACACCAACATCTTCATGCACAAGTTCGAGCAAGACTTCTTCGCTGCACAGGACCTCCAACCAATGCTATACACCAGATACATCGACGACATTTTCTTCCTATGAACGCACGGCGAAGAATCACTGAAAAGACTACACGATAACATCAACAAGTTCCATTCCACCATCAAACTCACCATGGACTACTCCTCAGAATTGGTTTCATTCTTGGACACACGAATCTCCATCAAAGATGGACACCTCAGCACTTTACTCTACCGCAAGCCCACGGACAACCTCAGGATGCTCCACTTCTCCAGCTTCCACCCTAACCACATTAAAGAAGCCATCCCCTATGGACAAGCCCTGCGAATGCACAGGATCTGCTCAGATGAGGAGGAACGCGATGGACACCTACAGATGCTGAAAGACGCCCTCGTAAGAATGGGGTATGACGCTCGACTCGTCGATCGACAGTTCCGACGGGCTACAGCAAAAAATTGCATAGACCTCCTCAGAAGACAAACACAGGACACAACAAACAGAGTACCCTTCGTCGTCCAGTACTTCCCCAGAGTGGAGAAACTACGCCATGTTCTTCGCAGCCTTCACCATGTCATCAATGACGACGAACACCTCGCTAAGGCCATCCCCACGCCTCCACTACTCACCTTCAAACAGCCGCCTAACCTCAAACAGACCATCGTTCGCAGCAAATTACCCAGCTTTCAGGAAAACAGCGACCACGACACCACACAACCCTGCCACGGCAACCTCTGCAAGACATGCCAGATTATCAACACAGATATCATCATCACAAGTGAGGACACCACCCACCAGGTACATGGTACATACTCATGTGACTCGGCCAACATTGTCTACCTCATACATTGCAGGAAAGGATGCCCCGGAGCATGGTACATCGGCGAGACCATGCAGACACTGCGACAACGGATGAACGGACACCGCGCAACAATTGCCAGGCAGGAGTGTTCCCTCCCAGTCGGGGAACACTTCAGCAGTCAAGGACATTCAGCCTCCAATCTTCGGGTAAGCATTCTCCAAGGCGGCCTTCGAGACACACGACAACGCAAAATCGTAGAGCAGAAACTGATAGCCAAGTTCTGCACTCATGAGGACGGCCTCAACCGGGATCTTGGGTTCATGTCGCGCTACATGTAACCCCACCTGATGTAGGGTCATCCAGACTCGAGTCGTCGTTGGCTTGTTCTCTCTACACAGATGCGGCCAGACCTGCTGTGATTTCCAGCAAAGAAAATGTTCTTTGTCTGTTTTTTGTTTTTCATACAGACCCCAGCATCTGCAACATTTTACCCCTTGTGACCCCACCTCATTTCATTGTTCTTTGATGTAATGTTTTCCTGACTGACCTGTTTGGACACCATTCACACCTTTGATTGCTGTAATTATCTCTCTGCAGCGCTCCGAAAGCTTGTGATTTCAAATAAAACTGTTGGACTATAACCTGGTGTTGTGCGACTTCTTACATTTGTCCACCCCAGTTCAACACTAGCATCTCCACACCTGTGGACATGGTTCAAGTGCCTGTTTCGGTGCTGCTTTTAAACCAAAATTCTCAACTCCTTGTTTCATGAAACACAGGTCTTTCATGCTGATCTCATCAATATATTTTAAAGATTTGTCACAATCGCAGTGCTTAAAGGTTCATTGAGTGGTATTTTTGAGATCATCAATTCTTACCTTCATGCAGTCCCATGAAACGAGCATTTCAAGCAGTTATTACCTGCTGTCTCAATAAAACTCAATAATTTATGTTGAATGTTTGTCACGACACCTGATGTTTCAAATATAATTATAATATTTTAAAACCTTTCAAGCAAACCTGATTCTTTTGATAGGGTATTTTCATAAAGTCGCTGCTTTCAAGTGTAAATTAGGTGTTGTCTTCATTGATAACATTGATAAAAGCAGCGCCCGAACAGGGACTTGAACCCTGGACCCTCAGATTAAAAGTCTGATGCTCTACCGACTGAGCTATCCGGGCTCATACAAATTGCTTGACACAGCGACCTTTACTGGCTGACATAGAACATTACATCGTTCACATCCTTCTATACTGATCCCGTCTGTGCAGCGCATTTCTCTCACACACCCACGCTTCACAAATACCCTGGCCCACCACCACCAGCTACACGCTCTTTAATGCTTTGTGCTTTGTGGGGCTGCGCGAGTGAAAGTAAAAATTAATAATCTTGAGCTAACTGCTACTTTAAGATGAGGGCAAAGATGTGCACGAGATGTCAGTAGCAGATCCATTCGGAGATCTTTGCAATTGCACGCACTGGGAACTTTGTGAGCAAGACTGAACACAGACAGGGGAAAATATGCCAGCAAAGCGTCATATGCAACCATGTGTGAAATGGTAAAAGTGCATATGAGATCTTTGTCTTTATTGGCAGAGACATCTTGTAGAAAAGCTAACCCTTTATAAAACACTGCTTAGCTGTAGTATTGTCAAATTCTGGGCATCACACTTTAGGAAGGATGTAGGGTACAGAGGAAGTTTACTGGAATGGTATCAGGGATGAGGGACTTCAGTTACGTGGGGATATAAGAGAAATTGGTGTGGCTCTCCTTTGAGCAGAGGTTAAAAGGTTAATCTAAATGTTTAAAATTCTGAGGCGTTTTGATAGAGTAAATAAGGATAAACTGTTTCCAGTGGCCAATGGGTCAGTAACCAGAGGACACAGGCTTAAGGTGATTAGCAAAAGAAGCAGCAGCGAAATGAGGAGAACTTTTTGTACACAGTGAGTTGTTATGATCTGGAATACACTGCCTTTCACGACCAACAGATGTCGCAAAGTGCTTTACAACAAATTAAGTACTTTTGGAGTGTAGTCACTGCTGTAATGTCATAGGGTCACAACAATTCATTAAATATATTCAAGAAGGAGTTAGATAGGGTGGGATATGTGTCGGTGCAGGCTCGATGGGCCGAAATGGCCTCTATCTGCACTGTAGATTCTGTGATTCTGTGATATTTCTTAAGGCTAAAGCGATCAAGGGATATGGGGAGAAGGCAGGGACAGGGTACTGAGTTTGGATGATCAGCCATGATCTCATTGAATGGCGGAGCAGGCTCGAGGGGCCGAATGGCCTACTCCTGCTCCTATCTTCTACGTTTCTATAATGGCACAGAAGGAGGCCATTCGGCCCATTGAGTCCGTGCCGGCTCTCTGTAGAGCAATCCAGTCGAACCCATTCCCCCGCTCTATTCCCGTAGCCCTGCAAGTTTATTTCCCTCAAGTGCCTATCCAGTCTCCCCTTGAAAACATTGAGTGTCTCTGTTTCCACCACTTCCATCTGCAGCGAGTTCCAGGTCCTCACCACTTGCTGCGTAAAAAAGTTTTTCCTCACATACCCCTATTTATGAAGCCCAAGATCCCATATACTTTGCTAACTACTCTCTCAATATGGCCTGCCACCTTCAAGGGCCTATGCACATTAACTCCCAGGTTCCTCTACCCTGCACACTCTTTATAGCTGTGTCATGTAGGATACTTTGTGCACAGCAAGCTCCCATAAACATGTGATGAGGAACAAATAACCTGCTGTTATAATGTTGATTGAGGAATAAATATTGGCCATGACACCGGGGATTGCACACCTGCTCTATGAAATAGTTCTATGCAATCTCAAATGTCAACCCGAGAGAGCAGACAAGGCCTCAGTTTAATGTCTCATCCGACAGTGCAACTCCCCCTCAGGACTGCCCCTCTGACATTGCGGCATTCCCTCAAAACTGCCCATCTGACAGTACAGCTCACCCTCGGTTCTGCCTTCCGACTGTGCGGTGTTCACTCAGTCCTGCAGCTCCGATAGTGCCGCTCCTCCAACAGTGCGGCACTTTCTCAGTACTTCTCCTACAACAGTGCAGCGCTCCCTCAGTACTGCCCCTCTGACAGTGCAAACCTGTCTCTGTACTAACCCACCAACAATGTAGCCCTGACTCAGTACTGACCTGCCGACAGTGCAGCGCTCCCTCAGAACTGCTCCTCCGATAGTGCAGCACTCCCTCAGTACTGCCCCTCCAACTGTGCAGCCCCGCCTCAGTACTGAACCTCTGCCATTGCAGTGATCCCTGAGTACTGACCCTCCAACTGTGCAGCGTTCCCTCAGTACTGCCCCACCGACAGTGCAGCGCTCCCTCAGTAATGCCCCTCCGGCAGTGCAGCATTCTCTCAGTACTGCGCCTTCGACAGTGCAGCGCTCCCTCAGTACTGCCCCTCCGACAGTGCAGCGCTCCCTCAGTAATGCCCCTCCGACAGTGCAGCGTTCTCTCAGTACTGCCCCTTCGACAGTGCAGCGTTCTCTCAGTACTGCCCCTTCGACAGTGCAGTGCTCCCTCAGTACTGCCCCTCTGACAGTGCAGCGCTCCCTAAGAACAGCCCCTCAGTGCGGCACTCCCTCAGAACTGCCCCTCCAACTGTGCCGCACTGGCTCAGTGCTGCTCATCCAATAACGAAGCTCTCCCTCAGTACAGCCCCACTAACAATGCAGTGCTCCCTCAGTACTAATCATCCTACAGTGCAGCGCTGCCTCAGAACTGACCCTCCGACAGTGCAGTGCCCCCTCCGTACTGCCACTCCGACAGTGCAGCGCTCCCTCAGGTACTGACCCACCGACAGTGTCGAGCTCCCTCAGTACTGACCCACCGACAGTGCAGCGCTCCATCAGTACTGACCCCCCAACAGTGCAGCGCTCCCTCAGTACTGACCCACCGACAGTGCAGTGCTCCCTCAGGTACTGACCCACCGACAGTGCAGCGCTCCCTCAGTACTGACCCACCGACAGTGCAGCGCTCCCTCAGTACTGACCCACCGACAGTGCAGCGCTCCCTCAGTACTGACCCACCGAGAGTGCAGCGCTCCCTCAGTACTGACCCCCCGACAGTGCAGCGCTCCCTAAGTACTGACCCATCGACAGTGCAGCGCTCCCTCAGAACTGCCCCATCGACAGTGCAGTACTCCCTCCGTACTGCCTCTCCGACAGTGCAGCGCTCCCTCCATACTGCCTCTCCGACAGTGCAGCGCTCGCTCAGGTACTGACCCACCGACAGTACAGCGCTCCCTCAGAACTGACCCACCATTAGTGCAACACTCCCTCAGTTCTGCCCATCCAACTATGTGGCCCTCCTTCATTACTGGCCCGCCGAAAGTGCACCGCTCCCTCAGTACTGTCCCCGGACAGTGCAACGCTCCCTCAGTACTGCCCCTCTGACAGTGCAGCGCTCCCTCAATACTGCTGCTCCGACAGTGCAGCACTCCCTCAATACTGCCCCTCTGACAGTGCAGCGCTCCCACAGTACTGCCTCTCCGACAGTGCAGCACTCCCTCAGTACTGCCACCTGACAGTGCAGCGCTCCCTCAGTACTGCCCCTCCGACAGTGCAGCGCTCCCTCAGTACTGCCCCTGCGACAGTGCGGCACCCCCTCAGTACTGCCCCTCCGACAGTGCAGCGCTCCCTCAGTACTGCCCCTCCAACAGTGCGGCACTCCCTCAATACTGCCCCCTGACAGTGCAGTGCTCCCACAGTTCTGCCTCTCCGACAGTGCAGCGCTCCCTCAGTACTGCCTCTCCGACAGTGCAGCGCTCCCTCAGTACTGCCACCCAACAGTGCAGCGCTCCCTCAGTACTGCCCCTCCGACAGTGCAGCGCTCCCTCAGTACTGCCCCTGCGACAGTGCGGCACTCCCTCAGTACTGCCCCTCTCACAGTGCGGCGCTCCCTCAGTACTGCCCCTCAAACAGTGCGGCGCTCCCTCAGTACTGCCCCTCCGACAATGTGGTGCTCCCTCAGTACTGCCCCTCCGACAGTGCAGCGCTCCCTCAGTACTGCCTCTCTGACAGTGCAGCACTCCCTCAGTACTGACCCACCGACAGTGCAGCGCTCCCTCAGTTCTGCCTCTCCGACAGTGCAGCGCTCCCTCAGTACTGCCACCCGACAGTGCAGCGCTCCCTCAGTACTGCCTCTCTGACAGTGCAGCACTCCCTCAGTACTAACCCACCGACAGTGCAGCACTCCTTCAGTTCTGCCCATCCAACTGTGGGGCCCTCCTTCATTACTGGCCGTCCGAAAGTGCAGCGCTCCCTCAGTACTGTCCCCGGACAGTGCAGTGCTCCCTCAGTACTGCTGCTCCGACAGTGCAGCGCTCCGTAGAAACATAGAAGATAGAGCAGGAGTAGGCCATTTGGCCCCTTGAGCCTGCTCCACCATTCAATGAGATCATGGCTGATCATCCAAATTCAGTACCCTGTTTCTGCCTTCTCTCCATATCCCTTGATCCCTTTAGCCTTAAGAAATATATCCAACTCCTTTTTGAATATATTTAATGAATTGGCCTCTACTGCCTTCTTTGGCAGAGAATTCCACAGGTTCACCACTCTGTGGCTGAAGGAATTCCTCCTCATCTCTGTCCTAAATGGCTTGCCCCTTATCCTTAGACTGTGACCCCTGGTTCTGGACACCCCGACCATCGGGAACATCCTTCCAGCATCTAGTATGTCTAGCCCTGTTAGAATTTTATAAGTTTTGATGAGATCCCCTCTCATTCTTCTAAACTCCAGCGAGTACAAGCCCAATCGACCCAATCTCTCCTCATACGTCATTCCTGCCATCCCAGGTATCAGTCTGGTGAATACTGTCCCTCAATACTGCCCCTCCGACAGTGCAGTGGTCCCTCAGTACTACCCCTCCGACAGTGCCGCGCTCCCTCAGTACTGCCCCTCCGACAGTGCAGCGCTCCCTCAGTACTGCCCCTCTGACAGTGCAGTGCTCCCTCTCAGTACTGCCCCTCCGACAGTGCAGTGCTCCATCAGTACTGCCCTCCGACAGTGCAGCGCTCCCTCAGTACTGCCCCTCCGACAGTGCAGCGCTCCCTCAGAATTGCCCCTCCGACAGTGCAGTGCTCCCTCAGTATTGCCCCTCTGACAGTGCAGCGCTCCTTCAGTACTGCCCCTCCGACAGTGCAGCGCTCCCTCAGCACTGCCCCTCCGACAGTGCAGCGCTCCCTCAGTACTGCCTCTCCGACAGTGCAGCGCTCCCTCAGTACTGACCCACCGACAGTGCAGCGCTCCCTCAGTTCTGCCTCTCCGACAGTGCAGTGCTCCCTCAGTACTGCCCTTCCGACAGTGCAGCGCTCCCTCAGTACTGCCCCTCCGACAGTGCAGCGCTCCCTCAGTACTGCCCCTCTGACAGTGCAGTGCTCCCTCAGTACTGCCCCGCGACAGTGCAGCGCTCCCTCAGTACTGCCCCTGCGACAGTGCAGCGCTCCCTCAGCACTGCCCCTCCGACAGTGCAGCGCTCCCTCAGTACTGCCCCTCCAACAGTGCAGCACTCCCTCAGTACTGCCCCTCTGACAGTGCGGTGCTCCCTCAGTACTGCCCCTGCGACAGTGCAGCGTTCCCTCAGTACTGCCCCTGCGACAGTGCAGTGCTCCCTCAGTACTGCCCCTGCGACAGTTCAGCGCTCCCTCAGTACTGCCCCTCCGACAGTGCAGCGCTCCCTCCGTACTGCCCCTCCGACAGTGCAGCGCTCCCTCAGTACTGCGCCTCCGATAGTGCAGCGCTCCCTCAGTACTGCGCCTCTGACAGTGCAGCGCTGCTTCAGTACTGCCCCTCCGACAATGCGGCGCTCCCTCAGCACTGCCCCTCCGACAGTGCAGCACTCCCTCAGTACTGCCCCTCTGACAGTGCGGTGCTCCCTCAGTACTGCCCCTGCGACAGTGCAGCGTTCCCTCAGTACTGCCCCTGCGACAGTGCAGTGCTCCCTCAGTACTGCCCCTGCGACAGTGCAGCGCTCCCTCAGTACTGCCCCTCCGACAGTGCAGCGCTCCCTCCGTACTGCCCCTCCGACAGTGCAGCGCTGCCTCAGTACTGCGCCTCCGACAGTGCAGCGCTCCCTCAGTACTGCGCCTCTGACAGTGCAGCGCTGCTTCAGTACTGCCCCTCCGACAGTGCGGCGCTCCCTCAGCACTGCCCCTCCGACAGTGCAGCGCTCCCTCAGTACTGCGCCTCTGACAGTGCACTGAAGAGTCACTGCGATAGGTGCATCTTTCAGTGGAAGCCGGTGAAGAAAGTGTGCGTAAATCTGCATTTCCCCGGGGCCATGGAGCGCCTACTCAGCTGCTCTGTGACGTCACCGCTTAAGCCCCGCCCCGAAACCCCCCGACGGCACTGACGGTGTCGCGCCAGCGCAGGAGGATCGCCGAGAACTCCTTCGGCCTCTGCGTTCCCCTCGCGAATGCTCCTTGGGTTTCTGCCAGACCCGAAAGAGAGCGGGCGCGCGGTCTCTGTTGCGGGGGGCAAGGCGTTTAGGCGCATGCTGGGCCCGCCGGCGCGCGCAGGCGCAGTGGCCGACGCTGTGAGCTGTTTTGCGCCTGCTCGACCCGCCTGAGCGCGCAGGCGCAGTGGCCGTCGCTGTGAGCGGAGTGGGTTGCGTGGGGTGGTTTGCGCATGCTCGGCCCCGCCAGTGCGCGCAGGCGCGGTGGGGCGGCGATGGCGGCCCCGGCCCTGAGTTAGTGGCTGCGGCGGCCGAGGAGCAGGAGCAGGAGGAGGAGGTCGGGGGGATCCGGCGTCATGTACCGAGAGATGTTCGCCTTGGGAGGAGCGGGCCGCCAGGTAAGGAGACCCGAGGCGGCTCGGACCTTGCGAGCAATAAACAGCCGCGTCACTTGGGGGTTCCCGCAGGCCCAGTTCCCGGCCTCGCCCCGGCCCGCCCCCTGCCTCACCCCGACCCCTGGCCCGTCCCTTGCCTCACCCCGACCTCTGGCCGGGCCGCCCCCCAGATGAGTCGTTGCAGAGAAAGAACTTGCAATCACACAGCGCCTTTCACCACCTCGGGAGGTCCCAAAGCGCTTTACAGCCAATTAAATACTTTGTGAAGTGTGTTGACTGTTGCACTGGAAGGGAATGGCAATGTCCTTTGATTCCCTTAGTTCTACCTCGCCACCGCTCCTCCCCGGTCTCTCAATTGTCAGACTGCTTGTCCGACCATCCAGTTCTGGATGAGCTGAAATTTTCTCCTGTTAAATATTGGGAAGACCGGAGCCATTGTTTTCGGAAACTCCGTTCCCTCGCCACCAACTCCATCCCTCTCCCTCACATCTGTCTGTGGCTGAACCAGACTGTTCGCAACCTCGGTGTCGTATTTGACCCTGAAATGAGCTTCCGACCACATATCTGCGGCATAACTAAGACCGCCTACTTCCACCTCCGTAACATCGCCCGTCTCCGCCCTTGCCTCAGCTTATCCGGTGCTGAAACGCTCATCGTTGCCTTTGTTACCGCTAGGATTGACTATTTCAACGCACTCCTGGCTGGCCTCCCACGTTCTACCCTACGTAAACTTGAGGGTCATCCAAAACTCGGCTGCCCGTGTCCTAATTCGCGGCAAGTCCCGTTCGCCCACCACCCCTGTGCTCGCTGACCTACATTGGCTCCCGGTTAAGCAACGCCTCGATTTTAGAATTCTCATCCTTGTTTTCAAATCCCTCCATGACCTCGCTCCTCCCTATCTCTGTAATCTCCTCCATTACCACAACCCCCCGAGATCTCTCCGCTCCTCTAATTCTGCCCTCTTGAACATCCCTGATTCTAATCGCTCAACCATTGGTGGCCGAGCCTTCTGTTGCCTAGGCCCGAAGCTCTGGAAATCCCTGCCTAAACCTCTCCGCTTCTCTATCTCTCTTTTCTCCTTTATGACGCTCCTTAAAACCTACCTCTTCGACTAAGCTTTTGGTCACCTGCCCTAATATCTCTGTGGCTCCGTGTCATTTTTTTGTCTTATTATACTCCTGTGAAGCACCTTGGAATGTTTTACTATGTTAAAGACGCTATTTAAACGCAAGTTGTTGTTGTTAGTGCCCAAAAAATCTATCAATCTCAGCCTTCAAAATACACATCTGAGCATTCACATCTCTCTGGGGTAGAGAATTCCAAAGATTCACAACCCACTGAGTGAAGAAATTTCTCCTCATCTCAGCCCTAAATGGCGGACACCTTATCCTGAGACTGTGACAATAGCAACTGCCTATGTAAACATAGCTTCCCAGCAGTCGTCTCCATCTCCCAAATTAGCCTTTCAGTTTTGGTATTTATGGAGGGTATGAAACCCAAATATAATTGAGGAAGGATGTATAGAGTAAGGAAGTCTTGCTGCAGTTGTACAGGGCTTTGGTGAGACCACACCTGGAGTACTGTGCACAGTCTTATCTGAGGAAAGATATACAAGAAACACTCAATTTACCAGCACCTAAATAACCGGAAATCTCTGTTAACCGGCAAAATTCAGAAGTAGGTTCAGGCAAGTTTTACTTCATATTAGTGGCTGTTCCTGGATCTGTGGCCGTGTAACCGGGGTTCCTGCACCTGTTGCTATGCAACAGGGACGCCTGGATCTGTGGCCGGGGTTCCTGCAACAGGGACGCCTGGATCTGTGGCCGTGTACGGGGCTCTCGTACCTTTTACTATACCTCTCTGTAATCCGGACTTTTTGATAAACCGGCACCACGCCGGTCCCGTTGCTGCCGAATAAAAGAAGAGTTTCCTGTACTTGCCTTAGAGGCAGGCGGTACAACTAAAGGTTCACTAGGTTGATCCCTGGGATGAGAAGGTTGTCCTTTGAGGAGAGATTGAACAGATTGGGCCTATACTCTCTGGAGTTTAGAAGAATGAGAGGTGATCTCATTGAAACATGTAAGATTCTGAGGGGGATTGACAGGGTAGATGCTGAGAGGTTGTTTCCCCAGGCTGGAGAGTCTAGAACTAGGGGGTGTAGTCTCAGGGTAAGGGGTCGGCCATTTAGGACTGAGATGAGGAGAAATTTCTTCCCTCAGAGGGTGGCGAATCTTTGGAATTCTCTACCCCAGAGGGCTGTGGAGGCTCAGTCGTTGAGTAGTTTCAAGGCTGAGATCGAGAGACTTCTGGACTCCTGAGGCATCGAGGGATATGGGGATTGGGCGAGAAAGTGGAGTTGAGGTCGAAGATCAGCCATGATCTTCTCGAATGGCGGAGCAGGCTCAAGGGGCTTTCTGGCCTCCTCCTGCTCCTAATTCTTGTGTTCTTATTGAGGTGAACAGTATAAAAGCATTCAAGGGTAAGCTGGGTAAGTACACAAGGGAGAAAGGAATAGAAGGATGTGTTGGTAGGGTGAGATGAAGAGGGATGAGTGTGGGAGTAGGAGCATAAATACTGGCATGGACCTGTTGGGCTGAATGGCCTGTTGCTGTGCTGTAAATACTATAGAAAAAAAAGAACTTGCATTTCGATAGTGCCTCTCACGACCTCAGGACGTCCCAAAGCGCTTTACAGCCAATGAGGTACTTTTGAAGTGTAGTCACTGTTGTACTGTAAGAGAAGAACACTCAAGAAGCTCGACTCCATCCAGGACAAAGCAACCCGCTTGATTGGCACCCCATCCACCACCTTAAACATTCACTGCCTCCACCACCGGCGCACCGTGGCTGCAGTGCGTACCATCTACAAGATGCACTGCAGCAACTCGCCAAGGATTCTTCAGCAGCACCTCCCAAACCCGCGACCTCTACCACCTGGAAGGACAAGGGCAGCAGGCGCATGGGAACACCACCACCTCCAAGTTCCCCTCCAAGTCACACACCGTCCTGAACTATATCGCCAATCCTTCGTCGTCGCTGGGTCAAAATCCTGGAACTCCCTCCCTAACAGCACTGTGGGAGTACCTTCACCACACGGACTGCAGCGGTTCAAGAAGGCGGCTCACCGCCACCTTCTCGGGCAGTTAGGGATGGGCAATAAATGCTGGCCTTGCCAGCGATGCCCACATCCCATATACGTATTTTTAAAAAGAGAGGCAATGTCCCTTGATCCCTTTAGTTCGAGCTTGCCACCACTTCTCTCAACCCCTCCACGGTCTCTAAATTGGCAGACAGCTTGTCCGACATCCAGTACTGGATGCAAAGAAATTGCCTCCAAATAAATATCGGGAAGACCGAAACCAGTTTTTTCAGATCCCGCCACAAACTCCGTTCCCTAGCCACTGACTCCACCTCTCTCCTGAACATTTGTCTGAGGCTGAGCCAGACCGTTCACTACCTTGGTGTCACTTTTGACCCTGATATGAGCTTCCGACCACACATCCGAGGCATAACTAAGACCGCCTATTTCCACCTATAATCATAGAAATTTACAGCACAGAAGGAGACCATTCGGCCCATCCTGTCCGTGCCAGTTGACAGACCTATCCACCCTAATCCCACTTTCCAGCACTTGGTCCGTAGCCTTGTAGGTTACAGCACTTCAAGTGCATATCCAAGTACTTTTTAAATGTTGTGAGGATCTCTGCCTCTACCAACTTTTCAGGCAGTGAGTTCCAGACCCCCACCACCCTCTGGGTGAAAAAACTTCTCCTCAAATCCCCTCTAAACCTCCTTCCAATTACTGTAAATCTTTGCCCCCTGGTTATCGACCCCTCTACTAAGGGAAATAGGTCCTTCCTATCCACTCTATCTAGGCCCCTCATAATTTTATACACCTCAATTAGGTCTCTCCTCAGCCTCCTCCGTTCCAAAGAAAACAACCCCAGCCTATCCAATCTTTCCTCATAGCTAAAATTCCCTAGCCCAGGCCACACCCTCGTAAATCTCCTCAGCACCCTCTCTCAGTGCAATCACATCCTTCCTGTAATGTGGGGACCAGAACTGCACGCAGTATTCCATCTGCGGCCTAACTAGTGTTTTATATAGTTCAAGCCTAACCCCTCTGCTCTTATATTCTTATGCTAATAAAGGCAAGTATTCCGTATGGTGAGGCCACACCTGGAATACTGCGTGCAGTTTTGGTTTCCATATTTAAGAAAAGATATACTTGCTCTCGAGGCGGTTCAGAGAAGGTTCACTCGGTTGATTCCAGAGATGAGGGGGTTGACGTATGAGGAAAGGTTGAGTAGGTTGGGACTCTACTCATTGGAGTTCAGAAGAATGAGAGGCGATCTTATCGAAACATATAAGATTGTGAGGGGGCTTGATCGGGTGGATGCGGTGAGGATGTTTCCACTGATGGATGAGACTAGAACTAGGGGGCATAATCTTAGAATAAGGGGCTGCCCTTTCAAAACTGAGATGAGGAGAAACTTCACTCAGAGGGTAGTAAATCTATGGAATTTGCTACCCCAGAGAGCTGTGGAAGCTGCAACATTAAATAAATTTAAAATGGAGATAGACATTGTCCTAGCAGATAAGGGAATTAGGGGTTACGGGGGGAGGGCAGGGAAGTGGACGCGAGTCTAGATTCAGATCAGCCATGATCCTATTGAATGGTGGAGCAGGCCCGAGGGGCCGTATGGCCTACTCCTGCTCCTATTTCTTGTGTTCTTATGTTCTTAACCACCTTATCTACCTGTCCTGCTACCTTCAGGGATCTGTGGACTTGCACTCCAAGGCCCCTCTGCACTTCTCGGTGTCCGACCATTTATTCTGTATTCCCCTGCCTTGTTAGCCCTCCCCGTAACAGCGCCTGTCCCCGCCCTTGCCTCTGCTCATCCACTGCTGAAACCCTCATCCAGGCCTGTGTTACCTCGAGATTTAACCATTCCAATGCACTCGAGTGGGTGGGCCAAACTGTGGCAGATGGAGTTCAGTGTAGGGAAAGTGTAAGGTCATCCACTTTGGGCCAAAGGAAAATAGATCAGTGTATCTTCTAAATGGCAGGAAGCTAGGAACGGAAATCACTGAAAGCTAGTGGACAGCTACAGAATATAATTTAAAAGGCTAATGGGCTCTATCTAGAGGGGAGTCTAGAACCAGGGGCCACGGCCTCAAGATAAAGGGTAGGCTATTCAGGACTGAGATGAGAAGAAATTTCTTCACACAGAGGGTGGTGAATCTTTGGAATGCTCTACCCCAGAGTGCTGTGGAGGCTCAGTCGTTGGGCATATTCAGAACACAAGTCGATAGATTTCTGACTAGTACGGGCATCAAGGGATATAGCGATAGGGCCGGTGAATGGAGTTGAGGCAGAAGATCAGCCATGATCTCATTGAATGGCGGAGGAGGCTCGAAGGGCTGAACGGCCGACTCCTGCTCCTATTTCTTATCTTCTTATGTTCTTGTCTCAAAAGGGCTGGAGTACAAAGGGGTGGAAGTTATGTTACAGCTGTACAGAGCTCTGGTGAGACCCCATCTGAAGCACTGTGTTCACTTCTAGACACCGCACCTCAGGAAGGCCTTGGAGGGGGTGCAGCCCAGATTCACCAGAATAATACCGGGACTGATATGGTTAAATTATGAGGACAGATTGCATAGACTGGGCTTGTATTCTTGTACAGAAGGTTGCAGGATGACCTCGTCCAGGTGTTCAAAATGATAAGAGGATTTGATAGGGTAGATGCAGTGAATATTTTCCCTGCTGAGGTAATTCAGAATGTGGGGAAATAATCTTCAAATAGAGCCCGGCCCTTCAGGGGTGAAATTAGGAAGCACGTTATCCAGACAAAGGGTAATGGAAATCTGGAGCGATCTCCCCCTAAAGGCTGTGGAAGCTGGAGGTCAGTCAGAGCTTTCAAGACTACTTGCCCAGGGTGTATTGAGTGGGACAGGGTAGAGGGAGCTTTACTCTGTATCTAACGCCGTGCTGTACCTGTCCTGGGAGTGTTTGATGGGACCGTGTAGAGGGAGCTTTACTCTGTATCTAACCCGTGCTGTACCTGCCCTGGGAGTGTTTGATGGAACTGTGTAGAGGGAGCTTTACTCTGTATCTAACTCGTGCTGTACCTGCCCTGGGAGTGTTTGATGGGACAGTGTAGAGGGAGCTTTACTCTGTATCTAACTCGTGCTGTACCTGCCCTGGGAGTGTTTGATGGGACTGTGTAGAGGGAGCTTTACTCTGTATCTAACCCGTGCTGTACCTGCCCTGGGGGTGTTTGATGGGACAGTGTAGAGGGAGCTTTACTCTGTATCTAACTCGTGCTGTACCTGCCCTGGGAGTGTTTGATGGGACTGTGTAGAGGGAGCTTTACTCTGTATCTAACTCGTGCTGTACCTGTCCTGAGAGTGTTTGATGTGACAGTGTAGAGGGAGCTTTACTCTATCTCTTCTTTCTTAGGCAGTGTTTGAAAACACTGGAATAACCGACATTCCTCAAATTCACAGACACTCGAAATCCTTGAAATATGTGAAGTGTGAAGGTCGGAGGAAGATGAGATGTAAAAAATCTAATTCCTGGAGCTGTTTAAAGTGGTGACTTTTCCTGGGTGTGCTCTGGGGAACTCGCAGTTTGTAGTTTGGGCGGGTGAGGGGATAAAGAATGCGGGGACAGGGCTCGCCGTCTGGCACGGGGAGCAACAGATTTAGAGGATGCTGCCAGTGATTGGCTTGTATTCTGGTATTATCGAACAACATGTTCTAACACGGCAGAAATGGTTGATTGTAGCTGTGTGCCCAGAGTGTGAGGTGGCACACAAACGCTTTACAGACAATAAAGTACATTTGAAGTGTAGTCGCTGTTGTAATGTAGGAAACGCGACAGCCAATTTGCGTACAGCAAGCTCCCACAAACAAAAATGTGATCATGACTAGATAAAGAGACGGTGAGGCAGAAGAGAGAGAGAGGGAGATGGTGAGGGCGGAAGAGAGAGAGAGAGACGGCGAGGGGGAAGAGAGAGAGAGACGGCGAGGGGGAAGAGAGAGAGAGACGGCGAGGGGGGAGAGAGAGAGACGGCGAGGGGGGAGAGAGAGAGACGGCGAGGGGGGGAGAGAGAGACGGCGAGGGGGGGAGAGAGAGACGGCGAGGGGGGGAGAGAGAGAGAGACGGCGAGGGGGGAGAGAGACGGCGAGGGGGGAGAGAGAGACGGCGAGGGGAGAGAGAGAGACAGCGAGGGAGAGAGAGAGACGGCGAGGGGGAGAGAGAGAGACGGCGAGGGGGGAGAGAGAGAGACGGCGAGGGGGAGAGAGAGAGACGGCGAGGGGGGAGAGAGACGGCGAGGGGGAAGAGAGAGACGGGGTGGAGGGGGGGAAGAGAGACGGGGTGGAGGGGGGGAGAGAGACGGGGTGGAGGGGGGAGAGAGACGGGGTGGAGGGGGTGGTGAGAGGCGGGGTGGAGGGGGGGTGAGAGGCGGGGTGGAGGGGGGGTGAGAGGCGGGGTGGAGGGGGGGTGAGAGGCGGGGTGGAGGGGGGGAGAGAGACGGGGTGGAGGGGGGAGAGAGACGGGGTGGAGGGGGGAGAGAGACGGGGTGGAGGGGGGGAGAGAGACGGGGTGGAGGGGGGGAGAGAGACGGGGTGGAGGGGGGGTGAGAGACGGGGTGGAGGGGGGGTGAGAGACGGGGTGGAGGGGGGGTGAGAGGCGGGGTGGAGGGGGGGTGAGAGGCGGGGTGGAGGGGGGGGAGAGACGGGGTGGAGGGGGGAGAGAGGCAGGGTGGAGGGGGGGAGAGAGGCGGGGTGGAGGGGGGGAGAGAGACGGGGTGGAGGGGGGGTGAGAGGCGGGGTGGAGGGGGGGTGAGAGGCGGGGTGGAGGGGGGGTGAGAGGCGGGGTGGAGGGGGGGAGAGAGACGGGGTGGAGGGGGGAGAGAGGCGGGGTGGAGGGGGGAGAGAGGCGGGGTGGAGGGGGGGAGAGAGGCGGGGTGGAGGGGGGGAGAGAGGCGGGGGGAGGGTGGGGGGGGGTAGTGATACGGGGGGAGGGTGGAGTGGGGAGAGAGACGGGGTGGAGGGGGGGGTGAGAGGCGGGGTGGAGGGGGGGTGAGAGGCGGGGTGGAGGGGGGGAGAGAGGCGGGGTGGAGGGGGGGAGAGGCGGGGTGGAGGGGGGAGAGAGGCGGGGTGGAGGGGGGGAGAGAGGCGGGGTGGAGGGGGGGTGAGAGGCGGGGTGGAGGGGGGGAGAGAGACGGGGTGGAGGGGGGAGAGAGGCGGGGTGGAGGGGGGAGAGAGGCGGGGTGGAGGGGGGGAGAGAGGCGGGGGGGAGAGAGGCGGGGTGGAGGGGGGGGGAGAGAGGCGGGGGGAGGGTGGGGGGGCTAGTGATACGGGGGGAGGGTGGAGTGGGGAGAGAGACGGGGTGGAGGGGGGGAGAGAGGCGGGGTGGAGGGGGGGGTGGAGGGGGGAGTGAGACGGGGTGGAGGGTGGAGTGGGGAGTGCGACGGGGTGGAGTGGGGAGAGAGACGGGGGGAGGGTGGGGGGGGGGAGAGAGACGGGGGGAGGATGGAGTGGGGAGAGAGACGGGTGGAGGGTGGAGTGAGACGGGGTGGAGGGTGGAGTGGGGAGAGAGACGGGGTGGAGTGGGGAGAGAGACGGGGGGGTGGAGGGGGGAGTGAGACGGGGTGGAGGGTGGAGTGGGGAGAGAGACGGGGGGAGGGTGGAGGTGGGGAGTGAGACGGGGGGAGGGTGGAGTGGGGAGAGAGACGGGTGGAGGGTGGAGCGGGGAGTGAGACGGGGTGGAGTGGGGAGAGAGACGGGGGGAGGGTGGGGGGGGAGGGTGGAGAGAGACGGGGGGAGGGTGGGGGGGGTAGTGATACGGGGGGAGGGTGGAGTGGGGAGAGAGACGGGGGGAGAGAGACGGGGTGGAGGGGGGGAGAGAGACGGGGTGGAGGGGGGAGAGAGACGGGGGGGAGTGAGACGGGGTGGAGTGGGGAGAGAGACGGTGGGGAGGGTGGGGGGGGGGGGTGAGACGGGGGGAGGGTGGGGGGGTAGTGATACGGGGGGAGGGTGGAGGGGGGGAGAGAGACGGGGGAGGGTGGAGGGTGGAGTGGGGAGAGAGACGGGGTGGAGTGGGGAGAGAGACGGGGGGGTGGAGGGGGGGAGTGAGATGGGGTGGAGGGTGGAGTGGGGAGTGAGACGGGGTGGAGTGGGGAGAGAGACGGGGGGAGGGTGGGGGGGGGGAGAGAGACGGGGGGAGGGTGGAGTGGGGAGAGAGACGGGGGAGGGTGGAGGGTGGAGTGAGACGGGGTGGAGGGTGGAGTGGGGAGAGAGACGTGGGGGGTGGAGGGTGGAGTGGGGGAGAGAGACGGGGGGAGGTGGAGGGGGGGAGTGAGACGGGGGGAGGGTGGAGTGGGGAGAGAGACGGGGGGAGGGTGGAGGGTGGAGCGGGGAGTGAGACGGGGTGGAGGGTGGAGTGGGGAGTGAGACGGGGTGGAGTGGGGAGAGAGACGGGGGGAGGGTGGAGAGAAACGGGGGGAGGTTGGGGGGGGTAGTGATACGGGGGGAGGGTGGAGTGGGGAGAGAGACGGGGGGAGAGAGACGGGGTGGAGGGGGGGAGAGAGACGGGGTGGAGGGGGGAGAGAGACGGGGGGAGGGTGCGGGGGGGGAGTGAGACGGGGTGGAGTGGGGAGAGAGACGGTGGGAGGGTGGGGAGGGGGAGTGAGACGGGGGGAGGGTTGGGGGGGTAGTGATACAGGGGGAGGGTGGAGTGGGGAGAGAGACGGGGTGGAGGGGGGGAGAGAGACGGGGGGAGGGGGGGGAGAGGGAGGGGGGGGAGAGACGGTGGGGGAGGGGGGGGAGAGAGACGGGGGGGAGAGAGACGGGGGGGAGGGGGGGAGAGAGACCGGGGGGGGAGAGAGACCGGGGGGGGGAGGGGGGGAGGGAGACCGGGGGGGGGGGAGGGGGGGGAGAGAGACCGGGGGGGGGGGAGGGGGGGAGAGAGACCGGGGTGGGGGGGGGAGGGGGGGAGAGAGACCGGGGTGGGAGTGGAGGGGGGGAGAGAGACCGGGGTGGGTGTGGAGGGGGGGAGAGAGACTGGGTGGAGGGGGGAAGAGAGACGGGGGGGAGGGGGGGGTAGAGAGACGGGGGGGAGGGGGGGAAGAGAGACGGGGTGGAGGGGGGGAGAGAGATAGGGTGGAGAGAGACGGGGTGGAGGGGGGGTAGAGAGACGGGGGTGGAGGGGGGGAGAGAGACGGGGTGGAGGGGGGGAGAGAGAACGGGGTGGAGGGGGGGGGAGAGACCGGGGGGGGAGGGGGGAGAGAGACCGGGTGGGGGGGAGGGGGGAGAGAGTCCGGGGGGGGGGGAGGGGGGGGAGAGAGACCGGGGGGGGGAGGGGGTGAGAGAGACGGGGTGGAGGGGGGGGAGGGGGGGAGAGAGACCGGGGGTGGGGGAGGGGGGGAGAGAGAGACCGGGGTGGGGGAGGGGGGGGAGAGAGACGGGGTGGAGGGGGGGGGAGAGAGGCGGGGTGGAGGGGGGGGAGAGAGGCGGGGGGGAGGGGGGGTAGAGAGACGGGGTGGAGGGGGGGAAGAGAGACGGGGTGGAGGGGGGGAGAGAGATAGGGTGGAGAGAGGACGGGGTGGAGGGGGGGTAGAGAGACGGGGTGGAGGGGGGAGAGAGACGGGGTGGAGGGGGGGAGAGAGACGGGTGGAGGGGGGGGGAGAGACCGGGGGGGGGAGGGGGGAGAGAGAACGGGTGGGGGGGAGGGGGGGAGAGAGTCCGGGGGGGGGGGAGGGGGGAGAGAGACCGGGGGGGGGAGGGGGTGAGAGAGACGGGGTGGGAGGGGGGGAGGGGGGAGAGAGACCGGGGGTGGGGGAGGGGGGGAGAGAGACCGGGGGTGGGGAGGGGGGGAGAGAGACGGGGTTGGAGGGGGGGGGAGAGAGACGGGGTGGAGGGGGGGGAGAGAGGCGGGGTGGAGGGGGGGGGAGAGAGGCGGGGTGGAGGGGGGTAGAGAGGCGGGGTGGAGGGGGAGAGAGGCGGGGTGGAGGGGGGGAGAGAGGCGGGGTGGAGGGGGGAGAGAGGCGGGGTGGAGGGGGGGAGAGAGGCGGGGTGGAGGGGGGGAGAGAGGCGGGGTGGAGGGGGGGAGAGGGCGGGGTGGAGGGGGGGGGGAGAGAGACCGGGGGGGAGGGGGGGAGAGAGGGAGGGGGGGAGAAAGACGGGGGGGAGGGGGGGAGAGAGACGGGGGGAGGGTGGAGGGGGGAGAGAGAGACGGGGGAGGGTGGAGGGTGGAGTGAGACGGGGTGGAGGGTGGAGTGGGGAGAGAGACGGGGTGGAGTGGGGAGAGAGACGGGGGAGGGGGGGAGAGAGGGAGGGGGGGAGAAAGACGGGGGAGGGGGGGGAGAAAGACGGGGGAGGGGGGGAGAAAGACGGGGAGGGGGGAGGAGAGAGACGGGGGGAGGGTGGAGGGGGGGAGGAGAGAGACGGGGGAGGGTGGAGGGTGGAGTGGGGAGAGAGACGGGGTGGAGTGGGGAGAGAGACGGGGGGGTGGAGGGGGGAGTGAGACGGGGTGGAGTGGGGAGTGAGACGGGGTGGAGTGGGAGAGAGACGGGGGGAGGGTCGGGGGGGGAGAGAGACGGGGGGAGGGTGGTAGTGGGGAGAGAGACGGGGGAGGGTGGAGGGTGGAGTGAGACTGGGGTGGGAGGGTGGAGTGGGGAGAGAGACGGGGTGGAGTGGGGAGAGAGAGACGTGGGGGGTGGAGGGTGGAGTGGGGGAGAGAGACGGGGGGAGGGTGGAGGGGGGGAGTGAGACGGGGGAGGGTGGAGTGGGGAGAGAGACGGGGGGAGGGTGGAGCGGGGAGTGAGACGGGGGGAGGGTGGTGGGGGGAGTGAGACGGGGGGAGGGTGGAGAGAAACGGGGGGAGGTTGGGGGGGGTAGTGATACGGGGGGAGGGTGGAGGTGGGGAGAGAGACGGGGGGAGAGAGACGGGGTGGAGGGGGGGGAGAGAGACGGGGTGGGAGGGGGGAGAGAGACGGGGGGAGGGTGCGGGGGGGGAGTGAGACGGTGTGGAGTGGGGAGAGAGACGGTGGGAGGGTGGGGGGGGGGTAGTGATACGGGGGGAGGGTTGGGGGGGTAGTGATACGGGGGGAGGGTGAGGAGTGGGGAGAGAGACGGGGTGGAGGGGGGAGAGAGACGGGGGGGAGGGGGGAGAGACGGGAGACGGGGGGGAGAGAGACCGGGGGAGAGAGACGGGGGGGAGGGGGGGAGAGAGACGGGGGGGAGGGGGGAGAGAGACCGGGGGGAGAGAGACCGGGGGGGGGAGGGGGAGAGAGACCGGGGGGGGGGGGGAGGGGGGGAGAGAGACCGGGGTGGGGGGGGAGGGGGGGAGAGAGACCGGGGTGGGGGTGGGAGGGGGGGAGAGAGACCGGGGTGGGGGTGGAGGGGGGGAGAGAGACGGGGTGGAGGGGGGAAGAGAGACGGGGGGGAGGGGGGGTAGAGAGACGGGGGGGAGGGGGGAAGAGAGACGGGGTGGGAGGGGGGAGAGAGATGGGGGGGATGGGGGGAGAGAGACGGGGTGGAGGGTGGGTAGAGAGACGGGGTGGAGGGGGGGAGAGAGACGGGGTGGAGGGGGGGAGAGAGACGGGGGTGGAGGGGGGGAGAGACCGGGGGGGGGAGGGGGGGAGAGAGACCGGGTGGGGGGGAGGGGGGAGAGAGTCCGGGGGGGGGGGAGGGGGGGGAGAGAGACCGGGGGGGGGAGGGGGTGAGAGAGACGGGGTGGAGGGGGGGGAGGGGGGGAGAGAGACCGGGGGTGGGGAGGGGGGGAGAGAGACGGGGTGGAGGGGGGGGAGAGAGACGGGGTGGAGGGGGGGAGAGAGACGGGGGGGAGGGGGGGAGAGAGTTGGGGGGGGGAGAGAGACCGGGGGGTGGAGGGGTGGAGAGAGACCGGGGGGGGGGGTAGGGGGGGAGAGAGACCGGGGGGAGGGGGGGAGAGAGACCGGGGGGGGGAGGGGGAGAGAGACCCGGGGGGGGGGGGGGGGAGGACGGGGGGGGGGAGAGAGACGGGGTGGAGGGGGGGGAGAGAGACGGGGTGGAGGGGGGAGAGAGACGGGGTGGAGGGGGGGAGAGAGACGGGGGGGAGGGTGGGAGAGAGACGGTGGGGAGGGGGGAGAGAGACGGGGGGAGGGGGGGAGAGAGACGGTGGGGAGAGAGACGGGGTGGAGGGGGGGGGAGGGGGGGAGAGAGTTGGGGGGGGAGAGAGACCGGGGGGTGGAGGGGTGGAGAGAGACCGGGGGGGGGGGGTAGGGGGGGAGAGAGACCGGGGGGAGGGGGGGAGAGAGACCGGGGGGGGGAGGGGGGAGGGGGGGGAGAGAGACCCGGGGGGGGGGGGAGGGGGGGGGAGAGAGACGGGGTGGAGGGGGGGGAGAGAGACGGGGTGGAGGGGGGGAGAGAGACGGGGTGGAGGGGGGGGAGAGAGACGGGGGGGGAGGGTGGGAGAGAGACGGTGGGGAGGGGGGAGAGAGACGGGGGGGAGGGGGGGAGAGAGACGGTGGGGAGAGAGACGGGGTGGAGGGGGGGAGAGAGACGGGGGTAGGGGGGAGAGAGACGGGGTGGAGGGGGGGGAGAGAGACGGGGGGGAGGCTGGAGGGGGGTTAGAGACGGGGTGGGGGGGGGAGAGAGAGACGGGGGGGAGGCTGGAGGGGGGTTAGAGACGGGGTGGAGGGGGGGGTAGAGAGACGGTGGGGTGAGAGACGGGGTGGAGGGGGGGAGAGAGACGGGGTGGACGGGGGGAGGGTGGGGGGGGGAGAGAGACGGGGTGGAGAGAGACGGGGGGAGAGAGACGGGGTGGAGGGGTGGGAGAGAGACGGGGGGGAGGGTGGCGGGGGGAGAGAGGCGGGGTGGAGGGGGGAGAGAGACGGGGTGGAGGGGGAAGGGAGACGGGTGGAGGGGGGAGGGAGACGGGGGGAGAGAAAGAAAGACAAAGGGAGCGGGAGAGAGATGGGAGACAGACAGGGAGAGAGACGAGGGAACAGACAGACAGAGCGGGAATGAGATGGGTAGGGGGGAGAGGGAGAGTGAGAGCAGGAGAATGCGATACGGGGAGAGAGACTTGTATTTCTTCTTACTCGACATAGAAAAGCAATTAACCCCCTGTGCACTGTGAACATGGAAGATACACATTGTTTTAAGGCACTCTTGCACTCCAGTAGTATGCAGTGGGGCAATGCTTTCTGTGACACAAAGGAGTTTCTAGGTGTTGGTTGATCGAATATAACGAGGGGGGAGAGAGAAAGAAAGAATGACTTGCATTTATATAGCGCCTTTCACGACCACTGGACGTCTCAAAGTGCTTTACAGCCAATGAAGTACTATTGGAGTGCAGTCACTATTGTAATGTGGGAAAGTCGATTGCCTTATATTCAGTGTAACTTCAAAGGGGCTGGGTCATATTTCTGTTGCTAAGCTTAGGGCGATCTGTTCCGACATGTTCCAGCTTCCCAAACCAACGTCAACAGGTGTTTGCTTAAAATAGGGATGATCAGCAAAGACACTCGGTCAATTTGAGACCGTGGCCTGACTTGCAGCGCAAGCAATGTACCTCTGTTTAGAGAGCGAGTGAGTGGCATCTTTGTTATTTTTTGTATTGAGGATAGTGAGCTGTCTTCTGGCCTCTTGCGCATCCCCGATTTTAATCGCTCCACCATTGGCGGCCATGGCTTTTGCTGCCTCTCTCTCCTCTTTGAAGACACTCCTTAAAACGTGCCTCTTACAATATCGGCTGTGGCTCAGTGGGTAGCACTCTCGCCTCCTGAGGCGGAAGGTTGTGGGTTCAAGTCCCCACTCCAGAGACTTGAGCACAAAAATCTAGGCTGACACTCCGGTGCAGTACTGAGAGAGCGCTGCGCTGTTGGAGGTGCCGTCTTTTCGGATGAGACGTTAAACCGAGGCCCCCTCTAGGGTGGACGTAAAAGATCCCATGGCACTATATCGTAGAAGAGCAGGGAGGTTTTCCCCTGTGTCCTGGCCAATATTTATCCCTCAATCAACATCGTTAAAACTGATTGGCCCGCATTTTCTGATCGGAGGCTTCCTGCGTGCGGAGGCCTCCGATCTGGGAAAACGCTACGCCCTTACCTGAGGGCTCCAGAGGTCCGGTCATTTCCGCTCCTGGGCCTCTCCACGACCAAATGCGCGGGGCCCAGGTATCTCGGGGGCGCGTGCGGTTCGCAAGCATCCCTGGGATCACGTGGGCCATGGGCAGCCAATAGGAGAAGGGAATCTCCCTTCATACTTTTGACAGCTTAGACCTGTCAAATATATAAATGGAGATCACTGAAAAAACACATCTAAACATGAAATACATTTTTTAAATCACCTTTTTAAAATGAGTTAAAATTACATTAAATTAAATATTTTAAACAAAAATTAAATTTTTTGAAAGTTTTTTACGTGGCTAAAAATAAACTTACCTTTTTTAGAAGTATTTTAAATTTATAAAAGAGAATTAAAAAAAAACTTTTTAAAAACTCTTATGCTAGTAAACGCAGGCCTTACGGCTGCTTTTTACCAGGCATAAGATTTTTAAGTGATTTAGGCGGGCGGAGGTTCTGCAGAAAGCGGAACTCTTTCCCCCCCCCCCCCCCCAGCAGAGGCCCTTCTCCAGGGTAGGCGTCCGATCTGTCGAGAGGATTCTTGACAGATCGGAAATGCCAGTTTTCAGCGCGTGCCTGAAACCGGCATTTGCGAGGTCCCTATGGCTGCGTACACGCCCGTAGACATCGGAAAATATGGGCCATTATCTGGTCATTATCACATCGCTGTTTGTGCACAAATTGGCTGCTGTGTTTCAACAGTGACTACACTTCAAAAGTACTTCATTGGCTGTAAAACACTGGGATGTCCTGAGGTGGTGAAAAAGCGCGATATAAAGGCAGGTCTTTCATTGACCCGTTGTACGTTACTGAAAAGCGTCTGTTTGTTTCGAGCCCGAGTCTCGGACTGGTACCCGCTCAATAGTTGGAGAAAAGCCTGCTGCATTTTGGTACCCGGTGCTTCGAGTTAGGGCTCTGTCATTAATCTCTCGATCTCGCTGTTGTTTACCCAGACTTGACTATTCCAAACCTCTCCTGGCCGGCCTCCCATCTTCCAGCCTCCGTAAACTTGAGCTCATTCCAAAGCTCCGCTGCCCTGTGTCCCAACTCACACCAAGTCCCGTTCACCCAGCGTGCCCCACCCTCGCTGGCCTACATTGGCTCCCGGTCCGGCAACGTCTCGCTTTTAAAAATTCTCATCCTTGTTTTCAAATTCCTCCATGGCCTCTCTACCCCCGCCTCCCTTTTCTCTGTAACCTCCTCTACAACCCTCCAAGATCTGTGAGCTCGTCCAGTTCTGGCCTCTTCGCATCCCTGATTATAATCGCTCCGCCATTGGCGGCCGTGCCGTCAGCTGCCTGAGCCCTAAGCTCTGGAATTCCCTCCCTAAGTCTCTCCTCTCTACCTCTCCCCCTTTTAGACGCTCCTTACGACCTACCTCTTTGACCAAGCTTTGAGTCACCTAGCCTAATATCTCCTTATGTGGCTCGGTGTCAAAATGTTTTGTCTGCTAATCGCTCCTGTGAAGTGCCTTGGGGACTTTACTACGTTAAAGGCGCTTTATAAATGTAGGTTGTTGTAGATATTGTGCAAGCTAAGCTGCACTCCATTAGGGGACCCGAGGTCCTTTCTGGAGTGACAAGTCGAGAATATGTAGCACGTGAACCGGAAACTGTGACCACTTTATTAGGGCCAGTTTTGTGCTGTAGCCAGGGTCTACTAAAGACTTGACTGAGGCTGCACACATGCATTGTGGGATCTTACAGTGCGTAAATTGGTTGCCGCTTCTTTCAATGTGCTTCTCTCTGGGCTGAATTTTGAATCCAGGAAAGAAATACAGAATTTATACAGTGTCTTTCACGACCCCCGGACATCCCAAAGCGTTTTATAGCCACCATCTACAAGGCACAAGTAAGGAGTGCGATGGAATACTCTCCACTTGCCTGGATGAGTGCAGCTCCAGCAACACTCAAGAAGCTCGACACCATCCAGGACAAAGTAGCCCGCTTGATTGGCACCCCATCCACCACCTTAAACATTCACTCCCTCCACCACCGGCGTACAGTGGCTGCAGTATGTACCATCTACAAGATGCACTGCAGCAACTCGCCAAGGATTCTTCGTCAGCACCTCCCAATCCCGCGACCTCTTCCACCTAGAAGGACAAGGGCAGCAGGCACATGGGAACACCACCACCTCCAAGTTCCCCTCCAAGTCACACACCATCCTGACTTGGAAATATATCGGCCGTTCCTTCATCGTCGCTGGGTCAAAATCCTGGAACTCCCTAACAGCACTGTGGGAGCACCTTCACCACACGGACTGCAGCGGTTCAAGAAGGCGGCTCACCACCACCTTCTCAAGGGCAATTAGGGATGGGCAATAAATGCTGGCCTTGCCAGTGACGCACAGATCCCATAAGCGAAAAAAAAATACTTTGAAGCGCAGTCACTGTTGTACTGTAGAAAACACGGCAGCCAATTTGCGCACAGAAAGCTCTCAAACTTTTTTTTAGTGATGTTGGTTGAAGGATAAATGTTGGCCCCCCCAGGACGAACTCGCCTTGCTCTTATTCGCAATAGTGGCCGTGGGATCTGAGGGGCCTTGGCTTAACGTCCCATCAGAATGACGCCACCTCCGACAGTGTTGCCACTGGGAGTATCGGCCTAGATTTTTGTGCTCAAGTGTCTGGCGTGGGACTCGAACTCACGACCTCCTGACCCAGAGGCGAGCGTGCCACCCACTGAGCCACAGATGACACCTATGGGGAATAGTATCCTCCGTAATCAGCTGTCTGAGGACTTAGTGATTCACGCTCAAAATGATTGAGGAGCGCTTGCATAAACTCAGCTTGTAGTCCCTGGAATGCAGAAGATGAGGGGGTGATTTGGTTGAGATTTTTAGGATTTTGAAAGGAATTGACAGGGTAGATAGAATCATAGAATGATTGCAGCACAGAAGGAGGCCATTCAGCCCGTTGAGCCCGTGCCTGCTCTCTGCAAGAGCACTTCAGCTACTCCCACTCCCCCCGCCCTTTCCCCGTAGTCCTGCAAATTTTTTTCCTTCAGGTACTTGTCCAACTCCCTTGTGAAAGCCACGATTGAATCTGCTGCCTCCACCACCCTTGCAAGCAGTGCATACCAGATCCTAACCACTCGCTGCGTAAAAAAGTTTTTCCTCATGTCGCCTTTGGTTCTTTTGCCAATCACCTTAAATCTGTGTCCTCTGGTTCTCGACCCTTCCGCCAATGGGAACAGTTTCTCTCCATCTACTCTGTCCAGACCCCTCGTGACTTTGAACATCTCTATCGGATCTCCTCTCAACCTTCTCTGCTCCGTGGAGAACAACCCCAGCTTCTCTAGTCTATCCACTTAACTGAAGTTCCTCATCCCTGGAACTATTCTCATAAATCTTCTCTGCACCCTCTCTAAGGCCTTCACATCCTTCCTAAAGTGCGGTGCCCAGAATTGGACTCAATACTCCATTTGAGGCTGAACCAATGTTTTATAAAGGTTCTTCATAACTTCCTTGCTTTTGTACTCTATGCCTCTATTTATGAAGCCCAGGCTCCTGCATGTTTTTTTAACCGCTTTCTCAACCTGCCCTGCCACCTTCAACGATTTGTACACATATACCCCCAGGTCTCTCTGTTCATGCATGCCCTTTAGCTTATATTGCCACTCCTCATTCTTCCTACCAAAATGTATCACTTCGCACTTTTCTGCGTTAAATTTCATCTGCCACTTGTCCGCCCTTTTCACCAGCCTAGGTCCTGGTGACTTATTAAAGTACAGCCAACCTTTCTACTACCTCCTTTTTATCAATTTTTATCATATCCAGCATCTCCACTACCTCCTCTTTCACTATGACTTCGGCAGCAGCATCTTCTTCCTTGGTGAAGACAGATGCAAAGTACTCATTTAGTACCTCAGCCATTCCCTCTGCCTCCATGCGTAGGTCTCCTTTTTGGTCCCTAATCGGCCCCACCCCTCCTCTTACTATCCGTTCACTATTTATATGCCTATAGAAGACTTTTGAATTCCCTTATATGTTAGCTGCCAATCTATTCTCATACTCTCTCTATGCCCCTCTTATTTTCCTTTTCACTTCCCCTCTGAACTTTCTATATTCAGCCTGATTCTCACTTGTATTCTCAACTTGACATCTGTCATACACGCTCTTTTTCTGCTTCATCTTATTCTCCATCTCTTTTGTCATCCAGGGAGCTCTGACTTTAGTTGCCCTACCTTTCCCCCTTGTGGGAATGTACCTCGACTGTACCTGAACCATCTCCTCTTTAAAGGTTCAATCACAGTTTTGCTTGCCAATCTTTGATACCAATTTACCCGGGCCAGATCCGTTCTCAATCCACTGAAATTGGCCACCCTCCAATTAAGTATTTTTACTCTAGATTGCTCCCTGTCATTTTCCATAGCTTATCTAAACCTTATGATACTATGATCACTGTTCCCTAAATGACCCCCTACTGACCCTTGCTCCACTTGACTCACCTCATTCCCCAGAACCAGATCCAGCAATGCCTCCTTCCCCGTTGGGCCGGAAACGACTGATCAATAAAGTTCTCCTGAAAACACTTCAGAAATTCTTTCCCTTCTCTGCCGTTTACACTATTACTATCCCAGTCTACATTAGGATAGTTGAAGTCCCCCATTATCGCTACTCTACAGTTCTTGAACCTCTCTGTAATTTCCTTTCAAATTTGCTCCTCTATATTCTTCCCACTAGTTGGTGGCCTATATAGAATAAACCTAGTAGTGCAATGGCACTTCTATTGTTTCTTAACTCTAACCAAGAAGATTCTGTCCTTGATCCCCTCCAGGACATCCTCTCTCTCCAGCACGATAATATTCTCCTTAACCAATACTGCCACCCAACCTCCTTTCTTTCCTTCTCTAACATAGAAACATAGAAGATAGGAGCAGGAGTAGGCCATTTGGCCCCTCGAGCCTGTTCCGCCATTTAATGCGATCATGGCTGATCATCCAAATTCAGTACCCTGTCCCTGCTTTCTCCCCATATCCTTTGATCCCTTTAGCCTTAAGAAATATATCCAACTCCTTCTTGAATATATTTAATGAATTGGCCTCAACTGCCTTCTGTGGTAGAGAATTCCACAGATTCACCACTCTCTGGGTGAAGAAATTCCTCATCTCTGTCCTAAATGGCTTACCCCTTATCCTTAGACTGTGACCCCTGGTTCTGGACTCCCCCACCATCGTGAACATCCTTCCTGCATCTTGTCTGTCTAGTCCTGTTAGAATTTTATAAGTTTCAATGAGATCCCCTCTCATTCTTCTATACTCTAGCGAATACAAGCCCAATCGGCCCAATCTCTCTCCATACGTCATTCCTGCCATCCCAGGTATCAGTCTGGTGAATCTTCGCTGCACTCCCTCCATGGCAAGAACATCCTTCCTCAGATAAGGCGACCAAAACTGCACACAATACTCAAGGTGCGGTCTCACCAAGGCCCTGTACAACTGCAGCAAGACATCCTTGTTCCTGTACTCGAATCCTCTTGCTACGAAGGCCAACATACCATTTGCCTTCTTAACCGCCTGCTGCACCTGCATGCTTACCTTCAACGACTGGTGCACAAGGACACCCAGGTCTCGTTGCACTTCCCCTTCTCCCAATCTATTGCCGTTCAGATAATAGTCTGCCTTCCTGTTTTTGCCACCAAAGTGGATAACCTCGCATTTATCCACATTCTCATGCATCTGCCCAATCACCCAACCTGTCCAAATCATACTGGAGTTTCTCGGCATCCTCCTCACAGCACGCACGCCCACTCAGCTTTGTGTCATCTGCAAACTTGGAGATATTACATGTAGTTCAGATTACGGGAAGACATTAATAAACTTGCAGAATGGGCATATAATTGGCAAATTAAGTTCAACGCAGATAAATGGTATTACATTTTGGTAGGAATTTACTTGGAGGATTGCGAGTCTGGGTGGGGTGGAAGAACAAAGGGATCTGGGCGTACAAATACACAAATCACTGAAAGTTGCGACACAGGTTAGCAAGGCCCTAAAAATAGCAAACCAAGTACTCGGGTTTATTTCTCGAGGGATAGAATTGAAAAATAGAGATGTTATGCTAAACCTGTATCAAACCGTTGTTAGACTACACTTGGAGTACTGCGTACAGTTCTGGTCGCCATATTATAAAAGGTTAGAGGCACTGGAGAGGGTGCAGAGAAGATTTACGAGGATGATGCCAGAAATGCGAGGGTATACCTCTCAGGAAAGGATGAACAGGCTGCATCTCCTTTCTCTTGAAAAGAGAAGGCTGACAGGTGACCGAATAGAGGGCTTTAAAATTATGAAAGGTTTTGATAGAGTGGATACAGAGAGAGTGTTTCCACTTGTGGGGAAGAGCAAAGCTAGAGGCCATCAATATAAGATAGTCACCAAGAAATCAAATAGGGAATTCAGGTGAAACTTCTTTACCCAGAGAGTGGTGAGAATGTGGAACTCGCTGCCACAGGGAGTGGTTGAGGTGAATAGTATAGTTAGATGCATTTAAGGGGCGGTTAGATTAGCATATGAGGGAGAAGGGAATAGAGGGTTATGCTGATAGTTAGATGAGGAAAGACGGGAGGAGGCTCAAGTAGAGCATAAACGCCGGCATGGACTGGTTGGGCTGAATGGCCTGTTTCTGTGCTGTATATCCTATGTAATCCTGTGTAATATGGAGACCAGAACATAAGACGTAAGAGCAGGAGTCGGCCATACGGCCCCTCGAGCCTGCTCCGCCATTCAATAAGACCATGGCTGATCATCGACCTCAACTCCACTTTCCCATCCGATCTCCATATCCCTTGATTCCCCGAGAGTCCAAAAATCTAACTGTGCACATTACTCTCAAGTGTAGTCTCATCAATAGCTGTCCTCGTGTTCTCCCCTCGCAGTCCCTGGACGACAGCCCGATTGAGGAAGATGAAGAAGCCCTCCGAGAGGAAGACCACGATATCGACCAGTTCAATGAGGATACGTTTGGGGCCGGAGCGGTGGGTAAGTCACAGCCTGTGTGGTTTGTCTGGCGGCCTGTTGAATGTTAATGTGTAGATGTTCTCTCTCTCTCTCTCTTTTCCCTCCTCCCTTCTGACAGTGCTGGCTCTCGCTGGGGTCCGGCCACCACTTGTAACTCGTTCGAGTTAGTGGCCCCTTGTTCATTGGCAGTCCAGGCGTTCTCAGCAGAATATTTAACCATGGGAGGCATCATCCATCCTCCCCCAGCATCCACCAAGGAGCTGGGCAGTGGTCCTCAGCAGAAACCCCGGCTGATTTTCCACCCCTCTCTAACCCAGGGGTCACGGACAGTGATCAGGAGCAGGAACCCCGGCTGATTTCCCCTCTCTCACTAACCCAGGGGTCACTGGACAGTGATCAGGAGCAGGAACCCCGGCTGATTTTCCATCCTACTCTAACCCAGGGGTCACGGGACAGCGATCAGGAGCAGGAACCCTGGCTGATTTCCCCGCTCTCTCTCTAACCCAGGGGTCACTGGGCAGTGATCAGGAGAAGGAACCCTGGCTGATTTCCCCTGTCTCACTAACCCAGAGGTCACTGCGCATTGATCAGGAGCAGGAACCCCGGCTAATTTTCCATCCCTCTCTAACCCAGGGGTCACGGGACAGCGATCAGGAGCAGGAACCCTGGCTGATTTCCCCGCGCTCTCTCTAACCCAGGGGTCTCAGGAGAAGGAACCCTGGCTGATTTCCCCGCTCTCTCTCTAACCCAGGGGTCACTGGGCAGTGATCAGGAGCAGGAACCCCGGCTGATTTCCCCTCTCTCACTAACCCAGGGGTCACTGCGCATTGATCAGGAGCAGGAACCCTGGCTGATTTCCCCCTCTCTAACCCGGGGTCACGGGCAGTGATCAGGAGCAGGAACCCTGGCTGATTTCCCCCCTCTCACTAACCCAGGGGTCACTGCGCATTGATCAGGAGCAGGAACCCCGGCTGATTTTCCACCCCTCTCTAACCCAGGGGTCACGGGACAGCGATCAGGAGCAGGAACCCTGGCTGATTTCCCCGCTCTCTTTCTAACCCAGGGGTCACTGGGCAGTGATCAGGAGAAGGAACCCTGGCTGATTTCCCCCCTCTCTCTCTCTCTCTCTCACCCTCTCACCCAGGGGTCACTGGACAGTGATCAGGAGCAGGAACCCCGGCTGATTTCCCCTCTCTCACTAACCCAGGGGTCACTGCGCATTGATCAGGAGCAGGAACCCCGGCTGATTTACCACCCCTCTCTAACCCAGGGGTCACGGGACAGTGATCAGGAGCAGGAACCCCGGCTGATTTCCCCTCTCTCACTAACGCAGGGGTCACTGCGCATTGATCAGGAGCAGGAACCCTGTCTGATTTCCCCCTCTCTCTCTAACCCAGGGGTCACTGGGCAGTGATCAGGAGCAGAAACCCTGGCTGATTTCCCTGCTCTCTCTCTAACCTAGGGGTCACTGGGCAGTGATCAGGAGCAGGAACCCTGGCTGATTTCCCCCTCTCTCTCTCTAACCCAGGAATCACTGGGCAGTGATCAGGAGCAGGAACCCTGGCTGATTTCCCCTTTCTCTCTAACCCAGGGGTCACTGCACTGGGCAGTGATCAGGAGCAGAAAACCTGGCTGATTTCCCCTTTCTCTCTAACCCAGGGGTCACTGGGCAGTGATCAGGAGCAGGAACCCTGGCTGATTTCCCCTCTCTCTAACCCGGGGTCACGGGGCAGTGATGAGGAGCAGGAACCTGACTGATTGACTTCTCTCTCTAACCGAGATCACAGGAAAATTCTGCTGCCTTAGCCTGGACCTGAGCACAGAGTGGGGACAAGGTACCGGGGATCTCCCTGGTATGCCATGCATTGCCTTCACACAACCGGGAGCGAAAAAGAAAAGAAAGACTTCGCGATTCAGATCGTTTCACGATCTCGGGACGCCCCAAAGCACTTCACAGCCAGTGAAATACTTTTAAAGGGTCGTCACTGTTGTAATGTAGGAAACACGGCAGCCAATTTGTGCACAGCAAGCTCCCACAAACAGCAATGAGATAATGGCCGGATCATCTGTTTTCGGTGTTGTTTTGAGGGATGAATGTTGGCCCCAGGGAGAACTCCCACTGCCCCCCCCCCCCCCACCCTGCTCTCTTCTTCGAAATAGTGGCCGTGGGATCTTTAATGTTCACCAGAGAGGGGAAGGTCGTCTGCCTTTGTGAAAGGTAACTCCCAGGAGACGAGAGAGTGAGTCGCCTTTGGCAGGGATTCCTGGGGGTGCGTGCTGGACCTTTCGCCACAGCCTTTCATTCGCCCCGCAAATCAAATGCAGCCACAGCACTGATCTACCTAAACTGTGTCCCAAATCCGGAGGAGCGTCTGTACCCAGAGCGCGCTGAGAATGTGGAACTCGCTCCCACAGGGAGTGGTTGAGGCGAATAGCATCAATGCATTTTTTTGATTCGCTTCTGGGATGTGGGCATCGCTGGCAAGGCCAGCATTTATTGCCCATCTCCTAGTTGCCCTTGAGCAGGTGGTGGTGAGCTGCCGCCTTGAACCGCTGCAGTCCATGCGGTGAAGGTGCTCCCACAGTGCTGTTAGGGAGGGAGTTCCAGGATTTTGACCCAGCGACGATGAAGGATTGGCGATGTACCTCCAAGTCAGGATGGTGTGTGACTTGGAGGGGAACTTGGATGTGGTGGTGTTCCACTGCGCCTGCTGCCCTTGTACTTCTAGGTAGGTTTACTAATCTCCAATCTCACAGAGAGGGAGAGAAGTAAAAAGTAATCGAAGTGTGACGTCACCAGAAAGCAGGTAAGTGATTGGTTGGTGAGTATTTCTCTCTTTTTAAACTTTAACTCTGTGGTTTATAGTTTCTAAGCTCTCTGTGGTGTAGCGGGGACTGTTTGTAAAACCAGGACCCTTAAATATCCCATTTAACTGTAGTGTAATTGGTGGTATTGATTTGATTTGATTTAATTTAATTGCAATTAACTAAAGGGTAAGTCATGGCAGGAGAGCTCAGCCCGGTGGCCCGTGGTATGCTCCTCCTGTGCTATGTGGGAACTCAGGGACACTTCCAGTGTCCCTAACAACCATGTGTGCAGGAAGTGTGTCCAGCTGCAGCTACTGGCAGACCGCATTGCGGCGCTGGAGCTGCGATTGGATTCATACTGGACCATTCGCGAGGCTGAGGACGTCGTGAATAGCACGTTTAATCAGTTGGTCACACCGCAGGCAAAGGTTGGACAGGCAGAAAGGGAATGGGTGACCAACAGACAGAGTACTAGGCACAGGCAGGTAGTGCAGGGGTCCCCTGTGGACATCCCCCTCTCAAACAGATACACCACTTTGAGTACTGTTGGGGGGGATGGCTTACCAGAGGAAGGCAGCAGCAGCCAACTTCCTGGCACCAGGGGTGGTTCTGCTGCACAGGACGGGAGGAAAAAGAGGGGTAGAGCTATAGTAATAGGGGATTCTATTGTAAGGGGAATAGATAGACGTTTCTGCGGCCGCAAACGAGACTCCAGGATGGTGTGTTGCCTCCCTGGTGCAAGGGTCAAGGATGTCTCGGAGCGGCTGCAGAACATTTTGGAATGGGAGGGTGAACAGCCAGTTGTAGTGGTGCATATAGGCACCAACGATATAGATAAAAAACGGGATGAGGTCCTAAAAGCTGAATATAGGGAGTTAGGAGGTAAATTAAAAAATAGGACCTCAAAGGTAGTAATCTCAGGATTGCTACCAGTGCCACGTGCTAGTCAGAGTAGAAATAGAAGGATATTTCAGATGAATACGTGGCTAGAGGAATGGTGTGAGGGGGAGGGATTCAAATTCCTGGGACATTGGAACCGATTCTGGGGGAGGTGGGACCAGTTCAAACCGGACAGTTTGCACCTGGGCAGGGCCGGGACCGATGCCCTAGTGGAGTGTTTGCTAGGGCTCTGGGGGAGGGTTTAAACTAAAATGGCAGGGGGTTGGGAACCTGAGCAGGTCGACAGAGGAAAGGGAAACAAGGATAAAAGAAAAAGATAGGAAGGAGAAAAACAAAAGTGGCAGTCGGAGAAATCAACAGTTTAAATCAAACATGGCCACAGTAAATAATAATTCTAATAGGTCTAAGAGCGTTACAAAAACAAGCCTGAAGGCTTTGTGTCTTAATGCGAGGAGCATTCGTAATAAGGTGGATGAATTAGCTGCGCAAATAGAGGTAAACGATTATGATTTGATTGGGATTACGAAAACATGGCTGCAGGGTGGCCAATGCTGGGAACTCAACATCCAGGGGTATTCAATATTCAGGAAAGATAGGCAAAAAGGAAAGGGAGGCGGGGTAGCATTGCTGGTTAAAGAAGGGATTAACACAATTGTAAAGAAGGATATTAGCTCTGATGATGTGGAATCTGTATGGGTAGAACTGAGAAATACCAAGGGGCAGAAAATGTTAGTGGGAGTGGGAGTCCCTGTTCCTGGGACTAGGGACAGGGTCACTGGCAAGGCTTGGAAGCTAAGCAGAGCCAGGCCTGGTTAGTACCTGGAGGGGTGACCATCAGGGAAGACCAGGTGCAGAAGGTCACGGAAGGAGCCCCGAGGAGGGGCCAGTTGGTGAGAAGGTCACGGAAGGAGCCCCGGGAGGGGCGGCTGGTGAGCAGGCCCGGGCGTTGGGCTGAAGATTGTCGGACAGGAGGAATGGTGGAAATGGAATGGCGGAAATGGAATGGCGGCGCGCGCAGACGCAGCGGCTTTGCTTCTCCCAGGACGGTGCTATTTACGTTTAATGTTAATGTTATTTGTACTGGACTCATGGGAGCTTGCAAGATCACATTTCGTTGTTCATGTACTTGTGCATTGTACAATGACAATAAAGTTGAATTATTATTATATAGACCTCCAAACAGTAATGCGGAGGTTGGGGATGGCATTAAAAGGGAAATTAGAGAAGCGTGCAATAAGGGCACAGCAGTCATCGTGGGTGACTTTAATCTTCATATAAATTGGGCTAACCAAATTAGTAACAATATTGTGGAGGAGGAATTCCTGGAGTGTTTACGGGATGGTTTGCTGGACCAATATGTCGAGGAACCAACCAGAGATCAGGCCATCTTAGACTGGGTGTTATGTAACGAGAAAGGATTAATTAACAATCTTGTTGTACGAGACCCCTTGGGTCGGAGCCATCATAATATAATCGAGTTCTTCATTAAGATGGAGAATGAAGTTGTTGACTCAGACTCGGGTCCTGAATTTAAATAAAGGAAACTACAATGGTCTGAGGCGCGAGTTGGGTGGGATTGATTGGGGAATGTCACTCAAAGGGTTGACGGTGAATAGGCAATGGCAAACATTCAAAGACCGCATGGATGAGCTACAGAATTTGGTCATCCCAGTTTGGCATAAATATAAAACAAAAAAGGTGACTCAACCGTGGCTAACAACGGAAATTAAGGATAGCATAAGATCCAAGGAGAGGACACATAAATTGGCCAGAAAAAGCAGTAAACCTGAGGATTGGGAGCAGTTCAGGATTCAACAAAGGAGGACAAAGGGATTAATTAAATAGGGGAAAATAGAATATGAGAGTAAGCTTGCAGGGAACATAAAAACTGACTGTAAAAGCTTTTATAGATATGTGAAGAGAAAAAGATTGGGGAAGTCAAGCGTAGGTCCCTTGCAGTCAGAATCAGGGGAATTTATAATGGGGAGCAAAGAAATGGCAGACCAATTAAATATATATTTTGGTTCTGTCTTCACAAAGGAGGACACAAATAACCTCCCAGAGATGTCGGGGAACATAGGGTCTGATGAAAGAGAGGAACTGAAAGAAATCAGTATTTGTAGGGAAATGGTGTTAAGGAAATGGATGGGATTGAAGGCTGATAAATCCCCAGGGCCTGATAATCTACATCCTAGGGTACTTAAGGAAGAAGATGCATTGCTGATCATCTTCCAACATTCGATGGAATCTGGAACAGTACCCATGGATTGGAGGGTAGCTAATGTTACCCCACTATTCAAAAAAGGTGGTAGAGAGAAAACAGGGAATTACAGACCGGTAAGCCTGACATCGGCAGTGGGGAAAATGCTAGAGTCCATTATAAAAGATGTAATAGAGCACTTGGAAAACAGTGACAGGATCGGACAAAGTCAACATGGATTTACAAAGGGTAAATCGTGCTTGACTAATGTACTGGTATTTTTTGAGGATATAACTGGTAAAATAGATAAGGGAGAACCAGTGGGTGTGGTGTATTTGGACTTTCAGAAGGCTTTCGATAAGGTCCCGCATAAGAGATTAGCGTGTAAAGTTAAGGCACATGGGATCGGGGGCAAGGTACTGACTTGGATAGAGAACTGGTTGGCAGACAGAAAGCAAAGAGTTGGAATAAACGGGTCTTTTTCCGAGTGGCAGGCAGTGACTAGTGGGGTACCGCAGGGATCGGTCCTTGGACCCCAGCTATTCACAATATATATTAATGATCTAGACAGATTATGAAAGGGTTCGATAGGCTAGATGTTTCCACTTGTGGGGGAGACCAAAACTTGGGACCATAAATACAAGATAGCCACTAATAAATCCAATAGGGAATTCAGGAGAAACTTCTTTACCCACAGAGTGGTGAGAATGTGGAACTCGCTACCACAGGGAGTCGTTGCGGCAAATAACGTAGAGGCATTTAAAGGTAAGCTAGATAAGTGCTTGAGGGAGAAAGAAATAGAAGGGTATGTTGCTGGGTGAGATGAAGAAGGGTGGGAGGAGGCTCGTGTGGAGAACTCACACCGGCACAGACCAGTTGGGCCGAATGGCCTGTTTCTGTGCTGTAAGTTCTATGTCAAGGGAACTAGATGTAATATCTCCAAATTTGCAGACGACACAAAGCTGGGTGGGCGTGTGTGCTGTGAGCAGGATGCCGAGAAACTACAGGATGATTTGGACAGGTTGGTGATTGGGCAGATGCATGGCAGATGCAATTTAACGTGGATAAATGTGAGGTTATCCACTTTGGTGTCAAAAACAGGAAGGCAGATTATTTTCTGAATGGCAACAGATTGTGAGAAGGGAAAGTGCAACGAGACCTGGGTGTCCTTGTGCACCAGTCGCTGAAGGTAAGCATGCAGGTGCAGCAGGCGGTTAAGAAGGCAAATGGGATGTTGTCCTTCATAGTGAGAGGGTTTGAGTACAGGAACAAGGATGTCTGGCTGCAGTTGTACAGGGCCTTGGTGAGACCACATCTTGAGTATTGTGTGCAGTTTTGGTTGCCTTATCTGAGGAAGGATATTCTTGCCATGGAAGGAGTTCAGCGAAGATTCACCAGGCTGATACCTGGGATGGCAGGAATATGACGTATGAGGAGAGATTGGGTCGATTGGGCTTGTACTCGCTGGAGTTTAGAAGAATGAGCGGGGATCTCATTGAAACTTATAAAATTCTGGCAGGACTGGACAGACTAGATGCAGGGAGGTTGTTTCCCGATGGTCGGGGAATCCAGAACCAGGGGTCACAGTCTAAGGATAAGGGGTTGGCCATTAGGACAGAAATGAGGAGGAATTTCTTCACCCAGAGAGTGGTGAACCTGTGGAATTCTCTACCACAGAAGGCAGTAGAGGCCAATTCATTAAATATATTCAAGAAGGAGTTGGATATATTTTTTAAGGCTAACGGGATCAAGGGATATGGGGAGAAAGCAGGGGCCGGGTACTGAACTTGGATGATCAGCCATGATCGCATTGAATGGCGGAGCAGGCTCGAGGTGCCGAATGGCCTACTCCTGCTCCTATCTTCTATGTTTCTATGTAATGGCTTGCTGCACCTGCACATTCACTATCAGTGACTCATGTACAAGGACACCCAGGTCCCTTTGAGCATTTGCATTTCCCCAATCTTTCACAATTTAGGAAATACTCTGCCTTTCTGTTTTTTCTACCAAAGCGGATAACTTCACATTTATCCACATTATTATATTCCATCTGCCATGTTTTCGCCCACTCATTGAGCCTGTCGTGATCCCCTTGAAGCCTCGTCACATCCTCTTCACAACTGACACTGTCACCTAGCTTTGTATCATCAGCAAATTTGGAAATGTTACATTTAGTCTCCTCATCCAAATCATTGATATAGATTGTGAATAGCTGGGGCCCAAGCACCGATCCTTGCGGTACCCCACTAGTCACAGCCTGCCATCCTGAAAAAGACTCGATTATCCCTACTCTTTGTTTTCTGTCCGTTAACCAATTCTCAATCCATGCTAGTATATTACCCCCAATTCCATGTGCCCTAACTTTGTTCAGCAACCTCTTGTGCGGGATCTTATCGAAGGCCTTCTGAAAATCCAGATACACCACATCTACTGGTTCCCCTTTGTCTACTCCACTAGTTACATCCTCACAGAACTCCAAAATGTTTGTCAAACGGGATTTCCCTTTCATAAATCTATGTTGACTCTGCCAAATCTTACTATTAGTTTCTAAGTGCCCAGTTATTGAATCCTTTATAATAGATTCCAGCATTTTCCCAACTACTGATGTGAGGCTAACGGGTCTACTTCCCCGTTTTCTCTCTCCCTCCTTTCTTAAATAGCAGGGTTACACTTGCTATCCTCCAATCTGCAGGAACTGTTCCAGAATCTATAGAATTTTGGAAGATGACAACCAATGCGTCCACTATTCCAATGGCCACCTCTTTCAAAACCCTAGGATGTAGGTCATCCAGTCCTTGGGATTTATTGACTTTTAGTCCCATTAATTTTGCTAGTACTGTTTTTTTTACTAATAATAATTTCTTTAAGTTCCTCATTCTCATCACACCCTTGGTTTTCTCATTTTTCTGGGAAGCTTTTTATGTCTTCCTCCGTGAAGACAGCAACAAAGTACTTATTTAATTTCTCTGACATTTCCTCATTCCCCATTATAATAGTGCCATGGGATCTTTTACATCCACTTGAAAGGGCAGACGGGGCCTCAGTTTAACTTCTCATTCAAAAGACGGCACCTCCCTCAGTACTGCCCCTCCGACAGTGCAGCGCTCCCTCAGTACTGCTCCTCCGATAGTGCGGCGCTCCCTCAGTACTGCCCCTCCGACAGTGCAGCGCTCCCTTGGTACTGCCCCTCCGACAGTGCCGCGCTCCCTCGGTACTGCCCCTCCGACAGTGCAGCACTCCCTCTGTACTGCCCCTCCGACAGTGCAGCGCTCCCTCAGTACTGCCCCTCCGACAGTACAGCGCTCCCTCAGTACTGCCCCTCCGCCAGTGCAGCGCTCCCTCAGTACTGCTCCTCCGACAGTGCGGCGCTCCCTCAGTACTGCCCCTCCGACAGTGCAGCGCTCCCTCAGTACTGCCCCTCCGACAGTGCAGCGCTCCCTCTGTACTGCCCCTCCGACAGTGCAGCGCTCCCTCGGTACTGCCCCTCCGACAGTGCAGCGCTCCCTCAGTACTGCCCCTCCGACAGTACAGCGCTCCCTCAGTACTGCCCCTCCGCCAGTGCAGCGCTCCCTCGGTACTGCTCCCTCCGAGCGTGCAACGCTCCCTCAGTACTGCCCCTCCGACAGTGCAACGCTCCCTCAGTACTGTCACTGGAGAGTCAGCCTAGATTTTTGTGTGCAAGTCTCTGGAGTGCGACTTGAACCCACAACCTTCTGACTCAGAGGCGATGGTGCTACCAACTGAGCCACAGCCGGCACATTAGATGAAGTAGGGGTGGGAGGAGGCTCGTGTGGAGCATACACACCAACACTGACCTGTTGGGCCTAATGGCCTGTTTCTGTGTGGTAAATGCTGTATAATTTGGCAGCGGTGGTGAATAGGCTTCTGGGTGGCAGATTAATCACTGTCTGGACCTGTGCTTGAGCTTACGGGCAGTGGTTGCCCAGAGGTTGTCGTTCAGGGGAGGGAGCAGAAGGGGTTGAGTTATGGGGTTGGTGATTATGCATTGGTTTGATTCTCCACTTGGCGGGCAAGGCAGATAGCAAAGAAAGCCACGTCTCCCCTCTGACCCTTTGAACTTTGGTCCGGCAGAGGACTGGGAGGAGCAGCACGAGTGTCTGGACGGCCAGGCGGAGGACCCAGACGACCTGCTGAAGGCGAACAACCTGGCGGAGAGCATCAGCAAGCTGGTCATCGACAACGAGCTGGAGGACCCGGCCATCATGAGAGCCGTGCATTCCAACCCCCCGCTACAGGTGAGTCCACCTGGAGCGTTCCCTCCCTCCAGGACAGGTGAGTCCACCTGGAGCGTTCCCTCCCTCCAGGACAGGTGAGTCCACCTGGAGCGTTCCCTCCCTCCAGGACAGGTGAGTCCACCTGGAGCGTTCCCTCCCTCCAGGACAGGTGAGTCCACCTGGAGCGTTCCCTCCCCCCAGGACAGTTGAGTCCACCTGGAGCCTTTCCTCCCTCCCTCCGGGACAGGTGAGTCCACCTGGAGCGTTCCCTCCCTCCGGGACAGGTGAGTCCACCTGGAGCGTTCCCTCCCTCCAGGACAGGTGAGTCCACCTGGAGCGTTCCCTCCCTCCAGGACAGGTGAGTCCGCCTGGAGCGTTCCCTCCCTCCAGTACAGGTGAGCACCTGGAGCGTTCCCTCCCTCCAGGACAGGTGAGTCCACCTGGAGCGTTCCCTCCCTCCAGTACAGGTGAGTCCGCCTGGAGCGTTCCCTCCCTCCGGGACAGGTGAGTCCACCTGGAGCGTTCCCTCCCTCCAGTACAGGTGAGTCCACCTGGAGCCCTCCCTCCCTCCAGTACAGGTGAGTCCGCCTGGAGCGTTCCCTCCCTCCAGTACAGGTGAGTCCACCTGGAGCGTTCCCTCCCTCCAGTACAGGTGAGTCCGCCTGGAGCGTTCCCTCCCTCCAGAACAGGTGAGTCCGCCTGGAGCGTTCCCTCCCTCCAGGACAGGTGAGTCCGCCTGGAGCGTTCCCTCCCTCCGGGACAGGTGAGTCCGCCTGGAGCGTTCCCTCCCTCCGGGACAGGTGAGTCCGCCTGGAGCGTTCCCTCCCTCCAGTACAGGTGAGTCCGCCTGGAGCGTTCCCTCCCTCCGGGACAGGTGAGTCCGCCTGGAGCGTTCCCTCCCTCCAGTACAGGTGGGACCGCCTGGAGCGTTCCCTCCCTCCAGGACAGGTGAGTCCGCCTGGAGCGTTCCCTCCCTCCAGGACAGGTGAGTCCGCCTGGAACGTTCCCTCCCTCCAGGACAGGTGAGTCCGCCTGGAGCGTTCCCTCCCTCCGGGACAGGTGAGCCCTCGTGGAGTGTTCCCTCCCTCCAGGACAGGTGAGTCCACCTGGAGCGTTCCCTCCCTCCAGTACAGGTGAGCCCTCCCTCCCTCCAGTACAGGTGAGTCCACCTCGAGCGTTCCCTCCCTCCAGGACAGGTGAGTCCGCCTGGAGCGTTCCCTCCCTCCAGGACAGCGAGTCCGCCTGGAGTGTTCCCTCCCTCCAGGACAGGTGAGTCCGCCTGGAGCGTTCCCTCCCTCCAGGACAGGTGAGTCCGCCTGGAGCGTTCCCTCCCTCCAGGACAGGTGAGTCCGCCTGGAGCGTTCCCTCCCTCCAGGACAGGTGAGTCCACCTGGAGCGTTCTCTCCCTCCAGTACAGGTGAGTCCACCTGGAGCGTTCCCTCCCTCCAGTACAGGTGAGTCCACCTGGAGCGTTCCCTCCCTCCAGTACAGGTGAGTCCACTTGGAGCGTTCCCTCCCTCCAGTACAGGTGAGTCCACCTGGAGCCCTCCCTCCCTCCAGTACAGGTGAGTTCCCCTGGCTTGTTCCGAGTGTCCTACAGCACCAGCTCTGGCACTCTTGCCAGCTCCACTCCAGTCCTCCTGCGATAAGGACGGGTTCTCGCGGAGAATGCCAACGCTGCAGGGACCAGCTGGCCTGTTTAAACCTCACCTGCTGATTTCTCTCCCACAGGCGCCCCATCGACTGAACCCCAGTATGTGGGAAGGACCCATGGTGTTTGGCGGAATTGGGAATCCCTTCCTGTCCCACTTAGAGGTACGTAGATGAACCGTTTCTTGATTTCACTTTAATTTCTTTCAGTTGAACTTTGCTGCTCCCTCTACGTTAATAAACTTGTAGAATGGGCGTGTAAATGGCAAATTAATTTCAATATAGGTGCGTGTGTGAGCTGGTGCGTTTTGGTAGGAAGAATAAGGATGCTTTGGAAAATTAGCATCTAAATGGGGTAGAGGAGTAAAGGGATCTGGGGGGGGGTAAAGATTCACAAATCATTAAAAGTAGTGACGCAGGTTTATAAGGCCATAAAAAGCAAACCAAGCACTGGGGTGTATTTCTACAGGGATAGAATTGAAATGCAGAGAAGTTATACTAAACTAAGTGGTACTGAGCCCCACACACAGAGCAGGAAAGGCCCAGGCTCCATCCTCAGCCTGTACTGATCTCACCCGCTGTGGTACTGTGACCCCCACACACAGCAGGAAAGGCCCAGGCTCCAGCCCCGGCCTGTGCTGATCTCACCCACTGTAGTACTGAGCCCCACACACACAGAGCAGGAAAGGCCCAGGCTCCATCCCTGACCTGCGCTGATCTCACCTGCTGTGGTACTGAGACCCACACACACAGCAGGAAAGGCCCAGGCTCTACCCCCGGCCTGTGCTGATCTCACCCGCTGTGGTACTGAGCCCCACACGCACAGTGCAGGAAAGGCCCAGGCTCCATCCCCGGCCTGTACTGATCTCACCCGCTGTGGTACTGTGACCCCCACACACAGCAGGAAAGGCCCAGGCTCCATCCTCAGCCTGTACTGATCTCACCCGCTGTGGTACTGTGACCCCCACACACAGCAGGAAAGGCCCAGGCTCCATCCCCGGCCTATGCTGATCTCACCCGCTGTGGTACTGTGACCCCCACACACAGCAGAAAAGGCCCAGGCTCCATCCCCGGCCTGTGCTGATCTCACCCGGTGTGGTACTGCGCCCCCCACCCATACAGCAGGAAAGGCCCAGGCTCCATCCCCAGCCTGTGCTGAGTGAGCCTGATCTCTCACCCGCTGTGGTACTGAGCCCCCCACACACAGCAGGAAAGGCCCAGGCTCCATCCCCGGCCTGTGCTGATCTCACCCGCTGTGGTACTGAGCCCCCCACACACAGCAGGAAAGGCCCAGGCTCCATCCCCGGCCTGTGCTGATCTCACCCGCTGTGGTACTGAGCCCCCACACACAGCAGGAAAGGCCCAGGCTCCATCCTCGGAAGTCTGAACTGGGAGAAGTCTGAGCTCCCCAGGGACTGCTGTTAAGCACTGTCCCATTGCGTGCTGAAACCAAGATGCTGTATCTGTCAGTCCCCACGGTCTGAGGTCCTGGCTTCAGTCTCCCCAGAGCGGGGGAAGTTGGATCCCAGAGGTTTCTGTAAATCTCTCAATCGGAGTATTGGAACGGAGAATTACTTACTATTTACAGCACAGAAACAAGCCATTCGGCACAACTGGTCCATGCCGGTGTCCCTGCTCCACAGGAGGAACTTCTTTATCCAGAGAGTGGTGAGAATGTGGGACGTGCTGCCACAGGGAGTGGTTGAGGCGAATAGCATAGATGCATTTAAGGGGAAGCTAGATAAACACTTGAGGGAGAAAGGAATAGAAGATTATGCTGATCGGGGGAGATGAAGAGGGGTGGGAGGAGGCTCGTGTAGATCATAAACACCGCCACGGACCAATTGGGCTGAATGGCCTGTTTCTGTGCTGTACACACTCGCGGAACTCCCTGTAAATGTTGAGACACGCCCGGAACTCCCTGTAAGTGTTGACTCATTCCCATCGACCACCCCCCCCCCCCCCCCCCCCGTGAACGATAGAATAGTACAGCACAGAAGGAGGCCATTCAGCCCATCGAGCCATGTTCCCTGTCATTTGTTTTGACACTGTGCGGGCCATTCAAGATACCGCACATGCGTGGTTTTTACATTGAAAAACTGGCTGCGTGGGTTCCCTGGAGCAGTGTGCAGCCGCGCACCTCACGGAACACTGCTGTCGCGTCTACGCAGCCCTTTCGAAGAGCAATCCAGTTAGACCTGCTGCCCCGCTCTTTCCCTATAGCCCTGCAATTTTTTCTCCTTCAAGCATTTATCCAATTCCCTTTTGAAGGCTATGATTGAATCTGTTTCTACCGCCCCATCATTCCAAACCCATCCACTCGTTGGGTAAAAAAAGTTTTTCCTCCTGTCGCATCTGGTTCTTTTGCCAATCACCTTAAATCTGTGTCCTCCGGTTATCCACTGTAAACAGTTTCTCTTTATTTACTCTTATCTAAACCCTTCATGATTTCAAACATCTCTATCAAATCTCGTCTTAACCTCTCTGCTCAGAGGCGAACAACCCCAGCTTCTGCAGTCTCTCCACCTAACTGCAGTAAGAAACAGGAGCAGGAGCCGGCCAATCAGCCCCTCGAGCCTGCTCCGCCATTCAGTCAGATTATGGCTGATCCAATCTTGGCCTCAACACCACTTCCCGCTCTCTCCCCATACCCCCTTGACTCCCTTGTAGTTCAAATGTCTGTCAATCTCCGCCTTGAATATATTCAATGACTCCGCCTCCACAGCTCTCCGGGGTAGAGAATTCCAAAGATTGACGACCCTCTGAGATAAGAAATTCCTCCTCATCTCCGTCTTAAATGGGCGACCCCTTATTCTGAAACTATGCCCCCGAGTTCTAGATACCCCCACGAGGGGTAACATCCTCTCAGCATCCACCCTGTCAATCCCCCTCAGAATCTTATATGTTTCAATAAGATCACCTCTCATTCTTCTAAACTCCAATGTGTATAGGCTCAACCTGCTCAACCTTTCTTCATAATACAACCCTTCCATCCCAGGAATCAACCTAGTGAACCTTCTCTGTACTGCCTCCACTGCAAGTATATCCTTCCTTAAATATGGAGTCCAAAACTGTACGCAGTACTCCAGGTGTGATCTCACCAGCGTCCTGTAAAGTTGCATCAGAACTTCCCTACTTTTATACTGCATACCCCTTGCAATAAAGGCCAACATTCCATTAGCCTTCCTAATTACTTGCTGTACCTGCACGTTAACTTTTTGTGTTTCATGTACTAGGACCCCCAGATCCCTTTGTACCCCAGCATTTTGTCGTCTCACTCCATTTGAATCATAATTTGCTTTTTCATTCTTCCTTCCAAAGTGGATAACCTCACATTTTCCCACATTATACTCCATCTGCCAAATTTTTGCCCACTCACTTAACCTGTCTATATCCCTTTGCAGACTCTGTGTGTCCTGCTCACAACTTGCTCACCCACCTATCTTTGTATCATCAGCAAATTTGCCTTCCCTTTCATCCAAGTCCTTAATATAGATTGTAAATAGTTGGAATCCATCCCTGGAACCATTCTGGTAAACCTCTTCTGTACCCTCTCCAAAACCTTCCTTAAAGTGTGGAGCCCAGAACTGGACACAGCACTCCAGCTGGGGCCGAACTAGTGTTTCGTAGAGGTTTAGCTCAACTTCCTGGCTTTTGTTCTCTGTGCCTCTATTTATTACGACCAGGATCCCAGATGCTTTATTAACTGCTTTGTAAACCTGTCCTGCCACCTTCAAAGATTTGTGCACAAACAGGTCTCTCTGCTCTTGCACCCCTTTTAAAATTGTACGTAAGAAATAGGAGCAGGAGTCGGCCATTCGGCCCTTCGAGCCTGCTCCGCCATTCAGTGAGATCATGGCTGATCTTCCTCAACTCCATTCACCGGCCCTATCGCCATATCCCTTGATGCCCTTACTGGTCAGAAATCTATCGACTTCTGTTCTGAATATACCCAATGACTGAGCCTCCACAGCCCTCTGGGGTAGAGAATTCCAAAGATTCACCAACCTCTGTGTGAAGAAATTTCTTCTCATCTCAGTCCTGAATGGCCTACCCTTTATCCTGAGGCTGTGGCCCCTGGTTCCAGACTCCCCAGCCAAGGGAAACATTCTCCCAGCATCCATCCTATCAAGCCCTGTAATAATTTTGTATGCTTCAATGAGATCCCCTCTCATTCTTCTGAATTCAAGAGAATACAGGCCTAGTTTACTCAATCTCTTCTCATACGACAGTCCCGCCATCCCAGGAATCAATCTCGTGAACCTTTGTTGCACTCCCTCACTGGCAAGTATATCCTTCCTTGGGTAAGGAGACCAAAATTGTACACAGTACTCCAGGTGTGGTCTCACCAAGGCCCTATATAATTGGAGTAAGACTTCTTTACTCCTGTACTCAAATCCTCTTGTAATGAAGGCCAGCATACCATTTGTCTTCCTAATGGCTTGCTGCACCTGCACATTCACTTTCAGTGACTCGTGTACAAAGACACCCAGGTCCCTTTGAGCATCTGCATTCCCCAATCTTTCACCATTTAGGAAAAACTCTGCCTTTCTGTTTTTTCTATCGGTGTGGATAACTTCACATTTATCCACATTATATTTCATCTGCCATGTTCTCGCCCACTCACTGAGCCTGTCAAGATCCCCTTGAAGCCTCTTCACATCCTCTTCGCAACTGTCACTGCCACCTAGCTTTGTATCATCAGCAAATTTGGAAATGTTACATTTAGTCCCCTCATCCAAATCATTGATCTAGATTGTGAATAGCTGGGGCCCAAGCACTGATCCTCGCGGTACCCCACTAGTCACAGCCTGCCATCCTGAAAAAGACCTGTTTATCCCTACTCTTTGTTTTCTGTCTGTTAACCAATTCTCAATCCATGCTAGTATATTACCCCCAATTCTATTTAGTGTGTATTGTCTCTCATTCTTCCTACCAAAATGTATCAACTTGCACTTTTCTGCGTTGAATTTCATCTAACACGTGTCCTCCCGTTCCACCAGCCTGTCTGTCCTTTTGAAGTCTATCTCTAACCTCCTCACTGTTCCCTATACTTCCAATTTTCATGTCATCTGCAAATTTTGAAATTCTGCCCTGTACCCTCCAAGTCCAAGTCATTAATGTATGTCAAAAGCACCAGTGGTCCTAGTATTGAACCTTGGGGAATGCCCAGACTGAAAAACAGCCATTCATCGCAACCCTGTTTTCTATCCCTCAGCCAATGTTGTGTCTGTGCTGTTACTGTCCCCGTTTTACCCCATGGGCTTCAGTTCAGCTAACAAGCCTCATACTTTATCAAACGCCTTTTGGAAGTCCATATATGCAACATCAGCGGCGCTGCCTTCATCCACCCTCTCTGTTACCTCATCAAAAAAACTCAATCAAGTTATTCAAACACGAATTGCCCTCAACAGCTCCGTGCTGGCTCGCCTTTATTAGTCCATGCTTGTCCGAGTGGCTGTTAATTTTCTCCCGGATCGTTGTTTCCAAAAGCTTCCCCACCGCCGACGTGAAACTGACTGGCCTGTAATTGCCAAGTTTATCCTTCTCCCCTTTCTTGAACAAGGGCGTAACATTTGCAATCCCCCAGTCCTTTGGCACCACCCCTGTATCTCGGGAGGATCGAAAGATTGCGGCCAGCACCGCCGCAATTTCTAACCTTCCTTCCCCCAACAACCGAGGATGTGTCCCACCCGGGCCGGGTGACTTTTCCACTTTTAGTACTGCCAGCCTTTCTGGTTCCTCTTTATCTATTTTTTATCTCCTCCAGTATTCCAGCAAACTCCTCATTTATCATAGCTTTGGCAAAATCCTCTTCCTTGTTAAACACCAATGCAAAGTACTCATTTAGTACCTCAGCCCTGCCTTCTGCCTCCACTAATAGATCTCCTTTTTAGTCCCTAATTGATCCCACTGCTCCTCTGGCAGCCCCTTTACTGTTAATTTGTCTATAGAAGACCTTTGGAATCCCTTTTATGTTTGCTGCCAATCTATTCTCGTACTATCTCTTTTGCCCCTCTTATTTCCTTTTTATATTCAGCCTGATTCTCCCTTGTGTTATCAAGCTGTTATCTTTTTGCTTCATCCTCCTCTCTAACTCCTCCGCCCTCCCTTTTCCCCCTCGTGGGAATGTACCTCGACTGTACCCGAGCCAGCTCCTCTTTAAAGGCCGCCCATTGCTCCATTACATTTTTGCCTGCCAGTCTTTGACTCCAATTTACCCGGGCCAGATCCCTCCTCAAGTTAGCCCTTCTCCACTTAAGTATTTTTATTCTAGACTGCTCCTGTTATTTCTCCGTAACTAATCTTAACCTTACGATACTATGATCACTCTTCTTGAGATGCTCTCCAAATGTGACATTCTTCACTTGACCTATTTCATCCCCCCGGACTCGATCCAGCAATGCCTCCTTCCTCGCTGGGCAGGAAAGATACTGATCAAGAAAATTCTCCTGAGCACACTTCAGATATTCCTCCCCTTCTCTGCCCATAACGCAATCACTGCCCCCTTCAATATTGGGGTAGTCAAAGTCTCCCATTCTCACTACTCTATAGCTCTTGCATCTCTCAGTCATTTCTTTGCAACTCTGCTCCTCTATCTCCTTCCCACTATTTGGTGGCCTATGAAATAAACCAAGTCGTGTAAATTGCTCCTTTATTGTTTCTTAACTCCAACCAAATAGATTCGGTCTTTGATCCCTCAAGGACATCCTCTCTTTCTAGCACTGTAATATTTTCCTGAATCAAAACTGCTATCCTTCCTCCTTTGTTTCCTTCCCTATCTTTGCTGAATATCCAGGAATATTAAGCATCCAATCCTCCCCTTTTTTGAGTTATCGCCACTACCGCTTATTCCCATGTGGCTATTTGCGCCTGCAGCTCACCAACCTTATTAACCACACTTTGTGCATTTACACGCATGCACTCCAAACCCAACTTAGACTTCTTTGTATTTTCTACGATCCCACCTAAGTATTGATACACTCTCAGAGAATCCCATGTGTTGTGGAGTATTTTAAACCAACACGCGACACAAGGTTTTCGGATCGATAGTCAAGTTGTCTTTATTACACCAGTGGGGAGACAGTCTGCTCAGTCTTGAGCCAGACTTCTCCAAATTGTAACAGCAAACACTTACATTTTTATATACATTAAAATACACATGGCAGCCTCATGCACAATTCATTCCTGCAACCTGATTGGATCTTGGCCCGCATGCACCTTCTCGGATTGGTTACATATCCCAAGGTAAACATGTGTAAGCTGTCTCCTCAATTATTCACTCAAACTGCTGAAAGCTGATTAAAATACCTTGGAATGCAAGCTAGATAATAACGTTCTTACGGTTAGTTGAAATTCTAGACACCCTGTCTCCACTTTATTGCTCTTTTAGTCTTCACAGGTCAGCTATCTTGACCGCCTCTCTTTGGATGTGGCATTTCATGTTAGCCCCTGCCATTCTTGCACCATTCAGTGAAACTGCCAGCGATATCTTTTTAGCTCTTTCCCCACTTCACCATGTTTAAGACACTCCCAGAGGAGCCCCCACCCCGCCCCCGAGTAAATATTGAGACACTCCCAGGGACCCCCTGGTAAATATTGAGACATTCCAGGGACCCCCCGGTAACTACTGAGGCATTCCTAGGGACCCCCTGTAAATATTGAGAGATTTCCAGTGACCCCCTGTAAATACTGACATTCCCAGGGACCACAGGTTCGAGAGGCCAAATGGCCTACTCCTATTCCTTATGTAACAGGCATAAAGAGCTGAATGGCCTCCTCCTATTCCTAATGTAATAGGCTCTTGGGGCTGAATGGCATCCTACTGTTCCTATGTAACAGGCTCAAGGGGACTGAATGGCCTCATCCTGTTCCTATATAACAGGCTCGAGGGGGCTGAATGGCCTCATGCTGTTCCTATATAACAGGCTCGAGGGGGCTGAATGGCCTCATGCTGTTCCTATATAACAGACTCAAGGGGGCTGAATGGCCTCCTCCTATTCCTAATGTAATAGGCTCGTGGGGCTGAATGGCCTCATCCTGTTCCTATATAACAGGCTGGAGGGGGCTGAATGGCCTCATCCTGTTCCTATATAACAGGCTCGAGGGGGCTGAATGGCCTCATCCTGTTCCTGTTGTATTAGGTAGAGGGGCTGAATGGTCTCCTCCTGTTCCTGTTGTATTCAGTAGATTGACTGAATGGTCTCCTCCTGTTCCTGTTGTATTCAGTAGAGGGGCTGAATGGTCTCCTCCTGTTCCTGTTGTATTCAGTAGAGGGGCTGAATGGTCTCCTCCTGTTCCTGATCATTAGGTAGAGGGGCTGAATGGTCTCCTCCTGTTCCTGTTGTATTCGGTAGAGGGGCTGAATGGTCTCCTCCTGTTCCTGTTGTATTCAGTAGAGGGGCTGAATGGTCTCCTCCTGTTCTTATTGTATTAGGTAGAGGGGCTGAATGGCCTCCTCCTGTTCCTGTTGTATTCAGTAGAGGGGCTGAATGGTCTCCTCCTGTTCCTGATGTATTCAGTAGAGGGGCTGAATGGTCTCCTCCTGTTCCTGTTGTATTAGGTAGAGGGGCTGAATGGCCTCCTCCTGTTCCTGTTGTATTCAGTAGAGGGGCTGAATGGTCTCCTCCTGTTCCTGATGTATTCAGTAGAGGGGCTGAATGGTCTCCTCCTGTTCCTGTTGTATTAGGTAGAGGGGCTGAATGGTCTCCTCCTGTTCCTATTGTATTAGGTAGAGGGGCTGAATGGCCTCCTGTTCCTGTTGTATTCAGTAGAGGGGCTGAATGGCCTCCTCCTGTTCCTTTGTATTCAGTAGAGGGGCTGAATGGTCTCCTCCTGTTCCTGTTGTATTAGGTAGAGGGGCTGAATGGTCTCCTCCTGTTCCTATTGTATTAGGTAGAGGGGCTGAATGGCCTCCTGTTCCTGTTGTATTCAGTAGAGGGGCTGAATGGCCTCCTCCTGTTCCTTTGTATTCAGTAGAGGGGCTGAATGGCCTCCTCCTGTTCCTATTGTATTCAGTAGAGGGGCTGAATGGCCTCCTCCTGTTCCTTCGTAACCTGCAGCACTCGGAATGTCTAACGCTCTCAGGCACAGCTGTATCCGTGATGCTTCCTCCTCCTCCGACAGGACAATCGGATGCTATCTGGATCCAAGGATTCCATCCTGCCCAAGAGGCCGGCTTTCGGGCGCGAGGAAGAGCGAGACCTGTCAGACCGGGCCCCCCCTCCCAGGTCCTCCTCCCCCGTGATTGGGAGCCCCCCCGTGCGGACGGCCCCCATCGGGACGCCCCCCAAGCAGCACATGGGTCACATCATGAGCCAGCAGGTACGTCTTCTCCGCTTTCCAGCTCATCTGCCGCTGAAAGCTTCATCCGTGCTTTTTCTCCTGCAACCGCCCCCCCCCGCCCCCCAGCACAGACTCAACTATTCCAACGCTCTCTAGGCTGGCATCCCATCTTCCAAGCTCCATAAACTGGAGCTCATCCCAAGCTCTACGTCCCCGTATCCTCATTCGCACCAAGACCCGTTCTCCCCCCCAACCCCCCGGTGCTCGCTGACTTTCATCGGCTCCTGATCCGGCAAGGCCTCGATTTTAAAACTCTCACCCTCTTTATAGTTCAATTCCCTTGTGTTCGGTGGCCCTCGCTCGCCCCTCCCTATCTCCTCCGGCCCTACAACCCTCCGCAATCTCGGCGCTCCTCCAACTCTGGCCCCTTGCGCCTCCCCGATTTTAATCGCTCCACCATTGACTGACGTGCTCCCCAGGCCCTGAGCTCTGGAATTCCCTTCTAAACCTCTCGGCCTCTCTCATCCTTTAAGACGCTCCTTAAAACCTCTTTGACCAAGCTTTTAGTCACCTGCCCTAATATCTCCTTATGTGGCTCGGTGTCAAATTTTGTTTGATAATCGCTCCTGTGAAGCGCATTGGGACGGTTTACTCCATTAAAGGCGGCTGTATAAAAGCAAGTTGTTACTGAGCTGTACAATTTGAAATGGTCCTCATTAAATGGCGGAACAGGCTCAAGGGGCCGTATGGCCTACTCCTACTCCTATCTTCTATGTCCTTTCAGCCGGCCCGCGTGCAATCACAGAATCATACAGCACAAAAGGAGGCCATTATAGGTTATGCTAAATCTATTTAAAAAAAACACTAGTTCGGCCCCAGTTGGAGTATTGTGTCCAATTCTGGGCACCACACTTTAGAAAGGACGTAAAGGCTTTGGCGAGGGTACAGATGAGATTTACCAGAATGGTTCCAGGGATGAGGGATTACTGTTATGTGAATAGACTGGCGAAGCTGGGGTTGCTCTCCTTAGAGCAGAGAAGGCTAAGAGGAGATTTGATTGAGTTTGTTTAAAATGATGAAGGGTTTAGATAGAGTAAATAAAGAGAAACTGTTTCGAATGGCTGAAGGGTTGATAACCAGAGGGCACAGATTTAAGGTGATTGGCACAAGTACCAGAGGCGACATGAGGAAAACCTTTGACGCAGCGAGTTGTTGTGATCTGGAATGCGCTGCCTGAAAGGGCGGTGGAAGCAGATTCAGTAGTAACTTTCAAAAGGGGAATTCGATAAAAATACCCGAAGAGAAAAATTTGCAGGTATATGGGGAAAGAGCAGGGGGGAGTGGGACTAATGGGAAAGCTTTACCAAAGAGCAGGCAGAGGCATGATTGACCGAATGGCCCCCTTCTGCGTTGTATCATTCTATGATTCTGGAAGGGAAGGGGCAAAGATCAGTCATGGAGCCTGCGGCTGAGCACTGTCCAGTCTGTGTGGGTGTAGGTTAGGCGTGGACATGATCAGGCTGGCCTTCGAGGCCCTCTCACGGTTGAATGACCTGCGGTGGACTGGATATTTTGGTGAGGCACCAGAGGGGAGAACCAGCCCCCTGGAACTGCACCCAGCGAGAGGTGAGGGTAGATTCCCCCCCCCCCCCCCCCCCCCCCAAAAATAGAGATTTTGATAACTTTATTTTTAAAATCTCTAAACGATTTCTTCTGCCCCCCCCCCCCCCCACCAAAGCCAGGCATTCACTCTTTGCTATCGGTACAATTCTCAAATTCATTTCCCTCACACTCGGTGAATTAGCACTGACTGACTCTGATGGGAATCCATTCCACTCATCCATCCCTCCGCGTATTAGCACTGACTCTGATGGGAATCCATTCCACCCATCCATCAGTCCGTGTATTAGCACTGACTCTCTGATGGGAATCCATTCCGCCCATCCATCAGTCCGTGTATTAGCACTGACTCTGATGGGAATCCATTCCACCCATCCATCAGTCCGTGTATTAGCACTGACTCTGATGGGAATCCATTCCACCCATCCATCAGTCCGTGTATTAGCACTGACTCTGATGGGAATCCATTCCACTCATCCATCAGTCCGTGTATTAGTACTGACTGACTCGGAGGGGAATCCACTGCACCCATCCCATAATCTTACCAGTGTGTGGCCTCACTTGAAGTCTGACTATCCGGAATGTGTGTTCTCCAGCTTCATATTCTGAGGTAATGGCCCATAAATTCCATTCCCTACGGGTGTGTGCGCATTGTGTACTCGCCCATAGGGCCAACAAAAGTGCTGGTTTTAGGCATGCGCTGGAAACCGGATACTTGCCTTTGCCCCATATCTCTCAATACCTTTGGTTAACAAAAATCTATCAATCCCAGATTTAAAATTAGCAATTGATCCAGCATCAACTGTTTTTGGAAGAGAGTTCCAAACTTCTACCACCCTTTGTGTGTAGAAGTGTTTCCTAACTTCACTCCTGAAAGGCCTGGCTCTAATTTTTAAACTATGTCCCCCAGTCCTAGTATCCCCAACCAGCGGAAATAGTTTCTCTCTATCTCCCTATCTGTTCCCCTTAATATCTTGAAAACTTCAATCAAGTCACCCCTTAAGCTTTGCAATTCCAGGGAATACAGCTCTAGTTTATGTAATCCCGCCTTGTAATTTAACCCCTGAAGTTGGGGTATCATTCTGGTAAACCTATGCTGCACTCCCTCCATGGCCAATATATCATTTCTACAGTGTGGTGCCCAGAACTGAACACAGTACTCCAGTTGTGATGTTTGAAAAGACTGGTTCAGTGGTGAGACTGTCTCTCGAATTCAGAATTAGTTGGCCAGCTCTACACCCTGATGATGCAATGGAGCCTGACAATCTTCTCACCTCTGCAATAACAGAGATGCCTGTGCCTCAGGCAGGGAAGTTGGGCGACGGTCCAGTCCGCCCGCTCTTTGGGGCTCTGGCTCTCAGCTTTGAGTTTTAAAATTCACTCCATCCTCGTTTTCAAATCCCTCCATGGTCTCGCCCCCCCTCTCTACCTATCTATAATTACCTCTACACAGGTGCTGATTATGGAGGCCTTGTGTGCAGACCAGGCGCTGTGGACGCTCTGTGTCTCTGAATCACTGGGAGTCGTCAGGTTGCTTGTGAGGCGCAGGCTGAATGGTGCTTTCTTAGCAGGATCTTTGAGTGCTCCAGCGTTGATTATTATCCTGTGGCATTGCTTCTGTTGCCACCGCTGTTTTGGGGCTACGTTGATGGAGATCACAGAGCAGATTAGGCGGTGGTCTGTCCAGCAGTCGTCCGCTCCTGTCACGGCGCGGGTGATGCGGATGTCCTTGCGGTCCCTCGCTCGGACGACGACGTAGTCCAGCAGATGCCAGTGCTGGGAGCGAGGGGTGCTGCAATGAAGCCTTGTACTTGTCTCTCTGACAGAACAAGGTGTTGGTTATGACCAGGCCATGTTCTTAAGCATTTCGTCAGGAGGAGGGTACTGTTGGAGTTGGCTTTCCCTACCCCCTCTCTGCCGACCACACCTCCCCAGAGGTCCGCGTCCTTTCCAACTCTGGCGTTGAAGCCGCCAAGGAGGATCAGCTTGTCACCCGTTGGGACTCAGGACAGGGCAATAGCCCTATAACCCTCTGATCTCTGCGCTCCTCCAATTCTGGGTCCTGGTGCATCCCAGATTTTAATCGCTCCTCGATTGGCAGCTGTGCCTTCAGCTGCTCAGGTCCTAAGCTCTGGAATTCCCTCTCTTCCTCGCTCTTTCCTCCTTTAAGACACTCCTTAAAACGCCCCTCTTTAACCGAGCTTTTGGCCATCTGCCCCAACATCTCCTGTGGCTCGGCAGTCAATTGACGTTCGATGAGCGCTTCCGTAAAGTGCCTGGGGGCGTTTTGCGAGATTTAAAGTGTCTCGGAGCTTGCAATGTAACCGTTCTCTCTCCGCTCTTGCAGCCATCCATCCTGTGCCCGACCCCCATCCACGTGCGGGCTCCGATTCACCAGCGCTTCTCGTCCCCCTTCAACGAGAGGATGTCTCCAACCCAGCTCCTTAATGTCACGGTAAGGACCCCGTCTGGGCTCGTTCAGGTCCCGCTGCTCCAAATACGCACCCTTGGCGGGGAGGGGGAGAGGGGGGTGGTGGCTGAGTCCTTCATCCTGGCCCCGTGGGAGCCCTTGATGTGCCCCACAATCCCTGGTGTCTCGCTGTTCCGTTAAATAGCTGCCCTGGGGAGGGAGAGGGGGCCAAAGCGCGGGGGGGCTAGAGGACAATTGGCCGGGGCATGAGGCTGGAGGAGAGAGGGGGTGGTGGGGGGGGGGTGGTGTGTGCGCGGGCGCAGTGGGGTGTCGTCGGGGTCGGGAGGAGAGTAGAGCTCATTGGGAGATTGGGGGTCGGGAGGAGAGTAGAGCTGATTGGGAGATTGGGGGTCGGGAGGAGAGTAGAGCTCATTGGGAGATTGGGGGTCGGGAGGAGAGTAGAGCTCATTGGGAGATTGGGGGTTGGGAGGAGAGTAGAGCTGATTGGGAGATTGGGTGTCGGGAGGAGAGTAGAGCTCATTGGGAGATTGGGGGTCGGGAGGAGAATTGAGCTGATTGGGAGATTGGGTGTCGGGAGGAGAGTAGAGCTCATTGGGAGATTGGGGGTCGGGAGGAGAGTAGAGCTCATTGGGGGTCGGGAGGAGAGTAGAGCTCATTGGGGGTCGGGAGGAGAGTAGAGCTCATTGGGAGATTGGGGGTCGGGAGGAGAGTGGAGCTGGGGGTGGGGGAGAGTGGGTTACCATCATGGCGGGGTGGGGCACAGAGCGGGTCGAGTTCATCGGGAGCTCAAGCGAGAACCACCAGGAGGGGCCGAGTGCCCTGTCGCGAGTTTAACCACCTTCCTTGTTGCCCTGGACACTCCAGGAACAGATTCCTCTGTTGAACTGCTGTGGGAATATCACTGGACCGTGCCATTTACCCACTGTTCCTGTCTCTCTTTTCCCCACCCCCACTCCTTTCTCCAGAATTCCTCACTCCGTGCCCACCATTTCCAGGGCAGCGTCACCCAGGTGCTCAACCCGCTTCTACTTGGAACAGCCCAGGTATGTCGTTGGGGTGGGCTGGGGAGGGTGAGGGAGGGAGTGAGATGATGAATCGACCCGTACCGCTGCTCATTATTTCTCTTAACTCCTGTCTGCCGTCTCTCTGCCCAGTTCATGCCAACTCCGTCTCCCATCTCTCTCACATCGAGGGGTTCCGGATACTGTGCAGGTGTCGGCTGTGGTTCAGTGGTTAGCATTCTCTCGCCTTCTGAGTCGGAAGGTTGTGGGTTCGAGTCCCACTTGAGAGATTTGAGCCTCATAATCCAGGCTGACACTCCCTGTACTAGTACTGAGGGAGCACGGCACTGTCAGGGGGGTCGGTACTGAGGGGCATTAATGAGGGAGCGCTGCACTGTCGGAGGGGCAGTACTGAGGGAGCGCTGCACTGTCGGAGGAGCAGTACTGAGGGAGCACTGCACTGTCGGATGGGCAGTACTGAGGGAGCACTGCACGGTCGGAGGGGCAGTACTGAGGGAGCACTGCACGGTCGGAGGGGCAGTACTGAGGGAGCACTGCACTGTCAGAGGGGCAGCACTGAGGGAGCACTGCACGGTCGGAGGGGCAGTACTGAGGGAGCGCTGCACTGTCGGAGGAGCAGTACTGAGGGAGCGCTGCCCTGTCGGAGGGGCAGTACTGCGGGAGCACTGCACGGTCGGAGGGGCAGTACTGAGGGAGCGCTGCACTGTCGGAGGAGCAGTACTGAGGGAGCGCTGCCCTGTCGGAGGGGCAGTACTGAGGGAGCGCTGAACTGTCGGGGGGGCGGTACTGAGGGGCATTACTGAGGGAGCGCTGCACTGTTCGGGGGCGGTACTGAGGGGCATTACTGAGGGAGCGCTGCACTGTCGGAGGGGCAGTACTGAGGGAGCGCTGCACTGTCGGAGGGGCCGTACTGAGGGAGCACTGCACTGTCGGAGGGGCAGTACTATGGGAGCACTGCACGGTCGGAGGGGCAGTACTGAGGGAGCGCTCAACTGTAGGAGAGGCAGTACTGAGGGAGCGCTGTACTGTCGGGGTGGCGGTACTGAGGGGCATTACTGAGGGAGCGCTGCACTGTTGGGGGGCGGCACTGAGGGGCATTACTGAGGGAGCGCTGCACTGTCGGAGGGGCAGTACTGAGGGAGCGCTGCACTGTCGGAGCTGCCGTCTTTCGGATGGGACGCTAAACGTCTGCCCTCTCAGGTGGATGTAAAAGATCCCACGGCCCCTATTGGAAGAAGAGCAGGGAAGCTCCTTCCCGGTATCCTTGGGCCAATATTTATCCCTTAATCAACATCACAAAAACAGATTATCTGGTCATTGTCACGTTGCTGTTTTGGGAGCTTGCTGTGGGCAAATTGGCTGCCGCATTTCCTACATTACAACAGTGACTACACTTCAAAAAGTACTTCATTGGCTGTAAAGCAGTTTGAGACATTATGAAGTTGGGACAGGCATTGTATAAATGCAGCGTCTTTCTTTTGATGACTGCTGCGAGACTTGTACCTGTCGTATTCAGTGCACAGCTCTCAGACCAGAGTTATACTGGCACCCAGTACTGCTGTCCATTTTTATTTTGAAATGATGGGGAATGCAGATTGCTGGTGCACTGCGCGCGTGTGGGGCTGTTACACAGGCATTTCGCCGCAGGGTCCTGCATAGTACCTGAGCTGCAGCAGAGCAGGGTTATACTGTCACCTGCGCACCGCCAGTCAGACATGAGGCTCGGCAACTCGTGGCTCCTGCCTTCGGGCGCCGCAGAGCCACGTCACCCGTCCGGCTCTGGAGTTATGCTGTCGCCTGGTTTAGTGATTGTCAAACTCCTGACTGATGGGCGATTCACTCCCACCCCATTTTAAGACTTGCTAGAGTTATGCTCTCGCCTGCGCGCTGTGACGGGGGGTCCCACCATCGAACCTGATGGGGAAGCAATACGATGGAGGCAGCGTATGTATCTAACCCTGTGCTGTACCTGTCCTGAGGGTGTTTGATGGGACAGTGTAGAGGGAGCTTTACTCTGTATCTAACCCTGCTTTACCTGCCCTGGGAGTGTTTGATGTGACAGTGCAGAGGGAGCTTTACTCTGTATCTAACCCGTGCTATACCTGTCCTGGGAGTGTTTGATGGGACAGTGTAGAGGGAGTTTTACTCTGTATCGAACCCGTGCTATCCCTGCCCTGGGAGTGTTTGATGGGACAGTGTAGAGGGAGCTTTACTCTGTATCGAACCCGTGCTATCCCTGCCCTGGGAGTGTTTGACGGGACAGTGTCGAGGGACTTGACTTGCTGTCCCTGGGATCTTTCGGCAGTTTGTTTTTTTTTGGCGGGATGTCCAAACTCGCCCACTCTCCTCTCCTGGCGGGGCTGATCCCTTGCTTGGGTGTATCTTATTGATCCTGAGCAGACATGACCCTCAGTGTGTGTGCTTGACCTTGTGCCTTCTTGACCCCACAACAGACGGGGAGGATGTCCCCCAGCCACTTTGCCCGAGTCTCGGGTTTGGTGGGGAGCCCGCTGACGGCCATGAACGCTAACCTGCTGCAAAGCAGGATGGGACAGATGATACCGCCCGTCACCGGTTTCCGGCCTTACTTCAACCCAGCAACGGCTGGGCACCTGCAGAACGTCAGGTATGGGGGGTGCGGGGAGGTGCCTGGGGGGAGTGGGTCTGTGCCCATCTGGCGAGGGTGTGGGTTGGCCCGCTGCTCATTCGCTCCCGATCACCAGAGGAATCTTTGACGACCGCTCCAGTATCGGCTAATCCGTAGCTCTCCCGGCCGGCCTCCCATCTTCCACACTTCCTACACTTCGCCTCATGCCACAACTCTACTGCCCCGTATCCGAACTTACACCAAGCCCCGTTCACCCATCACCCCTGTGCTTGCTGACTTGCATTGGCTCCCAGTTAAGCAACGCCTCGATTTTAAAATTCTCATCCTGGTGTTGAAATCCCTCCATGACCTTGCCCCCACCCTCCCAATCTCTGTAACTTCCTACAACCCTCCGAGATCTCTGCGCTCCTCCAATTCTAGCCTTTCGCACACCCCCCCCCCCCGATTTCCATTGTTCCACCATTGGCGGCCGTGCCTGCAGCTGTGGAGGCCCCAAGCTCTGGAATTCCCTCCCTGAACCCCTCCACCTCGCTCTCTCCTCCTCTAAGACGCTCTTTAAAACCTACTGACGTAAGAAAACTACTAGGCACTTGGTCTAAGCGTTAAGCAAAGCTTTATTCTACTTTTTTACAACATGGAGGTCTAGTTGTGTCCTTCGCTAGTTCCTGTTAAAGAATGTCCTACACAAGCTGGGCCCATGCCTGAGTGTTTATTCTCTCCCTGGACAGCGCCCACCCGTAAGCTGCTCAGTATTATTTCATAAGTCTTTCTTTCAAGAATGACTGATTCATGTCACCTACCTCTTTGACCAAGCCTTTGGTCACCTCTCCTAATATGGTCTCATATCAAATTACATTTGTGTCAGTCGTGGCTCAGTTGGTAGCACTCTCGCTGAGTTAGAAGGTTGTGCGTTCAAGTTCCACTCCAGAGACTTGAGCACAAAATTCAGGCTGACACTGCCAGTACCAGTACTGAAGGGAGTGTTGCACTGTCGAGGTGGGGGGGCGTCTTTCAGATGTAGTAAAGGAGCCTTTAGGAAGCGTGACCATAATATGATAGAATTTTATGTTGAGTTTGAAAGTGATTTAGTTAAATCAGAAACTAGGGTCTTAAATCTAAACAAAGCAAACTACGTAGGTATGAGGGGCGAGTTGGCTAAGGTAGATTGGGAAACTACAACAGTTAAGAGTCAACCACATTGCTGTGGGTTTGGAGTCACATATCGGCCAGACCGGGTAAGGGCGGCAGATTTCCTTCCCTAAAGGACATTAGTAAACCAGATGGGTTTTTACGACAATCCGATAGTTTCATGGTTACGATTACTGATACTAGCTTTTTATTCCAGATTTATTTAATTTACTGAATTAAAATTCCCCCAGTGGTGGGATTCATGCTGTGGTGGGATTTGAACTCATGTCTCTGGATCATTAGTCCAGGGTTCTGGATTACAAGGCCAGTAACACTACTATTATGCTACTGTTCCCGCTAGGTTACCCGACCCTCCTGCCACTGGAAACACTTTCTCCTTATTGAATACCTCTCTTAAATCTCCCCTTAACCTCTGCTATGACATATGACGAGAGATTGGGTCGATTGGGCTTGTACTCGCTGGAGTTTAGAAGAATGAGAGGGGATCTCATTGAAACTTATAAAATTCTAACAGGACTAGACAGACTAGATGCAGGAAGGATGTTCCCGATGGCGGGGGAGTCCAGAACCAGGGGTCACAGTCTACGAATAAGGGCTAAGCCATTTAGGACTGAGATGAGGAGGAATTTCTTCACCCAGAGAGTGGTGAACCTGTGGAATTCTCTACCACAGAAGGCAGTTGAGACCAATTCTTTAATTTTATTCAAGAAGGAGTTAGATATATTTCTTAAGGCTAAAGGGATCAAGGGATATGGGGAGAAAGCAAGGACTGGACACTGAATTTGGATGATCAGCCCTGATCACATTGAATGGCGGAGCAGGCTCGAGGGGCTGAATAGCCTTCTCCTGCTCCTATCTTCTATGTTTCTATTAAAGGGTATGACGGTAAACAAACAATGGCTAGCATTTAAAAAAATTAACACATTATTTACAACAAATATACATTCCTTTTAAGGTGCAAAAACCCCACAGGGAAAGTGGTCCAACCGTGGCTAACAAGAGAAGTTAAAGATAGTATTAGATCAAAGGAAGAGGCTTATAATGTTGCCAAAAAGAGGAGTAAGCCTGAGGATTGGGAGGATTTTAGAAGTCAGCAAAGGAGGACCAAGAAATTGATAAAGAAAGGGAAAATAGAATATGAGAGTAAACTAGCGAGAGACATAAAAAAAGACTGTAAAAGCTCCTATAGGTATGTAAAAAGGAAAAGATTAGCGAAAGTAAACGTGGGTCCCTTACAGGCTGAAACAGGAGAAATTATAATGGGGAATAATGAAATGGCAGAGAAATTGAACAAATATTTTGTGTCTTCAAGGAAGAAGACGCAAAAAAATTCCCAGAAATAGTGGAGAACCAAAGGAACTGAAAGAAATTGAGAACATAATAAATAAGAGCAGGAGCCGGCCATACGGCCCCTCGAGCCTGCTCCACCATTCAATAAGATCATGGCTGATCATCGACCTCAACTCCACTTTCCCGCCCGATCTTCATATCCCTTGATTCCCCTAGAGTCCAAAAATCTATTGATCTCAGCCTTGAATATTCTCAAAGACTCAGCATGCACTGCCCTCTGGGGCAGAGAATTCCAAAGATTCACAACCCTCTGAGTGAAGAAATTCCTCCTCATCTCAGTCTTAAATGGCCTACCCCTTATCCTGAGACTATGCCCCCTAGTTCGAGACACTCCAGCCGGGGAAACAACCTCTCAGCATCTACCCTGTCAATCCCCTTCAGAATCTTGTATGTTTCAATGAGATCACCACTCATTCTTTTAAACTCCAGAGAGTATCGGCACATTCTACACAACCTCTCATCATAAGACAGCCCTCTCATCCCAGGAATCAATCTAGTGAACCTTCGCTGCACCGCCTCCAAGACAAGTATATCCTTCCTTCAATAAAGAGACCAAAACTGTGCACAGTACTCCAGGTGTGGTCTTACCAAGCGTAAGCTTTTTATTTTGACTGGCATTAAATTGACAGCAAGACCAATTCTTTTGAAACAATTTGGAATAAGTTTATTAAACATACACACTCATGCACATCAAAACAATAACCTACTGGTATCTATGGACTCTACTTGATTACAACAGGTAAGGTAATGGGTTAGATTTAAACAGACTTGTACTTCCCTGAGTCAAGCAATGCACGCGGCAGTTTTCCTTGCTTCTTGGTAGGTCTGTAGAGGGAGGGCCTTCTGTTTTTATGCGTAGTCATCCAGAGAGAGTATGAGAGCCTTTGGGTTCCTTGTTTTATATCTTTTTTAAGTCCATTGTCTCTAGTCTAAATTGCTAAGACCCCAGGATTGGGTCTTAGTTTCATGGCAGTTCGTGATTGGCTTTCCTTTGAACATGTGTCTGTCTGCAATGGCTGGTGCCATTTCTTGATTAAGTTAATTGTTTGTTAACACCTTTTAATGGCTCTTGAGTTTCGGTGGGTTTTCGATGTGGCGGTTATCCTGTTATGCAGGTTTCCTTTGTTAAGTTTCACGCCGTTGCCTTGAGCTCCACTCACCCAAGGGAGATCCATACACATTAAATTCATCTTTATTACAAACATATATATTAATAGTCTCGAGTCCATCACACATCATAATATATTTTTATTTTTACACAAGGCCCTGTACAATTGTAGCAAGACTTCCTCACTCTTACACTCCAACCCCCTTGCAATAAAGGCCAACATGCCATTTGCCTTCCTTATTGCTTGCTGTACCTGCATGCTAGCTTTCTGTGTTTCTTGCATGAGGACACCCAAATCTCTCTGAACACCACTATTTGAAAGTTTCTCATCATTTAAAAAATATTCTGTTTTTCTATTCTTCCTACCAAAGTAAATAACCTCACATTTCCCTACATTATTCTCCATCTGCAACCTTGCTGCCCACTCACTTAGTCTATCTATATCCCTTTGCAGACTCTGCGTTCTCTTCACAGCTTACTATCCCACCTAGCTTTGTATTATCAGCAAACTTGGATACATTACACTCGGTCCCTTCATCTAGGTCATTAATATAGATTGTAAATAACTTAGGCCCCAACACTGATCCTTGCGGCACCCCACTAGTTAGTCTGTCAACCTGAAAAAGATCCGTTTATCCCTACTCTCTGTTTTCTGTCCGTTAACCAATCCTCTATCCATGCTATTATATTACCCCCAACCTCGTAAGCCCTAATCTTGTGTAATAACCTTTTATGTGGCACCTTATTGGATGCCTTTTGGAAATCCAAATATACTACATCCACTGGTTCCCCTTTATCTGCCCTGCTAGTTACATCCTCAAAAAACACTCATAAATTTGTCAAACACGATTTCCCTTTCATACAACCATGTTGACTCTGCCTAATCATGTTATGATTTTCTAAGTGCCCTGATACCAGTTCCTTAACACTGGATTCCAGCATTTTCCCGACGACTGATGTCAGGATTAACATTAGATTAAAATTAATATTAATTAACAAAGTACTGGAGAAATTAATGGGACTGAAAGCCGATAAATCCCCTGGACCTGATGGCCTACATTATAGGATTTTGAAAGAGGTGGCTACAGAGATAGTGGATGAATTGGTTGTCATTTTCCAAAATTCCATAGATTCTATAACAGTTCCTGTGTATTGGAAGGTAGCAAATGTAACCCCAATTTTTAAGAAAGGAGGGAGAGAGAAAACTGGGAACTACAGACCAGTTAGCCTGACATCAGTAGTAGGGAAAATGCTAGAATCTATTATTAGGGACGTAGTAACAGGGCAATTAGAAAATAATAATAGGATTGGGCAGAGTCAACACAGATTTATGAAAGTGAAATCGTGTTTGACATTTTTTTGAGGTTGTAACTTGTAGAATAGATAAGAGGGAACCAGTGGATGTGGTGTATTTGGATTTTCAGAAAGCATTCGATAAGGTGCCACACAAGAGGTTATTAAACAAAATTAGGGCTCATAGGATTGAGGGTAATATACTAGCATGGATTGAGGATTTGTTAATGGACAGAAAACAGAGAGGAATAAACGGGTCATTTTCGGGTTGGCAGGCTGTAACTAGTGGGGTACCGCAGGGATCAGTGCTTGGGCCTCAGCTTTTCACAATCTACATCAATGATTTGGATGAGGGGACCAAATGTAATAGCTCCAAGTTTGCTGATGATACAAAGCTGGGTGGGAATGTAAGTTGTGAGGAAGATGCAAGGAGGCTTCAAGGGGATATAGACTGGCTAAGTGAGTGGGCAAGAACATGGCAAATGGAATATAATGTGGAGAAATGTGAAGTTATCCACTTTGGTAGGAAAAATAGAAAAGCAAGCAGAGTATTTTTAAATGGAGAGAGATTGGGAAATGTTGGTGTTCAGAGGGACCTGGGTGTCCTTGTACACGAATCACTGAAAGTTGACATGCAGGTACAGCAAGCAATTAGGAAAGCAAATGGTATGTTGGCCTTTATTACAAGAGGATTTGAGTATAATAGTAAAGATGTCTTACTGCAATTATATAGGGCCCTGGTGAGACCACACCTGGAGTATTGGGTACAGTTTTGGTCTCCTTACCTAAGGACGGATATACTTGCCATTGTGGGAGTGCAACGAAGGTCCACCAGACTGGTTCCTGGGATGGGGGGATTGTCCTATGAGGAGAGATTGAGTAGACTAGGCCTATACTCTCTATACTTTAGAAGAATGAGAGGTGATCTCATTGAAATATACAAAATTCTTACAGGGCTTGTCAGGGTAGATGCAGGGAGGATGTTTTCCCTGGCTGGGGAGTCCAGAACCAGGGGTCACTGTCACAGAATAAGGGGTCGGCCATTTAAGACTGAGATGAGGAGAAATTTCTTCACTGAGGGTGGAGAATCTTTGGAATTCTCTACCCCAGAGGCTGTGGAGGCTCAGTCGTTGAGTATATTCAAGATAGAGATCGATAGATTTTTGAATCAAGGGATATGGTGATAGTGCAGGAAAGTGGAGATGAGGTAGAAGATCAGCCATGATCTTACTGAATGGTGGAGCAGGCTCGAAGGGCCAAATGGGCTACTATTTCTTATGTTCTTATGAGATGTTAAACCGAGGCCTCGACTTCCCTCTCGCGTGGCCATAAAAATTCCCACGGCCACTATTGGAAGATGATCAGGGGGTGTTCTTCCCCGGTGTCCTGGGCCAATATTTACCCTTCAATCAACAACATCTTTGGAAAAAAAATAACAGAATATCTGATATTATTTGTGGAAGCTTGCTTTGCGCAAATTGCCGCGTTTCCTACATTACTACAGTGACCACACTTCAAAAGTACTTCTTTGGCTGCGAAGCACATTGGGACGTCCCGAGGTGCTGAAAGGCGCTATAGAAATGCAAGTTTTTTCTTTTGATCGCTCCCGTGAAACACCTTGGGACATTGGACTTCGTTAAAGGCGCTGTAATCAATGCAAGTTGTTTTTGAGCCGTTTCCAAGATACCGATGCCCGAACTTCTGTGCTTTTCAGGTCATCGCAGTCCATGTTTCGAGCGGACACCACCCACCTTCATCCCCAGCACCGGCGCATTCTCAACCAGCAGCTACAGCTGCAGAACTCCAGGAAGTAAGTAACTCCTCACTTTGTGTCCAATCCGGCATGTTAGGAAAGGATGTCAAGGCCTTGGAGAGGGCACAGTGGAGATTTACGAGAATGGTACCAGGGATGAAGGGCTTCAGTATTGTGTCCAATCCTGGGCACCAGACATTAGGAAGGATGTCAAGGCCTTGGAGAGGGCGCAGAGATTTACTAGAATTTTTTTCTTTATTCGTTCCTGGGATGCAGTCATCGCTGGCAAGGCCAGCATTTATTGCCCATCCCTAATTGCCCTTGAGAAGGTGGTGGTGAGCCGCCTTCTTGAACCGCTACAGTCCGTGTGGTGAAGGTACTCCCACAGTGCTGTTAGGGGAGGGAGTTCCAGGACTTTGACCCAGCGACGATGAAGGAATGGCGATATATTTCCAAGTCAGGATGGTGTGTGACTTGGAGGGGAACTTGGAGGTGACGGTGTTCCCATGCACCTGCTGCCCTTGTCCTTCTAGGTGGTAGAGGTCACAGGTTTGGGAGTACCATTTACTACAATGGTACCAGGGCTGAGCGACTTCAGTTACGTGGAGAAGCTGGGGTTCTCCTTAGAGCAGAGATGGTTAAGGGGGATTTGATAGCGGTGTTCAAAATCATGAAGGGTTTTGATAGAGTAAATAAGGAGAAACTGTTTCCAGTGGCCAGAGGGGACACATTTAAGATAATCAGCAGAAGAACTAGAAGTGAAGATGAGAATTTTTTTTACGTAGCGAGTTGTGGTGATCTGGAACGCGCTGCCTGAAAAGGTGGTGGAATTAAATTCAATAGTAACTTTCAAAAGGGAAATTAGATAAATACTTGATGGGGCACAATTTGCAGGGCTATTGGGGCAAGAGCAGGGGGGGAGTGGGATCAGACGCTGTCCTCTCATTCTCTCTGGGTCCTTGGGTCAGATCTGGTCCCAGACAGAGGGGGTCAAAGGTACTTTTACTGATGAGAAAACGGAAATGTTACATTGAATGACTTGGGTTGTTATTTTAAGATTAATGTGGAGGCAAATTGACAGGACCATCTAGAGGGAGCTTTACTCTGTTTCTAACCTGTGCTGTACCTGCCCTGGGAGTGTTTGATGGGACAGTGTAGAGGGAGCTTTACTCTGTATATGACCCGTGCTGTACCTGCCCTGGGAGTGTTTGATGGCACAGTGTAGAGGGAGCTTTACTCTGTATATGACCCGTGCTGTACCTGCCCTGGGAGTGTTTGATGGGACAGTGTAGAGGGAGCTTTACTCTGTATATGACCCGTGCTGTACCTGCCCTGGGAGTGTTTGATGGGACAGCGTAGAGGGAACTTTACTCTGTATCAAACCCGTGCTGTACCTGCCCTGGGAGTGTTTGATGGGGACAGTGTAGAGGGAGATTTACTCTGTATCTAACCCGTGCTGTACCTGCCCTGGGAGTGTTTGATGGGACAGTGTAGAGGGAGATTTACTCTGTATCTAACCCGTGCTGTACCTGCCCTGGGAGTGTTTGATGGGACAGTGTAGAGGGAGCTTTACTCTGTATCTAACGTGTGCTGTACCTGCCCTGGGAGTATTGAATGTCTCTCGCGCTCGCCCCCTCACTTTCTCTCTCTCGCTCTATTTTCTGTCGCTCGCTCTCTTGCTTTCCCTTTCTCCTTTCTCTCTCTCTCTCATTTCTCTCTCTCGCTTTCTTGCCCTTTCCCCCTCTCTCGCTTTCTCGCACTTTCCCTCTCTCTCACTTTCCCTCTCGCTCTCCCGCTTTCTCTCTCTTACTCACTCTCTCTCTCTCTCTCTCTCTCTCTCTCTCTCTCTCACTTTGGCTCTCTCTCTCATTCTATTTCTCTCACTCACTCAGCCAGCACCGAGGGCAGAATGGTTCTGGAGGAGACAGGCACAGCAGGGGCAACTATTATGAGCAGATGAAGAAGGACCCCTACGGCAACCTGATGACCCAGCGTGAGAAGGAGTGGGTCAGCAAGATCCAAATGATGCAGCTGCAGAGCGCAGACCCCTACCTGGATGATTACTACTATCAGGTAGGAATGTCTGGGTGTGTCGGTGGAGGGGATCATTCAGCATTAACAAACCAGTCCCAGGCTCCATCCCCGGCTGTGCTGAGTTAGCTGGTCTCACCCAGTGTGGCACTGAGCCCCACACACACACACACAATTGAAAAATGGAGAAGTTACGTTAAACTTATTTAGAACCTTGGTTAAACCACACTTGGAGTGCTGTGCACAGTTCTGATCTCCATATCACACTGGGAGTACTGTGCACAGTTCTGGTCTCCATATCACACTTGGAGCACTGTGCACCGTTCTGGTCTCCATATCACACTTGCAGTACTGTGCACAGTGCTGGTCTCCATATTACACTTGCAGTACTGTGCACAGTTCTGGACTTCGTATCACACTTGCAGTACTGTGCACAGTTCTGGTCTCCATATCACACTTGCAGCACTGTGCACAGTGCTGGTCTCCATATCACACTTGCAGTACTGTGCACAGTGCTGGTCTCCATATTACACTTGCAGTACTGTGCACTGTTCTGGTCTCCATATCACACTGGGAGTACTGTGCACAGTTCTGATCTCCATATCACACTGAGAGTACTGTGCACAGTTCTGGTCTCCATATCACACTTGGGGTACTGTGCACAATTCTGGTCTCCATATCATACTTGGAGCACTGTGCACACTTGTGGTCTCCATATTTCAAAAAGGATATAGAGGAACTGGAGAAGGTGCAAAATGATTTACAAGGATGATAACCAGATTATAATTAACAGGAAAGGCTGAACAGGCTGGGCCTCTTCTCTAGAAAAGAGAAGGCTGAGGGGTCTTTAACATTGTGAAAGGGTTTGGTAGGGTAGACGTAGAGACGATGTTTCCACATGCAGGGGAGACCAAAGCTGGGGGCCATCACTATAAGACAGTCACTTATAAATCCAATTGGGAATTCAGGAGAACATTATTTGCCCGGAGAGTGGTGAGAATGTGGAACTTGGTACCACAGGGAGTGGTTGAGGCGAATAGCATAGATGCATTTATGGGGAAGCTCGATAAACACATTCAGGAGAAAGGGATAGAAGGACATGATGATGGGGTTAGATGAAGTAGGGTGGGAGGAGGTCGTGGGGAGCATAAACACCGGCACGGAGTAGATGGATCGACTGGCCTGTTTCTGTGCTGTAAAATTCAACGTAATTCTACATAAATGTGACTACAACTGTCGGCTCGCGTAGAGAGTAACCAATAACGCGGACTGGTTGGGCCTTTTTGCATGTTGTGTATATTCTCTAAGTCCCAGGAGAGAGTGCCAGCAGTCCCGATCCTTCTACCTTTAACGGAGCTCCCTCTCGTTTTCCCATTCCGGGAGGTGGGACAATGTGGGAGGAGAGGGGGACCCCCCCCACGACCAGCTCGATTGACAACTTGGATGGGAACTGAGACCCAGAGACTTATAAAAGTATATTAATGACTTGGATGAAGGGACCGAGTGCAATGTAGCCAAATTTGCTGCTGATACAAAGATAGGTGGGAAAGCAAATTGTGTGGAGGACACAAAGAACCTCCAAAGGGATGTAGATAGGCTAAGTGAGTGGGCGAAAATCTGGCAGATGGAGTATAATGTGGGAAAATGCGAGGTTATCCACTTTGGTAGGAAAAATAAAAAAGCAAATTATTATTTAAATGGGGAGAGATTACAAAATGCTGAGGTACAGAGCGATCTGGGGGTCCTTGTACATGAATCACAAAAAGTTAGCATGCAGGTACAGCAAGTAATTTGGAAGGCAAATGGAATGTTGGCCTTTATTGCAAAGGGTATGGAGTATAAAAGTAGCAAAGTCCTGATCCAACTGTACAGGGCGTTGGTGAGACCACACCTGGAGTAGTGCGTACAGTTTTGGTCTCCGTATTTAAGGAAGGATATACTTGCAGTGGAGGCAGTTCAGAGAAGGTTCACGAGGTTGATTCCTGAGATGAAGGGGTTGACTTACGAAGAAAGGTTGAGCCGGTTGGGCCTATACTCATTGGAGTTTAGAAGAATGAGAGGGGATCTTATTGAAACATAGAAGATTCTGAAGGTGCTTGACGGGGTAGATGCAGAGAGGCTGTTTCCCCTCGAGGGGGAATCTAGAACTCGGGGGCATAATTTCAGAATAAGGGGCACCCATTTAAAACGGAAATGAGGAGGAATTTTTTTCTCTGCGTGTCGTGAATCTTTGGAATTCTCTTCCCCAGAGAGCTGTGGAGGCTGGGTCATTGATTATATTTAAGGTGGAGATAGACAGATTTTTGAATGGTAAGGGAGTTGAGGGTTATGGGGAGTGGGCAGGGAAGTGGAGTTCAGGTCAAGATCGGATCAGCCATGATCTCATTGAATGGCGGAGCAGGCTCGAGGGGCCGAATGACCTACTCGGGCTCCTACGTCTTACGTTATGGGTAGCTAAGTCTGAAGGTAGTGGGTGGGTCCACCCCCCGGTGTCGATCTGACTAAAGCAATTTGAAGTTCGTTGACCCGTAGAAACTTGCAGCACAGAAGGAGGCCATTCAGCCCGTCGTGCCCGTGCTGGCTCTTTGAACGAGCAGCCGCGCTTGGTCCCACATCCCTGCTTTTTGTCCGTAACCCTGGAAGTCCCTCATCCTCGAGTAACTGTCCACAACCCCCTTTGAAAATTCTTCCTGGAATCCGCTTCCAGCACCTTTTCAGGTCGAGCGCTCCCAATCCCGACAACTCTGAGCGAACAAATACTGCTCCCCTCGCCTCCCCTCCAGATCTTTTGCCCATGATTTTAAATCTATGACCTCTGGTTATTTGACCCACACGTCAGAGGTAATATTTTTTTCCCCCCCTGTCCACGCTATCCAAACCCCTCATCATCTTGAAAATTAGGAGAGCAGTCCTAATTTTTCCAACCTCTCCTCAAAGGAAGCCCCTCATCCCTGGTTACATCCTGGTAAACCTCGTCCATAACCATTTACATAGAAGATAGGAGCAGGAGTTGGCCATTCGGCCCCTCGAGCCTGCTCCGCCATTCAGTGAGATCATGGCTGATCATCCAAATTCAGTACCCTGTCCCTGCTTTCTCCCCATATCCCTTGATCCCTTTAGCCTTAAGAAATATATCCAACTCCTTCTTGAATATATTTAATGAATTGGCCTCCACTGCCTTCTGTGGTAGAGAATTCCACAGGTTCACCACTCTCTGGGTGAAGAAATTCCTCCTCATCTCTGTCCTAAATGGCTTACCCCTTATCCTTAGACTGTGACCCCTGGTTCTGGACTCCCCCGCCATCGGGAACATCCTTCCTGCATCTAGTCTGTCTAGTCCTGTTAGAATTTTATAAGTTTCAATGAGATCCCCTCTCATTCTTCTAAACTCTAGCGAAGACAAGCCCAATCGACCCAATCTCTCTCCATACGTCATTCCTGCCATCCCAGGTATCAGTCTGGTGAATCTTTGCTGCACTCCCTCCATGGCCTTGACATCCTCCCTGAAGTGTGGTGCCCAGAATTGTCCACAATACTCCAGCTGAGGCCCAATCAGTGACTTACAGGAAACTTTCGATTAACCGGCCCCTAAATAACCGGAAATGTCGGTTAACCGGCAAAGTTCAGGAGTAGGTTCAGGTAACTTTTATTACTTGCCTTGCTCCATGTGTTGCTGTGCAAGGGTGTGGCTGCAGCTGTTGCTAAGCTACAAAGACGCTTGCAACTTGTGGCCATTGTTCTGAACCTGTCGCTAAGCAGCAGGGTTTGTTGCTTTATACGGAGCTCTCAGCTCCGTATCTTTTACTGTAGCGTTCGGTTATCTGGAATTTTTGATGAATCGGCACCACGTCGGTCTCGTCCGTGCCGGCTAAAAGAAAGTTTCCTGTATAAAGTTCGAGCATGATGAACTCTTTGCTTTTATATTCTATGCCTCTATTTATAAACCCGAGTAACTCGTATGCTTTTTTGACCACCTGATCAACTTGCCCTGCCGCCTTTAAGGATTTGTGTCTATGGGGCACCAAGGTCTCTCTGCTCATCTGTTGTCGGCGTTCCTTTCTCCCAACGTAGAACTACTTTGAGAGGTTGGAGAAGAAGCAGGCTGCTCCAGACTTGAACAACGAGGGGCCCAAGAAGGAGCGGACCAAGCTGATCACGCCGCAAGTGGCCAAACTGGAGCACACGTACCGGCCAGGTAAACCACCCCCCCCCCCCCTCCAATCAAGGTGTCTGTGCAGTGCAGTCTAGTGTCAAGGGTCAGCGCTAGAATGGAATGACACTGGCCAGTCTTCGGCGGGGGGGAGGGGGGGGGGTGGTTCTGAGTCACGAGCTGTGCCCTCGTACAACAACAACTTGCATTTCTACAGCGCCTTCGACATAGCAAAATGTCCCAAGGCGCTTCACGAGAGCTAAGACCGCCTATTTTCACCTCCATAACATCGCCCAACTCCGCCCCTGCCTCAACTCACCTGCTGCTGAAGCCCTCGTGCCTGCCTTTGTTCACCTCTGGACTTGACTGTTCCAACGCACTCTTGACTGGCCTCCCACGTTCTACCCTCCGTAAACTCGAGGTCATCCAAAACTCTGCTGCCCGTATCCTAACTCTCATGGAGTCCCCTTCACGCCTCAGCCCTGGGCTCACTGACCTACATTGGCTCCCGGTTAAGCAAGCCTTCAATTTTAAAATTCTCACCCTGTATTTTCAAATCCCTCCATGGCCTCTCCCCCACCCTGTCCTGGTCATCTCCTCCAGTCCTACCACCCTCCAAGCTCTCTGCGCTCCTCCAATCCTGGCCTCTTGCGCATCCCCGGTTGTAATCGTTCCACCTTTGGTTGCTGTGCCTTCAGCTGCCATGGCTCTAACCTCTGGAATTCCCCCTCTAAACCTCTGCCTCACGAGCTCTCTTTCCTTCTTTCAGACGCTCCTTAAAGCCTACCTCTTTGATCTGCCCTAATATCTCCTTATGTGGCTCGCTGTCAAATTTTGTTTGGTAACACTTCTGGGAAGCACCTTGATATTTTACTATGTTACAGGCGCTATATAAATGCAAGTTATCATCAATAAATCATTCTAACACTGAGCCACAGAAGGGACAGTGTAGAGGGAGCTTTACTCTGTATCTAACCCATGCTGTACCTGCCCTGGGAGTGTTTGATGGGACAGTGTAGAGGGAGCTTTACTCTGTATCTAATCCCATGCTGTACTTGTCCTGGGAGTGTTTGATGGGACAGTGTAGAGGGAGCTTTACTCTTTATCTAACCCGTGCTGTACCCGCCCTGGGAGTGTAGAGGAGTGATTGCCTGCCTCGTGCTTTGCTGGTTGGAGGGAGTTGCTGGTGCTAACGATTGGTTTATTGGTTACAGTGCAGTTCGAGGGGTCCTTGGGTAAACTGACCGTGTCCAGCGTCAACAACCCTCGCAAGATGATCGACGCTGTGGTGACGACGCGCACGGACGATGACGTAGGCACTGAAACGTTCCCGATTGTCGTCTTTGTTTTTCTTCCGTCCTTTCAAGTTGCATTGGGTGACAGTCACTGGGCAGTGGCTGCCCTCTGTACCTAACCTGAGGGGTGAATCTTGCCCGCTGCAGCTCCACGCTGGGACAGCTGGGGCTGAGTGGGTAGCACTCGCTCGCCCTCTTGAGTCACAGGGTCGTGGGTTCAACCCCCACTTTAGTGACTTGAGCCCTCATAATCCAGGCCGGCATCCCCCAGTACTGGGGGAGCGCTGCACTGTCACAGGGGCAGTGCTGAGGGAGCGCTGCACTGTCGGAGGGGCAGTGCTGAGGGAGCGCTGCACTGTCGGAGGGGCAGCACTGAGGGAGCTCCGCACTGTCGGAGGGGCAGTACTGAGGGAGCTCCGCACTGTCGGAGGGGCAGTACTGAGGGAGCTCCGCACTGTCGGAGGGGCAGTACTGAGGGAGCTCCGCACTGTCGGAGGGGCAGTACTGAGGGAGCTCCGCACTGTCGGAGGGGCAGTACTGAGGGAGCGCTGCACTGTCGGAGGGGCAGTACTGAGGGAGCGCTGCACTGTCGGAGGGGCAGTACTGAGGGAGCGCTGCACTGTCGGAGGGGCAGTACTGAGGGAGCGCTGCACTGTCGGAGGGGCAGTACTGAGGGAGCGCTGCACTGTCGGAGGGGCAGTACTGAGGGAGCGCTGCACTGTCGGAGGGGCAGTACTGAGGGAGCGCTGCACTGTCGGAGGGGCAGTACTGAGGGAGCGCTGCACTGTCGGAGGGGCAGTACTGAGGGAGCGCTGCACTGTCGGAGGGGCAGTACTGAGGGAGCGCTGCACTGTCGGAGGGGCAGTACTGAGGGAGCGCTGCACTGTCGGAGGGGCAGTACTGAGGGAGCGCTGCACTGTCGGAGGGGCAGTACGGAGGGAGCGCTGCACTGTCGGAGGGGCAGTACTGAGGGAGCGCTGCACGGTCGGAGGGGCAGCACTGAGGGAGCGCTGCAGTGTCGGAGGGGCAGTACTGAGGGAGCGCTGCAGTGTCGGAGGGGCAGTACTGAGGGAGCGCTGCACTCTCGGAGGGGCAGTACTGAGGGAGCTCCGCACTGTCGGAGGGGCAGCACTGAGGGAGCGCTGCACTGTCGGGGGGACAGTACTGAGGGAGCACTGCACTGTCGAAGCGGCAGCTTTTGCGGGGAGACATTAAACCTGAGGCCCCCGTCTGCTTTCTTAGGTAGACGTAAAAGATCCATGGCCATTATTTCGAAGGCGAGCAGGGGGAGTTCTCCCTGGTGTCCTGCAGCCAGTATTGATCCCACGAGCAACTTCACTTAATAAAAAAAAAAAAAAAATTATGGGCTCATTATCATGTTGCTGTTTCTGGGACGATACTGTGCGCAAATTGGCTGTGATGTGCTTTGGGACGTCCTGAGGTTGTGTAAGGCTCTATATTAATGGGCGATCTTTCGATGGGGCATCATGGTTAAGCCTGATTCGTGCACAGTTCCACTGGGCAACTGGAATGTGGAACCATGGCTGATTATCCCCGGGCCATTTCCCTACCCTGGGCTGAGGTATCGACCTGCACCGTCCTACAACAGCCTGGCTGGGGCCAGGAAACTCTACACTTACCGGGGATGTACCCTGTGTCTTTCTGCTGTGTCTGTATCTCTGAGCCTGTCTGTGTGTGAGATTCTGCCCCCCTGTGCCCCCTCTGCCATTGTGCATGCACGGTGGATTAATAGACAGTCATCATGGGGTAAGGGAGGTGCCGAGGGCGATGGGTGTATCTCCATTTCCCCCCCCACATTTCCCCTGCACTGAGCCTCGGGGAGGGTGTCCGAGGGCTACAGTTGTATCTGGAGACTGCCCCCCCCCCCCCCGCATTGACACCCATGTCTCAGCCCTAGCTGTTTTTTGCCTTTAAGTCACAGGTGAGCGTGGGAGTTCCGCAGGGGAGTGGGGGCTTGTTCTCCCGGAGAGAGCAGCGTAGAAACAGAAGAGAAATGTTGGAGAATCCCTGTTGAGTTTTATTCCAGGCTCTGAACCTGTGCCCTTTTCCCCCGCTGTAGGAGACTAAAGAGAAGCAAGTGCGGGACAAGAGGCGACAGACACTCTACACCATTGAGCGGGTAAGTGCTCCTCATCCCAGCTTCCTGGAGGGTGGGAGGCACGCAGGCTTTGGGAATAACCTCAGGTTTTGGATCAGGCGCTTAAATCAATAATGCAGCAAGTTACCCCTCACACCCACTTCCCCTCCCACTGTGTTACTGACACTATCTCTACTGATGTTAATCCAGCTCCCTCACACTGTCACTCAGTAACCCCTCTCCCCAGCACCCTGTGTTACTGAATGTATCTCTACTGATAATCCAGCTTCCTCACACTGTCACTCAGTAACCCCTCTCCCCAGCGCCCTGTGTTACTGACTGTATCTCCACTGATGTTAATCCAGTTCCCTCACACTGTCACTCAGTAACCCCTCTCCCCCAGCACCCTCTGTTACTGACTGTATCTCTACTGATGTTAATCCAGCTCCCTCAGTGTCACTCAGTAACCCCTCTCCCCAGCACCCTGTGTTACTGAATGTATCTCTCCTGATGTTAATCCAGCTCCCTCAGTGTCACTCAGTAACCCCTCTCCCCCAGCACCCTGTGTTACTGACTGTATCTCTACTGATGTTAATCCAGCTCCCTCAGTGTCACTCAGTAACCCCTCTCCCCCAGCACCCTGTGTTACTGAATGTATCTCTACTGATGTTAATCCAGCTCCCTCAGTGTCACTCAGTAACCCCTCTCCCCCAGCGCCCTGTGTTACTGACTGTATCTCTACTGATGTTAATCCAGCTCCCTCAGTGTCACTCAGTAACCCCTCTCCCCCAGCGCCCTGTGTTACTGACTGTATCTCTACTGATGTTAATCCAGCTCCCTCAGTGTCACTCAGTAACCCCTCTCCCCAGCACCCTGTGTTACTGACTGTATCTCTCCTGATGTTAATCCAGCTCCCTCAGTGTCACTCAGTAACCCCTCTCCCCCAGCACCCTGTGTTACTGACTGTATCTCTACTGATGTTAATCCAGCTCCCTCAGTGTCACTCAGTAACCCCTCTCCCCCAGCGCCCTGTGTTACTGACTGTATCTCTACTGATGTTAATCCAGCTCCCTCAGTGTCACTCAGTAACCCCTCTCCCCCAGCGCCCTGTGTTACTGACTGTATCTCTACTGATGTTAATCCAGCTCCCTCAGTGTCACTCAGTAACCCCTCTCCTCCAGCACCCTGTGTTACTGACTGTATCTCTACTGATGTTAATCCAGCTGTTGATCACTGTCCCATCACCCTGTCTGAGGTGAGGGGAGACTCGGTTTAGATACAACCTGTCTCTCCCCTGCATGTTGCCCCCAGTTAAGAAATTTTAAAGTCAATGATGCATTCAAGGGAAGCTAGATGAGCACGCGAGGGAGAAAGGAACAGAAGAATATGCGTATAGGGTGAGATGAAGCAAGGGAGGGAGGAGGCTCATGTTGAGCTTCAACACCGGCACCGACCAGTTGGGCCGAATTGCCTTGATTCTGTGCTGTAAGGTTCTACGTAATTCTATATGAATGCCAATTAAAATTCTCCCTACTCGGCCGCAGTGTGACATGTTTCCCTTGTGTCACAGCTGCCTTCGGGGGGGGGGAAGAGAGGGAGGTGAAGAGGGTGGAGGGGGGGGGCGAGTAAGAGGGAGAGGGGGTGGAGGGAGGGAGGGAGAAAGAGGGTGGAGGGAGGGGGTGGAGTAAGGGAGAAAGAGGGTGGAGGGAGGGGGTGGAGTAAGGGAGGGAGGGTGGAGGGAGGAGTGTATGGAGGGAGGGAGAGGGATGAGTGCGAGCGAGGGGGAGGGAAAGGGAAGGGGAGCGTTATGGGCAAAAGAGAGTGTGGCAGTGAAATGGGGCTTAATTTGAGCCTGTCCCAGGGGGTGAAAGGCCATCTCTGGCCCCCGACCCGCACACCCAGTCCCCCACCAAAGAGAGGAGCCCATCTTCCCTCTGTGTGGTACTGGATTTGACCTCCAGCTGTCAGGGTGTGAAAGGTCAGTGTTTTTTTTTTTAATTCATTCGCGGGATGTGGGTGTCCCATTTATTGCCCATCCCTAATTGCCCTGGAGAAGGTGGTGGTGAGCCGCCTTCTTGAACCGCTGCAGTGCGTGTGGTGAAGGTACTCCCACAGTGCTGTTCGGGAGGGAGTTCCAGGATTTTGACCCAGCGACGATGAAGGATCGGCGATATATTTCAGGACGGTGTGTGACTTGGAGGGGAACTTGGAGGTGGTGGTGTTCCCATGCACCTGCTGCCCTTGTCCTTCTAGGTGGAAGAGGTCGCGGGCTTGGGAGGTGCTGCTGAAGAAGCCTTGGCGAGTTGCTGCAGTGCATCTTGTAGATGGTACTCGCTGCAGCCACGGTACGCCGGTAGTAGAGGTCGCGGGTTTGGGAGGTGCTGACGAAGAAGCCTGACCCACTGCCCTAGTTTTTTTATTTGTAACCCTCTACGCTGGCGCGACCCTGAGCCAGACTGCGATTGAGCACTGCGCAGCACTGTTACTGCTTCTTGCAGTGTGTGGCTCTTGTAACGTGTGCCCTGACCGCTCTCTCCCTGCTTTCCCCCCCCCCCCCCCCCCCCCCCCGCCCCATCTCTTCAGACGTACAGTTTGGTGCTGGAGGTGCAGGATTTGGAGAAGAAGTTTCTGCAGGTGAGTGAGGAGGAGCGGCCGGCCGTGCTGGAGCACAGAAAGATCAAGATCATGCAGATGTACGAGAACCTGCGAGGGAAGCAGGCTCACAGCACCGAGAGGTGTGTGCACGTGGGAGAGGGCAGGGAGAGGGGGTTGGTCTGGGCAGGGAGAGGGGGGGTGGTCTGGGCAGGGAGAGGGGGGGTGGTCTGGGCAGGGAGAGGGGGGGTGGTCTGGGCAGGGAGAGGGGGGGTGGTCTGGGCAGGGAGAGGGGGGGTGGTCTGGGCAGGGAGAGGGGGGGTGGTCTGGGCAGGGAGAGGGGGGGCGTCTGGGCAGGGAGAGGGGGGTGCGGTCTGGGCAGGGAGGGGGGGGGCGTCTGGGCAGGGAGAGGGGGTGGTGAAGGCAGGGAGAGGGGGTGCGGTGCTCGGGGCCGGGGAGAGGGGGGCGGAGCTCGGGGCCGGGGAGAGGGAAGCGGAGCTCGGAGCCGGGGAGAGCGGGGGGCGGAGCTGGGGAGAGGGGGAGGTCAGGGCTGGGGAGGCAGCATCGGGAGGGCCGTGGTGATGGGGAGAGGGGTTCGGGGCGCTGGGGATATGGGGTTCAGGCTGAATGGGGAACGGGACTCAGTAGATAGTTCTGTTCAGGGAGCCAGGACTTGTGGGGGCGGGGGGGGGGGGGTGGTGATAGGCTGAGCGGCCTCCTCCTGCGAGTCCGGGAGTTCTCTGCAGCGCTGTAACTGCCTCCCGCTCTAATCCTGCCGTTCACAGAGTCAGCGACGAGCACTTTGTGCAGATCATGTGTATACGCAAGGGCAAGCGACTCGCTGCCAAGGTCCTGCTCCTCCTCAGCACTGAGCAGGCCACCAACGTGGTGCTAGCGACCGCCCGCAATCTCCCCTTCCTGGTCAAGAAGGACATGCAGGATGAGGTGAGTGACCGACGGTGGGGGGCGGGTGGCCAACAGCACAGCATGCTTGGCTCGGTCACCAGCAAACCAGCGTTTCCGGGTCAGGATGTCCAGGAGGTGCCCTGAGGCCTGAGCTCGCGATCCAGGCTCCGAGCGGCGTTCCTCTGGAAGTGACATTAAATCCCAGGCTCTGTCTGTTCTGGCGGGTTTAAATTTCATTGGCCTCCTTCTGCGCTGTGTGAGGCCATTCAGCCCATCGTGGCTGTGCCCGGCTCTTTTGAAAGAGCAATCCAATTAGTCCCACTTCTCCCCTTTTTCATAAGAAATAGGAACAGGCGGAGGCCATTCAGCCTCTCGAGCCTGTTCCGCCATTCAGTTAGATCATGGTTGAAAGGTATCTTAACTCCATCAATCAGCATCACTATAAAGCTGTCGGAGGGGCAGTACTGAGGGAGCGCTGCACTGTCAGAGCTGCCGTCTTTCAGACGAGATGTTAAACCAATGCCCCGCCTTGCCTCTCGGGTGGTCATGCCCTGGCCAATATTTATCCCTCAATCAGCATCACTTAAACCAGCTTATGTGGTCATTATCGCATTGCTGTGTGTGGGAGCTTGCTGTGTGCAGATTGGCTGCTGCGTTTCCCACATTACAGCAGTGACTACACTGCCAACGTACTTCATTGGCTGTGAAGCGCTTTGGTACGCTCTGAGGTCATGTGAGGCGCTGCAGCAATGCAAGTCTTGATTATTTATTTGTCTACCCTTAATACCCTTACCCAATAAACATCTATCAAGCTCAGTTTTGAACCCTTCAATTCACCCCCAGCCTCAACAGCTTTTTGGGGAAGACAGTTCCAGATTTCCACTAGTCTTCATATGAAGTAGTGCACCCCGAAGTCGCCCGTGCCCGGCCTAGCTCTAATTTAAGGGTACACTCCTTGTTCTGGACAAATAGTTTCTCTCTATCTACCCTAGCAACTCCTTTAATCACCTTTAAACACCTCAATTAGATCACCCATTAATCTTCTGCACTCAAGCCTAGTCTGTGCAACCTGTCCACCTAATCTAACCCTTTAACAGCTCGATTAGATCACCCACGTCTGCTCCCAGAATCCTCCACCGCTCCAAGGGGTCATTCTTGATGCCAAGGTTCGTAGGTCGTTGAAGCCTGTTGCCCGACATTGACTTCTGGTGACAAGGTTCCCAGATCTCTCTCGGAATCCTCCGGCTGGAACAGGATCCATCCCCAGAACTGTAAACTGGCCACACTCATCGAAGTGGGTTTGCCGCAGTCACGGGAACGCAAGGCCGATTACAATTCCCTGTTAACCTCGTTTGACGGGACAGTGTAGAGGGAGCTTTACTCTGTATCTAACCCATGCTGTACCTGCCCTGGGAGTGTTTGATGGGACAGTGTAGAGGGAGCTTTACTCTGTATCTAACCCGTGCTGTACCTGCCCTGGGAGTGTTTGATGGGACAGTGTAGAGGGAGCTTTGCTCTGTATCTAACCCCGTGCTGCACCTGCCCTGGGAGTGTTTGATGGGACAGTGTAGAGGGAGCTTTACTATGTATCTAACTCGTGCTGTACCTGTCCTGGGAGTGTTTGATGGGACAGTGTAGAGGGAGCTTTACTCTGTATCTAACCCATGCTGTACCTGTCCTGGGAGTGTTTGATGGGACAGTGTAGAGGGAGCTTTTCTCTGTATCTAACCCGTGCTGTACCTGCCCTGGGAGTGTTTGAATGGACAGTGTAGAGGGAGACCGGCGGGCGGGAGAGAGGAGGCGGTCCGATGCTGTTTCCGGGTGTCTTCGTACGCAGGCGTGTACGTTTTTGCGTCGTTACGTTGTGTGTGTGTGTGAGGTTGACGTGCGTCTGTGTGTGCCGGCCGAAGTTTGAGGTTGTGCTTCAGTGTGTTGTGCGAATTAAGTCATGCCGCCAACCTGCTGTCCTGTCCTGTTGCAGGTGCTGCCCTGCCTGGCTGAGCCGTGCTCCCTGCTCGTCGGCCGACTCCCCTCCAGCGCGCTGACTGAGCTCCTGCAACAACTGACCGGCTCTCCTCAGCCCGGCGGAGCCGGGAGCCACTTCCCCGCCATCCTGCAGAACAAGGTATGGGGAAGGGTGGGTGGGCTGAGAGTGGGTGGGGCAATTGGAGGAGGGTGGGGTGGGGATTATCAGAGGGGCGGTGCTGAGTGAGTGCTGCACTGTCGGAGGGGCAGTACTGAGGGAGCGATGCCCTATCGGAGGGGCAGTACTGAGGGAGCGCTGCACTGTTGGAGGGGCGGTACTGAGGGAGCCCCGCACTGTCGGAGGGGCAGTACTGAGGGAGAGCTGCACTGTCGGAGGAGCAGTACTGCGGGAGCGATGCACTGTCGGAGGGGCCGTCTTTAAGATGGAACGTTAAACCGAGGGCCCCATTTGCCCCCTCAGGTGGGCGTAAAAGCTCAGGTGGGTGTAAAAGATCCCGTGGCACTAATTGGGAGAAAGGCATGGGGTGTTCTCCCTGGTGCCCTGCAGCCCAACATTTATCGCTCGTCCAACCTAAATTAAAGAAATAAGTAGATAATCTGGTCATTATCACATTGCTGCTTGTGCGATGCTGCGGTGGGTAAATTGGCTGCCACGTTTGCTACATTACAACAGTGACTACACTTCAAAGGTACTTCATTGGCTGTAAAGAGCTTTGGGACGTCCTGAGGTCGTGAACGACACTATGTAGATAAAGTGCAAGCTCTCTTTCCTTGGAGTGACGTTTTTCGAATTGTTTTGCCAGTTCGGACTGACATTGTTCTACCTGATCCTGAGCCAAGGGGAGAGGTTACAGAGCTCCGAGGCAGCCAGTGAACTCATGCAGGACAACAGGTGGTGAGTCTCTCCCAGTGTTTTTACCATCTGCGTTGGCCTGTCATAGAAACGTAGGAGCAGGAGTCGGCCCTTCGAGCCTGCTCCGCCATTCAATATGATCATAGCTGATCCTCTATCTCAATACCATATTCCCGCTCTCTCCCCATACCCCTTGATGCCTTTTGTGTCTAGAAATCTATCTATCTATCTGCTTCTTAAATATAATCAGTGACTTGGCCTCCACAATCTTCTGTGGTAGAGAATTCCGCAGGTTCACCACCATCTTAGTGAAGAAATTTCTCCTCATCTCAGTCCTAGAGGTCCTACCCCGTATCCGGAGACTGTGACCCCTCGTTCTAGAGCCCCCAGCCAGGGGAAACATCCTCCCTGCATCCAGTCTGTCCGGCCCAGTCAGAATTTTATATGTTCCAATCCGTTCCCAAGCCACCAAACTCCATCCCTCTTCCTGGCAGCTGTCCCGAGGTTCAACCAGATTGTTCGCAACCTTAGTGTTATATGTGACCCCGTGATGAGCTTCCGGCCACACCTCCCCGCCCGCACCATCGCAAAGACCGCCTACTTCCGCCTCAATAACACGGCCCGACTCCGCCCCTGCCTCAGCCCATCTGCTGCTGAGACCCTCAGCCGTGCCTTTGTTACCTCTGGACTCGGCTATTCCAATCCTTTCCCGGTTGGCCTCCCATCTTCCACCCCCCATAAACTTGAGATCGTCCAAAACTCGGCTGCCCGTGTCCTAGCTCGCACCAAGTCCCATTCACACCCCCCCCCCCCCCCCCCCCCCACCGTGCTCCTGACCTTCATCGGCTCCCAGCTGAGCAACGCCTCGACTTTAAAATTCTCATCCTTAGTTTCAAATCCCTCCATGGCCTCGCCCTATCTCTGTAGCCTCCTCCAGTCCTGCACCCCTCCAAGATCTCTGCGCGCCTCCGATTCTGCCCTCTTGAGCATCCCTGATTGTAATCGCTCAACCATTGGCGGCCGTGCCTTCTGTCGCCTAGGCCGTAAGCTCTGGAATTCCCTGCCTAACGCTCTCCGCCTCGCTACCTCTCTCCTCCTTTAAGACGCTCCTTAAAACCTACCTCTTTGACCAAGCTTTTGGTCACCTGCCCCAATATCTCCTTATGTGGTTCTGTGTCAAATTTTGTTTGATAATCACTCCTGTGAAGCCATTTGGGGGCATTTTACTTCGCTAAAGGCACGATATGAATGCAAGTTCTTGTTGTGTCAGAGGGTCCCTCACTGCTTCAGGGACTCTGGCAAGGCATTCTGGCAGAGGGAAGAGTCTATCGCCATTTACCTGCCTACTAACTGGATGAGAGAGTCTCCATCTCTGAGCCATATAGGGCAGCAAGGTAGGATGCCCAGGGTCTGCTGCATTGTGGATCTCTGCTTCAGCACGTGTTCCACACCAGACAGAGCGATTAAAGTCTCTGATGGTTTATCATCGAATCCTGCAGCACAGAAGGTGGCCATTCGGCCCGTTGTGCCTATGCTGGCTCTTTGAAAGAGCTCTCCAAATAGACCCACTCCCTGCTGCCCTTTCCCATTCAAGTACTTATCTGATTCCCTTTTGAAAGTTAATTTTGAATCTGCTCCCACCACACTTTCAGGCAGCACATTCCTAACTCGCTGTGTTTTTTTTTAAATTCTCTCGTCTTTCCTTCTGGTTCTTTTGCCAATTACTGTAACTCTGTGTCCTCTTTTTTTTTAATGTTTGTTCATGGGATGTAGGTGTCGCTGGCAAGGCCAGCTTTTATTGCCCATCTCTAGTTGCCCTTGAGAAGGTGTGGTGAGCCCATGTGGTGAAGGTGCTCCCACAGTGCTGTTGGGTAGGGAGTTCCAGGATTTTGACCCAGCGACGATGAAGGATCGGCGATATACTTCCAAGTCAGGATGGTGTGTAACTTGGAGGTGGTGGTGTTCCCATGCGCCTGCTGCCCTTGTCCTTCTAGGTGGAAGAGGTTACGGGTTTGGGAGGTGCTGCCGAAGAAGCCTTGGCGAGTTGCTGCAGTCCATCTTGTAGATGGTGCACACTGCAGCCACGGTGCGTCGGTGGTGGAGGGAATGAATGTTTAAGGTGGTGGATGGGGTGCCAATCAAGCAGGCTGCTTTGTCCTGGATGGAGTCGAGCTTCTTGAGTGTTGTTGTAGCTGCACTCATCCAGGCAAGTGGAGAGTATTCCATCACACTCCTTACTTGTGCCTCTGACCTGCTCTTGTTGCCACAGTATTTATGTGGCTGGTGCAGTTAAGTTTCTGGTCAATGGTGACCCCCAGGATGTTGATAGTGGGGGATTCGGCGATGGTAATGCCATTGAATGTCAAGGGGTGGCGGTTAGACTCTCGTGTTGGAGAACGTCATTGCCTGGCACTTCTGTGGTGCGAATGTTACCTGCCACTTATCAGCCCAAGCCTGAACGTCGTCCAGGTCTTGTTGCATGCGAGCATGGACTGCTTCATTATTTGAGGAGTTGTGAATGGCGCTGAACACTGTGCAGTCATCAACAAACATCCCCATTTCTGACCTTATGTTGGAGAGAAGGTCATTGATGAAGCAGCTGAAGATGATTGGGCTGAGGACACTGCCCTGAGGAACTCCTGGGGCTGTGATGATTGACCCACAACCATCTTCTTTTGTGCTCGGTATGACTCCAGCCAGTGGAGCGTTTTCCTCCCCGATTCCCATTGACTTCAGTTTTACTCGGGCTCCTTGATGCCACACTCGGTCAAATGCTGCCTTGATGTCAAGGGCAGTCACACTCGCCTCACCTCTAGAATTCAGCTCCTTTGTCCATGTTTGGATCAAGGCTGTAATGAGGTTGTGACCCAAACTGGGCATCAGTGAGCAGATTATTGGTAAGTGCTGCTTGATAGCACTGTCGATGACACCTTCCATCACTTTGCTGATGATTGAGATTAGACTGATGGGGCGGTAATTGGCCGGATTGGATTTGTCCTGCCTTTTGTGGGCAGGACATACCTGGGCAGTTTTCCACATTGTCGGATAGATGCCAGTGTCGTAGCTGTACTGGAACAGCTTGGCTAGAGGCGCGGCTAGTTCTGGAGCACACGTCTTCAGTGCGACAGCTGGGATGTTGTCGGGGCCCATAGCTTTTGCTGTATCCAGTGCGCTCAGCCGTTTCTTGATATCATGTGGAGTGAATTGAATTGGCTGAAGACTGGCTTCTGTGATGATGGGGACCATAGGAGTAGGCTGATACGGATCATCCACTCGGCACTTCTGGCTGAAGTTGGTTTCAAACGCTTCAGCCTTGTCTTTTGCACTCTCCTCCTCCCGTTAGTTGTTTAATGGTCCACCACCATTCACGACTGGATGTGGCAGGACTGCAGAGCTTTGATCTGATCTGTTGATTGTGGGATCGCTTAGCCCTGTCTATAGCATGCTACTTCAACTTTTTAGCATGCATGTAGTCCTGCGTTGAGCTTCCCCAGGTTAGTACCTCTTTTAGGTGCGCCTGGTGCTGCTCTTGGCACGCTCTCCTACACTCCTTATTGAACCAGGGTTGGTCCCCTGGCTTGATGGTAACGATAGAATAAGGGATATGCCGGGCCATGAGGTTACAGATTGTGGTGGAATACAATTCTGCTGCTGCTGATGGCCCACAGCACCTCATGGATGCCCAGCTTTGAGCTGCTAGATCTGTTCTGAATCTACCCCATTTAGCACAGTGGCAGTGCTACACAACACAAGGGTGTCCTCAGTGTGAAGGCGGGAATTCATCTCCACAATGACTATGTAAGGATTTTGGGGGCTTCTTTAAACTGGTTTAAAGTAATTTTCCTGGTCTTGCAGGACCAATTCCAATAAAACCAATTTTATTACAGTGGTCACGAATCGCTACCCCTCCTTTAGTTCTGAGTGGAGGAACTTATAATTAATGATATTAAAACGGAACAAGTGGTTTGGATGAGAGAAAAAAATCAAGTTTTATTACCTAAATGAACTACAATCAAAAGAATAAACTATACCACACGAACACAGTAATGACAGTAAAACTATATAACGGGGTTGCAGACGGCGAAAACGAGGGATACAATGGCTACAATGTTATTCGAACAATCTTAGCAATTCCCTTAAATCACCACCCCTTAACTCCTGCTAGGTTGCCTTGTTGAGGAGTCAGAAACTCCGCTCACCTGTGGTCCAGCGAAGTAAGAGCCAGAGCTAGCTTCTCAGCCGCTATCTTTATACCTGGTGAGGCCCCTGCAGTTCTGCCTTGCAAGGGCTGTGTGCAAAATTCCCCGCCCAAAAGAGTCCAATACACAAGAGAAAGCTGTGATTGGCTAACTCAAAGTGGTTAGACTGGGTTAATGTGTCTTCCGGAGCTCCCTGGGCTGAAACAAAGAGAATGCAACAGCCCTATTGTCCAGTGCTGGGTGATTTAAAACCCATTCAAATCTTAAACGTTTCCCATTCAAGATACAAGAGTCTCTTCTGCAGTTTAGATGTATCCACTCGATATACAAACAAATGCTAATAGCATTCAGTTGCTTTGTAAACAAAGCATTGTCCTTTGTCTTCGGCCATGTGGTGACAGCCATTTTTATCCCTGGAAATTTAAAAGCACATCGCCCAGGGATTCTTTAATCAAAAAAATTGATCTTCAGAACTGTAAATTATTGCGAATTCTTACAACTATGCCATCATGGACAGCTGCATCTGCGACAGGGAGACTGGTGAGGACGAGGTCAAGTAGGTTTTTCCCCTCGTTGGTTCTCGCCACCTGCCGCAGTCCGAGTCTGGCAGTTATGTCCTTCAGGACTCGGCCAGCTCGGTCAGTCATGGTGCTCCCAAGCCACACTTGGTGATGGACATTGAAGTCCCCACCCAGAGTGCATTCTGTGCCCTTAGCTACTCTCAGTGTTCAACATGGAGGAGTACTGATTCATCAGCTGAGGGGAGGGCAGTAGGTGGTAATCAGCAGCTCATGCTTGAGCGGAAACCATGAGACTTCATGGGGTCCGGAGTCAATGTTGAGGACTCCCAGGGCCACTCCTTCCCGACTGTGTACCACTGTGCCGCCACCCCTGGTGGGTCTGTCCTGCCGGTGGGACATTGGCTGAAAGGTATGATTCTGTGTGTATGACTATGTCAGGCTGTTGCTTGATTAGTCTGTGGGACAGCTCGACTGGGCTGGGCGTGCCATAGCCGGTGCCGAGGTCCGTTCAGTTTTATTATTGTGTTTCATAGCAGTTTATTACAACTGGGTGGCTTACTATTTCAGAGGGCAGTTAAGAGTCAACCACATTGCTGTGGGTTTGGAGTCACATATCGGCCAGACCGGGTAAGGGCGGCAGATTTCCTTCCCTAAAGGACATTCGTGAACCAGATGGGTTTTTACGACAATCCGATAGTTTCATGGTTACGATTACTGATACTAGCTTTTTATTCCAGATTTATTTAATTTACTGAATTAAAATTCCCCCAGTGGTGGGATTCATGCTGTGGTGGGATTTGAACTCATGTCTCTGGATCATTAGTCCAGGGTTCTGGATTACAAGGCCAGTAACACTACTATTATGCTACTGTTCCCGCTAGGTTACCCGACCCTCCTGCCACTGGAAACACTTTCTCCTTATTGAATACCTCTCTTAAATCTCCCCTTAACCTCTGCTATGACATATGACGAGAGATTGGGTCGATTGGGCTTGTACTCGCTGGAGTTTAGAAGAATGAGAGGGGATCTCATTGAAACTTATAAAATTCTAACAGGACTAGACAGACTAGATGCAGGAAGGATGTTCACGATGGTGGGGGAGTCCAGAACCTGGGGTCACAGTCTCAGGATAAGGGGTAAGCCATTTAGGACTGAGATGAGGAGGAATTTCTTCACCCAGAGAGTGGTGAACCTGTGGAATTCTCTACCACAGAAGGCAGTTGAGACCAATTCATTAATTTTATTCAAGAAGGAGTTAGATATATTTCTTAAAGCTAAAGGGATATGGGGAGAAAGCAGGGACAGGGTACTGAATTTGGATGATCAGCCATGATCGCATTGAATGGCGGAGCAGGCTTGAGGGGCTGAATAGCCTTCTCCTGCTCCTATCTTCTGTGTTTCTCTGCTCTAAGGAGAACAACCCTAGCTTCTCCAGTCTCTCCACATAACTGAAGTCCCTCATTCCTGGTACCATTCCAGTAAATCTCCCTCTGCACCCCCTCCAAGGCCTTGACATCCTTCCAAAAATGTGATGCCCAGAATTGTTTTTATTCATTCACAGGATGTGGGCGTCGCTGGCAAGGCCAGCATTTATTGCCCATCCCTAATTGCCGTTGAGAAGGTGAATTGAACACTACTCCAGCTGAGGCCTAACCAGTGTTTTTTTTTAAAGGCTTAGTACAACCTCCTTGCTTTTGCACTCCGTGCCTCTGTTTATAAAGCCAGGGATCCCAAGTACTTTTTTTTTTTAACAGCCTTCTCAACTTTAGAGATTTGTGTACATGCATTCCCAGGTGTCTCTGCTCCTGCAGCCCCTTAAAAATTGTAACCTTTAGTTTATATTGCCTCTTCTCATTCTTCCTGCCAAAATGAATCACTTCACACATTTCTGCGTTAAATTTCAACTGTCATGTGTCTGTCCATTTCCCCAGTGTATCTGTCCTCCTGAAGCCTGTTATTATCCTCACTGTTTACTACATTTCCGAGTTTTGTGTCATCTGCAAACTTTGAACTGATGCCCTGTATACCCAAATCCAGGTCATTAATATATATCAAAAAGAGCAGCGCTACAAATACCGACCCCTGGGGAACACCACAGCACACCTCCCTCCAGTCTGAAAAACAACTGTTCAACACTCCTCTCTGCTTTAAATTGCTTTGAACACGTGAGTGAGTTACAGACTGGAATCTAATCGAGGGGTTCAGGTGTTATACACACAATAACCTACCCAGGATTGACTTACAGGCTGCGACAGTGTAGAGGGAGCTTTACTCTGTATCTAACCCATGCTGTACCTGTCCTGGGAGTGTTTGATGGGACAGTGTAGAGGGAGCTTTACTCTGTATCTAACCCGTGCTGTACCTGCCCTGGGGGTGATTGATGGGACAGTGTAGAGGGAGCTTTACTCTCTAACTAACCCGTGCTGTACCTGCCCTGGGAGTGTTTGATGGGACAGTGCAGAAGGAGCTTTACTCTGTATCTAACCCCATGCTCTACCTGCCCTGGGGGTGTTTGATGGGACAGTGTAGAGGGAGCTTTACTCTGTCTCTAACCCGCACTGTACCTGCCCTGGGATTGTTTGATGGGACAGTGTAGAGGGAGCTTTACTCTGTATCTAACCCGTGCTGTACCTGCCCTGGGAGTGTCGGTGTATCGGAAGGCTACGTTCAGGGTGGGGGCGTGGGTGGGATCTGTCTCAATTCTGCCCCGGTGTAATTGTTGATCTGATCGCTGTCTCCCTCTTCAGGACTGAACTGGTGTTTGCCGTGACCCGGGAGTTGCTGAAGATGCCAGAGACGTCGCTGGCCAAACCCTCATTCATGCCTCCGAATCTCCTGGCACTGTTCTCCCATTACGTCGACAGGCAGACCCTGAACGTGCTGGAGTCCAAATTACAGTGAGTATCTGGATGGCGGGGTGGGGGGAGGAACGCCGGAATTCCGGGTGTTGTCGCTGTCTGCAAGCAGAAAGCAGGAACTCCCATTTCAAACAGCGCCTTTCACGACCGCTGGACGTCCCAAGGCACTTCACAGCCATTGAGGTACTTCAGGGAGAACATAGCACAAGAAATAGGAGCAGGAGTCGGCCATTCGGCCCTCCTCAAGCCTGCTCCACCATTCAGTGAGATCATGGCTGATCCTCGACCTCATCTCCACTTTCCTGCACTATCCCCATATCCTTTGATTCCCTTAGTGCCCAAAATTCTATCGATATCTGTCTTGAATATACTCAACGACTGAGCCTCCACAGGCCTCTGGGGTAGAGAATTCCAAAGATTCACCACCCTCTTGAGTGGCCACTTGGGCTGACGCATCCGTTCTTCGTAATGGGAGTGAGTGGAAAATAATTTGGTGGACAGCAAAGAGAAGGGCCCATTTGGGGATCATACGTGCTGGGCATGGGTTTTGGTTCATGAGGATTGTGCTCGCCTAACCCAGGGTTCAAAGGCCAGAACTTTTGCAACGTTGGTGTTGTGCTTGACCCCGAGATGAGCTTCCGACCCCATATCCGCTCCATCACCCGGACCGCCTGCTTCCACCTCCGTAACATCGCCTGACTCCACCCCTGCCTCAGCTCATCTGCTGCTGAAGCCCTCATCCAAGCCTTGGTCACCAATTCCAATGCTCGATTGGACGGCCCCCCATCTTCCATCCTACATAAACTCGAGCTCGTCCAAAAACTCTGCTTCCCCCATATCCTAACTCGCACCAAGTCCCGTTCACCCATCGCTGACCCGCATTAGCTCCCGGTCCAGCAACTCCTCAATTTTAAAATTCTCATCCTTGTTTTCAAATTCCTCCATGGCTTCGCCCCTCCCTCCCTATCTCTGTAACCTCCTCCAGCCCCTACAACCCTCCCTATCTCTGTAACCTCCTCCAGCCCTACAACACTCCCTATCTCTGTAACCTCCTCCAGCCCCTACAACCCTCCCTATCTCTGTAACCGCCTCCAGCCCTACAACCCTCCCTATCTGTAACCTCCTCCAGCCCCTACAACCCTCCCCGTCTCTAACGTCCTCCAGCCCCTGGAACCCTCCCTATCTCTGTAACCTCCTCCAACCCTACAACCCTCCCTATCTCTGTAACCGCCTCCAGCCCTACAACCCTCCCTATCTCTGTAACCTCCTCCAGCCCCTACAACCCTCCCTATCTCTGTAACCTCCTCCAGCCCTACAACACTCCCTATCTCTGTAACCTCCTCCAGCCCCTACAACCCTCCCTATCTCTGTAACCTCCTCCAACCCTACAACCCTCCCTATCTCTGTAACCTCCTCCAGCCCTACAACACTCCCTATCTCTGTAACCTCCTCCAGCCCCTAGAACCCTCCCTATCTCTGTAACCTCCTCCAACCCTACAACCCTCCCTATCTCTGTAACCTCCTCCAGCCCTACAACACTCCCTATCTCTGTAACCTCCTCCAGCCCCTACAACCCTCCCTATCTCTGTAACCTCCTCCAGCCCTACAACCCTCCCTATCTGTAACCTCCTCCAGCCCCTACAACCCTCCCCGTCTCTAACGTCCTCCAGCCCCTAGAACCCTCCCTATCTCTGTAACCTCCTCCAACCCTACAACCCTCCCTATCTCTGTAACTTCCTCCAGCCCCTACCACCCTCCCTATCTCTGTAACCTCCTCCAGCCCCTACAACCCTCTATAACTCTGTAACCTCCTACAGCCCTCCCTATCTCTGTAACTTCCTCCAGCCCTACAACCCTCCCTATCTCTGTAACCTCCTCCAGCCCCTACAACCCTCCCTATCTCTGTAACCTCCTTCAGCCCCTACAACCCTCCCTTTCTCTGTAACCTCCTCCAGCCCCTACAACCCTCCCTGTCTCTGTAACCTCCTCCAGCCCCTACAACCCTCCCTGTCTCTGTAACCTCCTCCAGCCCCTACAACCCTCCCTGTCTCTGTAACCTCCTCCAGCCCCTACAACCCTCCCTATCTCTGTAACCTCCTCCAGCCCCATCAACCCTCCCTATCTCTGTAACCTCCTCCAGCCCCATCAACCCTCCCTATCTCTGTAACCTCCTCCAGCTCTACATCCCTCCCTATCTCTGTAACCTCCTCCAGCCCCTAGAACCCTCCCTATCTCTGTAACTTCCTCCAGCCCCTACAACCCTCCCTATCTCTGTAACCTCCTCCAGCCCCTACCACCCTCCCTCGCTCTGTAACCTCCTCTAGCCCCTACAACCCTCCGAGATCTCTGTGCTCCTCCTTCTGGACTCTTGCGCACCCACCCCCGCTCCGATTTTAATCGCTCCACCGTTGGTGGCCGTGCCTTCAGCTGCCTAGGCCCTAAGCTCTGGAATTCCCTCCCTAAACCTTTCCACCTCTCTCCTCCTTAAAGACGCTCCTTCAAACCTACGTCTTTCATCACCTGTCCTAATATCTCCTCATGTGGCTTGGTACCAAATATTGTTTGATAATTGCTCCTGTGAAGCGCTTTGGGATGTTTTTTACTATGTTAAGGGTGCTGTATAAATTTAAGTTGTTGTCTGAGCCACTGCTCCACCCAATCCCCCATCATCCCTGTGTCTGGGGCTGGATTTGACCCCCCCCCCCCCCCAAAGGTCCCAGAGGGTGAAAGGTCAGAGTGCAACCCAGTCCCTCCGCCTACTGTTATACAGCAGCTGTTTGTTGGCGGGAGTGCTCGCTTGCACCTCGCTGACTATTCATCGTCTTGTCTCAGTTTGACGCTCATTCTCGTCTCTCTCCCCCTCGGCAGGCTCTCCGCGAAGCCACGGTAGAAGAGGTCACAGAACGGTGCCCTGGGGTCAACGTGAGGCATCCCGCCGGCCGCCACAACATCCCGGGCGTGTGTTTCCCCGGCGATCACGAGCAAGGCAACGCGGAGCGGGTTCCAATAAAACCAAAACTTTCCTACTTTATTTTTCTAAGATCCCCGAGGGTGGTGGGGGGTGGGGGGGTGGGCTCCGTGGGCCGAGAAGGAAGCTTGATCCTGCCCCACTTCCCCCCCACTGTGCTGATATCGTGCGGGGGAGCTGGGTTGGGGGGGGGGTTGCGTGTGCGACGCTTTGCGGTGCGCTCTGGTTTCGGAAGCGGGCGGCGCCTCACGAATAGGTGGCGGTGTCCCTTTAAAACCGTCTGCTAGCCTGTCTGTGCCTGGGGCGGGATTGTGGGTCACGGGTTTTAGTGGGCAGAGAGGAGGAGGGTGAGTGGCGGCAAGAGGGGAAAGCCCACGGTGGCAATTTGTCACGGTGATAACTGCACAGAGCTGTAAGTCAGGAGGCATTCACCACCAAAGATCACAGTTTCCACGTGCCCGGTTGGCGCGGGACATTGAGGGGCCCCATTTGCATTGAATTCACAGCCAATTCATAATGAACTTCAATTCACATTGAATTCATATTCACTTTGCATCCCATTCACATTGAATTCCCATCCAGTTCACAATGAATTTCCGATTGGGAGTGAATTCACCTCCAGCCCAGCTTGCAGTCGACGCAATCCATGGCGAATTGGTGTCGAATTCCCGTCCAGTCTGCCCCGAGTTTCAGTTCCCATTGAATCCTGACTGGCGGCCACGCGTGTGCCATGAAAACCTCGGTGCCTTTGCGCTGGCAGCCTCTGATCACGCCAGCTTTCAGGGTATTGGCCTGAATGTTATCGGCTCTGCCCAGGATCTTGGTGGCTATGTTTTGGGGGTTGGGGCGGAGGAGGGGGGGCGAGGAAGAGAGAGAGAGTAGTTTCGCGGCCCTCTTAGACTTTCCCTCCCCACCTGACAGTTTGCACTGTATTTCCAGCCCGGTTTCGCCCACCATCTCTTTTGTTTTGTCCTCTTGTGCCTGCTGTATAAAATGAGCCGAGTTGGGGGGGGGTGGGGTGGGGGGTTGTTTAAACTCACCAGTCCGGAGTGACGGACTATTCCCCCCACCCCTCAGCGGCTCGCTGCCAATGCCAGGGTGGGCACCGGTGCATCCTTGCCCGCTCTCCGCCAACCGGGCAGTCACCGGCGCTCGGGTACGAGGCAACGTCGCAGGAGGGCACTGCCGGTCACCAGAGTGCAACTCGGTCAGTGCGGGCGCGCGCACGCTTGCCCGATCGGTAGGTGCCCATGGATACCCGCGATGCCGATGGGTTCACCGCGGCAGAAACCTGTCCAGAAGTGCCCACGTCGCGATTGGAAAATGGTGCTTTGGTTTTTTTTTTTCCTTTCTTCATCGCGTTGGGGCCTTTCAATCACTTTGAACTCTTATCGGTTTTAATCTTTGTTTTGAAGAATCATTAAAAGAAGGGGGTTTTGTAAATGTGTAATTCACCCCCCCCCCCCCCCCCCCCCCCATTGCTGTAGCTCACTTGGTAATATTGTCATTCACAGTGTGGTACTGGAGATAATGGAGGGGTTGGGGGGGGGGGGGTTCAGCTCAGTTGTGGGGGTTGGGTTGGATAGTGCAGATCTCTAGGCCAGCCAAGACAAAAAGGCAAGCGAAGGCAGGAGATTGTTGTCAGACTGCGCCCACACTCTGGTGTGACTGTGCGTCTGATTAGGTGCGGGATGGAATCTATTCCTGTGGGGCGGGCTGGTCCCTTGAGGGCTTTGACTGCTCAACTCTTTCTCATTCTCGGTGACCTCTCATGCAGAAATCCCGGTGCGCTCTGCCGTTTCGCTTCACTCTGCCACCTTCGATCGGGAATTTTCAAATCCTCTTATTGACAGAGGGAGCCCGTGTGCGTTTTGGGTCGTCTTTGGGAGATGAAGGAGTGACGGCTTTGGGGCTGCTTTTTTAACTGAAGCATTTTTAACAGATGTATATTAATCCGCTGCATTACTGCAGATCTGATCCAGCTTGGGTCTGGCTACCGCCTTAACTCGCTGTGCGTGGAGGTTTTTGCTCCCATAAATGTCAGATATCTGTGTCTGGATGGAGTGAGTGGACAACTCCGCCACCCCCCTCCTCCTTAGGATATTGCTGTTGCCCCAGTTGAATCTGATGAGGGTAAAGGATCCCCTGCAACTGACTTGCCCCCATCTCCATAGCTCAGTTGGTATCTGCCATTCATAGTCTGCTACCGAGACATTGGGACTAGGAAGGTCTCAAGTACCCAGCGGGGGTGGGCTCATACAATCCACCACCCCGTCCCCATAGCTCACTTGGCCGATGCCATTCATAGTCTGCTGCCAAGCCATTGGGACTAGGAAGGTCTCAAGTACCCAGCAGGTGTGGGCTGGTACAATTTTCCACCCGCCCCTGCCCCCCCAATCCCCTTAGCTCATTTGGTATCTGCCATCCATAATGTGGTGCCGAGCCATTGGGACTAGGAAGGTCTCAAGTACCCAGCGGGTGTGGGCTGATAAAATTGGACCCCAGCACCCTTGGGTTTGGCGAATTGCGACGGAGTTTCCTGGTCGCTGGGACAAGGTGTTGACCTCAGGTTGGGGGGACAAGACCAGGCATGGCTGCGGGGTGGGGGCGGTTTGACCTGTGACCCCAGTGATCCCAGATGTATCATGAAATTTGGGCTGCTAGCACATCTCCCCCTTTTAAGATGTAAAAAAGTTTATTCAATTCCCCCAACCACCTCAGGTACAGTCTCAAACCCCCCCCCCCCCCAATCCCCGGCTGTGCCAGGGAGTGTGGACAGTTTGCCCGAGGGCACGATTGGTTTAGGCTCCGCGATGCCTCCCTCGGTCGACTAGCACCCAAGCCGCAAGCGGGCGAGTGGTTGGGAAGAGCTGCGGCAACAAGGGCGCAGGGGGGTTTCCGGAACATTCCACCCCAGGATCGCGCGTCAAGGATCGGTCTCCAGGCGGATTTGTGCGTTGGTTGGGATTGGACGGATCAAATTGTGGATACCAGAGCTGTGTAACTGGGTCCGATTCGATGGGGATAACCTGTCGCTGGGCTGATTGTGTAAATACAGAAATCTATATGTCTTTTTATTTTATGTTTAATCAGTGTGACTGTCGCTCGCTGAATGGGTCACCACCTTTGACCCGGGGGGGTGATCTGAAATCCATGCGCGGGTTTGTAATTGGGAATTTGCAGGGGGAAGGAATGCTAAGAATCGAGAACTCTGCTGATAAACGCCACCCATTTACCCCGCCCCGTCCAGCCTCTGTTGCCACCATCTCAGAATGGTACCGGACCAGGACAGTTCCAGGCTCCAATCCTGGCCTGTGCAGAGTTGACCGATCTGGTAAAGATTTGAACTGGCCTCAGCACCTTTTGATCAGGGTTCCTGCTTGGGGGAAGATGGGGGAGTTACTGAGTGACAGAGAGAGCGAGCTGCAATAACATCAGTAGAGACACAGTCAGTAACACAGGGCGCTGGGGAGGGGGGTTACTGAGTGACAGTGCGAGGGAGCTGGATTAACATCAGTAGCGATACAGTCAGTAACAGGGCGCTGGGGGAGAGGGGTTACTGAGTGACAGTGTGAGGGAGCTGGATTAACATCAGTAGAGATACAGTCAGTAACACGGTGCTGGGGGAAGGGGATACTGAGTGACAGTGTGAGGGAGCTGGATTATCTTCAGTAGAGATACAGTTAGTAAGACAGGGCGCAGGGGAGAGGGGTTACTGAGTGACAGAGAGAGGGAGCTGGATTATCATCAGTAGAGATAGTTAGTAAGATGGGGACTGCACCCCATGGTAGTGTTGCCCAAGAGTCAACGCTTGGGGGTTGGGGGGGGCGGGGTGACTCTGCGAAGAGGTTAAGATCTCACTTGCCGCTGTGCCGGGTGAGTGAGGTTACTTGCAGAACGCTTTACCCAGTTACCATCAGGCAACGGCGGGATCGTGGGCCGATTGCACCTGCGACAGAAACTGGCTGCGGATCATCCCGGTCCCCCCTTGCTGCCTTGGACAGTGGGCTCCCGTACTCCTCGCTCGCCGTCTGCCGGTGCCCTTACCATACCCAGCTGGCCTTGCTGCCTGTTGACACTTGCTCAGTTGTGTCCCGCCATTTCTGAAAGCGCGCATGCGCATCTCCGCCCTCCCAACCTGACCGCTCTGATAACCTCTCTACGGCCGCCCACATTGTGTTCCCATCCCGACACGGTCTTAAACCTCACCGCACTTCTCCCCACTTCCCCCCACCCCCCCAGGCCTCGGCTGCGCAAAGCGACCCAACTCGGTCCTTGAGGTTTCAGGACCAGAGAATGTGGGACGGGGAAAAAAATAATTGACTTAAATCTCCTGGCTACTTCCCCCCCACCCCCCGCCGCCCTAAATACAGTCTCCAGGTTAGTCGACTCCTTGTGACTGTGCACCTTATGGGAATGCGAACTCTCACTTTATGGGGGAAAAAAAATCATCAAAATATATTTTAAAAAGTTGCCTTTTTAAGTACCTGATGGACGATAAGGTTTCAAAGGATGTAGGGTTTAGCTGGCATTGAATTACTAACCTCTGACCTGTGTGTGTGTGAAGGTGACATTGGTTAAGCCTGGGGCGATATTTGCTATGCTCTCAAATACACACACAGACTGTGCTGGACTATATTTTCTTTAATTTCCCCCTTCCTCTCTCCCTCCCCCCCCCACCTTTCCGTCTCTCTCTGGGTGTGTTCCTGCGTTCATGTTCATAACACGGAGGAGAATTTCGCTGCACATTATTAAACACTGTTTTGCTTTTACGAAATGTACTCTAGTTATGTTTTTAAATACAAAAATTTAACATTTTTTTTGCTTTCATTAAAAAAAATATATAACTTGGGAACTTTGCGTGGTGTTTTATTTGACAAGGGGAAATGAGCGGTCTAAAGTTGGACAGAGCTTTGTGTGATTAATGATCGCCCCGAGATTGGTCAGCCACTGACCTGTCACCTCTGGGACCCTGGGGGACAACTCAAGTCCCAGGCGGAGGGGATGATTGGCCCTTCTCTCTGATGGGGAGACTGGGACAGTTTCAGTGCGATGGGGTGAGGAACAGGAGGAGGCCGTGCAGTCCCTCGAGCCTGTTTCGCCATTCATTGAAAACATAAGGAATAGGAGTAAGCCATTCGGCCCTTCGAGCCTGCTCCGCCATTCAATGAGATCCTGGCTGATCTACTACCTCCTCTCCACTTTCCCACACGATCCCCATATCCCTTGGTTTCCCCAGTATCCAAAAATCTATCGATCTCTGTCTTGAATATACTCAATGGCTGAGTATCCACAGCCCTCTGGGGTGGAGAATTCCAAAGATTCACAAGCCTTTGAAGAAATTTCTACTCATCTCAGTGGCCGACCGGTTATTCTGAGACTGTGACCCCCCAGCTCGAAACAGCTTCCCAACATCTATCCCGTCCAGCCCCTTAAGAATTTTATACTTTTCAATTGCAGGAAACTTTGTGATATCCGGCACCGACGGGACCGAGCTGTTGCCGTTGGATCAAAACTGCCAGACATGTTGAAACAGGAGATTTTCAGCTCCGTGTGAATCAACAAACCCTGTTGCTTAGCAACAGCTTCAAAACAGTCGGCTGCAGCTGCAAGCGTCTCGAGCTGAAGCTGTTGCTGAGCTACAGACCTTGCAGAGCCTGACTGGGGAAAAAAAAAGCAACGAGAACTAAAAATACTTATAGGAAACGGCTCCTGAATTTTACCGGTAGATAGAGCTTTCCGGACTTTTAACCTCCGGATAAACCAAAGTTTCCTGTATCATCGTGGCTGATCTGTAACCTAACTCCATATACCCACCTTTGGCCCATGCTGTAGAGTGTATTAACTGACGCTCGACGCGAGGTTTCAGACCGATATTCAAGTGGTCTTTATTACGCCGGCGGGGCGCCAGTCTCACCAACAGACTTCTCCAACTTGTTACAGTGTTCACAGCATTTTTTTATACTTTCAAATACCTTGTGGCGACCTTGTGACTTGTTACAATCTTATTGGACTCCTGCAGTTGCTTAATTGGATTATAAGCTGGATGATTCAACTGGCCAATTGACTTACGGATGACGCCACGCAGCTTTTGGTTGATTTCATTAACACTGGGTACAGCTGCTGACTGAAAGGTCAGTTTTGATCACATTACGAAACCGCGTCAAGGTGCTTTCTGTTCTGATAAGCAGCCATGAGTTTCTGCACACACAACTGTTTTGCAAGCTGTCAGCAAATTTTTAACTTTAACACTTTCCCCACTTTAGCCCCTCTTTTGGTACCCGGCCCCTGCCCGAGTTAACCACACACACGAGTGTTGCTGTGTCTCCTGCCCCTCACAGTGATCAGGCGCTGGTTTGGGAGACCCGGCACACTCAGCATGCTTATATTATCAGTTTCCTGTGCTCGCTGACTCTTGCTTTTGCCATCTCCTTGTTTCTCCTCCTGCCTGCGGCGCATGCTGCTATTCCCCACCCTACTACTAAAACTAGCTGTACTACCACTAGTACGTGTGATAGAATTCGGATCCAGGGGTGGATGTTGACATTCATTCCCCAATCCCATATCTTCTGGTACCACGGGACTTTCCTCAATTTTTTCAACTATGTCTTTTCCTAATGTCTCACGATTTCCCCTCAACATAGAAACAGAAGATAGGAGCAGGAGAAGGCCATTCGGCTCCTTGAGCCTGCTCCGCCATTCAATGAGATCATGGCTGATCATCCAAATTCAGTACCCTGTCCCTGCCTTCTCCCCATATCCCTTGATCCCTTTAGCCTTAAGAAATATATCCAACTCCTTGAATATATTTAATGAATTGGCCTCTACTGCTGTCTGTGGTAGAATTCCACAGGTTCACCACTCTCTGGGTGAAGAAATTCCTCCTCATCTCAGTCCTAAATGGCTTACCCCTTATCCTTAGACTGTGACCCCTGGTTCTGGACTCCCCCACCATCGGGAACATCCTGCATCTAGTCTGTCTAGTCCTGTTAGAATTTTATAAGTTTCAATGAGATCCCCTCTCATTCTTCTAAACTCCAGCGAGTATAAGCCCAATCGACCCAATCTCTCCTCATACGTCATTCCTGCCATCCCAGGTATCAGTCTGGTGAATCTTCGCTGCACTCCCTCCATGGCAAGAACATCCTTCCTCATATAAGGAGAACATCCTCAGGTAATTGCTCGACCATCTTCTGTAAGTTTTTTATTTCTCATAAACCCTTTGGCAGTTGAGATATTGGGGCCCCTATCTGATCCTCATACTCCTCTAAGTCCCTTCCTAGTTCCTCCGTCACATTATGTGTTAGGCGCTTCTTTGGGCTTGTATATATTAGTCTGGTATGCCCAATGGATACGGGACAAGTGGTGTAAAGCAGAAATTAGGCATGGTAATGTTACACACAAGATCCACGTACCGGTATCTAGTTTCGGTAGTGGTCATACAGTACTCCCCGCCCCCCCCCCCTTCTTCCCTTGTATCCTGAGTGTTAGCATACACCCTTCTGTCTTATTGTATCCACACTCGTCCTTTGGGCCCTCTCCTGTTGGATGGGGGCACACAGTGATGGTTCCCTTCTTAGCACATCCGTCTAAGGTTACACCTCTCCCGGTGCCCTTTCGTTTTATAGCATAATAGGTGTTGACCGGATAGTACTGGAGGTAAGTTTCCCCTCTTATCACACCTCTGTTTTCCACCTGGTATTGAGGAGGGGGTGGCGTCTGTCCCTAACGCCGGTACCAAGAGTACCATGCCTATCGGCGAGGTCATTGCTGCCTTACACCTTTGTACCACGGGGTATGCTCATGTAATCCCTTTAAGGGTACATGCGCTTAATGGGCCAGGGTTTTGACTTTGGTTGACTTGGAGTTGGGTGCTATTGATCCAGTCTGGCACTTCGCCCCGCTGTACCTGTGCCAGATTGTGTCTCAATTGCCCGACAGTCCACTGACCATACACATGGCACAGATTCCGCTTAACCTCATTCCTTGTTTGTTCTTCACCTCTTAGATTTATTTGGTTGATGGCGCTGGCCTGGTTCTCCATAACCTTTATTCCTTTGAGTAGCTCCCCCACTGTTGGCTCCCCTAATCCTGCCCCCTGTGGGTGACATGCCCGTTTCCCTCTTCAATATTTGTTGTATTATTCCCTTTAGTCTTTCTGTGCTGCTCTGGACTGCTTGGATATCTAGTGCATTGACTATTGAAGTTCCCATATTTCCCCCTGTGAGGATACCTGTTCCTAACCCCCTCGTAGTCCTGTGGTGGAATGCAGCAAGCCCTCGGAAAGTGGTAGTGTCGGTCGCATCCGTGGCTTTATTTATCACATTCAGTACCATATCGTCATACAGTCTCATAGTTTTTCTAAATTCATCGCAATATATCGGCCACTGTGACATTGTCAAATTCATCAGTATTGATATAACCTCGTGCTTTACGTTATCGTACAATAATTCTCCTTCAGTGAATAGCACCAGTCCATTCTCAGGCCCAGGCATCAACTTTGGACACCTCCGTTCTTCAGGTGTTGTTGTGATTGGGGGTGGTGTTGGTTCTAGGGTTAATCTTTGTGGTGTGGTCCTTGTTATTGTCGGGTGAGGTGTTGTGGTGCCGTGTGCAATAGTCCATCTTATAACATTGTCCGCGCAGCTCAGGACATATCCTCCCCCTACTTGACCCAACACCTGCCAGTGTCTATTACACCTTAGCATATTGCTGGCATTTGTCATTCCACATGGTCCGCATGTTCGTTGATCCAAGTTCGCCCAGGTACCGTTACACCTGTAGCACCCCTTTCCTTGTTTTTCACACTCGTAGCTGTTTGACATGATGAAGCCTCCCATGGAGTCTCCATTAGGGGGATCTTAACTTGCAGTCCATTTCTTGCAGCTCGTTATTTGGGTTTAAGAAGGCAAATGGTATGTTGGCCTTAGTAGTGAGAGGGTTCGAGTACAGGAGCAAGGATGTCTTGCTGCAGATGTACAGGGCCTTGGTGAGACCACATCTTGAGTATTGTGTGCAGTTTTGGTCACCTTATCTGATGAAAGATGTTCTTGCCATGGAAGGAGTGCAGCGAAGATTCACCAGGCTGATACCTGGGATGGCAGGAATGACGTACGAGGAGAGATTGGGTCGATTGGGCTTGTACTCGCTGGAGTTTAGAAGAATGAGAGGGGATCTCATTGAAACTTATAAAATTCTAACAGGACTGGACAGATTAGATGCTGGAAGGATGTTCCCGATGGTCGGGGAGTCCAGAACCAGGGGTCACAGCCTAAGGATAAGGGGTAAGCCATTTAGGACTGAGATGAGGGGGAATTTCTTCACCCAGAGAGTGGTGAACCTGTGGAATTCTCTGCCACAGAGGGCAGTGGAGGCCAGTTCATTAAATATATTGAAGAAGGAGTTGGATATATTTCTTAAGGCTAAAGGGATCAAGGGATATGGCGAGAAGGCAGGGGCAGGGTACTGAATTTGGATGATCAGCCATGATCTCATTGAATGGCGGAGCAGGCTCGAGGGGCCGAATGGCCTACTCCTGCTCCTATCTTCTATGTTTCTATGTTTTCTTACAAGTGTCAGCATCAGGGTAGTTGTGATGGTCCATCTTACGTGGCCCATGTTTATCTGTAATTTAACAGAGGTCTGGTCCTCACCAGATGTTAGTGCGTCCTTTATGCCCATTTTTCCTCCATTCCTGTCTCGTTTCAATTGTGTCCAATGTTTCCACCTTTCATGTCGATGCAAGAGCAAGTGTCACTGGTCATAATCACTTCGAATGGTCCGGTCCACCTCGGGGAGAATCCTGACCTTTCCGCTGGGACCTGGACGAATATTCGGTCGCCCACTACAGGCAAGGGTCCTGACATTCCTCCAGTCTGCTTATCCCTATCTCTAATGTCTTGTTGTTCCCTTATTTCTCTTCTGAGCCCCTTTTAGTTGGTGGTCTAATGTTTGTAAATAACTCCTAATTTTGTCCCTTATTGGTCCTAATTCCTCCCTCCCAGAGGCCACACCTACGGGTATCTGTATCGCACGTCCGGTCATAAGTTCATATGGTGTCAACCCGGTCATTCTACGAGGAGTTGCCCTGAACCACATTCGGATACACGGGAGGACGTTTACCCACCCTTGTCTGGTCTCAGCTATTGCCTTTGTTGGTGCCGTCTTTATGGTCCGGTTCATCCGTTCCACCACTCCTGAGCTCTGCGGGTGATAGGGTATGTGGTCTGTCCTTCGTTTTTGCACTACTGTCTTATTCCGTACATCGATTACTAGTCAACTCGCTGAGTTTGTCCACAAGTAGGATTTTCACATACCCATAACTGTACAGGGAGGAATATTCCTCCCAGTTCGAGTAATTACGTTTCACTTTTGTAGGCGCGCGTGTGTGTTTCCCGCCCACTCCCTGTATTAGCATGGAGGTTTTGGTACATGGGAGGTCCAAATTGGTTATAGACACCGCTGCCCCTGTGTCGACTGACATATCACACTGCCGGCCCCCGAACAGTGCAGTCGGATACATTCGGGGATCGGTGCCGTTTCCGGGGGCCGCATTTTTGCGACATTTTTTATGATTTTGATCAATTGGTCCTTGTTCAGATCTTCCACTTCTGTTACCTGCTCACTGCAGGTATCTCCCTGTTGCTTGGGGGCCTTTACCCGCCCGGTGCCCAACGGTCCCGCTGTTCATGTCCCGGGTTGTTGCAGTTCCTGCACTTTCTCCGGGTGTCTCCATTCGTTACGCCTATTTACGTTTATTACAATTAAGACTGACCTCTGCTTCCTTTGCCCCTGCGACTGGCACCTCTAGGGCTGCTACTTTTGGCTTTCTGTTGGTTATCTACTTCGGTCGCCCACCTGACCAGGTCCTCATAAGTCTGCATTGTGACCAATCCTGTCTAATATGGCCTGGTGGGCATTACTCAGTCCCTCCTTGTACATCTTTAGGAATGCCAAATTGTCCCTCTGTGACGCTAGCATCCCGGAGTGCTCATAATTGTGAGCAGATTCCCCTTTATCTTGAGTAATTCCCGTGACTATTCCCCAGTTTACGGGTACGACTCCCATAACACCAGTTAAGTTGTCCCTAAACTGCGTATAAGCAGCGTCGTGAAGTGCGGCTGTGGGGGGCTACATCCTGACACCAAGTCCCGTCCCTAAAGTCTGCTCCGAATCGTTGCCACATGTCTTCACTCATCTTGGCCCTGACCAGTCCCGCAACGTCGCAGTTATGGAAATTATGACAGATCCTCATCTCCCTCAGTTTTTTGCCAAAACTCCGCGTTACTTTGTCGCGGCTTTAGGTCTGGCAATAATTGCAACAATTTTAATCTGTCTCCTGGAGAGAATGATACATTTCAGATCATAACCTCGGCCCCTATCATATTTTTATATATTTTTTTATCTACACTTTTGGTTTGTGCCTTTTCCTTTTTTTCCTCTCCCAAGTGGCAGCTGTCTTTCATTCTGCCAGCGCATTTCACACTTCATCTAGAGCCATCCTTTGTCTCTTTACCAGCCCTATTACCATCTCGTCTCGCCTTGAATATCTCTTAATGTCTCTTCACCTCTCAGAACTTCCCTTTTGTTCTTTCATCCCCTCCCCCATTTCCCAACCCCCAAACTTGCTTCTTAATCTGTTTCATTTCCTGCTTTTTTCTCAGTCCTGACGAAGGGTCTTCGACCTGAAACATTGACTCTGTTTCCCTCTCCACGGATGTTGCCTGGCCTGCTGAGTTTTTCCAGCGTTTTTTGTTGTTATTTTGGATTTCCAGCATGCGCAGTATTTTGCTATCGAGAATGATACATATGTCGTCTTCTCTTGATCTGGGATGGCCGGGGCACCTCCTGACCAGCGGGAGTTCCCGGTCTACATTCTACCTTTATGGGTGCTGCCTTAACTTCCCCAGTCATTGTCATCCTTATTACGTTCGGCCGCCTTTCTATCCAAGTCGCCCCAATCTATTCCGTCCTGGTACATAAGAACATAAGAAATAGGAGCAGGAGTAGGCCAATCGGCCCCTCGAGCCTGCTCCGCCATTCAATAACATCATGGCTGATCTGATCCTAACCGCCAATCCACTGTCACAGCACCATCTCCTGAGTCTAACAGAATTAGACACACAAAATAGGAGCAGGATCAGGCTACACGGCCCCTGGGCCCGCTCCGCTACCCACAGGGCCATGACCGATCCGAACCTAGACTCATGTCCAAATTCCTGCCCGCTCCCCGTAACCCTTAATTCCCTTTACTTCTAGGAAACTGCCTATTTCTGTTTTAAATTTATGTAATGATGTAGCTTCTACAGCTTTTTGGGGCAACATATTCCATGGACCTACCACCCTCTGAGTGAAGTAGTTCCTCCTCATCTCAGTTTTGAAAGAGCAGCCCCTTATTCTAAGACTATGCCCCCTAGTTCTAGTTTCACCCATCATCGGGAACATCCTCCCCGCATCCACCCGATCCAACCCCTTCACAATCTTATATGTTTCAATAAGATCACCTCTCATTCTTCTGAACTCCAATGAGTAGAGTCCCAATCTACTCAACCTCTCCTCATATGTCCATCCCCTCATCCCCGGGATTAACCGAGTGAACCTTCTTTGTACTGACTCGAGAGCAAGTATGTCCTTTCTTAAGTATGGACACCAAAACTGTACGCAGTATTCCAGGTGCGGTCTCACCAATACCTTGTACAACTGAAGCAATACCTCCCTATTTTTATATTCTATCCCCCTAGCAATGAAAGCCAACATTCCATTGGCCGCCTTAATCACTTGCTGCACCTGCATACTAACCTTTTGAGTTTCGTGCACCAGGACCCCCAGATCCCTTTGTACTTCAGTACTTTCCAGTTTCTTGCCATTAAGATAATAACTTGCTCTACGATTTTTCCTGCCAAAGTGCATAACCTCACACTTTCCAGTATTGTATTCCATCTGCCAAATCTCTGCCCACTTACTTAGCCTGTCTATGTCCCCTTGCAGGTTTTTTATGTCCTCCTCACTTACTACTTTCCCTCCCATCTTAGTATCATCTGCAAACTTTGATATGTTACACTCGGTCCCCTCCTCCAAATCGTTAATATAGATTGTAAAGAGTTGGGGACCCAGCATTGACCCCTGCGGAACACCACTAGTTACTGATTGCCAGTCTGAGAATGAACCATTTATCCCAACTCTCTGCCTTCTGTTAGATAGCCAATCCTCTACCCATGCCAGAATATTACCCCCAATCCCGTGATTTTTTATCTTAAGCAATAATCTTTTGTGTGGCACCTTGTCAAATGCCTTTTCAAAGTCTAAATACACTACGTCCACTGGTTCCCCTTTATCCACCCTATATGTTACTTCCTCAAAGAACTCCAGCAAATTTGTCAAACATGACTTCCCCTTCATAAAACCATGCTGACTTTGTCCTATTAAATTATGATTATCCAAATGTCCTGTTACTGTCTCCTTAATAATGGACTCCAAAATTTTACCTACCACAGATGTTAGGCTAACCGGTCTATAGTTTCCAGCCTTCTGTCTACTGCCCTTTTTAAATAAGGGTGTTACATTAGCAGTTTTCCAGTCTGCCGGGACCTTTGCCGAGTCCAGGGAGTTTTGGAAAATTATTACCAATGCATCCACAATCCCTACCGCCACTTCCCTCAAGACCCTAGGATGTAAGCCATCAGGTCCAGGTGATTTATCCGCCTTGAGCCCCATTATTTTACCGAGTACCACTTCCTTAGTGATTTTGATCGTGTTTAGCTCCTCCCCCCCCCCCATAGCCCCCTGTTTGTCCAGTGTTGGGATATTCTTAGTGTCCTCTACTGTAAAGACTGATACAAAATATTCATTCAGTGTTTTTGCCATCTCCATATTTCCCACCATTAATTTCCCAGTCTCATCCTCTAAGGGACCAACATTTACTTTAACCACCCTTTTTCTTTTTATATAAGTATAAAAACTCTTACTATCTGTTTTTATATTTTTTGCTAATTTACTTTCATAATCTATCTTTCCTTTCTTAATCAATCTTTTTGTTATTTTTTGCTGTCTTTTAAAGTTTTCCCAATCCTCTATCCTCCCACTAGATTTGGCTAGTTTTTAGTCGAATACTATCCTTAATATCTTAGCCACGGATGGCTGTCTTTTCTTTTACACCCTTTTCTTCTCAGTGGAATATGTTTTTTTTGGAAGTTGTAAATTAACTCCTTAAATGTACACCACTGATCATGTATTGTCTTACCCTTTAATCTATTTTCCCAATCCACTCTACTCAATTCCGCTCTCATACCTTCATAGTCTCCTTTATTCAAGCTTAGCATGCTTGTTTGAGATCCAACCTTCTCACCCTCTAATTGAATATGGAATTCAACCATGTTATGGTCACTCATTCCAAAGGCCCTGGTAACGCTGGGGCCGCGGCGATTACCGGTAACGCTGGGGCCGCGGCCATTACCGGTAACGTTGGGGCCGCGGCCATTACCGGTATCGCTGGGGCCGCGGCCATTACCGGTATCGCTGGGGCCGCGGTCATTACCGGTAACGCTGGGGCCGCGGCCATTACCGGTATCGCTGGGGCCGCGGCCATTACTGGTAATGCTGGGGCCGCGGCCATTACCGGTAACGCTGGGGCCGCGGCCATTACCGGTAATGCTGGGGCCGTGGCCATTACCGGTAACGCTGGGGCCGCGGCCATTACCGGTAATGCTGGGGCTGCGGCCATTACCAGTAACGCTGGTACAATATTGGCAGCTGCTTTTGGTCCATATACGAGTATGTCCACTCAGTTCGTAATACACGTGTTACTAATAATATGGCTTTTTCTTCTTTCTGTTTGGTTTGGTTTTCCCACCATTCTCTCTGTTTACTGGGTACATCGTTGGGTTGCCAATCGTTTTTAAGCATTTTTTTCAATTAACCGTTTGTTTTTTCCTGCTAGACCCTTCTGGTCCCCAATCGAGCGCGTCCTTCTTACCGGCCACCATTCTGTCTGGGTTTAGATATTGTCAGAGGTATGCCTGTTACCGTATTTCCTCCCGAAGTCAGCGCACTACTTGCAACTTATACCACGCCTGCTGTTCCGCGTGTTTCGCCCAGGCCCCTTTCGACCACTTGACCTACCGATCTCAACCTTCAGGTTTCTTTTTGTTCTCCCAGAGAAACGGTGGACACGGAAGATACTGCCTCGCCCTAACTAGACGTAATTTGAACGTACTCGCGTTCCTTTGGCTTGGCCGTATTCGTCCGTGTCTCCCGTCCGGTAGAGAATCCTGCCAAATACGCCAACGTCGGCGGAGCAGTACTGAGGGAGCGCTGCACTGTCGGAGGGGCAAAACTGAGGGAGCGCCGCACTGTCGGAGGGGCAGTACTGAGGGAGCGCTGCACTGTTGGAGGGGCAGTACTGAGGGAGCGCTGCACTGTCGGAGGGGCAGTACTGAGGGAGTGCTGCACTGTTGGAGGGGCAGTACTGAGGGAGCGCTGCACTGTCAGAGGTGCAGTACTGAGGGAGCGCTGTACTGTCGGAGGGGCAGTACTGAGGGAGCGCCGCACTGTCGGAGGGGCAGTACTGAGGGAGCGCTGCACTGTCGGAGGGGCAGTACTGAGGGAGTGCTGCACTGTTGGAGGGGCAGTACTGAGGGAGCGCTGCACTGTCAGAGGTGCAGTACTGAGGGAGCGCTGTACTGTCGGAGGGGCAGTACTGAGGGAGCGCTGCACTGTCGGAGGGGCGGTACTGAGGGAGCGCTGCACTGTCGGAGGGGCAGTACTGAGATAGCGCAGTACTGAGGGAACGCTACACTGTCAGAGGGGCAGTACGGAGGGAGAGCTGCACTAGCGGAGGTGCGGCCTTTTGGATGAGATTTAAACTGCCTGATCATAAAAGTTCTCATGGCCAGGACACTGGGGCGGGCGGGGAAAATTCTGCCACATCTCCTACATTACAACATTATGACTATATTTTAAAAAGTACTTCATTGGCTGTAAAGCGCTTTGGGACATCTTGAGGTTGTGAATGGAGCTATATAAATACAAGACTTTATTTTTTTCTTTCTAATCGAAACCGTGTGTTAGCCTCGATCACTCAGAATACAAAGGTATTGGGCCATAATTTGCTGTCAAAATAACGGTGAGGCTAATGGCCTCGCATTGCAAATGGTACAGCATCTTTTAGGCGAGGGGCAGATGCGCGCTTCAACTCACAAATCCAAAAGTTGGGGTCCGAGATGCGTCGCTCTGCCGTAAGCTTAGCAAAAACAGCACCTAGCTGTCTGCCTCACCATTGACATGCATTAAAGTTACTGGATATGTGGGGTAGATACATTGGGTGATTGGGCAGAAGCATGGCAGATGCAGTATAATGTGGATAAATGCGAGGTTATCCACTTTGGTGGCAAAAACAGGAAGACAGATTATCTGAACGGCAATAGATTGGGAGAAGGGGAAGTGCAACGAGACCTGGGTGTCCTTGTGCACCAGTCGCTGAAGGTAAGCATGCAGGTGCAGCAGGCGGTTAAGAAGGCCAATGGTATGCTGGCCTTCATAGCGAGAGGATTCGAGTACAGGAGCAAGGTTGTCTTGCTGCAATTGTACAGGGCCTTGGTGAGACCACAACTGGATTATTGTGTGCAGTTTTGGTCACCTTATCTGAGGAAGGATGTTCTTGCCATGGAGGGAGTGCAGCGAAGATTCACCAGGCTGATACCTGGGATGGCAGGAATGACGTATGAGGAGAGATTAGGTCGATTGGGCTTATATTCGCTGGAGTTTAGAAGAATGAGAGGCGATCTCATTGAAACATATAAAATTCTAACAGGACTAGATAGACTAGATGCAGAAAGGATGTTCCCGATGGTGGGGGAGTCCAGAACCAGGATTTACAGTCTAAAGATAAGGGGTAAGCCATTTAGGACAGAAATGAGGAATTTTTTCACCCAGAGAGTGGTGAACCTGTGGAATTCTCTACCACAAAACTCAGTTGAGGCCAATTCATTAAATATATTCAAGATGGAGTTAGATATATTTCTTAAAGCTAAAGGGATCAAGGGATATGGGGAGAAAGCAGGGACAGGGTACTGAGTTTGGATGATCAGCCATGATCTCATTAAATGGCGGAGCAGGCTCGAGGGGCTGAATGGCCTACTCCTGCTCCTATCTTCTATGTTTAATTACTGCCAGACGACCTCTCTGGCACTGAAAATGAATTATTACAAGTGTGGAGTCTCATTCCCTCAGGTTTTAATTGTTGTGGGCGATTTTTAAAATGTCAGATTGAAAACAAAAATGTTACTTTTCCTTTGTCTCCTTTATCTCTCTCTTAATCCAATCTTTCTTTCCCTCTCTTTATTTCTCTTTCTGTACCCGATTTGACATTGAGTTCACCCACTCTAATTTCCACTTCCTTCTCCGTCCTTGCGCTGTTACTTTCAAAGTCCTTCACTCTGATTGGTTAAGGGGATACCCTGTTGCTTTGCCTGTTAACCCAAGTCCCAGATGCCCTGTTTCCCTCATTGCGACGTTATCAGCTCGCAATTTCACCCACACAAACATTTTTAAACCCTAAATGTGCATGGGCAAGCCTAACCAACGGCAGACGCAGTTAGATGCCCGGCCAAAGCAAAATCTGGCCCATTAATATGGACACATAGGATTACATAGAATGTACGGCACAGAAACTGGACATCCGGCCCAACCAGTCCATGCCAGCTCTACTTGAGCCTCCTCCCATCCTTCCTCGTCTCTTCTTCTTCGGCAGTCCCTCGGAACCGAGGAAGACTTGCTTCCACATTCAAATGAGTTCTCAGGTGACGGATGACTCCAATGCGGGACCTACAGTCTCTGTCACAGGAGGGGCAGACGGTGGTTGAAGGGGCGGGTGGGTGGGGTGCTTGGGTTGATGTGCGCTCCTTGCGCTTGGCTTCCGCTTGCTCCCGTTGAAGAGACTCGAGGTGTTCGGCACCTTCCCGGATGCTTCTCCTCCACTTTGTGCGGTCCTGGGCCAGCGATCCCCAGGTGTCGGTGGGGATGTTACACTTTTTCAAGGAGGCTTTGAGGGTGTCCTTGAAGCATTTCCTCTGCCCACCTGGGGCTCTCTTGCCATGTCAGAGCTCCGAGTAGAGCGCTTGTTTTGGGAGTCTCGAACCGGGCATGCGGACGATGTGGCCCGTCCATCGGAGCTGATCGAGCGTGGTCAGAGCTTCGATGCTGGGGATGTTGGCCTGAGTGAGAACACTGACGTTGGTGCGCCTATCCTGCCAATGGATTTGCGGAGGCAGCGTTGGTGGTACCTCTCCAGTGCTTTGAGGTGCCTGCTGTACATGGTCCATGTCTCTGAGGCATACAGGAGGGCGGGTATTACTACTGCTCTGTAGACCATGAGCTTTGAGACCCTGGTCTTCAAACACTCTCTTCCTCAGGCGACTGAATGCTGCACTGGCACACTGAAGTCGGTGTTGGACTTTGTCATTGACGTCTGCCCTTGTTGACAGTAGGCTCCCAAGCCTACTCTATCAGCGTAACCCTCTATTCCCTTCTCCCTCATGAGTTTATCTATCTTGCCCTTAAATGTATCTCTGCTATTCGCCTCCACTACTCCCTGTGGTAGCGAGTTCCACGTTCTCACCACTCTCTGGGTAAAGAAGTTTCTCCTGAACTCTCTATTGGATTTCTTGGTGACGATCTTATATATTGATGGCCTCTAGTTTTGCTCTTCCCCACAAGTGGAAACATTCTCTCTCTGTCTACTCTATCAAAACCTTTCATAATTTTAAAGACCTCTATCAGGTCACCCTTCAGCCTTCTCTTTTCAAGAGAAAACGGACCCAGCCTGTTCATCCTTTCCTGATAGGTTTACCCTCGCATTTCTGGTATCCTCCTTGTGAATCTTTTTTGCACCCTCCCCAGTGCCTCTACATCCTTTTTATAATATGGCGACCAGAACTGCACGCAGTGCTCCCAAGTGTGGTCTGACCAAGGTTTGATAAAAGTTTAACGTAACTTCCCTACTTTTCATTTCTGTCCCTCTAGAAAGGAACCCCAGGACTTGGTTTAATTTTGTTATGGCCTGATTGACCCGCGCCGCTACTTTTAGTGATTTGTGATTTTTGTACTATTACGCTATTTTCACTGTGCTGTCATACACCACCTTACAGAAAGGGGCCAACCTCCCTTTGACTCAAGCCCACTATCGACCTGACAGTGGCAGTGTTATTGCTGAGTTGTTTTTCCACGACACCCCCGGGGGAATGTTTACCTTGTCGCTCTCTTTTAAGTGGAGACTCCCGGTGATACAGAAGTGACGCCATGTGAGATTGCGTTTAAACGCCATTTTGCGGTTGAAAGACAGTTTCCGCTGATCAGCCCTGATTTAATTAAATGGCAGAATAGGCTTCAGGGGCTGAATGGGCCTCCTCCTGTTCCTGTGTAACAGGCTCAAGGTTGTGAATGGGCCTCCACCTGTTGCTATGGTAACAGGCTCAAGGTTGTGAATGGGCCTCCTCCTGTTCCTGTGTAACAGGCTCGAGGGGCTGAATGGCCTCCTCCTGTTCCTGTGTAACAGGCTCGAGGTTGTGAATGGGCCTCCTCCTGTTCCTATGTAACAGGCTCGAGGGGCTGAATGGGCCTCCTCCTGTTCCTGTGTAACAGGCTCGAGGGGCTGAATGAACAGGCTCGAGGGGCTGAATGGGCCGCCTCCTGTTCCTGTGTAACAGGCTCGAGGGGCTGAATGGCCTCCTCCTGTTCCTATGTAACAGGCTCGAGGGGCTGAATGGGCCTCCTCCTGTTCCTGTGTAACAGGCTCGAGGGGCTGAATGGCCTCCTCCTGTTACTGTGTAACAGGCTCGAGGGGCTGAATGAGCCTCCTCTTGTTCCTGTGTAACAGGCTCGAAGGGCTGAATGGCCTCCTCCTGTTCCTGTGTAACAGGCTCGAGGTTGTGAATGGGCCTCCAACTGTTGCTATGGTAACAGGCTCGAGGTTGTGAATGGGCCTCCTCCTGTTCCTGTGTAACAGGCTCGAGGGGCTGAATGGCCTCCTCCTGTTCCTATGTAACAGGCTCGAGGGGCTGAATGGGCCTCCTCCTGTTCCTGTGTAACAGGCTCGAGGGGCTGAATGAGCCTCCTCTTGTTCCTGTGTGTAATACCCACTGGAAATGTTATGTACGCTAAGTATGGTTATCAATCTTTAACTTAGACACTGTATTATCATTGTTATAAATCCCTGGGTTAAAGTTGCCCATGTGAAGGTACGGCAAGAACTTTTAAGGACACAATGTGACTAAGAGCAGACATTCCATAATTCTGCACCAGTATCAACTGTTGCAGACAGTGAGGCTGCCCAGTCTCCAGGCAGAAACCCGAGGAGGAAGGGGTGGAGTCGGGGTTTTCGAGCGGGAAAAAGGAGCGACTGGAAGAAAAGAGGGCAGGAGCTCTGAAAAGAGGGCTCAGGAGGCAAATGGCTGCCGCATCCCGTCCCGGGTTTCCAAACTCGGCCGCCGCCCTTCATAGTAGTAGCTCTGCATCCAGAACTCAAAGTGGAATTCAGTGATCGTGAAGAGAATTCAACGAAGGGGTTCGGAGTCGTAAGTCTTGCAGACATTATACATACCATGAGCTCCAACTTAAGCGCGCCAACGAAAGAGTGCACTCGAATTTGGACACAGGGACAGATTCTCCTTTGAATCCATGTAAATGGAGAATGTATGTTTATTATGTCTAGATTCATTCTAATGTATGCAAATGTCTAATTTAGTTCATTGACCTGTAATCATCTTATACTGTCTGACGGTAAAACTATAAAGTAAGATAATTAGAATTAAGCCATTGTAGTAGTGATCTCCTTACTGGACTATAGAATACTGTCTACAACAGAGACCACATCTCACATATATCTAGAGAACCGTGAAGGGGTTACATGTGTAACAGGCTCGAAGGGCTGAATGGCCTCCTCCCGTTCCTGTGTAACAGGCTCGAGGGACAGAATGGGCCTCTCTCCATCTCTCTCTACCTCTCTTTGTCTCTCACTCTGCTTTGAAAATAAGGTGACAGCTAGAGAAACATAATCCAACCTGTCTCTGATCAGTGAGCAGAGGAGAGACATGAAATCTGAGTGTGTGCTCTCAGATTGTTTACCGGACGGTTTTGTAAGAGTTGAAACCAAACTCGAACTGGTCTTGCCTCTTTCTTCACTAACCTCTTGACCAGTCATGGCTTTCCCTCACTCTCTCTCTGTCTGTCTGTCTCTCTCACGCTCTGTCTGTCTCTCTCGCGCTCTGTCTGTCTCTCTCGCGCTCTGTCTGTCTCTCTCGCGCTCTGTCTGTCTCTCTCGCGCTCTGTCTGCCTCTCTCGCGCTCTGTCTGCCTCTCTCGCGCTCTGTCTGCCTCTCTCGCGCTCTGTCTGCCTCTCTCGCGCTCTGTCTGCCTCTCTCGCGCTCTGTCTGCCTCTCTCGCGCTCTGTCTGCCTCTCTCGCGCTCTGTCTGCCTCTCTCGCGCTCTGTCTGCCTCTCTCGCGCTCTGTCTGCCTCTCTCGCGCTCTGTCTGCCTCTCTCGCGCTCTGTCTGCCTCTCTCGCGCTCGCTCTGCCTCTCTCGCGCTCGCTCTGCCTCTCTCGCGCTCGCTCTGCCTCTCTCGCGCTCGCTCTGCCTCTCTCGCGCTCGCTCTCTCTCTCGCTCTCGCTCTCTCTCTCTCGCGCTCGCTCTCTCTCGCGCTCGCTCTGTCTCTCTCGCGCTCGCTCTGTCTCTCTCGCGCTCGCTCTGTCTCTCTCGCGCTCGCTCTGTCTCTCGCGCTCGCTCTGTCTCTCGCGCTCGCTCTGTCTCTCTCGCGCTCGCTCTGTCTCTCTCGCGCTCGCTCTGTCTCTCTCGCGCTCGCTCTGTCTCTCTCGCGCTCGCTCTGTCTCTCTCGCGCTCGCTCTGTCTCTCTCGCGCTCGCTCTGCCTCTCGCGCTCGCTCTGCCTCTCTCGCGCTCGCTCTGCCTCTCTCGCGCTCGCTCTGCCTCTCTCGCGCTCGCTCTGCCTCTCTCGCGCTCGCTCTGCCTCGCTCGCGCTCGCGCTTTCTCGCTCGCGCTCTTGCTCGCGCTCTCTCGCTCGCGCTCTTGCTCGCGCTCTCTCGCTCGCGATCTCCCTCGCTCGCGCTCTCTCGCTCGCGATCTCCCTCGCTCGCGCTCTCTCGCTCGCGATCTCCCTCGCTCGCGCTCTCTCGCTCGCGCTCTCTCTCTCGCTCGCGCTCTCTCTCTCGCTCGCGCTCTCTCTCTCGCTCGCGCTCTCTCTCTCGCTCGCGCTCTCTCTCGCTCGCGCTCTCTCTCGCTCGCGCTCTCTCTCTCGCTCGCGCTCTCTCTCTCGCTCGCGCTCTCTATCTCGCTCGCGCTCTCTCTCTCGCTCGCGCTCTCTCTCTCGCTCGCGCTCTCTCTCTCGCTCGCGCTCTCTCTCGCTCGCGCGTGCTCTCTCTCGCTCGCGCGCTCTCTCTCTCGCTCTCTCTCTCTCTCTCGCGCGCGCTCTCTGTCTCTCTCTCGCGCGCTCTCTGTCTCTCTCTCGCGCGCTCTCTGTCTCTCTCTCGCGCGCTCTCTGTCTCTCTCTCGCGCGCTCTCTGTCTCTCTCTCGCGCGCTCTCTGTCTCTCTCTCGCGCGCTCTCTGTCTCTCTCTCGCGCGCTCTCTGTCTCTCTCTCGCGCGCTCTCTGTCTCCCTCTCGCGCGCTCTCTGTCTCTCTCTCGCGCGCTCTCTGTCTCTCTCTCGCGCGCTCTCTGTCTCTCTCTCGCGCGCTCTCTGTCTCTCTCTCGCGCGCTCTCTGTCTCTCTCTCGCGCGCTCTCTGTCTCTCTCTCGCGCGCTCTCTGTCTCTCGCGCGCTCTCTGTCTCTCTCTCGCGCGCTCTCTGTCTCTCTCTCGCGCGCTCTCTGTCTCTCTCTCGCGCGCTCTCTGTCTCTCTCGCGCGCTCTCTGTCTCTCACTCGCGCGCTCTCTGTCTCTCTCTCGCGCGCTCTCTGTCTCTCTCTCGCGCGCTCTCTGTCTCTCTCTCGCGCGCTCTCTGTCTCTCTCTCGCACGCTCTCTGTCTCTCTCTCGCGCGCTCTCTGTCTCTCGCGCGCTCTCTGTCTCTCGCGCGCTCTCTGTCTCTCGCGCGCTCTCTGTCTCTCGCGCGCTCTCTGTCTCTCGCGCGCTCTCTGTCTCTCGCGCGCTCTCTGTCTCTCGCGCGCTCTCTGTCTCTCGCGCGCTCGCTCTCTCTCGCGCGCTCTCTGTCTCTCGCGCGCTCTCTGTCTCTCGCGCGCTCTCTGTCTCTCGCGCGCTCTCTGTCTCTCGCGCGCTCTCTGTCTCTCGCGCGCGCTCTGTCTCTCTCGCGCGCTCTCTGTCTCTCTCGCGCGCTCTCTCTCTCTCGCGCTCTCTCTCTCTCGCGCGCTCTCTCTCTCGCGCTCTCTCTCTCGCGCTCTCTCTCTCTCGCGCTCTCTCTCTCTCGCGCTCTCTCTCTCGCGCTCTCTCTCTCGCGCTCTCTCTCTCTCGCGCTCTCTCTCTCTCGCGCGCTCTCTCTTTCTCTCGCGCTCTCTCTCTCTCTCGCGCTCTCTCTCTCTCTCGCGCTCTCTCTCTCTCGCGCTCTCTCTCTCTCGCGCTCTCTCTCTCGCGCGCTCTCTCTCTCGCGCGCTCTCTCTCTCTCGCGCTCCCTCTCTCGCGCTCTCTCGCGCTCTCTCTCGCGCGCTCTCTCTCGCGCTCTCTCTCTCGCGCTCTCTGTCTCTCGCGCTCTGTCTCTCGCGCTCTGTCTCTCGCGCTCTCTCTCTCGCGCTCTCTCTCTCGCGCTCTCTCTCTCGCGCTCTCTCTCTCGCGCTCTCTCTCTCGCGCTCTCTCTCTCGCGCTCGCTCTCTCGCGCTCTCTCTCTCGCGCTCTCTCGCGCTCTCTCTCTCGCGCTCTCTCTCCCGCGCTCTCTCTCTCGCGCTCTCTCTCCCGCGCTCTCTCTCTCGCGCTCTCTCTCGCGCTCTCTCTCTCGCGCTCTCTCTCGCGCTCTCTCGCGCTCTCTCTCTCGCGCTCTCTCTCTCGCGCTCTCTCTCTCGCGCTCTCTCTCTCGCGCTCTCTCTCGCGCGCTCTCTCTCTCTCTCTCGCGCTCTCTCTCTCTCGCGCTCTCTCTCTCTCGCGCTCTCTCTCGCGCTCTCTCTCTCTCGCGCGCACTCTCTCGCGCGCTCTCTCTCTCTCGCTCTCTCTCGCGCGCTCTCTCTCTCTCGTGCTCTCTCTCTCGCGCTCTCTCTCTCTCTCTCGCGCTCTCTCGCGCTCTCTCTCTCTCGCTCTCTCTCTCTCTCTCGCGCGCTCTCTCTCTCGCGTTCGCTCTCTCGCGCTCGCTCTCTCTCTCGCGCTCGCTCTCTCTCTCGCGCTCGCTCTCTCTCTCGGGCTCGCTCTCTCTCTCGCGCTCGCTCTCTCTCTCGCGCTCGCTCTCTCTCTCGCGCTCGCTCTCTCTCGCGCTCGCTCTCTCGCGCTCGCTCTCTCGCGCGCTCTCTCGCTCGCGCTCTCTCGCTCGCGCTCTCTCGCTCGCTCTCTCTCTCGCGCTCGCTCTCTCTCGCGCTCGCTCTCTCTCGCGCTCGCTCTCTCTCACGCTCGCGCTCTCTCTCGCGCTCGCGCTCTCTCTCGCTCGCGCTCTCTCTCGCTCACGCGCTCTCTGTCTCTCTCTCGCGCGCTCTGTCTCTCTCTCGCGCGCTCTCTGTCTCTCTCTCGCGCGCTCTCTGTCTGTCTCTCACGCGCTCTCTGTCTCTCTCTCGCGCGCTCTCTGTCTCTCTCTCGCGCGCTCTCTGTCTCTCTCTCGCGCGCTCTGTCTCTCTCTCGCGCGCTCTCTGTCTCTCTCTCGCGCGCTCTCTGTCTCTCTCTCGCGCGCTCTCTGTCTCTCTCTCGCGCGCTCTCTGTCTCTCTCTCGCGCGCTCTCTGTCTCTCTCTCGCGCGCTCTCTGTCTCTCTCTCGCGCGCTCTCTGTCTCTCTCTCGCGCGCTCTCTGTCTCTCTCTCGCGCGCTCTCTGTCTCTCTCTCGCGCGCTCTCTGTCTCTCTCTCGCGCGCTCTCTGTCTCTCTCTCGCGCGCTCTCTGTCTCTCTCGCGCGCTCTCTGTCTCTCTCGCGCGCTCTCTGTCTCTCTCGCGCGCTCTCTGTCTCTCTCGCGCGCTCTCTGTCTCTCTCGCGCGCTCTCTGTCTTTCTCGCGCGCTCTCTGTCTCTCTCGCGCGCTCTCTCTCTCGCGAGCTCTCTGTCTCTCTCTCGCGCGCTCTCTGTCTCTCTCTCGCGCGCTCTGTCTCTCTCTCGCGCGCTCTGTCTCTCGCGCTCTGTCTCTCGCGCTCTGTCTCTCGCGCTCTCTCTCGCGCTCTCTCTCTCGCGCTCTCTCTCTCGCGCTCTCTCTCTCGCGCTCGCTCTCTCGCGCTCGCTCTCTCGCGCTCTCTCTCTCGCGCTCTCTCTCTCGCGCTCTCTCTCTCGCGCTCTCTCGCGCTCTCTCTCTCGCGCTCTCTGTCTCGCGCTCTCTGTCTCTCGCGCTCTCTCTCTCGCGCTCTCTCTCTCGCGCTCTCTCTCGCGCTCGCTCTCTCGCGCTCTCTCTCTCGCGCTCTCTCTCTCGCGCTCTCTCTCGCGCTCTCTCTCTCGCGCCCTCTCTCTCGCGCCCTCTCTCTCGCGCTCTCTCTCTCTCGCGCTCTCTCTCTCTCGCGCTCTCTCTCTCTCTCGCGCTCTCTCTCTCTCTCGCGCTCTCTCTCTCTCGCGGGCACTCTCTCGCGCGCTCTCTCTCTCTCGCTCTCTCTCGCGCGCTCTCTCTCGCGCGATCTCTCTCGCGCGCTCTCTCTCTCTCTCACGCTCTCTCTCGCGCTCTCTCTCTCTCTCGCGCTCTCTCTCTCTCGCGCTCTCTCTCTCGCGCTCTCTCTCTCTCGCGCTCTCTCTCGCGCGTTCGCTCTCTCTCTCGCGCTCGCTCTCTCTCTCGCGCTCGCTCTCTCACTCGCGCTCGCTCTCTCTCTCGCGCTCGCTCTCTTTCGCGCTCGCTCTCTTTCGCGCTCGCTCTCTCTCGCGCTCGCTCTCGCGCTCGCTCGCTCTCGCGCTCGCTCGCTCTCGCGCTCGCTCTCTCTCGCGCTCGCTCTCTCTCGCGCTCGCTCTCTCGCGCTCGCTCTCGCTCGCGCTCTCTCGCTCGCGCTCGCACTCTCGTGCTCGCTCTCTCTCTCGCGCTCGCTCTCTCTCTCGCGCTCGCTCTCTCTCTCGCGCTCGCGCTCTCTCTCGCGCTCGCGCTCTCTCTCGCGCGCGCTCTCTGTCTCTCTCTCGCGCGCTCTCTGTCTCTCTCTCGCGCGCTCTCTGTCTCTCTCTCGCGCGCTCTCTGTCTCTCTCTCGCGCGCTCTCTGTCTCTCTCTCGCGCGCTCTCTGTCTCTCTCTCGCGCGCTCTCTGTCTCTCTCTCGCGCGCTCTCTGTCTCTCTCTCGCGCGCTCTCTGTCTCTCGCGCGCTCTCTGTCTCTCGCGCGCTCTCTGTCTCTCTCTCGCGCGCTCTCTGTCTCTCTCGCGCGCTCTCTGTCTCTCTCTCGCGCGCTCTCTGTCTCTCTCTCGCGCGCTCTCTGTCTCTCGCGCGCTCTCTGTCTCTCTCTCGCGCGCTCTCTGTCTCTCTCTCGCGCGCTCTCTGTCTCTCTCTCGCGCGCTCTCTGTCTCTCTCTCGCGCGCTCTCTGTCTCTCTCTCTCGCGCTCTCTGTCTCTCTCTCTCGCGCTCTCTGTCTCTCTCGCGCGCTCTCTGTCTATCTCGCGCGCTCTCTGTCTCTCTCGCGCGCTCTCTGTCTCTCTCGCGCGCTCTCTGTCTCTCTCGCGCGCTCTCTGCCTCTCTCGCGCGCTCTCTCTCTCGCGAGCTCTCTGTCTCTCTCTCGCGCGCTCTCTGTCTCTCTCTCGGGCGCTCTGTCTCTCTCTCGCGCGCTCTGTCTCTCTCTCGCGCGCTCTGTCTCTCTCGCGCGCTCTGTCTCTCTCTCGCGCGCTCTGTCTCTCTCTCGCGCGCTCTGTCTCTCTCTCGCGCGCTCTGTCTCTCTCTCGCGCGCTCTGTCTCTCTCTCGCGCTCTGTCTCTCTCGCGCGCGCTCTCTGTCTCTCTCGCGCGCGCTCTCTGTCTCTCTCGCGCGCGCTCTCTGTCTCTCTCGCGCGCGCTCTCTGTCTCTCTCGCGCGCGCTCTCTGTCTCTCTCGCGCGCGCTCTCTGTCTCTCTCGCGCGCGCTCTCTGTCTCTCTCGCGCGCGCTCTCTGTCTCTCTCGCGCGCGCTCTCTGTCTCTCTCGCGCGCGCTCTCTGTCTCTCTCGCGCGCGCTCTCTGTCTCTCTCGCGCGCGCTCTCTGTCTCTCTCGCGCGCGCTCCCTGTCTCTCTCGCGCGCGCTCCCTGTCTCTCTCGCGCGCGCTCCCTGTCTCTCTCGCGCGCGCTCCCTGTCTCTCTCGCGCGCGCTCCCTGTCTCTCTCGCGCGCGCTCCCTGTCTCTCTCGCGCGCGCTCCCTGTCTCTCTCGCTCGCGCTCCCTGTCTCTCGCGCGCGCTCCCTGTCTCTCTCGCGCGCGCTCCCTGTCTCTCTCGCGCTCTCTCTCGCGCGCTCTCTCTCGCGCTCTCTCTCTCGCGCTCTCTCTCTCTCGCGCTCTCTGTCTCTCGCGCTCTCTCTCGCGCTCTGTCTCTCGCGCTCTCTCTCTCGCGCTCTCTCTCTCGCGCTCTCTCTCTCGCGCTCTCTCTCTCGCGCTCTCTCTCTCGCGCTCGCTCTCTCGCGCTCTCTCTCTCGCGCTCTCTCTCGCGCTCTCTCTCGCGCTCTCTCTCTCGCGCTCTCTCTCTCGCTCTCTCGCGCTCTCTCTCTCTCGCTCGCTCTCTCGCGCTCTCTCTCTCGCGCTCTCTCTCTCGCGCTCTCTCTCTCGCGCTCTCTCTCTCGCGCTCTCTCTCTCGCGCTCTCTCTCTCGCGCTCTCTCTCGCGCTCTCTCGCGCTCTCTCTCTCGCGCTCTCTCTCTCGCGCTCTCTCTCGCGCGCTCTCTCTCTCTCTCGCGCTCTCTCTCTCTCGCGCTCTCTCTCGCGCTCTCTCTCTCTCGCACGCACTCTCTCGCGCGCTCTCTCTCTCTCGCGCGCTCTCTCTCTCGTGCTCTCTCTCGCGCGCTCTCTCTCTCGCGCTCTCTCTCTCTCTCTCGCTCTCTCTCTCGCGCTCTCTCTCTCTCGCTCTCTCTCTCTCTCTCGCGCGCTCTCTCTCGCGTTCGCTCTCTCTCGCGTTCGCTCTCTCTCGCGCTCGCTCTCTCTCTCGCGCTCGCTCTCTCTCTCGGGCTCGCTCTCTCTCTCGCGCTCGCTCTCTCTCTCGCGCTCGCTCTCTCTCGCGCTCGCTCTCTTGCGCTCGCTCTCTGGCGCTCGCTCTCTCGCGCGCTCTCTCTCGCGCGCTCTCTCTCTCGCGCTCTCTCGCTCGCGCTCTCTCGCTCGCTCTCTCTCTCGCGCTCGCTCTCTCTCTCGCGCTCGCTCTCTCTCGCGCTCGCTCTCTCTCGCGCTCGCGCTCTCTCTCGCGCTCGCGCTCTCTCGCTCGCGCGCTCTCTCGCTCGCGCGCTCTCTGTCTCTCTCTCGCGCGCTCTCTGTCTCTCTCTCGCGCGCTCTCTGTCTCTCTCTCGCGCGCTCTCTGTCTCTCTCTCGCGCGCTCTCTGTCTCTCTCTCGCGCGCTCTGTGTCTCTCTCTCGCGCGCTCTCTGTCTCTCTCTCGCGCGCTCTCTGTCTCTCTCTCGCGCGCTCTCTGTCTCTATCTCGCGCGCTCTCTGTCTCTCTCTCGCGCGCTCTCTGTCTCTCTCTCGCGCGCTCTGTCTCTCTCTCGCGCGCTCTCTGTCTCTCTCTCGCGCGCTCTCTGTCTCTCTCTCGCGCGCTCTCTGTCTCTCTCTCGCGCGCTCTCTGTCTCTCTCTCGCGCGCTCTCTGTCTCTCTCTCGCGCGCTCTCTGTCTCTCTCTCGCGCGCTCTCTGTCTCTCTCTCGCGCGCTCTCTGTCTCTCTCTCGCGCGCTCTCTGTCTCTCTCTCGCGCGCTCTCTGTCTCTCTCTCGCGCGCTCTCTGTCTCTCTCTCGCGCGCTCTCTGTCTCTCTCGCGCGCTCTCTGTCTCTCTCGCGCGCTCTCTGTCTCTCTCGCGCGCTCTCTGTCTCTCTCGCGCGCTCTCTGTCTTTCTCGCGCGCTCTCTGTCTCTCTCGCACGCTCTCTCTCTCGCGAGCTCTCTGTCTCTCTCTCGCGCGCTCTCTGTCTCTCTCTCGCGCGCTCTGTCTCTCTCTCGCGCGCTCTGTCTCTCTCTCTCGCGCTCTCTCTCTCGCGCTCTCTCTCTCGCGCTCTCTCTCTCGCGCTCTCTCTCGCGCTCTCTCTCTCGCGCTCTCTCTCTCGCGCTCTCTCGCGCTCTCTCTCTCTCGCGCTCTCTCTCGCGCACTCTCTCTCGCGCTCTCTGTCTCGCGCTCTCTGTCTCTCGCGCTCTCTCTCTCGCGCTCTCTCTCTCGCGCTCTCTCTCTCGCGCTCTCTCTCTCGCGCTCTCTCTCTCGCGCTCTCTCTCTCGCGCCCTCTCTCTCGCGCTCTCTCTCTCTCGCGCTCTCTCTCTCTCTCGCGCTCTCTCTCTCTCGCGCTCTCTCTCTCGCGCTCTCTCTCTCGCGCTCTCTCTCTCGCGCTCTCTCTCTCGCGCCCTCTCTCTCGCGCCCTCTCTCTCGCGCTCTCTCTCTCTCGCGCTCTCTCTCTCTCTCGCGCTCTCTCTCTCTCGCGGGCACTCTCTCGCGCGCTCTCTCTCTCTCGCTCTCTCTCTCTCGCTCTCTCTCGCGCGCTCTCTCTCGCGCGCTCTCTCTCTCGCGCTCTCTCTCTCTCTCGCGCTCTCTCTCGCGCTCTCTCTCTCTCGCGCTCTCTCTCTCTCGCGCTCTCTCTCTCTCGCACTCTCTCTCTCGCGCTCTCTCTCGCGCTCTCTCTCTCGCGCGCTCTCTCTCGCGCGTTCGCTCTCTCTCGCGCTCGCTCTCTCTCTCGCGCTCGCTCTCTCACTCGCGCTCGCTCTCTCTCTCGCGCTCGCTCTCTTTCGCGCTCGCTCTCTTTCGCGCTCGCTCTCTCTCGCGCTCGCTCTCGTGCTCGCTCGCTCTCGCGCTCGCTCTCTCTCGCGCTCGCTCTCTCTCGCGCTCTCTCTCTCGCGCTCGCTCTCTCTCGCGCTCTCTCTCTCGCTCGCGCTCTCTCGCTCGCGCTCGCACTCTCTCGTGCTCGCTCTCTCTCTCGCGCTCGCTCTCTCTCTCGCGCTCGCTCTCTCTCTCGCGCTCGCGCTCTCTCTCGCGCTCGCGCTCTCGCTCGCGCGCGCTCTCTGTCTCTCTCTCGCGCGCTCTCTGTCTCTCTCTCGCGCGCTCTCTGTCTCTCTCTCGCGCGCTCTCTGTCTCTCTCTCGCGCGCTCTCTGTCTCTCTCTCGCGCGCTCTCTGTCTCTCTCTCGCGCGCTCTCTGTCTCTCTCTCGCGCGCTCTCTGTCTCTCTCTCGCGCGCTCTCTGTCTCTCGCGCGCTCTCTGTCTCTCGCGCGCTCTCTGTCTCTCTCTCGCGCGCTCTCTGTCTCTCTCGCGCGCTCTCTGTCTCTCTCTCGCGCGCTCTCTGTCTCTCTCTCGCGCGCTCTCTGTCTCTCTCTCGCGCGCTCTCTGTCTCTCTCTCGCGCGTTCTCTGTCTCTCTCTCGCGCGCTCTCTGTCTCTCTCTCGCGCGCTCTCTGTCTCTCTCTCGCGCGCTCTCTGTCTCTCTCTCGCGCGCTCTCTGTCTCTCTCTCGCGCGCTCTCTGTCTCTCTCTCTCGCGCTCTCTGTCTCTCTCTCTCGCGCTCTCTGTCTCTCTCGCGCGCTCTCTGTCTCTCTCGCGCGCTCTCTGTCTCTCTCGCGCGCTCTCTGTCTCTCTCGCGCGCTCTCTGTCTCTCTCGCGCGCTCTCTGTCTCTCTCGCGCGCTCTCTGTCTCTCTCGCGCGCTCTCTGCCTCTCTCGCGCGCTCTCTCTCTCGCGAGCTCTCTGTCTCTCTCTCGCGCGCTCTCTGTCTCTCTCTCGGGCGCTCTGTCTCTCTCTCGCGCGCTCTGTCTCTCTCTCGCGCGCTCTGTCTCTCTCGCGCGCTCTGTCTCTCTCTCGCGCGCTCTGTCTCTCTCTCGCGCGCTCTGTCTCTCTCTCGCGCGCTCTGTCTCTCTCTCGCGCGCTCTGTCTCTCTCTCGCGCTCTCTGTCTCTCTCGCGCGTGCTCTCTGTCTCTCTCGCGCGCGCTCTCTGTCTCTCTCGCGCGCGCTCTCTGTCTCTCTCGCGCGCGCTCTCTGTCTCTCTCGCGCGCGCTCTCTGTCTCTCTCGCGCGCGCTCTCTGTCTCTCTCTCGCGCGCTCTCTGTCTCTCTCGCGCGCGCTCTCTGTCTCTCTCGCGCGCGCTCTCTGTCTCTCTCGCGCGCGCTCCCTGTCTCTCTCGCGCGCGCTCCCTGTCTCTCTCGCGCGCGCTCCCTGTCTCTCTCGCGCGCGCTCCCTGTCTCTCTCGCTCGCGCTCCCTTTCTCTCTCGCGCGCGCTCCCTGTCTCTCTCGCGCGCGCTCCCTGTCTCTCTCGCGCTCTCTCTCGCGCGCTCTCTCTCGCGCTCTCTCTCTCGCGCTCTCTCTCTCTCGCGCTCTCTGTCTCTCGCGCTCTGTCTCTCGCGCTCTGTCTCTCGCGCTCTGTCTCTCGCGCTCTCTCTCTCGCGCTCTCTCTCTCGCGCTCTCTCTCTCGCGCTCGCTCTCTCGCGCTCTCTCTCTCGCGCTCTCTCTCGCGCTCTCTCTCTCGCGCTCGCTCTCTCGCGCTCTCTCGCGCTCTCTCTCTCGCGCTCTCTCTCGCGCTCTCTCTCGCGCTCTCTCGCGCTCTCTCTCTCGCGCTCTCTCTCTCGTGCTCTCTCTCGCGCGCTCTCTCTCTCTCTCGCGCTCTCTCTCTCTCGCGCTCTCTCTCGCGCTCTCTCTCTCTCGCGCGCACTCTCTCGCGCGCTCTCTCTCTCTCGCTCTCTCTCGCGCGCTCTCTCTCTCGTGCTCTCTCTCGCGCGCTCTCTCTCTCGCGCTCTCTCTCTCTCTCTCGCGCTCTCTCTCGCTCTCTCTCTCGCGCTCTCTCTCTCTCGCTCTCTCTCTCTCTCTCGCGTGCTCTCTCTCGCGTTCGCTCTCTCTCGCGCTCGCTCTCTCTCTCGCGCTCGCTCTCTCTCTCGCGCTCGCTCTCTCTCTCGGGCTCGCTCTCTCTCTCGCGCTCGCTCTCTCTCTCGCGCTCGCTCTCTCTCTCGCGCTCGCTCTCTCTCGCGCTCGCTCTCTCTCGCGCTCGCTCTCTTGCGCTCGCTCTCTCGCGCTCGCTCTCTCGCGCGCTCTCTCTCGCGCGCTCTCTCTCTCGCGCTCTCTCTCTCTCGCGCTCTCTCGCTCGCTCTCTCTCTCGCGCTCGCTCTCTCTCGCGCTTGCTCTCTCGCGCTCGCGCTCTCTCTCGCGCTCGCGCTCTCTCGCTCGCGCTCTCTCTCGCTCGCGCGCTCTCTGTCTCGCGCGCTCTCTGTCTCTCTCTCGCGCGCTCTCTGTCTCTCTCTCGCGCGCTCTCTGTCTCTCTCTCGCGCGCTCTCTGTCTCTCTCTCGCGCGCTCTCTGTCTCTCTCTCGCGCGCTCTCTGTCTCTCTCTCGCGCGCTCTCTGTCTCTCTCTCGCGCGCTCTCTGTCTCTCTCTCGCGCGCTCTGTCTCTCTCTCGCGTGCTCTCTGTCTCTCTCTCGCGCGCTCTCTGTCTCTCTCTCGCGCGCTCTCTGTCTCTCTCTCGCGCGCTCTCTGTCTCTCTCTCGCGCGCTCTCTGTCTCTCTCTCGCGCGCTCTCTGTCTCTCTCTCGCGCGCTCTCTGTCTCTCTCTCGCGCGCTCTCTGTCTCTCTCTCGCGCGCTCTCTGTCTCTCTCTCGCGCGCTCTCTGTCTCTCTCTCGCGCGCTCTCTGTCTCTCTCGCGCGCTCTCTGTCTCTCTCGCGCGCTCTCTGTCTCTCTCGCGCGCTCTCTGTCTCTCTCGCGCGCTCTCTCTCTCGCGAGCTCTCTGTCTCTCTCTCGCGCGCTCTCTGTCTCTCTCTCGCGCGCTCTGTCTCTCTCTCGCGCGCTCTGTCTCTCTCTCTCGCGCTCTCTCTCTCGCGCTCTCTCGCGCTCTCTCTCTCGCGCTCTCTCTCGCGCTCTCTCTCTCGCGCTCTCTCGCGCTCTCTCTCTCGCGCTCTCTCGCGCTCTCTCTCTCTCGCGCTCTCTCTCGCGCTCTCTCTCTCGCGCTCTCTCTCTCGCGCTCTCTGTCTCGCGCTCTCTGTCTCTCGCGCTCTCTCTCTCGCGCTCTCTCTCTCGCGCTCTCTCTCTCGCGCTCTCTCGCGCTCTCTCTCTCGCGCCCTCTCTCTCGCGCCCTCTCTCTCGCGCTCTCTCTCTCTCGCGCTCTCTCTCTCTCGCGCTCTCTCTCTCTCTCGCGCTCTCTCTCTCTCGCGGGCACTCTCTCGCGCGCTCTCTCTCTCTCGCTCTCTCTCTCTCGCTCTCTCTCGCACGCTCTCTCTCGCGCGCTCTCTCTCTCGCGCTCTCTCTCTCTCTCGCGCTCTCTCTCGCGCTCTCTCTCTCTCTCTCAGCGCTCTCTCTCTCTCGCGCTCTCTCTCTCGCGCTCTCTCTCGCGCTCTCTCTCTCGCGCGCTCTCTCTCGCGCGTTCGCTCTCTCTCTCGCGCTCGCTCTCTCTCTCGCGCTCGCTCTCTCACTCGCGCTCGCTCTCTCTCTCGCGCTCGCTCTCTTTCGCGCTCGCTCTCTTTCGCGCTCGCTCTCTCTCGCGCTCGCTCTCGCGCTCGCTCGCTCTCGCGCTCGCTCTCTCTCGCGCTCTCTCTCTCGCGCTCGCTCTCTCGCTCGCGCTCGCACTCTCTCGTGCTCGCTCTCTCTCGCGCTCGCTCTCTCTCTCGCGCTCGCTCTCTCTCTCGCGCTCTCTCTCTCGCGCTCTCTCGCTCGCGCTCTCTCGCTCGCTCTCTCTCTCGCGCTCGCTCTCTCTCGCGCTCGCTCTCTCTCGCGCTCGCGCTCTCTCTCGCGCTCGCGCTCTCTCTCGCTCGCGCTCTCTCTCGCTCGCGCGCTCTCTGTCTCTCTCTCGCGCGCTCTCTGTCTCTCTCTCGCGCGCTCTCTGTCTCTCTCTCGCGCGCTCTCTGTCTCTCTCTCGCGCGCTCTCTGTCTCTCTCTCGCGCGCTCTCTGTCTCTCTCTCGCGCGCTCTCTGTCTCTCTCTCGCGCGCTCTCTGTCTCTCTCTCGCGCGCTCTCTGTCTCTCTCTCGCGCGCTCTCTGTCTCTCGCGCGCTCTCTGTCTCTCGCGCGCTCTCTGTCTCTCTCTCGCGCGCTCTCTGTCTCTCTCTCGCGCGCTCTCTGTCTCTCTCTCGCGCGCTCTCTGTCTCTCTCTCGCGCGCTCTCTGTCTCTCTCTCGCGCGCTCTCTGTCTCTCTCTCGCGCGCTCTCTGTCTCTCTCTCGCGCGCTCTCTGTCTCTCTCTCGCGCGCTCTCTGTCTCTCTCTCGCGCGCTCTCTGTCTCTCTCTCGCGCGCTCTCTGTCTCTCTCTCGCGCGCTCTCTGTCTCTCTCTCGCGCGCTCTCTGTCTCTCTCTCGCGCGCTCTCTGTCTCTCTCGCGCGCTCTCTGTCTCTCTCGCGCGCTCTCTGTCTCTCTCGCGCGCTCTCTGTCTCTCTCGCGCGCTCTCTCTCTCTCTCGCGCGCTCTCTGCCTCTCTCGCGCGCTCTCTCTCTCGCGAGCTCTCTGTCTCTCTCTCGCGCGCTCTCTGTCTCTCTCTCGCGCGCTCTGTCTCTCTCTCGCGCGCTCTGTCTCTCTCTCGCGCGCTCTGTCTCTCTCTCGCGCGCTCTGTCTCTCTCTCGCGCGCTCTGTCTCTCTCTCGCGCGCTCTGTCTCTCTCTCGCGCGCTCTGTCTCTCTCTCGCGCTCTCTGTCTCTCTCTCGCGCTCTCTGTCTCTCTCGCGCGCGCTCTCTGTCTCTCTCGCGCGCGCTCTCTGTCTCTCTCGCGCGCGCTCTCTGTCTCTGTCGCGCGCGCTCTCTGTCTCTCTCGCGCGCGCTCCCTGTCTCTCTCGCGCGCGCTCCCTGTCTCTCTCGCGCGCGCTCCCTGTCTCTCTCGCGCGCGCTCCCTGTCTCTCTCGCGCGCGCTCCCTGTCTCTCTCGCGCGCGCTCCCTGTCTCTCTCGCGCGCGCTCCCTGTCTCTCTCGCGCGCGCTCCCTGTCTCTCTCGCGCGCGCTCCCTGTCTCTCTCGCGCGCGCTCCCTGTCTCTCTCGCGCGCGCTCCCTGTCTCTCTCGCGCGCGCTCCCTGTCTCTCTCGCGCGCGCTCCCTGTCTCTCTCGCGCGCGCTCCCTGTCTCTCTCGCGCGCGCTCCCTGTCTCTCTCGCGCGCGCTCCCTGTCTCTCTCGCGCGCGCTCCCTGTCTCTATCGCGCGCGCTCCCTGTCTCTCTCGCGCGCGCTCCCTGTCTCTCTCGCGCGCGCTCCCTGTCTCTCTCGCGCGCGCTCCCTGTCTCTATCGCGCGCGCTCTCTGTCTCTCTCGCGCGCGCGCTCTGTCTCTCTCTCGCGCGCTCTGTCTCTCTCTCGCGCGCTCTCTGTCTCTCTCTCGCGCGCTCTGTCTCTCTCTCGCGCGCTCTGTCTCTCTCTCGCGCGCTCTGTCTCTCTCTCGCGCGCTCTGTCTCTCTCTCGCGCGCTCTGTCTCTCTCTCGCGCGCTCTGTCTCTCTCTCGCGCGCTCTGTCTCTCTCTCGCCCTCTCTGTCTCTCGCGCGCGCTCTCTGTCTCTCTCGCGCGCGCTCTCTGTCTCTCTCGCGCGCGCTCTCTGTCTCTCTCGCGCGCGCTCTCTGTCTCTCTCGCGCGCGCTCTCTGCCTCTCTCGCGCGCGCTCTCTGCCTCTCTCGCGCGCGCTCTCTGCCTCTCTCGCGCGCGCTCTCTGCCTCTCTCGCGCGCGCTCTCTGTCTCTCTCGCGCGCGCTCTCTGTCTCTCTCGCGCGCGCTCTCTGTCTCTCTCGCGCGCGCTCTCTGTCTCTCTCGCGCGCGCTCTCTGTCTCTCTCGCGCGCGCTCTCTTTCTCTCTCGCGCGCGCTCCCTGTCTCTCTCGCGCGCGCTCCCTGTCTCTCTCGCGCGCGCTCCCTGTCTCTCTCGCGCGCGCTCCCTGTCTCTCTCGCGCGCGCTCCCTGTCTCTCTCGCGCGCGCTCCCTGTCTCTCTCGCGCGCGCTCCCTGTCTCTCTCGCGCGCGCTCCCTGTCTCTCTCGCGCGCGCTCCCTGTCTCTCTCGCGCGCGCTCCCTGTCTCTCTCGCGCGCGCTCCCTGTCTCTCTCGCGCGCGCTCCCTGTCTCTCTCGCGCGCGCTCCCTGTCTCTCTCGCGCGCGCTCCCTGTCTCTCTCGCGCGCGCTCCCTGTCTCTCTCGCGCGCGCTCCCTGTCTCTCTCGCGCGCGCTCCCTGTCTCTCTCGCGCGCGCTCCCTGTCTCTCTCGCGCGCGCTCCCTGTCTCTCTCGCGCGCGCTCCCTGTCTCTCTCGCGCGCGCTCCCTGTCTCTCTCGCGCGCGCTCCCTGTCTCTCTCGCGCGCGCTCCCTGTCTCTCTCGCGCGCGCTCCCTGTCTCTCTCGCGCGCGCTCCCTGTCTCTCTCGCGCGCGCTCCCTGTCTCTCTCGCGCGCGCTCCCTGTCTCTCTCGCGCGCGCTCCCTGTCTCTCTCGCGCGCGCTCCCTGTCTCTCTCGCGCGCGCTCCCTGTCTCTCTCGCGCGCGCTCCCTGTCTCTCTCGCGCGCGCTCCCTGTCTCTCTCGCGCGCGCTCCCTGTCTCTCTCGCGCGCGCTCCCTGTCTCTCTCGCGCGCGCTCCCTGTCTCTCTCGCGCGCGCTCCCTGTCTCTCTCGCGCGCGCTCCCTGTCTCTCTCGCGCGCGCTCTCTGTCTCTCTCGCGCGCTCTCTGTCTCTCTCGCGCGCGCTCTCTGTCTCTCTCGCGCGCGCTCTCTGCCTCTCTCGCGCGCGCTCTCTGCCTCTCTCGCGCGCGCTCTCTGCCTCTCTCGCGCGCGCTCTCTGCCTCTCTCGCGCGCGCTCTCTGCCTCTCTCGCGCGCGCTCTCTGCCTCTCTCGCGCGCGCTCTCTGCCTCTCTCGCGCGCGCTCTCTGCCTCTCTCGCGCGCGCTCTCTGCCTCTCTCGCGCGCGCTCTCTGTCTCTCTCGCGCGCGCTCTCTGTCTCTCTCGCGCGCGCTCTCTGTCTCTCTCGCGCGCGCTCTCTGTCTCTCTCGCGCGCGCTCTCTGTCTCTCTCGCGCGCGCTCTCTGTCTCTCTCGCGCGCTCTCTGTCTCTCTCGCGCGCGCTCTGTCTCTCTCGCGCGCGTTCTGTCTCTCTCGCGCGCGCTCTGTCTCTCTCGCGCGCGCTCTGTCTCTCTCGCGCGCAGCGCTCTGTCTCTCTCGCGCGCGCGCGCTGTCTCTCTCGCGCGCGCGCTCTGTCTCTCTCGCGCGCGCTCTCTGTCTCTCTCGCGCGCGCTCTCTGTCTCTCTCGTGCGCGCTCTCTGTCTCGCGCGCGCTCTCTGTCTCTCTCGCGCGCGCTCTCTGTCTCTCTCGCGCGCGCTCTCTGTCTCTCGTGCGCGCTCTCTGTCTGTCTCGCGCGCGCTCTCTGTCTCTCTCGCGCGCGCTCTCTGTCTCTCTCGCGCGCGCTCTCTGTCTCTCGCGCGCGCGCTCTGTCTCTCTCGCGCGCGCTCTCTGCCTCACTCGCGCGCGCTCTCTGCCTCTCGCGCGCGCTCTCTGTCTCTCTCGCGCGTGCTCTGTGTCTCTCGCGCGCGCTCTCTGTCTCGCGCGCGCTCTCTGTCTCTCTCGCGCGCGCTCTCTGTCTCTCTCGCGCGCGCTCTCTGTCTCTCTCGCGCGCGCTCTCTGTCTCTCTCGCGCGCGCTCTCTGTCTCTCGCGCGCGCGCTCTCTGTCTCTCGCGCGCGCGCTCTCTGTCTCTCTCGCGCGCGCTCTCTGTCTCTCTCGCGCGCGCTCTCTGTCTCTCTCGCGCGCGCTCTCTGTCTCTCTCGCGCGCGCTCTCTGTCTCTCTCGCGCGCGCTCTCTGTCTCTCTCGCGCGCGCTCTCTGTCTCTCTCTCGCGCGCTCTCTGTCTCTCTCGCGCGCGCTCTCTGTCTCTCTCGCGCGCGCTCTCTGTCTCTCTCGCGCGCGCTCTCTGTCTCTCTCGCGCGCGCTCTCTGTCTCTCTCGCGCGCGCTCTCTGTCTCTCTCTCGCGCGCTCTCTGTCTCTCTCGCGCGCGCTCTCTGTCTCTCTCGCGCGCGCTCTCTGTCTCTCTCGCGCGCGCTCTCTGTCTCTCTCGCGCGCGCTCTGTGTCTCTCGCGCGCGCTCTCTGTCTCGCGCGCGCTCTCTGTCTCTCTCGCGCGCGCTCTCTGTCTCTCTCGCGCGCGCTCTCTGTCTCTCTCGCGCGCGCTCTCTGTCTCTCTCACGCGCGCTCTCTGTCTCTCGCGCGCGCGGCTCTCTGTCTCTCTCGCGCGCGCTCTCTGTCTCTCTCGCGCGCGCTCTCTGTCTCTCTCGCGCGCGCTCTCTGTCTCTCTCGCGCGCGCTCTCTGTCTCTCGCCCCTGACTTCTCTTACATAAAGATCCCAGGATCTGTATGACTCATCCCTGTGAACCAGTCGGCGTGTTGAGATA